>NC_044561.1:108624001-109267369 GCF_007565055.1 Rhinopithecus roxellana | reverse complement strand
CTCCATCTGCACGCTTCCTGGTGCTGTGGCAACTTTAGGGACAGCCCAGTTTGCACGTGTTGACCTCTCCCTGGGAGGCTAGAAGCTTCCTGAGCTCTCCTGCCACTAGCTGGGCACGGTTTTGGAGGAGGCTGAAATGTTGCCGACTCTTGACAGTGAATGGCCTGGCACAACACCCAGAGTGCCCCTGGCCGTGGAGCTCACAGCGTGCTGCTGATTTATGTCTGCCCTGCAGCACTTAGCTTTTAACTTTTCCTTGTGGCTATTCTGGCCAAATGGGCTTCTCCCACGTTAGAGTGTTGGTGTCTTGCTCAACTGTGTCTCTGTCTCCCCATTTTCCCTGGGATCTGCTCTCCAGCTTGAGTTCTGTAAATGCTTGTAGTATGGAAGGACAAGGTCTGTCTGAATCAAGAGACACCTTTCCCCAAGCCAGGCCTCAGTCTCCTCATCTGTTAAATGGGAGGATGTCTTCCCAAGGGCCCGGTTCGGTGTTGGCAACTGAGAGTTCAGTCGGCTCTTAGAGTCTTCAGAAGCTGGTGGTAAGGAGAGGGTAAGTGGAAGGTGAGGAGGAAGAGGGAGGCGACCAGCCAGGACAAGGGTCTTTTGCTCCTGCCCTCTTGGTGCTCTGAGCTGCTTCCAGTGAGTGCTGCCTGAATTGGCCTTAACTGAAACTCTGAGCTCCCCACCCCTGCCTCCCAGTTCCTGCTACTTACTCTGGTGAAGGGGGGATGGGTTGCAGAGCTTTGCTTCAGGGCTCCTAGGCACCCATCCCCATGGGCTCCTCTCCATCCCAGGAAGTCATCAGGCTCCGACCCAAAGTCTGTTTGAGGCACCCATGACTGTTTAAAGGGGAAAACAGTCTCAGGAGGCTGGGGGTTGAGCCCGGGATCTCACAGGGGCCAGGGCCCAGCTGGGGACATCCCACGTCTGGGCCAGCATGGAGCCGTAATTTCCACTATTCATTCAGTGGCTCAGGCTTCGTGCTGCTGTTGGGTCTGGGGTCTGTCGCTTCCTGACTGCCTGATCTTTGGCAAGTTACTTAACGGCCCTGGACCTTAGCTTTCTCATTTGTAAAAATGTGACAGTAACACGCTTTCCAATCTCAAGGGTTAAATGAGCTGATGCCTGCAAACGCCATTAGAGCACCTGGTATGTAGTAAGCCTCCGATCACTGCTCTTGTCAGTGGCATGGGACACGTTTCCATGTGCACCTAGCCTGTTCTCTTGTGGGTTCTGTGAGGGCGGAATAGATCCTCTTCATCGCCTAAGGCAAGCTGGGCTCTTTCTCCCGGCCCCTCATTGGTTCATTCGCCAGCTGTTTATTTAGAACCTGCTGTGTGCTAGCACAGATCTGGGATACAGCCATGGACAAGAGAGGGTGAGGTGTCTGTTTTCATAGAGCTTTGGGGGAGACCAGAATTAAACAATAGTCATACAAGAAATCACAACACAGATCATAATGAGGGTGAAGGGGACAGTTTACCAGGAGCACACAAAGGTGGGGGCTGGGATAAGGAGATTTCAGGCCAAGGGAAATTGGAAAGAGCTTGCTGAGTTCAAGAACAGTGCTGAGGCCAGAGAGGGGAAGGAGTGTGGGTGAGAGAGGAGAGCAAGGCCAACCCATGCCACTTCTCACTGTGTATACATTTGGGTTAGCCCCTTAACTTGTCTGGATATCTGTTTATCCCAGCCGCCAACCTCACAGAGGCAGGGTCAAAATCCAGAGACTGAACATGGACCATAGAGGGGTTATTACTGGAGGTGTTTTGTTTATTCCACAGATGGGAAAACTGTGGCCAGAGTGGGGAAGAGACTTGCTCCGGGTCCCAGAGCCGGGAATCTAGGCTGCCAGGGCTTGGAGTAAGCGTGTGTTAGACTCTTTTTTTTTTTTTTTGAGACGGAATTTCACTCTTGTTGCCCAGGCTAGAGTGCAATGGCGTGCTCTCGGCTCACAGCAACCTCTGCCTCCTGGGTTTAAGCCTTTCTCCTGCCTCAGCCTCCGGAGTAGCTGGGATTACAGGCACATGCCACCACGCCTGGCTAATTTTGTATTTTTAGTAGAGATGCGGTTTCTCCATGTTGGTCAGGCTGGTCTTGAACTCCGGACCTCAGGTGATCCACCCGTCTCAGCCTCCCAAAGTGCTAGGATTACAGGCGTGAGCCACCGCGCCCGGCAGCATGTGTTAGACTTGTTTTTTTTGTTTTTTGTTTTTTGTTTTTTTTTGAGGCAGAGTCTCTGTTCCCCAGGCTAGAGTGCAGTGGCCTGATCTCCGCTCACCGCAAGCTCCGCCTCCCGGATTTACACCATTCTCCTGCCTCAGCCTCCCGAGTAGCTGGGACTACAGGCGCCCGCCACCTCGCCCGGCTAGTTTTTTGTATTTTTCAGTAGAGACGGGGTTTCACCGTGTTAGCCAGGATGGTCTCGATCTCCTGACCTCGTGATCCGCCTGTCTTGGCCTCCCAAAGTGCTGGGATTATAGGCGTGTTAGACTCTTGATGTGTTTCCTGCCTTTCTGGACTACTTTGCCTCTAAGATGCGGAAACTGAGGACAAGGGAAAGGACTCCAAATCCCCAGAATGTCGCCTGCAGGAGCAGAGTTGAAGGAGGTCCCACCACGTCTGGTGGATGGCCCTGCTCGGGCTTACCTCCCCCTTGTAGGGGTCACTGGGAACTGTCAACTGGGAAGGACTCTTAGGTGATCTCCAGTCTGGTGTGGCCTGCTCTGGGGCCCAAGTGAGGAAAGGATAAATCGGGCAGCTCTCTCCCAGTGAGAAGATAGAAGGAGCTTCTACAGAGAAGGTAGTGAGCTCACTGTCACTTTAATTATTCAGAAAGAGGCCGGATGACCTTTCATGCTTGGATAGAGACAGAGGGTTTGTGGAATGATTGCTTGAGGAGGGTTCAGAGGGAGATTGATGTGGTGGCTGCAGCTGAGCTGCCTGACCTTGGGTCCCTTCTAGCCAAGGAAGTCTGAAGGTTATTAACTACTGAGGTTCCAGGATGCTAAGATGCAGCTTTAACTGCAGAGCAGACACGTCACCTGTGACCTTCAAAGACCCGGTGATCTGAGGTCTTCCAGCCTTTTATCACCACTAACCATTAAGCACGTACCATGTGACCAGGACATGTAGGAACCCACTGGGTGTGGATGGAGGAATCTGAGAGTTGGAGCCTGAAGACCTGACTTTGAAACCTGACTCTCCCATTTACTGTGTGGCCATGGGCAAGTTACCTGGCTTCTCTGAGCTGCTTTTTTTCTCGTCTATATAATAAAGGTGATGGAGCCTGGCGCGGTGACTCACGCCTGTAATGCCAGCACTTTGGGAGGCCGAGCCGGGCGGATCATCTGAAGTTAGGAGTTCAAAACCAGGCTGGCCAACATGGCGAAACCCCATCTCTACTAAAAATACAAAAATCACCCAGGCGTGGTGGCACGTGCCTGTAATCCCAGCTACTCAGGAGGCTGAGGCAGGAGAATCACTTGACCCTAGGAGGCGGAGGTTGCAGTGAGCCGAGATCGCACCACTGCACTGTAGCCTGGGAAACAGAGTGAAACTCTGTCTTAAAAAGAAATAAGTAAAGGTGATGGAACCAGCCTGGACAATCTCATATGATTGTCATCAGGAATCAGGGAAGTATGAATAGACAAGAAAACATTTTGCTAGCAGTGAAATCCCAAGTCGCCTGAGGAATTGTTATTCATAGTCAGTGGGCGGACAGAAGGTCTGTGTCTGCATTCTTGGAGGAACTGGGAGAATGCAGGAGGGTGGATTTCCTTAGTTTTAGAATGTTGATACATCAGTAGCTGCCCCAGGGAGGATGGGAAGGTGTGATCACCTTCCCTGCCGTGTGTGTGGGCTCCCTCCTTGGTGATTCTAGATGTGAGTGTTTGAAGTGCAGCCAGTCTAGGTGTCAGCTCAGAAGGGCCTGGAGGAAGCACCTAATCCATCCTCACTTGCCATTTTACAGATCAGTAAATGGAGGCTCTAAGTTACATAGCCAGGATTCCAACCCAGGTTGGTCTAACTCTGGGCCTGTTCTTTCTGTAGTGTGACCAGAGCAGTGAGCTTTTGGTTGCTAACTAGCGTGTCTAGGCTGGGACACAGGTTGGTGAGAGGAATCCTGCCATGGGCCAGGCTCTAGGCTAAGGCATGCTGGGGGCCTGGAGCCTGGGGGAGGGGGGGTTAGTGGAGGACATTTATGTGTGCACTATGTGTGAGATTGTTCCTTCTTCTGTAATATGGGGGACAAGCTTGCCCACCCAGGGCCGTGAGGACCCTTTTCAGTGTGAGGATGCAGATAGAGTGCACAGTGAATGTTAGTGTCCTTCCCAGTCATTGCCGTTCCCTTGTCTGTTTCTCCAGGCATTCATTCATTCAT
Source organism: Rhinopithecus roxellana (assembly GCF_007565055.1). NCBI lineage: Eukaryota > Metazoa > Chordata > Mammalia > Primates > Cercopithecidae > Rhinopithecus > Rhinopithecus roxellana. The sequence goes on along the minus strand of NC_044561.1, from coordinate 109,262,988 downwards.
TCAACACGTATTTCCCCAGTGAGTCCGGGGTACCAGGCCCTGTGCTGGGTGTCTGGACCCAGTGACCATGTAGTAGGCTTCTGCATGTAGCTCTTCTCTTCTTGGCTCCTAGGAGCTACAGGGGAGGACTCCAGTCTGTCACTGGGTGGAGGAGAGAAGGTTACCACAGTCAGCAAAACTCTTGGCTGCTCCCTATCCTGAGGCCCAGCCTCAGCCTCCCAGGGGCTGAGCCTTTGTCCCTGGGCACACTCTCTCTTGTACATACAAATGCACATATATGTATTCACAGCTCAAGCTCAGAGACACACAGCCACTGGCACATGTCTCACAGACCCACCCAGTGACTCGCTGGTGTTGGATGCTTTCAGAAGCACACTTCCAGACATATTAGAGGGGATGCTCACTCAGAGAAGTGCACACACCCAAGCAGCTACACAACTCCCGTTCCATCACACCCACGCATCACCACACAGACACACAGGCTGAGACCCTGTTGCAACCCCCAGGTCAGAAACACATCCTCATATACACATCTTACACCCCCAGACACACCCGGATATGCCCCAGAGACTGACATCCTGCAGACACACTCAGACTCATCAGAAGTACACATGAAGGCGGGGATACAAACCCACGCAGACATTATACACACACACTAGCATTCACGAAAGTTGACACATCTACGCTTGCCAGGCTGGCCCAGGCACAAGCTCACCACCCAGGTACCTCCCCTGCCTCTTCCACAAAGAGAACAGCAGAGACTTGCACACTTACCCGAGGCTTACAGACACCCACCAAGGGAACTCCCACGCAGACATTTACACACAGCACACACAGTCACATGCACATCAGCAGGGACACGGCACAGTCTGGCATGCAAACATTAGGCATGTAGCATTTGCCAACAGGAGCCAGAGGCTCTCAAACCAGGGAACCTAGACACACATACACACACACACACACACACACACACACACACACATACACACACGGGCTGTGACATTTCATCCACACACAGAAACAGGAAATCCTGGTCTGTGTCTCCCTGGAGCTAATGTGTACAAACTAAACTGTTTTTAGTGGCTCTGTAGGCTTCCTTCCACAAGGCTGCTGGGAACGCTGAGGAGTGTGGCCAGGGGCTTGACTTTGTAACCTTCTGGAGCTGGGGGTCCTGGGATCCTGGGTGGTGGGTGGATGGGGGCTGGTAGGTCTTGAAGTCAGAAGAAGCTGCACTGAGGTCCCCCAGGTCCCTGATGCCCAGGGCCAGTGGGGCTGAGTGAAGTGGACTGATTGTCAGGCTGCCCACAGAAGAAACACTGCCAGGGGGCAACTCCCTTCTAATCTCCTTGGAATTTCCTGCTGGCTCTATCTCCCCCTTCTCCTCCTGTTCCCTTGCTGGGGGCTGCAGAGGGCCATGCCACTCCCATCTGTAAAGGGTGCCCAGTTCTGGCTGGGGAATGATGGATTCCAGGGTAGAGGTGGCTAGAGGAGGTATGGGAGCTCAGAGAAGGGGCTTGGCAGGCTTCCTGGAGGAGGAGGTGTCCTTGGAGCTGGGGAGTTAGCCTCAAGTGGCTGTCTCTGTGCCCAGCTCTTAGAACAGTGCCTGCCACATTGTAGGAGCTCAATAAATATGTGTGCAATTAAGTGAAAGGCAGTAGGCAGGGCCTGGAGGTGGACCACAGGCTTGAAACGGAAACGCTAGAGGGAGTGGTGGGAGCTGGCAGGGTTGAGGAGAGTCTGGGAAGGGGAGTTGGGCCGGCTTGGGATGGGCACTGAATGCCAGGACGAAGCCGTGTGAGCACCTTGCTGGGAGGGGTCTTGTTGCAGCAAACCTGCAGCCACCTCCTTTTATGTGTCTGCAGCCCTGGGCCTGAGGCCTGCCCTGCCAGAGAGGCCTGGGGAGGGAGGAGAGCAAGGCTGTGTGGTCTCAGGGGCAAACTCCACCTCTGGAGTCAAGTCTGGAGCCAAACTTCACTGTGTCACCTTCTCCCTGTGCATGCTGTCCCTGCATGAGTCCCTCATCAAGCCTCCGTGTTCCTCCTGTAAAATGGGATATGATCCTTTCTAGTGGGGCGCTTGGGAGGTTGAGAGCTCAGGTGTTCTGTGCACCTAGCACCATCGTGGCACAGAGGAGGAGAGGAGGCCCCATGTCCTGCATAGCCTCCGGGACAGAGAGAGTCCCCCAGGGGAAGGGTGCAGCTAAGTTCAAGGCAAGGGCCTGCCCAGCAGCCAAGTTTTTCACTGAGGTCATTCCCCTAGTCCCCACATGCATGACCTCATCCGTGGTCACATTCACTCCCCTTGGTGCCGGAAGGAACTTGGAGCTGGGGTGCTCCATGCCAGGCTGACCCTGGCATCACTGGAGGCCTCAGTCAGCACTGCATCTGCCTGCTTTGCAGCAGTGGGGTGCAGCAGGGGGTCGGAGCGAGTGGGAGCAGCAGGCCAGCCCTTCTTTCTCTGAGGTCCAGGGTGGTTGGGAGAGAGCACTGTGATCTGGAGCCAAGCTGACTGGGCTCGAATCCCAGCTCTGCCTTTTCCTTTCTGAGCTTTCCCTTTCTGAGCCTCAGTCTCCTCATCTGTAGATGTCCTTGCCGCGCATGTTGCCATGAGGGTTCCATAAGAGAAAGAGTGCATGTACAGGTCCCATTAGGGAGGTCTGGCTCCTCGGAAGGACCCAACAGCCAAGCGCTTGCCTGTTTTATCTGGCCCTGGTGTGATCCCGGTGACCCCAGGTTAAGCTGGGTCCTTGACAGCAGGGGCTGTGCTTGGCTCTGGGTGTCCCCCCGTGGGTGTTGGCTTAGGGCATCAGTCTGAGTGGTATGCACAGAGCTGCACTACATTTTGGGTACCCCTAAACATATCTCCCTGTCTGTGTCTCCCCCCTACCCTCCCCCACGACATTGTGTCACTCTTCCCTGAATGACCTAGGCTAGTGCCACCGGCTTAGTAACTGGTGATACACATTTGCTAATGGAAGGACACCTTTGGGGGCCCCTCATTCTCAAATGGAGGTGAATCATCTCTCATTGCCTGAGCCACAAGGAAAAGCTCAGCCTCTATGGAAAAAAGTCTGGGGTTCCCTAGCTAGGCTGGGTCAGCTGAACATCTTTACTCTGCTTGGGGCCCAGGCCTGCTTTGGATCTTCTGGGCTTGAGGCAGTTGCACCAGCCTCTCCCCTTCCAGCCTCTCCTTGACCCTGCCTCATGGTGGAGCAGCCTGTGTGGTCCTGCCTCCCGCAGCCTCGCCCACCCCTGCCCAGCCCAAGCTCTACGGGTGCTGGACACACCCCAGCCTCTGTCCCGTGCTCTTCCCACCTGGCCTTTGTGCTTGCAGTTCCTGGCTCTTTCCCTTAGTTTCTTCCTCCACCTTAGAGCACTCAGCCCCAGCAGCAACTCCCCAGGCCAGCCTCCTGTGTCAGACGCCTTGGAGTTCCCTGGAGCTTCCTTTGGAGCATTTACCATGATGGTGATTAGATTATTAATGGGGTAATGACAGGTTTCATGCCTCCACCGCCCCACCTTGCCCTGCATGAGGGCAGGGACCTTCCAGGGTACTTAGCTCCTCCCTTTTACAAAGGGAGAAACTGAGGCCCAGAGAGGTTAGGGGGCTAGTTAGAGGTCATGCAGCCTGTAAGTGGCAAGAGGCAAGACTGGGGTCTTGTGCTTCTCTCCAGGATGCCAGGCAGGGGGAATGGCAGGGGTGTAAAGTGCTGCGGTGTTCTGGAGCTTCAGGCTGTGTGGCCTTAGGCCACTATCTTTGGAGTTTTGCCTTCTATCCCTAAAGACCTCAGACCCCTGCTCTGAGTTAGAGATTTCGCTGCAACCCAGAGGGTGTTTGGGGGATGTTTTAAACACATCCAGGTCCAAATGCTGCCTTCCTTCCTGTTCACATGGAAAGGATGGGAGGAAACTGTCAGGCGCTTCCTGACATGAACGCCCAGAGGCCACAGGGCCTGTGGATATCTCCCTGCTCTGTCAGGTAAGGCCTTGAATGGGACAGTGACAACAATGACAAGCCAGATGTGGCCTTGGTGGGCAGTGGTCTCTGGGCATCTCCTTACCAACAACCACCACCACATACACACACACCCCTCCCTGATAGAGCATCTGTAGTCTCCTATGCAGAGCTGTACCAGACGGATCTGGGAGGCTCACTCCTGATTGGCTGCATAGACCTCATCTTCCTGGGCCTCCGTTTGCTCACCTGTGAAGTGGGGATAAGATAATCATAGCGCCTGCCTCTAAGGTTCATCACTGAGCAAGAGATAATGGCCTTTCTGTCTCAGTCCGGTGTCTGGAACACATTAAACACTTGTCAATGTTAGCTATTGTTATCGTCACCATTGTTCATTATAAGACTGTCTGGTCCAGCTTATAGGAGCTCCAGCTGGACCTGAATCCTGGCTGTGCCACTTAACTGTGTGTGGTCTTGGTCAACACACTTGACCTCTCTGAGGTTCCTCTCCCATCGGGGATTGCTTGGACTGCAGTGAGAGATTGTGCACTGCCTGGCGGGGAGGGGAAGTGCACAGGGAGCATCTCCTCTTATTTCTTGGCATTGGAGAGGTGGGTCCAGGCCCCAGTCTTCCCTCATTATTCCTAACCAGAGGAGCAGGATGCAGTGGGTCTCCAGGGCCAAGCAGTCTCCGTGTCGGCTGGAGTGGGGAAATTGTGTGGCACAGCAATTCCACGCTGGGTGTACTGGCCTTCTTTTCCTGGGACCTTTTTTTTCCCCCGGAGACGAAGTCTCACTCTGTCGCCCAGGCTGCAGTGCAGTGGTGTGATCTCGGCTCACTGCAACCTCTGTCTCCTGGGTTCAAGTGATTCTCCTGTCTCAGCCTCCCAAGTAGCTGGGATTACAGGCATGTGCTGCCATGCCCGGCTAATTTTTGCATTTTTAGTAGAGATGGGGTTTCACCATGTTGGCCAGTCTGGTCTTGAACTCCTGACCTCAAGTGATCCACCCACCTCAGTCTCCCAAAGTGCTGGGATTACAGGTGTGAGCCACCGCGCCCGGCCTCATCAGGACCTTTTTTGATGCAACTCCCCCAAAACTGGACCCCAGCTTCTTTCCAAGGATGCTAAGCTAGATTGAGCTCTGGAGTGGGAGACAGGTGCCCAGAGCCCCCCCCCCCCCCGCCCACTCAGTGCTATCCCCTCCACGGACTGTGGCATTGTCCCCTGTCCTTCTCGAGGCCTCTGTGTCCCTGGGTATGAAGGGATGGAGTCCTTGGGTTTCCTCCCCTGCTGCTGTGCCCAGAGTGTTTGCATTTGAGCTGAGAAGTGGAGCTCTGCGGAGTTTTTTGCATACCCTTTTTTGGGGTCCAAGTGCGATGATCTCATCTGGAGCCTTGACAGACTCCTGGGGGACTGGCAGAAGGGATGGCAGATGGCTGCCCTGGCCTCTTGGGTGGGGCTGGCATGCCGCCCCTGTGGCTACTGCCGGCCCACTCCGCAAAGCAGCCCTTCCGGGGCTGGGGTGAGTGGCCTGGGCCCGGGCAGGAGACGAGTGGCCCAGAGCCAGGGTGGCAGATGGGAGGCAGCCCAGGCCTCGGCCTGAGGGAGGGACCATGGTGGCCAGGGCAATGTGGGAGCAGGCGGGCCAGGCGGAGGCTCCTGTTCCTCTGTAGTGTGGTTGCTGCTGTGCAGAGTGAGGGTTCTGGGCCTCTCAGCTTAGCTCTGTCATTCTTTTGGGTTGGTCTGCCCATCAGAGGGCTTGTTGGGCCCCTGGAACCTGGGGAGGAGGTGGTACATTTGGGTAAGGTTTGGAATCTGGCAGGGCTGTGGCCTGGGTGTTGCTGGGCTGGGATTTGAGCCCTACCACTGGGGTCCGAAGCACCCATGGGCATTAGCTTCACAGAATCAAGGAATTAGATTCAGACACAGGAGCGCGGACTAGAAGTGGTTTTCTGTAGGGGAGTAGAACAGGGGGATTCTCCTCCCCTCTGAGGGCCTGTTTATTCATTCAGCACCTCTTTATTGAGCTGTTCTGTGTGTCCCAGGCACTGTGCTGGGCTCTGTCCTCCTGACATCACATCCTAGTGGTAGAGACTGACATTCTGCAGGCAAACAGACAAATAAAACGATGAATATCACAAATAAACCTGTGATATATGCCAAGAAAGAAAAAGGGGTTAAGATGGACGTAATGGGACTGGAGGAGCATGGAAGGCTTCTCAGAGGAGGTGGCAGTTCAGTGGAGACTTGAGGCAGAAGGCAAGCCAGCAGTGCAGAGATGGGGGGCAGGGAAATCCAGGCAGAGGAAACTGCAAGGCCAAAGGCTTTGGGGTGGGACAGGTGAGGCAGTTGCTGGTTGCCTAAGACCCAAGTGGCTGCTGTGTTGCCAGTGAGAGGAGGAGTCTCAAGGGAGATGAAGATGGAGAAGTGAACAGGACTCAGGCCAGACAGCGCCTGTATGCCCTATGATGGGATTTGGGTTTTCTTTTGTGTGTGATGAAAAGTCACTGGAGGTTTTGTTTTGCTTTGCTTTTTGCTTTTTGGGGTTTTAGGTCAGGTGTACTGGGCATATATATACAATATATACAGTTGTACAAATATATACAATAAAATGAATTTTGGCAAATGCATCCAGTTCTGTAGCCACCACCACAACCAAGATACAGAACAGTTCCTTCACACCCCAAATTGCGCCCTGTGAGGTCAGTTCCTCTTTCAGTTTCAGACCCTGACAACCACTGGGACTGTTTTCTGTCTCTATAGCCTTGCCTTTTCCAGAGTGTCAAAAATAGACTCATATAGTGTATAGCATACTCAGTCTGGCTTCCTTCCCTAAGCTTCCTGCATGTGAGCTTCCTCCATGTTGCAGGTGTCAGTAGTTCTTTCCTTTTCATGGCTGAGTAGTATTCTATTGCGTGGACGTACCACAGTTTATCATTCACCAGCTGAGGGACATTTGGGTGGTTCCCAGGTTTTGGTGATCATTGGAGAATTTTAAACAGCTTTTTTTTTTTTTTTTTTTGAGACGGAGTATCGCTCTGTTGCCCAGGCTGGAGTGTAGTGGCCGGATCTCAGCTCACTGCAAGCTCTGCCTCCCGGGTTCATGCCATTCTCCTGCCTCAGCCTCCCAAGTGGCTGGGACTACAGGCGCCCGCCACCTCGCCCAGCTAGTTTTTTATATTTTTTAGTAGAGACGGGGTTTTACCGTGTTAGCCAGGATGGTCTCGATCTCCTGACCTCGTGATCCACCCGTCTCAGCCTCCCAAAGTGCTGGGATTACAGGCTTGAGCCACCGCGCCCGGCCTTAAACGGTTTTAACCACATTTTAAACATGGTTTTAGAAAAAATTACTCACTGTACAAATTAGTTGGGAGCAGAGTGCCCATCATAAGGATTAAATCCAATAATTTGGTGATGGGTCCGGCCCACCATAGGTACTCAGTAATTGTTCAAACAAAAGGGCTCTGCCCTGGGGCAGTCAGGGAGTCTTCTTGGTGGAGGTGGCTTTTTTCTTTTTTTTTTTTTGTCAGACACAGTCTCATTCTGTTGTCCTGGCTGGAGTATAGTGGTGCCATCTCGGCTCACTGCAACCTCCACCTCCTGGGTTCAAGCGATTCTCCTGCCTCAGCCTCCTGCGCAGCTGGGATTACAGGCGTGCACCACCACCCCCGGCTAATTTTTTGTATTTTTGTAGAGACAGGGTTTCACCATGTTGGCCAGGCTGGTCTCGAAGTCCTGACCTCAAGTAATCTGCCCGTCTTGGCGTCCCAAAATGCTGGGATTACAGGTGTGAGCCACCGCGCTCTGCTGGAGGTGGCTTTTGAGGTGGGAAACAGGTGTGGAGTAGGAGGCCCAGGCAGTACAGAGTCCCATGGGAGCTAGGTGGGCTCAGATTGCAGCTTCCCACCCCTGAGCCAGCCTTGGCATATCTAGGGTTTCTAGAATGTGGTCTGTAGAGATCATATCAGAGTTCCCGAGGGACACTAGGGGCTGACTCTTGGGTGGGAGGTAGCTGAGGGACTTCCGCTCTGGAAGTCTCTTCCTTGGTGGCTGGCAAGAGGCAACCTGCTCCTGCCTTCAGGAATCTCATGTCCCCTTGGTTCTCTTCCCGTCCTCCCAGCTGGGAGCTGCTGCTGGGTTCAGACCACATGCTGCCACTTTGCTGTGTTTCTGCAGAGGGTCCAGGTGTTCAGTCACTTTCATCTCCAGCCCCATAGCTCCCCAGCTGCTGCAGGCCAATTCCATCATAGCCATGCATCTGGAGCCACGTGCGAAGGTTCCAGTGGCCCCAAATCTAAACTTCCCCCTGCTGTCCTCAGTGTACAAAGGTGAAATCATTTTTTATCTGTGTGGGTTTCTCATAGAAAATAATCTTTCTTAGAACACTTATATGTGATTTACCAGCCTGGGCAATAAAGCAAGACCCCCTCTCTACAGAAAATACAAAATTCAACCAGGCATGGTGGTGTGTGCCTATAGTCCCAGCTACTCAGGAGGCTGAAGTGTGAGGATGACTTTAGCCCAAGAGGTCAAGGCTGCAGTGAGCTGTGATCAAGTCACTGTGCTCCAGCCTGGGTGACACAGTGAGACCCCGTCTCAAAAAATAAAATAAATAAGTAAAAAGTGTGATTTGAAAGCGGAGCTCTGCTTCTCCTGCCTATATTTCATTTTAAACATTTAAAGTTATATCTTATTTTGGCTGGGTGCGATGGCTCATGCCTGTAATCCCAGCACTTTGGGAGGCTGAGGCGGGTGGATCACCTGAGGTCAGGAGTTCGAGACCAGACTGGCTAACATGGTGAAACCCCGTCTCTACTAAAAATACAAAAATTAGCTGAGCTTGGTGGCACATGTCTGTAATCCCAGCTACTTAGGAGGCTGAGGTAGGAGAATCGCTTGAACCCCAGAGGCAGAGGTTGTGGTGAGCTGAGATCGCGCCACTGGACCCCAGCCTGGGCAACGAGAGCAAAACTCCGTCTCAAAAAAAAAAAGGAAACCAACTCTATTGAAATACAGTTATAAAAGTATTTTTAAATTACAACATAGTAATATGTGTGCTTATTAACTCATAAATTCTGATGACAGATCTAACTAGCATAATTTCAAACTACTGATGAATGTAAATAATATTTTGACATTTTTGCAGCAATTGTTATATGATATGAAAATATCTGTGATTTTTTTTTGGTGGCAAAGTCACAGGTATTACTCATATAATGATGGTTTGTTTATAGGCCCAGAATAGAAGGAAATGCTACATTTTACTTAGAGGTCAGTCAAAAGAAAGATGTGATTTTCCAAGTTCGTGGACTCCCTGAGTTCTGGTTCCAAAGAAAGATCTTGAAGTCAGTGGTTGGAGTTTGAGTCCTGATTGGAGGTCTCACCCCCTCCCCTTGCCCATTTGCATGTGCTTGGGCATGACCCATCTTCCCTGTGCTTCTCTGAAGTTCTTCATCTGTAGAATATGGATGATGGTTCCTGTCTCTCCTTACTGGGGGGGTTTCAGTGAGGATCTGTGAGATGATTCAGATGGAATGTCTTTGTAAACTGTGAAGCCCTCTGCTGCTGTGCAAGATCTTGCTATTATTAGCAGTAGTGTGAGCTCATGTTTGGCCGTCTGGCCCAGCCGGGACCAAGAGGCTCTTCCTGGACAATTCTCCCAGGATTCTTGGGAATCAGTCCATCGAGGGGAGCAGGTTTGCCTCTGAGACGCTGCTTCCTGCAGGCTGAGCTCATGGTTTGGCAGGGGGTGGACAGAGATGCACTTTGTGGGCAGGGAGTGGGTGGGTGAGCAGGAGGTTCCCTGTGCAGACAGACCCTGCCTACCCTCCTTTGGTGGCATAGAGATCTGAGACTAGTTCTGATCTGCCTAGGCTCTCCCTCTTTTATTTTTATTTAGAGACAGGGGTCTCACTCTGTCACCCAGCCTGGAGTGCAGTGGTGCAGTCATGGCTTACAGCAGCCTGGAACTCCTGGGCTTAAGTGATCCTCCTGCCTCAGCCTCCTGATTCCTGGGGACTACAGGCACATGCCCAGCTAAATTTTTTAAATTTTTTATTTTTTTGTAGAGACGGAGACTCACTGCATTGCCAAGGCTGGTCTTGAACTTCTGTCTTCCTAACTCTTTGCAGCTGGCCTGGAGTTGTGGACTGGGCAGGACAGAAGCTATATTCATTTTTTCTTTTTTTTTGGGTCAGACTCTCTCTGTGTCACTCAGGCTGGAGTGTAGTGGTGCAATCCTTACTTATTGCAGCCTCAACCTCCCAAACTCAAGTGATCCTCCTGTTGCAGCCTCCTATCTGAGGCTACAGGTGCGCACCACCATGCCTGGCTAATTTTTAAGTTTTTTTGTAGAGATAGGGTCTCGCTATGTTGTCCAGGCTGGTCTTGAACTCCTGAGCTCAAGGGATCCTCCCTCTTTGGCCCCCCAAAGTGTTGCAATTACAGACGTGAGCCACCACGCCTGGCCCCATACTCATTCTTTAATTCCTACATCTATACATAGACAGTGACGGTACCTGCCTGTACCACTGCCTGCCCTGGGTGATGCTGGGGACTAGACACAAACCAGCCCCAGCCCTTCTCCCTAGCTCTTGGGGAAGACTGACTTGAAAACAAATACAACCTAAAACTACCAGTACAACGGACCATAGATTTCAGAGTGTAGGGTTTGAATCAGATTGCCGGGAAGAAATGTTCTGGAAGGATGAGATAGTCGGGAGTCAGCCTGGCAAAGGCCGTTCTATCAGAGGGAATAGCTGAACAATCTGGAAGAGCACAGTTATGACGCACTGACCCAGGGCCACGTGGCAGGTATGGAATCCAGCACCACAGGTCCCTTGCTCAAGCAGCTCTGCGAAGCTTCTGAGCCTCGTCTTCTCATCTGCAAAATAGGAACATTTTCAGCACCTACCTCACAGGGTTGGTAAGAGGATTAAACTGTCAACCGATAATGCACGTACTGCCTGTGCTAGGACCTGGTAATTAGTGAGCCTCCTAATAGGTGGTAGCCATGTTTCGTTTGTTGAAACAGTCTGTGTTTGTTGCCCATGCTCAAGTGTAGTGGTGCGATCTCAGCTCACTACAACCTCTGCCTCTGGGGTTCAAGCGATTCTCCTGCCTCAGTCTCCCGAGTAGCTGGGATTACAGGCACTCACCACCACGCCTGGCTAATTTTTTTGTGTTTTTTTGTAGAGATGGAGTTTCACCATGTTGGTCAGGCTAGTCTCGAACTCCTGAACTCAGGTAATCCATCCACCTCGGCCTCCCAAATTGCTGGGATTACAGGCATGAGCTGCTGCGCCCAACCAGTGGTAGCCATTTTTAAAGTCACAGCCTATTTGGATGCTGGAGGGCTGGGGTAAGGCAGGAGTAGGGAGGAGACCAGGGGCTGAACCTGATGCAGAAGCTGGTGAAAACTGGTAGAAGAGATAGAAAGCCATCTACCTTCTTCAGATTTCTCCAAAAACAGCTATTAACTGTGTAATCAGAGCAAAAAAGCATTCTCTAGAAAGGGAAGCACTGCCTATCCTGGCAGCAGTGTGGGTGCCCTGGTCTCCCATCCTCCCCCATGCTCCTATTCCCCGTTTCTAGTCCAGCTAAAAAATCTGGGTTAGCTTCAAGAGTAGCCTTTAAGGTGAAGAGGTCAACTTGAAGGAGGTGGCCAGGCCGTGGTGGGGCTGAGGGTCAGGGGTCCCAAGGCTCTGAGGTGGGCACTACCAGGCACTGTGCCCTTTTGTTGTCTGGCAGAGGATGAGGCTTGGGGTTTCCCCGGTGGTGTTGAGGGGATTTTTTTTTTTTTGAGACACAGTCTCGCTCTGTTGCCCAGGCCGGAGTGCAATGGCGTGATCTCGGCTTACTGCAACCTCTGCCTCCCAGGTTCAAGCAATTCTCTTGCCTCAGCCTCCCAAACAGCTGGGATTACAGGTGTGAGCCACCCCACCTGGCTAATTTTTGTATTTTTAGTAGAGACAAAGTTTCACCATGTCTACAACTTTGTTCTATAGCCACAAGGCCTACTGAGTCCAGTGGAGCTGGGCCTCTCCCTCCCCATTTCTACACAGTTGGGGGTCTGGGAGCTGGGAGAGGCTCTTCAGAACCACTGAGCTGTCTGTGAAGGAGCTGGGAAGCCTGTGCTCCTCACCCCCACCTCCCAGGGCCTCCCACCCCCAGCTCCTTCAGTTGGATCTGTCACTGGAGAGCTCTCCTGGGATGGGGGCCCAGACTGCGTGACCGCAGAGCCCCAGAGCATTCTTAGGCTCCCTGAGGACTGTGAATCTCTGGAGCAGAACAAGGGCCTGCCCTCTGGGTCCCCTCCCCAAGCTCCAGCAGCCCCTCTCCTAGCCCCACCTGGGGCCCTGAAAGCTCAGCGCCCCTGCCTAAGTCCTGCATTCGGCAGCCTCTCCCGCCCACGTCCCTGCAGACCCAGCCTGGGGCCACAAGCCTGCCTTTGTCAGCTCACCCTCTCACGTGGGGCCGTGCCAGCAGGGGCTGACGGGCATTCTGCCTGCAGCTGGGACTAGCCCCCCGAGAGGCCTAGGCCCCCCTGGAGAGATGGAACTGGCGTGAATGCAACATCTTGAGCTGTCACAAATTGACTGTGGTGAAGGGCAGGCCCTGGGGAGACAGCTGCTCATGTGAGAACTATCATTCATTCATTCACTTATTCAGAGGATGCTTACTGAGATCCTGCTCTGTGTCAGGCCCTGGCTTGGCGACTTGTCCTCAGAGATCTGACTCTTGCCCTTTTAGCGGGGGTAGCGGGGAAGGCTAGAAGGAAATGCCCTTCATCAGAATCTCTTGGGGGGCTCACCCTAGGAGCTTCTGATTTAGCAAGTCTGGGTTGGGACATGAGAATTTCTCACAAATTTACCAGTGATGCTGATGCTACTGGTTCAGGAACTGTACTTTGAGAGCCACTGTGATTCAGGTATTGGAATTATGCACGGATTATATTTCCTTTCTCTTTTTTTTTTTTTTTTCTGAGACAGAATCTCGCTCTGTCGCCTAGGGTGGAGTACAGTGGTATGATCTCAGCTCACTGCAACCTCCGTCCGTCTCCTGGGTTCAAGCAATTCTCCTGCCTCAGTAGCTGGGATTACAGGCACCTGCCACCACGCCTGGCTAATTTTGTATTTTTAGTAGAGACAGGGTTTCACCAAGTTGCCCAGGCTGGTCTCAAACTCCTGACCTCAAATGGTCCGCCCGCCTCGGCCTCCCCAAAGTGCTGGGATTACAGGCGTGAGCCACTGCACTTGGCCTGTTTTCTCTATTTTCACAACTGTCTCTATGATCATGTTTTAGTTTTTTTGTTTTTTTAGAGACAGGTTCTTGCTCTGTTGCCCAGGCTGGAGTGCAGTGGTACAATCATAGTTCAGTGTAACCCCAACCTCCTGGGCTCAAACAGTCCTCCCACCCCAGCCTCCCAAGTAGATGGGGCCACAGGTGTACTACCAGGCCAGGTAATCCGTCCGCCTCAGCCTCCCAAAGTGCTGGGATTACAGGTGTGAGCCACTGCACCTGGCCAGTGATAGCCATTTTTAAAGTCACGGCCTATTTGGATGTAATATATTACTATTGTTGTTGTTGTTATTTTTTGTAGAGATGAGGTCTCACTATGTTACCCAGGCTGATCTTGAACTCCTGGGCTCAAGTGATCCTCCTGCCTCAGCTTCTCAGAGTGCTGGGGTTACAGGGGTGAGCCATTGTGCTATGCCAATGCTTTATTTTATTTTATTTTACTTTGCTTTTTTTCCAAGACAGAGTCTTGCTCTGTTGCTCAGGCTGGAGTGCAGTCGCATGATCTCAGCTCACTGCAACCTCCGCCTCCCGGGTTCAAGCAGTTCTCCCGCCTCAGCCTCCTGAGTAGCTACGATTACAGGCGTGCACCACCACAACCGGATAATTTTTGTTTTTTTTGTTTGTTTGTTTGTTTGTTTTGAGACGGAGTCTCGCTCTGTCGCCCAGGCTGGAGTGCAGTGGCGCGATCTCGGCTTACTGCAAGCTCCGCCTCCCGGGTTCCCGCCATTCTCCTGCCTCAGCCTCCCGGGTAGCTGGGACTACAGGCGCCCGCCACCTCGCCCAGCAAGTTTTTTGTATTTTTCAGTAGAGACAGGGTTTCAGCATGTTAGCCAGGATGGTCTCGATCTCCTGACCTTGTGATCCGCTCGTCTCAGCCTCCCAAAGTGCTGGGATTACAGGCTTGAGCCACCACGCCCGGCCAATTTTTGTATTTTTAGTAGAGATGGGGTTTCACCATGTTGGCCAAACTTCTGACCTCGTGATCTGCCGGTCTTGGCCTCCCAAAGTGCTGGGATTACGGGCGTGAGCCATCGCCCCCGGCCTGCCCTGTTTTATAAATAAGAAAATCAGTTATTTAAAAGGTAAAAAAAGTGATTTCCAAAAATGACTCTAGCGCTGTGGGTGTGATCTATGTGAGAGACGTCACCTCCCGTGATCTGAATGTCATGCATCTGTTAATGTAGCCCAGCATCATAGGGTTGTGTGCATTTCCCCTAGGTTCAGCCGGAGCTTGGGGCCCACTCAGACCCTCATATTCTTTCCATCACCATATCCTGTCATTTTAACTTTCTAGAGAGAATAAGTGAGGTGCTGGTGATCGGCATGGCTAGGATTTGAACACAGATCCTTCTGGGGGCTGGCCTAGTCTGGATTTACCCGACTGGCTTGCACTTCCTGAGTTCTCTTTCCTTCATGCTTCCTGCATCGGCTGCCTGAAACAGCGCGTGGATCCTTCACTTCCTCATTTTTTAACTGGTGTGATCATTTACTGTTCCACTTCCTCCTCTCCACCCTGGTTCTGTCCACGTGGTGTGCTGGTGGGGTGGTGAGTCTGTGTGTCTATGAGGATGGGGGTGGGGGGGGCCTGGCCGAGTGACTGTTCCTCTGCAGCCCCAGGAGTCAAACCAATGGGCAGGAAAACCTCCCCAGCTTCTGAGAACTAGCCTGGAGGGTAGGGCTCCCTAACCCTGACCCTGAATTAAATCCATCCAGCCTCAGGGGGCAGAGGCAACCCCAGCCATACCCCCTTCCTCACAGGGAGCCATCTTACCAGGCTGACCATTGGAAGACCAGAGCTGTCCTCGCCCTCTGGGCAGGCAGGAATGAAGAGAGAGACCCCCATGTTTGTTCCTTTCCCAGGCACAAGGTCAGATCCCCCCTTCCTCCCAGCCCCAGCAGGGGTATAGTGAGGGGTGCTCGGACAGAAGCCAGAGGTGTCCCTCTGACGGGAGCAGAGTGGACGCTCCCTCCTCCCAGTGGCAGCATGAGGAGGGAGGAATATGAGACCCCACTTCCCAGTCCCTTCCTTTCCATTTCCTTTGGGGAAAGGCAGGTAGGGAGGGCTGAGGAATCCGGCTCTCCAGATCTGCCCTCTCCAGGGCCCGCAGAGGCCTTTTTGACCCTTGGACCCCCCAACCCCTGCTTCCATCACCGCCATCCTTGGTGCTTCCCCTGGCTCTTCAGGGGTGCTTTTAGCAGGTCATTCATCCCTGGTGACTCTGTTTCTCTTTTTTTATTTTTTGAGACAGAGTCTGGCCCTGCTGCCCAGGCTGGAGTGCAGTGGTATGATCTTGGCTCACTGCAACCTCTGCCTCCCAGGTTCCAACGATTCTCCTGCCTCAGCCTCCCGAGTAGCTGGGACTACAGGCGCCCACCACCATGCCCGGCTAATTTTTGTATTTTTAGTAGAGATAGGGTTTCACCATGTTGGCCAGGCTGCTCTTGAGTTCCTGGTCTCAGGCGATCTGACTGCCTTGGCCTCCCAAAGTGCCGGGATTAGAGGCGTGAGCCACCGCACCTGGCCAGTTTCCCTTCTTAGTATACAGTCTTATTTAAATCATTCGGTCACACTAAGAGTAAGTATTATTCCCATTTGTGACTGGGTTTGCACATTTGTATGAGACATAATAATTATGCATTTCTTCTGCGTAATTCTACTTCCCTCCCCACTTAGTATCTAATGATTGTTGCACATTGGTATGTCTTTTTTGTTGTTTTTGACCTAACTAAACATGCATGCACCCATTCAGTTAATATTTGTTGGGAGCCTACTGCCTGCTAGGCCAAATGGGATGGCCTCCAGGTACTCATGGTTTGGCTGGGAGACAAACTATTAAACATAGAATTGCAGATTTGCTAATAACGATTACAAAGGAGAAGTGAGGAACAGCTGGAAGCTGATGACAGCGGTAGCAGAAGCTGCCTTGAGGAAGTGAGGTCATACTCTTACCCTCTCTGCTTAAAACCCAAACCCAGGCTAGGCATGGTGGCTCATGCCTGTAATCTCAGCACTTTGGGATGCTAAGCTGGGCAGATTGCTTGAGCTCAGGAATTCATGACCAGCCTGGGCAACATGGCAAAACCCTGTCTCTCCACACACACACACACACTAGCCGGATGTGGGGTTGTGTGCCTTTGGTCCCAACTACTTGGGAGACTAAGGTGGGAGGGTGGCTTGAGCCTGGGAGGCAGAGATTGCAGTGAGCTGAGATTTTGTCACTGCACTCCAGCCTGGGTGACAGAGTGAGACCCCATCTCAAAACAAGCGAACCCCAAACCCAGATTCTATTTTGCCCTTCAAAGCCCCAGGTGGTTGACTCCTGTCAGTTTCCTCAGCCTCAAATTAACCCAGTAGCTGCCCTGGCCTCCTTGCTGTACCTTGACACACACACACCTTGCTGTACCTTGCTGTATCTTTCCTGCCTCTGAGCCTTGCCACGCACTGATCCCTCTGCCTGGAATAACCTCTCCCCCTAGCTTTCCTGGCTGTTCCTTCTTGTCTCAGCTCAAATGTCTCTTTTGTAGAGATGGCCTCCCTGATCACGTCCCCTAACATAGCACCCTCCCCTATCACTCTGTCATATAACTCACGTTGTTTGGTTTCGTTTTGGTTTTGTCTTATAGCACTTAATAGTATCTGAGGTTTTTTTATTTTTTATTTTTTTCTTGGAGATAGGGTCTCACTCTGTCTCCCAGGCTGGAGTGCAATGGTGCAATCTCGGCTCACTGCAACCTCTGCCTCCTGGGTTCAAGTGATTCTCATGCCTCAACCTCCCGAGTAACTGGGATTACAGGCACACACCACCATGCTTGGCTCTTTTTTTTTTTTTTTTTTTTTTTTTTTTTTTTTTTTTTTTTGGTGTTTTTAGTAGAGACGGTTTCATCATGTTGGCCAGGCTGGTCTCAAACTCCTGACCTCAAATGATCTGCCCGCCTCGGCCTCCCAAAGTGCTGAAATTACAGATGTGAGCCACTGAGCCCAGCCAGGTGTTTTTTGTTATTATTATTATTTGCTGGTTTACTGTGTATCTTCCTGGTGAAACTTGGGGCTCCATACAGAATATATAGCAGGGGCTGGACCCACTGTCCCTCCCTGCCCCTGCGCTTAGCACAGGGCCTCGTACTTACATAGTTGATGCTCATCCATATTTCTTTTTTCTTTTTGAGATGGAGTCTTGCTCTGTCGCCCAGGCTGGGGTGCAGTGGCGCGATCTCGGCTCACTGCAAGCTCCACCTCCTGCATTCATGCCATTCTCCTGCTTCAGCCTCCTGAGTAGCTGGGACTACAGGCGCCCGCCACCAGGCCCGGCAATTTTTTTTTATTTTTAGTAGAGACGGGGTTTCATCGTGTTAGTCAGAATGGTCTTGATCTCCTGACCTCGCGATCTGCGATCTGCCTGCCTCGGCCTCCCAAAGTGCTGGGATTACAGGCATAAGCCACCGTGCCCGGCTTCATCCATGTTTCTTAAATGGCATCTCCTGCTTCCCCAGTGTGTTCCTGTTGCTTCTGTAACAAATCACTACAAATTTAGTGGCTTAAAAGACCACCAGGCTGGGCGCAGTGGCTCACACCTGTAATGAATCCCAGCACTTTGGGAAGCCAAGGCAGGCAGATCGCTTGAGGTCAGGAGTTCAAGACCAGCCTGGCCAACATGGCAAAACCTCATCTCCACTAAAAATATAAAAAAATCAGCTAGGTGTGGTGGTGGGCACTTGTAATCCTAAGTACTTGGGAGGCTGAGGCAGGAAGAATCGCTTGAAGTAGGGAGGAGGAGGTTGCAGTGAGCTGAGATCGCGCTATTACACTCCAGCCTGGGCAACAGAGTGAGACTCCGTCTCAAAAAAAAAAGAACACCAGATTATTATCCTCTGATCCTGGAGGTGTCAAGGTTTGGGCAGGACTGCATTTTTTGGGAAGACTCCAGGGCAATATCCTTTTCCTTGCCTTCTAGAGACACCCCTTCCTCCATCATCACAGCCTCTTCCTCTAGCACCAAAGCATCTCCCTCCAGCCTCTGCTTCTGTTTCCCTGTCTTGGGATCCTTAATTTACTCATATTTGCAAAGTCCCTTTTGCCACGTAAGGTAACATTCACAGATTCTGGGAATGTGGACATGGACATCTTTGGAGGTCTGTCATTCAGCCTGCCACATCCAGGTCCCCCACTGTGCTTCGTTCAGCACTAGGTGTGGTCAGCACTCAGGCCTCCTAGCTGCTACTGTGGGCCCAGTATCCTGACCCTTCCTTCCCTCCACAGGACGAGATTGAGGAGCTGCGGGCTGAGATGCTAGAGATGCGGGACGTCTACATGGAGGAGGACGTGTATCAGCTGCAGGAGCTGCGACAGCAGCTGGACCAGGCCAGCAAGACCTGCCGCATCCTGCAATACCGGCTGCGCAAAGCCGAGCGCCGCAGTCTCCGTGCCGCCCAGACTGGCCAGGTGGACGGCGAGCTTATCCGTGGTCTGGAGCAGGATGTCAAGGTCAGCCTGGGCCCGGGTGCTCTTGTTGCTGGGATGGGACCACAAGTCTAAGTGAGGCCCAGGTTGGCCTTGCATGTCACTTCCGTGTGTCCGTGGCCAAGTTCTACTACCTGTCTGGGCCTTAGTTTCCTCATCTAAGTAGGAATTCCTGGTGAATCCACAGGGCTTCTATCAAGGGTGCCCCAAAATGATATTATAATATGAATCCTTCCTACTAGCAGCAGCTACTGGTTTGTTTTTTTTTTTTTTTTTTTTTCTTTGAGACAGAGTTTCTCTCTTATTGCCCTGGCTGGAATGCAATGGTGTGATCTTGGCTCACGGCAACTTCTGCCTCCCGGGTTCAAGCGATTCTCTTGCCTCAGCCTCCCGAGTAGCTAGGATTACAGGCCCTGCCACCACACCCAGCTAATTTTTGTATTTTTAGGTAGAGACAGGGTTTCACCATGTTGGCCAGCCCGGTCTCGAACTCCTGACCTCAGGTGATCTGCCTGCCTTGGCCTCCCAAAGTACTGGGATTACAGGCATGAGCCACTGCGCCCAGCTGAGAAGCTACTATTTATTATCAACCACACACCTGGTGCTAGGCTCCAATTTGTCCCTGCACAGTTCCATGGAGGTTTCTTTTCTTTGTTTTTTCAGAGACAAGGTCTTGCTCTGTTGCCTAGGCATCAGGCAGTGATGTGATCATAGCTCACTGTAGCCTCCACCTCCTGGGCTCAAGGGATCCCCCAACCTCAGCCTCCTGAGTAGCTGGAACTACAGGCACACACCACCACACCTGGCTAATTTTTCTATATGTTGTAGAGATGGGGTCTCATTATGTTGCCCAGGCTGGTCTCAAACTCCTGGGCTCAAGTGATCCTCCTGCCTTGGCCTCCCAAAGTGCTGGGATTACAAGGATGAGCCATGGTGCCAGGCAGAGGTTCCTTAATTATGTTAATGAAAA
This sequence comes from Rhinopithecus roxellana, assembly GCF_007565055.1. Lineage (NCBI taxonomy): Eukaryota > Metazoa > Chordata > Mammalia > Primates > Cercopithecidae > Rhinopithecus > Rhinopithecus roxellana. The sequence continues at coordinate 109,243,304 of NC_044561.1, read as the reverse complement.
GTAGTGAAGGCCTCAAGACCATTCTGGCTAATACAGCGAAACCCCGTCTCTACTAAAAATACAAAAAATTAGCCGGGCATGGTGGCAGGCACATGTAGTCCCAGCTACTCAGGAGGCTGAGGCAGGAGAATGGCGTGAACCTGGGAGGCGGAGCTTGCCGTGAGCCAAGATCGTGTCACTGAGCCAAGATCGTGTCACTGCACTGCAGCCTGGGTGACAAAGACTCGGTCTCAAAAAAAACAAAAAAAATTAAAAAAAAAAAGAAAAGTAGTGAAGGCCTAGAGTTGGTCAAGCCTGGTTTAAATCTTGGCTCCAATATATCTGAACTTTATTATTTTGAGCAAAGTCACCTGTTTCAGTGTCCTCATCCGTAAAATAGGTTTGCAGCAATCTCTGTGTCACAGGGTTCTATGAAGATTAAATGAAATAATGTGGGCTGGGCACAGTGGCTCATGCCTGTAATCCCAGCAGTTTGGAAGGCTGAGGTGGGCAGATCACCTGAGATCAGGAGTTCGAGACCAGCCTGGCCAACATGGTGAATCCCCATCCCTACTAAAAATACACAGATTAGCCGAGTGTGGTGGTTCCTGCCTGTAATCCCAGCTACTCGGGCTGAGACAGGAGAATCACTTGAACCCATGAGGCGGAGGTTTCACTGAGCTGAGATCGTACCACTGCACTCCAGCCTGGGTGACAGAGTGAGACTCTGTCTCCCAAAAAAAAAAAAAAAGAAAGAATGTGGGTAAAATGCCAGCATAAAGACTCAGAAATGTTAGCTGTTATTATTATTTCAGTTTTCTTGATGAGGAATCTGAGGTTCAGAGAAAGGCAATACCTGCCCAAAGTCAAGGAGCGCTCAGTGTGTTGGTGGCAGAGCCCAGGCTCATCAGCCTCTCAAGCTCCCAGCTTGGCCTCACTGCTGTCTGCTTCAGGAAGCAGGGGAAGGGTGGGTGGGAGGTTGGCAGGTGGGATGTCCCCCTGCCTGTCTTCGGAAGCTCTGGTCTGGTGGTGAGAACTCCGGGGCCCCCAGGCCCGGCCCCCTGCCCTCGGAACTCAGCCCAGTGTGATCCAGTGACAGGAGGAGCTGGGATGGGGTCCTAGGGAGGCTTCCTGCAGGGGTGACTTCTGAGCGAAGATCTAAGGGAGAAGTGGGCCTGAGCCAGGAAGGGGTAGAGAGGAAGGTGGCAGAAGATGGCCCCTGTGAGGACCCAGGGGAGCAGCAGGATGGGAGTCAGTCACACACTTACTTACCTGGGGAGAAGTCCCTTCTGTTGGAAGACACTGGCAAACTCAAGCCCTGTAGCCTTTCCAGTGGAATATAAAAGAAAAACCTTCATTAAGGGACCAGGGAGAGCCATGATTTCAGAGGCCAGCAGGGCCAGGGGAAGTAAACAGGAGTGCCTGCTCCAGGAAGCTGCTGGCACCTCCTGTGGTCTTATTGGTGCACAGTGGGATTGTAGTGCTATTCTACACACGAGACAACCAATGGATATGTCTCTGCCAGAGGTGGAGGCTCATGCCTGTAATCCCAGAATCCCAGCGCTTTGGGAGGCTGAAGTGGGAGGATCGCTAGAGGCCAATAGTTGGAAATCAGGCTGGGCAACATAGCAAGATCCTGTCTCTACAAAAAACAAAAAAAACTAGCAGAGGCTGGGGGTGGTGGCTCACACCTGTAATCCCAGCACTTTGGCAGGCCAAGGCGGATGGATCACCTGAAGCCAGGAGTTTAAGACCATTCTGGCCAACATGGTGAAACCCCAGCTCTACTAAAAATACAAAATGAGCAGGATATGGTGGTACAGGTCTGTACTCCCAGCTACTCAGAAGGCTGAGGCAGATGAATCGCTTGAACCTGGGAGGCCGAAGTTGCAGTGAGCTGATATCACAACATTGCAATCCAGCCTGGGTGACAGAGCAAAACTCTGTCTCAAAAAAAAAAAAAAAAAAAAATTAGCGGGGTGTGGTGGTAAGTGCCTATAGTCCCGGCTATCCGCGAGGCCAAGGCCAGAGGATTGCTTGAGTCCTGGAGTTAAAGGTTGCAGTGAGCTATGATTGCACCACTGTACTCCAGACTGTGAGACAGAGCGAAACCTTGTCTCTCTCTAAAAGAAAAAAAAAAGAGTGAGTTAGTTTCCAAGTTCAAAGCGTACCTCTACTTGACAGGGCAGCTCCCAGGCATATTCAGATTCCAATCACTGGGTTGGGAGGGGTGGGGGGTGGTGAGGGAAGGCAGGAGGGAGGAGGTGGGGAGGGGGAGGGAATAGCTGGAGAAGCTCAGAGGAATCTGCGTTTGGGCCTATATAGTGGAGGATTTCTGGGAGGGACACAAAAAAATGTCAGACTTCAGAAAGATGAGGAAGGGGCGGAGGAGAGGCTGGACCTGGAGCGAGCTGCAGGGCTGCGGCGCTTCCGTGGGTGGGGCCAGAGCAGCGGCGGCGGCAGGGGCGGGGAGGAGGGTGGGGGGAGCTGGTGTAGGGAGCGGGTGTGTGGCTCTCCGGAGTCTGGGCGGAGAGGAGGGGCCCTTTCTGTTGGGATTTGAATTAGCCAATCAGCATCCCTCTTGCTCCTTCCCTCCCTCCCCTCCCCACCCTGCAGCTGGAGCGCTGAGCTCATCTGCCGGCCTGGGGCCTGAGCTGGATGGACTCCTCTGGTCACCACCCTGAGCCCCATGTGCTGGGGTCGTTCAGGGGGTTTTGGGAAATTATCAGAATGTTGCCTTCTCTGGCATCGTCTTGGACTCCCCCGATTTGCTCTGCCCGCTCCTTGGGCCATGTCCTGACTGGCCCCTACAGCTTGGTGCCTCATTTTCCCCTTCTGTTAAATGTGGCTTTTGACCAGCTGAATCTTCAGGGCTTTTGAGCTCCAGTGGTTTTATGGAGCAGAGGGGTATTGGTGGGGTGGGGGTGGGGGGTCATGAATAAAACCACAGGCCTCAGTGCCCCCCCCAACCCTCAGGCTCTCCCTCTGTGCTGGTCCTCACCATTGACAGGACCTACAGAACCTCGGTGGGGCCTTTGCCCAGCATGAGGAGGGTGAGGTCATGGGGTGGAGAGCCGCTGTGCCACTTGTTTGCTGTGTGGCCTTGGGTAAGTTCCTTCACATCTCTGAGCTTGTTTCCTTGTGTGGAAAATGGAGATAAAATGAGTCCCTCCCTTCTAGAGTTTTTTGTGAGGATGAAATAATTCAAGTGAAGAGAGTAATGAATACTAGGTCTGGAAATAAACATGTATTGGGTTGTGGTTTTCTTTTTGTTTTTTCTTTTCTTTTTTCTTTTTTCTTTTTTTTGAGACAGGGTCTCGCTCTGTCACCCAGGCTGGAGTGCAGTGGTGTGATCTTGGCTCACTGCAACCTCTGCCTCCTGGGTTCCAGCAATTCTCCTACCTTAGCCTCCAAAGTAGCTGGGTTTACAGGCATGTGCCACATGTCCAGCTAATTTTTGTATTTTTAGTAGAGATGGGGTTTCCCTATGTTGGCCAGGCTGGTCTCTAACTCCTGACCTCAGGTGATCTACCCACGTCAGCCTCCCAAAGTGCTGGGATTACAGGTGTGAGCCACCGCGCCTGGTCTGGTTGTGGTTTTCTTATTGCTCAGAAGAACTTATACTTACTGTGTATACTTACGTCAGTAGGACTAGCAGTAGTAGTAGACTAGTAGGACTGGTTGGCAGTAGTAGTAGACTAGTAGTCTGGGGGCGAGGGTAGGCCAGGATCTCAGCCTCCCTGGATGGATAAAAATCACCAGGAGAGCTTGTTCACAATGCAGATTCCCAGGACCCCTCAGGAGCTGAGACTGGATACGAGGAGTTCAGGTCCAGGGAATCTGGGATCTAAATTCTTATCTAAAGTGACTCCTGTAGGAAGCCAAGGACACACCAGGAGACGACTCCTGTAGGAAGCCAAGGACACACGAGGAGCACACCCCCTTCCTCAGATACAGATGTTGCTGGAGAAAATGTTCTGGCTTTGGGTTTAATTCCTAGGTGACCTGTGCAGGTTACCTCCCTTCTTTGAGCCTCAGTTTCCTCATCTATAGAGTGGGGGTGACATTCCAACCCTCCTGGGGTTTGTAGGAGGATTCAGCCACACGGAGTCCAGAATGCTGCCTGGCCAGGGGATGCTCTTGCTTTTTTTCTTTTTTTTTTTTTTTTTTTTGAGGCAGAGTCTCGCTCTGTTGCCCAGGCTGGAGTGCAGTGGCCGGATCTCAGCTCACTGCAAGCTCCGCCTCCCGGGTTTACGCCATTCTCCTGCCTCAGCCTCCCAAGTAGCTGGGACTACAGGCGCCCGCCACCTCGCCCGGCTAGTTTTTGTATTTTTTTTTTTAGTAGAGACGGGGTTTCACCGTGTTAGCCAGGATGGTCTCGATCTCCTGACCTCGTGATCCGCCCCTCTCGGCCTCCCAAAGTGCTGGGATTACAGGCTTGAGCCACCGCGCCCGGCCTCTTTTTTCTTCTTTTTTTGAGATGAAGTCTTGCTCTGTTACCCAGGCTGGAGTGCAGTAGCATGATCTCGACTCACTGCAACTTCCAGCTCCCGGGTTCAGGCAATTCTCCTGCCTCAGCCTTCCAAGTAGCTGGGATTATAGCACCGTGCCCAGCTAATTTTTGTCTTTTTTTAGTAGAGACGGGGTTTCACCGTGTTGGCCAGTCTGGTCTCGAACTCCTGACCTCAAGTGATCCGCTGGCCTCGGCCTCCTGAAGGGCCAGAATTACAGGCGTGAGCCACCGCGCCCTGCCTTGTTTGGCCCGGCCTTGTTTCTTTGTTTGTTTCTTTCTTTCTTGAAACAGTCTCGCTTTGTTACCCAGGCTGCAGTGCAGTGGCCGATCACCCCTCACTGCAGCCTTGACCTCAAGGGTCTCAAGGCTCTCAAGGGATCCTCCTGCCTCAGCCTCCCAAGTGGCTGATACTACAGGCACACACCGTCATGCGCTGCTTGTTTAAAAAAATTTTATAGGGATGGGAGTCTCCCTGTTTTGCTCAGGCTTGTCTTGAACTCTTGGCCTCAAGCAGTCCTCCTACCTTGACCTCCCAAAGTATTGGAATTACAGGCATCAGCCACCATGCCCGGCCAGGGGCTGCTCTTTTGTGAGAGCTCCCATCCCTCTCCCTGAGGATCAGGATGACAGAGGCCCATGAGCCGAGGGGCCTGATGCCTGGGGAGCAGGGACTGGAGGCTGCTAGTTGCACTTGGCAGGAGCCAGGCCCTAGTGCTGTAAACAGTGACTTCATGGCTGAGTGCATTTGTTTGTGCTTTGGGGATTTGCCCTGGTTTCCGGAAGCCGCAGCTGCCGCGCCTCCCTTAGCATCTCAACCCGCCTACCTTGAGGGTAGCTGGGAGGATCAAATGAGACAGACACGTGGGGCCCTTCAAGCGCCTGACACAGTAAGCCCACTGTTGGGGTTTATTATTAATACTTTTATTGTTGATGTTAATGTAATGTGTTTTCACGCATTGGGCCTATACGGCAGGATCAGGTTGAGAGTGAGACTTCAGAGTTGACCCACTCGATTTCAAACCTTGGTTCTATAGCCTTCCTAGCTGTGTGACCTTGGGAAGTGACCTTTCCTTTCTGAGCCTCAGAATGGGGATAATAATCAAAGTGCTTCCCAATGGGATGAAAAGCACGTGGTGACCCCCCCCCCCCCCGCCCGGGGAATGTGCTAACTGATTCTGTGAATCAATTGTGAGGGCCGAGGGGTCCCAGGACCACTGAGGCTCACTGAGGAGCAGGGACGAAGCCAGGCCACAGTGCTCCTGCCTCCTAGTCTGGCTGCCTGGAGTTGTGGTTTTTTTTGTTTTTGTTTTTTTTCTTTTTCTGAGACAAAGTCTTGCTCTGTTGCCCAGGCTGGAGTGCAGTGGCGCCATCTCAGCTCACTGCAACCTCCGTCTCCTGGGTTCGAGCAATTCTCCCGTCTCAGCCTCCCAAAGTGTTGGGATTACAGGCGTGAGCCACCGTGCCCGGCCTGTGCTTTCTTTTGATACAGCAGCCATCAGGGGAAGAGAGTAAATAGGAAAGGGATTCCAAGGAGAATGGGGCAGAAGAGAACTGGGGAATCATGGAGGGGATGGGAGGGGATGAAATTCACAGAGTTGTTCATGAACCCCAGAGGATCCAGAAATCCACATGGATTGTGACTTCTTGATGGGAACTGGTAGCCTCCCCAGGTGGAGGACATGGTGGAGACACAGCATCCCCGCAGGTGGAGAGGAGCTGGCCCAGATGGGAGCTCATTTGAGAGAGGAGCCCTCACCCCAGCCAGGAGTGCAGCCCTTCCCAGACAGTGGGTGGAGTTGGCATTTGAGGGCAGCCGCCACTCCCCATGTATATTCAGTCATTCACTTGTTCATCTCCCTCTCTTTTCACTTGTTGGACCCTTGGATTTATTTGTTCATCCAACAAGCATTTATTAGGCACTTAGTGTGTGCCTGACACTGTGCTGCTGCTGGGACACATAGATGTGAATGAGGCCAAGTACGTCTGCGGCCTTGATCTCTGTACCCCACCGCTCCTGCCTCAAGTGCTTAAGCAGGATGAATGAGTGAGGAGTGAGTGAGTGAATGGAGAGTTGATCAGGACAGGGGCTTACTGGGTGACCTAACCAGCCCCAAACCAGGGACCATGTTTAAATAACTTGTACTGGGTCACATAGCCAGTAAATGCTGGAATGGGCTTGAATCTAGTTTTCCAATCTGCAAAGCCCTTGTTCTGATACTGAGGGGTTGTTCTCCCCACTTATGGATGAGGAAGATCTGGTGCCCAGAGAGGCTGTGGGAGGAGCCTCGTGGTCCCGCTCCTGGCTGTCCTACGAGATCCTCAGGGGCAGAAAGAGGCAGTGGCAGTGGAGGGAGGGAGAGGCCATGCCTGGTTTCCTTTCGGTCGTTGTTTTTCCTAGCCTGACTCATACACTGCCAAGGGGTCTGTGCCGAGCTGGGCTTGGGCCCAGGCAGAAGACAGAGCCAGGGAGGGCCCTCTTCCCTTCCGGCAGGGAGGAGGCATCACAGTCATTTCCGAGACCAGCAGGCACAGGGCGCTGGGCTCTCTGCCCCACATGGAGTTCCTGCTAGAGAAACCCGGGCACCTCTGGGAGACCCTGGGCAATACCGGCCCCTCAGCCAAACCCCTGGGGCTTCCAGCCCAGCTCAGCCCACACTGGCTTTGCATGACACTGAGCGAGTCACTTCTGCTCTGACCTCCAGTTTCCTTGTAAAATGGGGGTAAGATTGGGGTGAAGATGGGTGAGTTTGGCATGCAGTAAGTCTTCACCAAACAGTAGTTCCCAGCCTACACAGTGATGAAGTCTGGTTGCAATTTCCCAGCTCAGAAGAGCCTTCCATCCTCATCCCTGCAGGCCTCCTTTCCTGACCTCCCTCAACCAGCCAGCAGGGAACAGAACAGAGGGTGTCTGCCAGGAATGGGGTGCTGTTGCTACAGAGTCCTGGACCAGGATCAGAGATTGCAGCTCCTCTATCTTCTTTCTGTAGGGATGACTTGGACATCTGCCTGCCCTTTGTCATTTCGGGCCTGTTCTACATCCCAGACAACTAGATACAGGTCTCAGGGTCACACTGTGACCTCCAGCCATCATGCCCTTCTCTGGGCTTCAGCTCCTTGGAGCAGCAGCCACCAGTCACCCAAAACTCACTGTGCAGGCCCCAGGCCAAGGCTTTTGTGCAGTAGCTGGTTCAATTATCTTGTCAGGCTTGTAAGTTTGATCCTGTTATTACTGTGTTCACTTTATAGTTGAGGAGACTGAGGTGCAGAGAGGGAAATTGACTTGCCCAGGACTACAGGCTGGTCACTGGCAGAGATGGGATTCAGTGGTCTGGGCCCATCTTGCTCTGGGTTTCCACTGCAGCTTAATCCCCTCTCTGTTTTGTTTTGTGTTTAGGAGATAGGGTCTTGCTCTGTTGCCCAGGCTAGAATGCAGTGGCACAATCATAGCTCGCTGCAACCTTGAACTCCAGGGCCCAAGTGATTCTTCCATCTTGGCTTCCTGAGTAGCTGGGCCTGTTGGTGTGTGCCACCATGCCAAGCTAACTTTTGGGTTTTTTGTAGAGGTGGGGTCTTGCTATGTTCCCCAGGCAGATCTCGAATTCCTGGGCTCAAGCGATCCTCCTGTCTCAGGCCTCTCAAAGTGTGGGATTACAAGTGTGAGCTACCGTGTCCAGCCCCTCAAAGTGTTGGGATTACAGGTGTGAGCTACTACTGTACCCGGCTCCTCAGTCTTCTCCCTTTAAGAAAAGCTTCTGGCCCTCCTACAGGCTTTTGTGAGGACTGGGTAAGAGGTGGCTGGGAGAGGCTTTGGAAGTGTGAAGAGCCCAGGTAGCCAGGCACGGTAGCTAATGCCTATAATCTCAGCTACTCAGGAGGCTGAGGCAGGAGGATCCCTTGAGGCCAGAAGTTGAAGATTCTCCTGGACCACATAGTGACACCCTGTTTCTTTTTATTTATTTATTTAGAGACAGAGTTTTACTCTTGTTGCCCAGGCTGGAGTGCAGTGGCATGATTTCGGCTCACTGCAGCCTCTGCCTCCCTGGTTCAAGCAGTTCTCCTGCTTCAGCCTCCCAAAGTGCTGGGATTACAGGCACCTGCCACCACGCCTGGCTAATTTTTTGTATTTTTAGTAGAGATGGGGTTTCACCGTGTTGGCCAGTCTGACCTCGAACTCCTGACCTCAGGTGATCCACCTGCCTCGACCTCCCAAAGTGCTGGGATTACAGTTGTGAGCCACCATGCCCGGCTGAGACCCCGTTTCTACAAAAAAATGCAAAAATTAGCCAAGTGTGGTTATGCATACCTGTAGTCCTAGCTATTCGGGAGGCTGAGGTGAGAGGATTGCTTGAACCCTGGAGTTCAAGCCTGCAGTGAGACATCATTGCGCCACAACACTCCAACCTGGAAGACATAGTGAGACCCTGTCTCAAAAAAAAAAAAAAAAAAGCCCCAGGTAAATGAAAAGGCATTCCTGAGAATAGGGTCTTCCTAGCTTTCTGGGGCTGTGCTGTGATACAGACACTGGGAGCTTGTGGTACCTAGGTTTGGGTTTTGGTTCTGCTGCTTCCTTCATGAGTTTCTTGGTCTCTTTGTGCCTCAGTTTGCTCGTCTGCAGCGTGGCAGTGATGCTATAGGAACCTGTCTGTCTCTGGGGTTGCCCTGCTGTGAATGTCAGGTGGTCAATGGGACTTGCAGTGGGGGCTCTCCTCAGCCTCCTCACAGCCTTCTCTCGCCCACCCCTGCACAGGTCTCTAAGGACATCTCCATGCGGCTGCATAAGGAACTCGAGGTGGTGGAGAAGAAACGGGCGCGGCTGGAGGAGGAGAATGAAGAACTTCGTCAGCGGCTCATCGAGACTGAGCTGGCTAAGCAGGTGCTGCAGACGGAGCTGGAGCGACCGAGAGAGGTGAGGACTTCATGCATCCAGCAGGGCCACCCTAGGGCAGGCGGGCGTATGCAAGCCCCCACAAGCCAGCGTCTCTGCGAGCCCCCACTTGTGGGAAATGGGCAGCTTATGCCTCCCTGGCAAGGTTGTTTATTCGTTCATTCCTCCAGCATGCATTTCCTGAGCACCCCTACTGTGTAAATTGTGTGCTGGACACTAAGGTTACTATGGTGAACAAAATACACCCAGTTCCTGTCCTCAGGGAGCTCACAGGGTAACGAGAGAGAGTCATTCATCAAAGAACCACAGCCACTGTGGGAGGATTCACTGAGAAAACATGCAACAATGTCAGGCATGGGGCTCAGCCCTCTGTGCCTCGGTTTCCTTACCTGTAAAATGGGGCAGTGGTGCCCTGAGTCATTGTGAGGACCAACAGGAATAACGCACGTGTGGAGTGGCTGCAAGAGACTGCCAGGTCTGCCATTTGGTGTGAAGTCAGTGCAGGGGCTGGGTCTCAGGCCGGTGTCTCTGGGGTATTGGTGCTTCCTCAATGTGACCGTGAGACACAATCCTGTCTGTCTTTGTTCATGCCAGTTCCTCCCCCGGCAGACCTCCTCCTCTTGTTGTGTGTTGGGTATACAGTGTGTTATGCGCCCTGCTTGACAGTTTATCTCAAACATTTTCATGCTAGCAAGGTTGCAGTCATGCCCATTTTATGGATGAGCAAACAGCCCCTGAGAGAGGGAGGGATGACCTCAAGGTCATGCAGGGCTGAGGGGGTTCTGCAGAATGCCAGCTAGAAACCATCAACCTAGGTGTCCCTTAAAGGCTGGAATCCCCCCGTTCCAGGGGTCTGTGTTCCAAATGGTCTGGGGTGGCTTCTGGCCCTAGAGGCAGAGCCAGGCCTTAGCTCTCTGCCTGCTGATGAGGTATGAGGATCGTGCATTCTTCCAGGGCACACTCCTCGCTGCAGGCGCTGCCTGCCTTCCTCCCCCAAGGGCGAGCCTGCCAATGTCCCTGGACTGAGACACCACAGCCTGAGGCCAGAACATTCCTCCAGCCATCCTTCCCACTGGGCGTGTTGGTGTGATGTGCCATACCCTCTCAGTGTGCAGGGAGAGGAGGCGTTTGCTGCTAAGGGTGGCTAGCCCCTCCCTTCATTCAGCTGCCCGCTCCCACTGCCTGGCCCATAACACAGAGCACCCTCTTCACACCGTCTTGCTGCTGCTACCCTTGATAGTGAAAAGGGGAGACAATTTCTGAAAGCATCTTAAGGTCACAGTACAAGTGATGAAACTGAGGCTCCAGGAGGATCAACTTGCCTGAGTTCACCCAGCCTGTACTTAGCAGAGATGTGGCTGGAACCCTGAAGCCACTTCCCTTCTCTAAGTCTCAGTTTCTTTATCTGTGACATCAGGATAAGCAAACAAACAAGCAAAGCCTGCATGGTGGCTCACACCTATAATCCCAGCACTTTGGGAGGCCAAGGTGGGCAGATCTCTTGAGCCTAAGAGTTCAAGACCAGCCTGGGCAACATAGCAAAACCCTGTCTCTATTATAAAGAATGCAAAAATTAGGCAGGCTTGGTGGTGCCTGCCTGTAGTCCCAGCTACTTAGGAGGTGGAGGCTGTAGTGAGGTGAGATTGTACCACTGCACTCCAGCCTGGGAGACAGAGTGAGACCCTGTCTCAAAAAAAAAATAAATAAATAAAAGGGGTCCAGTCACAGTAGCTCACGCCTATAATCCCAGCACTTTGGGAGGCCGAGATGGGTGGATCACCTGAGGTCAGGAGTTCGAGACCAGCCTAGTCAACATGGCAAAATCCTGTGTCTACTAAAAATACAAAAAAAAAAAATTTAGCTGGGCGTGGTGGCGGGCACCTGTAATCCCAGGTACTTGGGAGGCTGAGGTAGGAGAATCTCTTGAACCCGGGAGGTGGTGGTTGCAGTGAGCCGAGATCACGCCATTGCACTCATTCCAGCCTGGGTGACAAAAGCAAAACTCCGTCTCAAATAAATAAATAAATAAATAATAAATGAAACAGGGTGATAACTGTATGTAGCCTATGAGGTTGTTTAGGATCATTAATAAGATTATGTAACTATGGAATACTATGAAGAAATTTAAAAGAATAAGATGGTATGGCAGTTCCTCAAAAATTAAACAGAACAATCATATGATCCAGCATTCTCACTTCTAGGTATATCCCCAAAAGAATTGAAAGCGGAGACTCAAAGAGATATTTACACATCCGTGTTCAGAGGAGCATAACTCACAATAGCCAGAAGATAGGAGCAACCCAAATGTTCATCAACGGATGAGTGGATGGACATAGTGTAGTGTACATGCGTAATGGAAAACTCTTCAACCTTACGAAGGAATGAAGCTGGCTATGATGGCTCATGCTTGTAATCCCAGCCTTCTGGGAGGCAGAGGTGGGCAGATTGGTTGGGGCCAGGAGTTCAAGATCAACCTGAGCAACGTGGCAAAACCCCATCTCTATAAAAAATGCAAAATTTAGCCAAGCATGGTGGTGCATGCCAGTAGTCCCAGCTACTAGGGAGGTTGAGGTGGGAGGATTGCTTGAGTCCAAGAGGTTGAGGCTTCAGTGAGCTATGGTGGCACCCCTGGACTCTAGCCTGGGCTATAGAGTGAGACCCTGCATCGAGAGGGAGAGGGAGGAAAACAGAACAGAACAGAAAAGACCAGCACTTTGGGAGGCCGAGGCCGGCGGATCATGAGATCCGGAGATCAAGACCATCCTGGCTAACATGGTGAAACCCCGTCTCTACTAAAAATACAAAAAAATTAGTCAGACATGGTGGCAGGCGCCTGTAGTCCCAGCTACTCAGGAGGCTGAGGCAGGAGAATGGTGTGAACCTGGGAGGCGGAGCTTGCAGTGAGCCGAGATTGCGCCCCTGCACTCCAGCCTGGGGGACGGAGCGAGACTCCATCTCAAAAAAAGAAAAGAAAGTATTTGGAATTTATTTGTGAAATTTTAAAAGAGGTTAGACTTGTAAAGAGCTCTTTGTGGTGCCTGGTACAGAGTAGGTGCTCAAGAAACACTGGCTCACATCCCTCTGCGGCTGCTGTCAATGAGGCTGGTCTAGCTCTCCTCACATGCCCTGTGGTGTCCCAGGCTTGTGCGCAGAAGGCGGGAGCCTGTGTTTATTATTTGCTGTTTATCCTCTCCCTCCTCCCTCTCTTTTCTGACATGGTTTCTATGGAGACGAGGGTCCCTGAGCAATTCTTCTGCCAGAGCCTCAGTCCCATCATCACGATCTGCCGTTGCCATCCTGACAGGCTGCCGAAGTGGTGCTGTCACCCGGCTGGGAACAGGAGCCTCTGGCCTGAGCTGATGTGGTTGCCATGGAGACAGCTCTCTGCTAGAGAGAAGGGAGGTGGCAGGCCCTGGCCGAGGGCTGCAGTGGCACTGTTGCCCAGCTACCCCTCTTCCAGTGTCACACCCCTCCTTGTGTTTTAGGCAGAAAGCCAATACGAGTGTTGACGTGATTTATTATGGTATAGCTGCTGTGTCTGAGCCCTCACTCTGTGCCAGGCACCGCACAAGTCTTGACCACACCAGCACATTTAACCCTCCAAGCACCTTCCCATGGACATGGTGTGGTTGTCTTATTTTATAGGTGCCACTGTTTGTTGGCAATTTTAAAATCATGATTTAATTCCCGTATCATACAATTCACCATTTAAAAGTACACAGTTCAGGCTGGGTGCGGTGGCTCACGACTGTAATCCCAGCACTTTGGGAGGCTGAGGTGGGTGGATCACCTGAGGTCAGGAGTTCGAGACCAGCCTGACCAACATGATGAAACCCCATCTCTACTAAAAATACAAAAATTAGACGGGTTTGGTGGTGGGCGCCTGTAATCCCAGCTACCTGGGAGGTTGAGATAGGAGGAGAATTGCTTGAACCCGGGAGCTGGAGGTTGCAGTGAGCCGACATCCCATCATTGCACTCCAGCCTGGGCAACAGAGCAAAACTGTGTCTCAAAAAAAAAAAAAGTGTACAATTCAGACCAGGCATAGCACTTTGGGAGGCCGAGGCAGGACGATTGCTCGAGCCCAGGAGTTTGAGACCAGCCTGGGCAATATAGTAAGACCCCCATCTCTACAAAAATTTTAAAAATTAGCTGGACATGTTGGCACAAGCCTGTTGTTCCAGCTACTCAAGAGGCTGAGGTGGGAGAATTACTTGAGCTTGGGAAACGGAGGTTTCAGTGAGCCGAGATCACGCCAGTGTACTCCAGTCTGGGTGACAGAGCGAGACCTTGTCTGAAAAAATAATAATAAAAATAAAAACAACAAAAAAGTGTACAATTCAGTGATTTTTATTATATTCATGATGTTGTGTAGCGTCACTTTTATCTAATTCCAGAACATTTCCATGGCCCCAAAAAGTAACCTCATGCCTGTGAACAGTCACTCCCCACTCCCCCTTTCCCTCTTGTCCCCAGCAACCACTCGTCCGCTTTGTGTCTCTGGATTTGTCTGTTCTGGATGCTTCATCCAAATGGAGTCTTTGGTGACTGGCTTCTTTTACTTAGCATCAGGTTTTCAAGGTTTATCCATCCATGTTGAAGAATGTAGCAGGACCTCATTCCTCTTTATGGCTGAGTAATCATCCATTGTGTGGGTATATAACCACATTAGATTTGTCCATTTATCTGGGTTGTTTTGGCTACTATGAATAATGCTGCTGGGAACATTCATGTGCGCATTTCTGAGATTCTGTGTGTGTTCTCTTGTGTAGATCCAGGGAGTAGAACCGCAGGATGTAGACTCGACTGGGGAAAGACAAAGATGGGATTCAAACCCAGGACTCCACATCTCCCAAACTCACACTGACTTTTCTGGTGTTGCTCCTACACTCCTTGCCCCACACTTGCTTTCCTAGGACCCTGTCGTGTCTTCAGAATCCTGGAAGAGGCTGCCCACTCCAGTGACTGCTTCCCTCCCTGGCACAGCCTTCTCATCCAGATTTCCTACCTGGTGGGCTAGGAAGGGGCTGATAGTTCAAAGCCCGGTTCTACCTTTTTTCCGGCTTTGGCACTTAGTCGCAAGTGACTGTAACCTTTGGGGAAATGATATAACTGCTCTAGTGCTTAGTTTGTTTATTTATTTTATTATTATTATTGGGGGAGACAAGAGTCTTGCTGTGTCACTCAGGCTAGAGTGTAGTGGCACGATCATGGCTTGTTGCAGCCTCACACTTCCGGGCTCAAGAGATCCTCCCGCCTCACCATCCCAAGTTGCTGGGACTATAGGTGCACGCCACCACATCTGGCTAATTTTGTAATTTTTAAAGAGATGGGGTCTCTCGCTATGTTGCCCAGGCTGGTCTCAAACTCCTGGACTCAAGTGATCTGCCCGCCTCGGCTTCCCAAAGTTCTGGGATTACAGGCATGAGCCATCGTACCCAACCCAGTTTGTTTATTTATAAAATTGGAATATTATCCCTACTTCTCAGAGATGTTTGTGAAAATTAAACAAGACAAGCAAGTAAAGTGCTTAACACAGACTAAGGACTTATTATTTTCGTTACTGCCACAACCACCGTGAGGGCTGCGGGTCTGGAGAAGCATTTGCCTTAGTTAAATAAATATATTTCTGCTGCCTCTGGCAAGGAGCTCTCTGTCTAGAGCTGCCAGTTGCCCGGGAAAAGAGCAGCTACGTTGCCAATCTTCACGTGCAGTTGGCTCCATCTGTCCTTGTGACATTTGATTTGGGGCCAATGTTTAAACCACTCTTTGTTTTCTTCCCCAAATGATCTCTCCCTAACCAAGAGTCACATGGCCTCTCTCTGTGGCCATTTCAGCCACTCTGGAGGAAGAATGAGCCTAAATCTTTGAGGTGCACCCCCAACCCTGGTTTCCTTCTAGAATCTAGAGTAGGCCAGGCACAGTGGCTTTTATCTGTAATCCCAACGCTTTGGGAGGTCGAGGCAGGTGGATCACTTGGGTTCAGGAGTTTGAGACCAGCCTGGGCAACATGGTGACATCCAGTTCCTACAAAAAATACAAAAAAGTAGCCAGATGTGGTTGGTGCACGCCTGTAGTCTCAGCTGGTCAGGAGGCTGAGGCATGACAATTGCTTGAACCTGGGAGGCAGCGGTTGCAGTGAGCCGAGATCATGCCACTGTACTCCAGCCTGGGTAACAGAGTGAGACCCTGTCTCAAAAAAAAAAAAAAATCAAGAGTAAATTTTGTACCTGAAGCACAGTCTATGCTTTCAGTGAGACCTTTCCAAACATCTCCTCCAGATTTGGTGAAAATCTGCCCCGCTGTTTTGGCAGAAGGTTCATTTTGTTCCTTGGAAGGTTGGCCTTTGTTTCTTGGCCAAAGTGGGGCAGGAAGGTGTTTGAGTGCAGAGGCCCCTCCAGAGCCGTGCTCAGGCAGCTCTCTCCTGGGCTGAAGGAAAGACAAGGGAGAACATAGCTCAGGCTTCTCCTAGAAGCCTGTAGACCAGGGATGCTTGGAGGCACCACCCTGGCTGCTCAAAGACAGCCTTATGAGTTGCTGGCAAGTGGGGAAGCCCCTGTTGCATGCCAGGCCACAGTTTGTCCTCGGGGCTGGGCATGTCCCCGGGCCTTGCGACTGCATTCCTGCTGGTGTCCAGGCACCACCCTGCCCTGTTCCACCCTCTCAAGGCCCAGAGCCAGAACATCTGCCTCTTGGGCAGAGACTGACTTCATCCCTGGGGGCTCCACAAAGGGGCTCTGACAGGCCCTGGCTTTCTTGAGGGGTGGCAGCCCCCCAGCCGCCTGGCCAGCTACTGCCCTGCAGAGGGGAGGAAGGTCTTTGTGCACTCTGAGTCCGCCTTGTTTTCCCTCCAGAATGGCAGGGCTGTGTGGGAACCCACATGGCTTAGGTAAGGTGGAGGAAGTGTCAGGCCCCACAGAAAAGGGTGGAACTCGTCTCCTCTGCCCACTGCCCTGCTTTCTGGTGAGATTCAAGCCACTCAGCTCATTCACACCTTTTCTCTGCCTGCTAGAAAGGTGTTCGGTGACTTCTTGGGGAAAGTATATTTTAAAAACCTTTTATAATGACTTTTCCCTTCCCCACAATAGGTAGTAGTACATACTTAGCAAGCAGAAAAAGATTAGAAGATTCAAATAAGCCATAGGGAATTTCTGTGTGGATGGGGAGGTGCATATACTTCCAATAAGTTTTTCTATGTATACATATATGTGTATTTAAATGTAAATGTGAATATGCTTTTTTTCTTTTTTGGAGACAAGGTCTGGCTCTATTGCCCAGGCTGGAGTGCAGGGATGTGATCTTGGCTCAGTGTAACCTCTGCCTCCCAGGCTTAAGTGATTCTTCCACTTCAGCCTCCCAAGTAGCTAGGACTACAGGCACGTGCCACAACACCCAGCTAAGAATATGCATTTTGTTTGTTTTGTTTTTGTTTTTATTTTTGTTTTTGAGACGGAGTTTCGCTCTTGTTGCCCAGGCTAGAATGCAATGGCGCCATCTCAGCTCACTGCCACCTCTGCCTCCTGGGTTCAAGTGATTCTCCTGCCTTAGCCTCCCAAGTAGCTGGGATTACAGGCATGCACCACTAATTTTTTTTTTTTTTTGTATTTTTAGTAGAGACAGGGTTTCTCCATGTTGGTTAGGCTGGTCTTGAACTCCCGACTTCAGGTGATCCACCCGCCTCAGCCTCCCAAAGTGCTGGGATTATAGGCGTGAGCCACCGCGTCTGGCCAGAATATGCATTTTTTTTTTTATCTAAAAAAGTAATACAAACTCAGTGAAGCAAAAATATCATTAGAAAAACACACAGATGCATACCTAGCATACCTCTAAGGACAAGCTGCAGCGCTCTAGTTACGTTGGTTGCCTTGGGCGGGATAACTGGGTGACTGGGTTCACTATATTCTTTTATGTACTTTTTGAATGTTGAACCATGTGACTTTGTTATCTATTCAAAAATAATAGAAATAATAAAACCCTTACATTATAGAAGAAAGCCTTCAGTTCGACTCCTCAGCCGGACCCAGCATCAGCAGTTTGCTTTGTATCTTTCCAGGCCTTTCTCTAGTCTCATACAATGCAGGTTTCTATAGATTTTGAAACTCTTTTTTTTGAGACAGTCTTGTTCTGTTGCCCAGGCTGGAGTGCAGTGGTATGATCTCAGCTCACTGCAACCACTGCCTCACGGGTTCAACCAAGTCTCCTGCCTCAGTTTCCCTAGTAGCTGGGATTACAGGCGCCTGCCACCACTCCCGGCTAATTTTTTGTATTTTTAGTAGAGATGCATTTTCACTATGTTGGCCAGGCTGGTCTCAAACTCCTGGCCTCAGGTGATCCACCCGCATCCGCCTCCACAAGTGCTGGAATTACAGGCGTGAGCCACCACACCCAGCCATTTCTTTCTTCCTTTCTTTCTTTTCTTTCTTTTCTTTGTTTTCTTTCTTTTCTTTCTTTTTTTGAAACGGAGTTTCATTCTTGTTGCCCAGGCTGGAGTGCAATGGCACGCTCTCGGCTCACTGCAACCTCTGCCTCCCAAGTAGCTGTGATTACAGGCATGTGCCACCACGCCTGGCTGATTTTGTATTTTTCGTAGAGACAGGGTTTCTGCATGTTGCTAGTCTCGAACTCCTGATCTCAGGTGATCCGCCCACCTCAGCCTCCCAAAGTGCTGGGATTACAGGCGTGAGCCACTGCACCCAGCCTCTTTCTTCTTTCTATGGCTGAGTAAATATTCTGTTGTGTGGATAGACCACATTTTTTTTTATCCATTCTAAAGTTAGTGGACATATTTGGGTTATAGGTTTTGTTTTGCTGGTTACTTCTTTCCCTTAACAGAGTGTCTGGGAGACTTTCCCATGTCAGTGAATCTCATGATCGCTCAGTCCTTTGAATGGCTTTTAGGTGATCTCATTCATTCACATGTGATGCCTGACCCCTTGGTACCTGTGGAGACCCCTGGTTCTCCTCTCTGTCACTTCACTTCCTTCCTCCAGGGAGTCTGCGGTCCTTGGCGGGGCTCTGGTCACCCAATCCATGGTCCAATGTTATAAATGAGAAAATGGAATTTCAGGGAGAGGAAAGGGTTCACCCAGGGATCATAAACTCAGGGTCGCAAGGGCCCCAGGGTTCAACTCCCAGCTGAGGCCACAGCCCTTCCCACTCAGCTTGTAATAGGCGGGCCCAGATCGTTCCATAGCCTGATGGTCTGAGCCCAGAGCCCCCACCTTGCACTCTGCACGGGGTCTGCTTCTGTGTGCCCTGTCCAGGGCCCCACTGGCTGCACTTGTCTGCTGCCTCCTGGCTCTTGTGGAAGGACTCGTTTTCTGACCCATAGCCCTGTTTCCTCCTCTTCCCTTCCAGCTTTTGAAAGCTCCCAGGGCAGCACTTCTCAAATACTGGCTCCTGGCTCTTGGCACCCAGCGCCTGAAATATCAGCCTCTGCCTTCCTGCCTCATTTGCATTTCAAAAGGTCTCTTTAGGATTTGACTGGGCTCTCAGATACTCTGTACTTAAGGGTCCATCTGGAGCTCTCCTTGC
Organism: Rhinopithecus roxellana; assembly: GCF_007565055.1. Taxonomy (NCBI): domain Eukaryota; kingdom Metazoa; phylum Chordata; class Mammalia; order Primates; family Cercopithecidae; genus Rhinopithecus; species Rhinopithecus roxellana. The sequence goes on along the minus strand of NC_044561.1, from coordinate 109,224,393 downwards.
CTGTCACAGTGGATCACCTGAAAGCATTTAAAAAATACTGACGTCTCAGACCTACCCTAGACCACGAGTTTTTTTTTTGTTTTTTTTTTTAAGTAATTCTCATGTGTACCAGGTTGAGAACCACTGTGCTAGCTACACTCTGGCCCTCATCAGCAAAGACACATTTTTTCCTACCAACTCTTTGGAATTTGATTAAGAGCTATGTCAAGAACTGGTCCCAGGTGAGCTGTGGGTGTGCTGTGAGACCTTGGACAAGTCCCTGCCCCTCTCTTGATTTCAGAAAAATGGGACTCGGATTAGATCAGTGGCTGTCACTTTCAGGGATGGGGTGTGAGAGGCGGGCATGGGAGCAAGCGTGTATCCAAATCAGCTGGGGCCATTTTCAGAAATATACCAGCCCACCTTGAAAAGTCAAAACAACCTGTAAGCATGATTTTATACATACACCACCACCATGAATCACCCCTCCTCTCTTGGGAGGAAGTGCTCAATAGAATCGTGCATCTAATTGAATGACCTCTTTAAACATTGAGAAACTTCAGTGATTGTTATTGTAACATTTCCTCCAGTTCCCTCTGTAGGGCTTGTGCCATTTGGCATTCTTGCCAACAATTTATGAACCTTTTTGTTTCTCCATAGCTTCAGCAATAGAATATGTCGTCAGATATTTGGATTTTTGCCAGTCTGATAGGTGAGAAACGGTATCTCGGTGTAATTTTAATTTGCATTTATCTAACAGGAGCGGGGTTGAATATCTTCTTGTGCCTTGATATCTTCGTGTGCCATGATCCATTTGCCTTTCTTTTCCTGTGAACTGGTTTTCGTATCTCTAGCCTATTTTCCTACAGGTCTGTTTGTGAAACTCTTTTAATGCTCTGTTTGTGAAACTCTTTCCATATTTAGGGTATCAACCCTTTGTTGGTGTTATACATTACAGATATTTTTTCAGAGTTTGTCATTTATGTTTTTACTTTTCTTAGGGTGTTTTTATTTCCATGCAGAATTTGCTTGTGTAATCAAATGTATCTATATTTTCCTCTATTGCTTCTGGATTTTAAACATCTTATTTTTTTGAGGCAGAGTCCTGCTGTGTTGCCCAGGCTGGTCTCAAACTCCTCAACGCAAGCAATCCTCTCACCTCAGCCTCCCAAAGTACTGGGATTACAGGCATGAGTCACTATGCCTGGCCAGCTTCTGGATTTGTTTTTTGAGACAGGGTCTTGCTATGTTGCCCAGGCTGGTCTCGAACTCTTGGCCTCAGGCAATCCTCCTGGCTTAGCCTCCCAAAGTGTTGGATTACAGGCATGAGCTACCATATCCAGCCCTCATATTCATTTTATCCATTAGTATTCATTCTAAATTAAAGTTCCCACTAGGTGTCAGTTTCACGAGGACAGGATTTTCTCTGAGGTGGAGATTTGCCTACCGAGCTTTATGGAAGAGTCTCTTTGGGAACAACACCACAGGGAGTGAGGCAGAGCTGGAACCTGAATTACGCCAGTGATCCCAGTAGATCCCATGGGGAGCTCTGGAGCTAGGATGGCCCTCCCTGTAGAGCTGAGGCAAGAGGTCATGGACCCGTCCCTGGATGTGGGCTCCATCCACGGATGGCACCTGCCCTTGGACAAGGTGGTTCCCCTCAACCAATGGCTGCCACTGGGAGGGGTACTCAGCTTTGAGGTCTTAGCTCTGGCAATGAGTGTCTCAGTTCCGAAGCGGAATCTGGGCAAAGCACCACAACATCCTCCCTGGTTCACTGCTGTGTTCTGTACACCTACCTACCTGGCGCATGATAGGTGCTCAGGAAATCCTTTGATGAAAGACAAGCAAGAACAGAAACACAGCTTTCCAAGTCTTAGCCGAGGCCAACTGGGTCACACATGGGAATGGGCTACAGGGGAGGAGCCCTGAGCAGGTGTTTTCAGAATCATCTCCAGTGTTTCTGGCCTGTCTCCCATTGCTGCTCACTGGGTGATCTGGAGGGCTCCTCTTACTCAACAGTCAATGCCGTCAGGTTGGGGTGGCCTGGGGACTGGGGCCCTCCCTGGACCCTGGGCACTGTGACAGCTATCTGCATGTGCATCACCCTGTGAGCTTTCAGTCCTGACTTTTTTTTTTTTAATTCTCTCTTCAGCATTCCTTGAAGAAAAGAGGAACCCGCTCCCTGGGGAAGGCCGATAAGAAGCCTTCAGTGCAGGTAATTCCCAGCAGCCCCCGTAGGAAGGTTTTATTCTGAAGACCTGAGCCTGACTCTAAGTGGCCTGGGGATCCCATATTCTGCCCTGTCCTCCCCTTGCTCATTTTCTTTTCTTCCTTTCTTCCTTTCTTCCTTCCTTCCTTCCTTCCTTCCTTCCTTCCTTCCTTCCTTCCTTTCTTTCTTTCTTTCTTTTTTTTTTTTTTTTTGAGACAGAGTCTCACTCTCTTGCCCAGGCTGCAGTGCAGTGGCACAATCTCGGCTCACTGCAACCTCTACCTCCCAGGTTCAAGCGATTTTCATGCCTCAGCCTCCCAAGTAGCTGGGACTACAGGTGTGCACCACCACACCTGGCTAATTTTTGTATTTTTAGTAGAGACAGGGTTTCACCATGCTGGCCAGGCTGGTCTCGAACTCCTAGCCTCAAGCAATCCAGCTGCCTCGGCCTCCCAAAGTGCTGGGATTACAGTTGTGAGCCACTGCGCCCAGCCCCCTTGCTCATTTTCTTAGTTTCACTGCCCACTTTATTTCCCAAAACCACATCCTGAGCCCATGGTTCTTAGATGTTTAGATACTCACTCCCCACCCCAGCCAGGAACTTAGCAAGCAGCCCTACAGTCAAATCCAAAGGTCTAGAGTTGGAGACCAAGGCTTGAATCTTGGCTCTGCCACTTGACTGCCATGTGATTGGGGTGAGTCATTTTGAGTTTCTGGGCTCCATTCCCTATCTATCCCTGTCTTGGGGGTTCATTAGAAGGATTGGATAAAGTACTATGCAGCAAAGGCCACATACCATTAGCTCCTAGTGGTATGGGATTGTCAGAATGCCAGGCCCTTTTCATCCGTAGCTTATTTAATCCCCTCTGTGGCTCTGGGAGGGAGGTAATGTTACTGCCGCATTTTACTGATGAAGCTGTAGTAGCAGCAGTTGCTCATCAATATGTCACCTGCTCCTGGACTCCCAGGCTATGTGTGGCGCCCCATCCTTGCTGTCATTTCAACGTCTACCCCTCTACATCTCCCCCGGACCCTTACCTCCTTGAGGGTCTGGCTGTGTCTGATTCACCCCTGTGTTCCCAGCACATAGTGCTCCCCAAAATGCCGTGGCTGGTACTGAGCCTCTCAGCACTAACCTTCCTGGGTTGTGTCTGTCCCCGTGGCCCCAGGAGGACAGTGCAGACCTGAAATGCCAGCTGCACTTTGCAAAGGAGGAGTCGGCCCTCATGTGCAAGAAGCTCACTAAGCTTGCCAAGGAGAATGACAGCATGAAGGAGGAGCTGCTGAAGTACCGGTCGCTCTATGGGGACCTGGACAGTGCACTGTCAGCGGAGGAGCTGGCCGATGCCCCCCACTCTCGGGAGACCGAGCTGAAGGTGCACCTGAAGCTGGTGGAGGAGGAAGCCAATCTGCTGAGCCGCCGCATCGTGGAGCTGGAGGTGGAGAACCGAGGCCTGCGGGCTGAGATGGACGACATGAAGGATCACGGAGGTGGCTGTGGGGGGCCTGAGGCACGCCTGGCCTTCTCCGCGCTGGGTGGCGGCGAGTGCGGGGAGAGCTTGGCAGAGCTGCGGCGACACCTGCAGTTCGTGGAAGAGGAGGCTGAGCTGCTGCGGCGCTCTTCTGCCGAGCTTGAGGACCAGAACAAGCTGCTGCTGAACGAGCTGGCCAAGTTCCGCTCGGAGCACGAGCTGGACGTGGCGCTGTCGGAGGACAGTTGCTCTGTGCTCAGCGAACCTTCGCAGGAGGAGCTGGCGGCCGCCAAGCTGCAGATCGGTGAGCTCAGCGGCAAGGTCAAGAAGCTGCAGTACGAGAACCGGGTGCTCCTCTCCAACCTCCAGCGCTGTGACCTCGCCTCCTGCCAGAGTACGCGGCCCATGCTGGAGACGGACGCCGAGGCCGGGGACTCTGCCCAGTGTGTGCCTGCTCCCCTGGGCGAGACACACGAGTCCCATGCGGCCCGACTCTGCAGAGCCAGGGAGGCCGAGGCGCTACCTGGGCTGAGGGAGCAGGCTGCCCTGGTCAGTAAGGCCATCGATGTCCTGGTGGCTGATGCCAATGGCTTCTCAGCTAGCCTCCGACTGTGTCTGGACAATGAGTGTGCTGACTTCCGGCTGCACGAGGCCCCCGACAACAGCGAGGGCCCCAGGGACACCAAGCTCATCCATGCCATCCTGGTGCGCCTGAGCGTGCTGCAGCAGGAGCTGAACGCCTTCACGCGGAAGGCAGACGCAGTCCTTGGGGACTCTGTCAAGGAGCAGCAGGAGTCCTTCTCATCACTGCCCCCCTTGGGCTCCCAGGGGCTCTCCAAGGAGATTCTTCTGGCAAAAGACCTTGGCTCAGACTTTCAGGTAAGGTGTCTCATGCACAGATCCTATTATTTATTTTTTTCCTTTGTTTTGTTTTGTTTTTCTTGAGAGAGGGTCTCTCCCTGCTGGCCAGGCTGAAGTGCAGTGGTGCAATCTCAGCTCACTGCAGCCTTGATATCCTGGGCTCTAGCCATTCTCACCCGTCACCCTCCTGAGTACCTGGGACTACAAGTGAGCACCACCACACCCAGCTAATTTTTATTTTTTATTTTTTGAGACGGAGTCACCCAGGCTGGAATGCAGTGGCGTAATTTTGGCTAACTGTAACCTTCAACTCCCAGGTTCAAGCGATTCTACTCCCTTAGCCTCCCAAGTAGCCGTGATTACAGGCGCCCTCTATCACACCTGGCTAATTTTTGTATTTTTAGTAGAGATGGGGTTTCACCATGTTGGCCAGGCTGGTCTCGAACTCCTGACCTCAAGTGATCGGCCCGCCTTTGCCTCCCAAAGTTCTGGGAGTACAGGCGTGAGCCACTGTGCCTGGCCATAATTTAAAAATTTTTTTGTAGAGATGGGATCTCGCCATATTGCCCAGGCTGGTCTTGAACTCCTGAGCTCAAGTGATCTACCAGCCTCAGCCTCCCAACGTGCTAGGACTATAGGTGTGAGCCACTGTGCATGGCCTGATAGTCACATTTTAAATGGTCAATATTTTTGTGTGTCTAGTGAAGTGGATCTAAAATATTTCATCCTTGGCTGCCTACCCATCTAAATCATTGTCTACATGTGTATCATATATTTGTTTTTCCACCCAGATGATTGTTTTATATCTATTGTTACTATACAGCTTATATTTTTTACACAGTGTATCAGTTTGCTCATTTATGATGCTTGTCTGTTGTTCACACACTTTTTGTGCTCACTGCTGAAGGTGTCATGATTAGCAAAAACAGATATGATTCCCCCTCTCATGGCCCTTATCATCCAGTGGGGCAGAGTCACCCAAAATATCATGTCAGTGAATGTGCAATTAGACACTGAGAGAGGAATCTGAAGGAAAGGTACATGGTTTTATGAACAAGGAACTTGACCTAGACCCTGTGCTGAGGGAGGGCCTCTGATCTGACCAGAGGTCAGAGGGATGAATGGCTGGGGGAACAGTGTTTTCAGCAGAGGAAATAGCCTGTACAAAGGCACAGCTCAGATCAGAGGCGGAAGGAGCGTGGTGTGTCCAGGGTGCTGAGTGAAGAGACAACGTGAAGCTGGACTGCACTGAGCATGGGGGAGATTTGATTTTCATCCTCAGAGCAATGGCAGGGAACTTTTCATTTCCAGGGAAAGAGAGCGATTTAGCACTTTCTTTTTTTCTTTTTTTCTTTTTTTTTTTTGTTTTTTTTTTTTTTTTTGAGACGGAGTCTCACTCTGTCACCCAGGCTGGAGTGCAGTGGCACGATCTCAGCTCACTGCTACCTCCGCCTCTCAGGTTCAAGTGATTCTCCTGCCTCAGCCTCCCAAGTAGCTGGGATTACAGGCCTGCACCACCACACCTGGCTAATTTTTGTGTTTTTAGTAGAAACGGGGGTTTCGCGATGTTGGCCAGGCTGGTCTTGAACTCCTGACCTCAGGTGATCCACCTGCCTCGGCCTCCCAAAGTGCTGGGATTACAGGTGTGAGCCATCGCGCCCTTCTGATATTTAGCACTTTCTTTTTAACAACTATACAGTGGATATGTGCCATAATTTGTTTAACTCAAGACCTGTTGATCCAGTTTCATCTTACTTGTTTAAGCAAGCACACTGCCTTTTTTTTTTTTTTTTTTTTTTTTTTTTTTTTTAAAGAAACAGTCCTGCTCTGTTGCCCAGGCTGGAGGGCAATGGTATGATCACAGCTTGCTGCAGCCTCAAATTGTAGATGGAATTACAGGCATGTGCCACTGTGCCCATAGACTGCTCTGTTTTCTCCCTCTTGGTTCTTCTTGAAAGAGGGATGAACAGAGGTCACACATGTGATAGGACAGTTGGGGCTGACTCAGAAGGTTTGTGCACAAGACACACATTCACAAAATCACTTCGCACTGACCTAATCATTCATCCTTTCCGCAAGCATTCACTGAATGGCAGCAGTGCCCCAGCCAGGGCTGGGTGTGGGTTGCAGAGGCGAATCTACCAGGGTCCTAGCCCTCAGATGGGTGGTTCAAGTGTCTTAGGGAGCGCAGAGGCCTGGGGTGGGTGTTTCTGGCACCCCTCGGGCCCCTCCCCATGGTGATATTTGGTTTGTTCTGCCTGTGCCTCTGGGTGCAGCCACCTGACTTCAGGGACCTGCCGGAATGGGAACCCAGGATCCGAGAGGCCTTCCGCACTGGTGACTTGGACTCTAAGCCTGACCTCAGCCGGAGCTTCAGGCCTTACCGAGCTGAAGACAATGATTCCTATGCCTCTGAGGTGGGTCTAGGCCTGAGCAAGCAGGGGATTGGGTAGGAGGAAAGTGACTGAGGCCTGTCAAAAGCAGAGTGGTGCATATATCACTTAGCTGGTGAGGATATGGGTTTGGGGAAATAAGGAAGTTTGGGATATTCTCATGGCGTGTTCCAAGGAAACTTATAAACTCATCTTCATAAACTATTTTTTTCTGTATTAAATTCCACTGGGAATTTAACAATTTATGTAATTTAATGGAACTACTCATTTATGTAGCAGGAAGGCAGCAGTCTCTATACTCAGGCAGTTTGAGTTTCAATTGTGGATCCACTCTTTACTGGCTGTGAGATCTTGGATAAGTCCTCTTACCTCTCTGATCTCAATTTTCTCACCTGTAGAATGAAGGTGCCTCATAGGGTTGTTGAAAGGATTAAATACATGAAAAGCCATAGCTTAAGGCCTGGCCCACATTGGGTGAGGATGAGGAGGAGGATGATGATTATGATGATAATGACACATCTGTGGGATTCAGACTTGACCTGACTTCAAGTCTCAGTTCTGCCAGTGTTCCTGTGTGACTGTGGACAGGTTTCTACCTTCTGGCCACAGCTTCCCCATCGGTAACATGGGAGGGTTAGAGTGAATGGTGGCTATCGAATTGCTAGGATTCTTTGATCCTCAGGGAATTCTGGGTAGTTCTGAGCCCCTTCTAAGCCTACTGAGCTTCTCCTTGCTCTTCATAATGAGCCTGAAGCAGGAAAAGGCTCTTATGGACTGGGTGGAGTATCTCTGAAACCCTGAACCTTGCAGAGTCCTGTGTATTTTCCAGCCTGAGCACCTTTCTGAGCATCTCTTGGAAGACAACTCTGGTCCCAGGAAGGCCAGCCCATGACTATGTAGGAAGGAGAAGCTCACTTGAAGCTGATGGATCAGACTCTCTAAGTGAGCCTCCTGGAAGCCATGGCAAAAAGAGAAAAAACTGAGATAACTTAGTTCTCATTTTCCAAGAAAAGGAAATAGGCCTATTCTTTTTCTTTTTCTTTTTTTTGACTGAGTCTTGCTCTGTCATCTAGTCTGGAGTGCAGTGGTATGATCTTGGCTCACTGTAACCTCCATTTCCTGAGTTCAGATGAATCTCATGCCTCAGCCCTCCTGATTAGGTGGGACTATAGGCGTGTGCCACCATGCCCAGCTAATTTTCATATTTTTAGTAGAGACAGGGTTTTGTCATGTTGCCCAGGAGGCTGGTCTCAAACTCTGGGGCTCAAGTGATCCTCCCATCTCAGCCTCCCAAAGTGCTGGTATTACAGGCGTGAACCACCGTGCCCTGCCAGGAAATAGGCCTATTCTATAGGCTTACCTGTAGAAAAAATAATTTCCTGCACACATTCAATTATTTGTTTCATTCAGCCACTCTTTATTGAGCAGTGATAATTGCCTAGTGCTGTTGAACACTGAGTTCAAGGAGGATACCAGGGAGCAGATGGTATGTAGCCGTGCAAAAATTTTTAATGCAAAACAGATATAGAAGATATACCTCAAGTCACTGTGCCTTCTACTGCCAAATCATCATATTATTGACCATATAATGAATGTTTACTTTCACAGAGGGACATTTGCCATACCTAGGAATGTTTTATGTAGGAGTTCTGGGGCCAGGCACTGTAACTCACACCTGTAATTTCAGCACTTTGGAAGACCCAGGTAGGCAGATTGCTTAAGCCTAGGAGTTCAAGATGAGCCTGGGCAACATGGCAAAATCCTGTCTCTACCAAAAATATATAAAAATTAGCCAGGCGTGATGACGGGCGCCTGTAATCCCAGTTACTCGAGATGCTGAGGCAGGAGAATTGCTTGAACCTGGGAGGCAGAGGTTGCAGTGAACCAAGATTGCGTTCTAGTCTGGCAAAACTCCATTGAGAGAGAGAGAGAGAGAGAGAGAGAGAGAGAGAAGAGGTATGGAGGGAAGGGAAAGAAGGAAGGGAGGGAGGGAAGGAGGGAGGGGAGGGAGGGTGAAGGTCGGAGGTCAGAAGGTCTTCACATAGTTCCCACTGGTTACATTTAGTGTGTGTCCATGTCCTTTATATGTTTTTCTATGGAAGTCTATAGCTTTTTTGGTTTTGTTTTTCTACTTTCTGTTGAAGTATAACATACATAAAATAAGGACACTGTCCTTAAGAGTACCCCTGAATGGATTGTTACATATGTATAGATCCATTAAACGTCTTTTAAGTCCCATCATTTCATATCTAAGTTGTTTCTAAAATATTGGAATTATAAACAATGAAACAGTGAACATCTTTGTGAATCAAACTTAGTTTCCCCAGTACCTTATTAAGATAAATTCAAAGAGAAAAGATCAAGTTCCACTGGTAACAAAAGCCAGATTTGATATGTACTCTTTCATTTAATCATCATGACGACCCTCTAAGGTGAGGACAGGCATTCTGCCTGATTTGTATTTGGACAGTTTGGGTCCAACTTCCCATCGTTCCCCTACCACTGTCATCCTGAGATCCCAATTTCTATCCACTTCTTTCTCTCTCTCCCTCCTCATTATCTGTGTCCCCTGTCCACACCGCAGATCAAGGAGCTGCAGCTGGTGCTGGCTGAGGCCCACGACAGCCTCCGGGGCTTGCAAGAGCAGCTCTCCCAGGAGCGGCAGCTGCGAAAGGAGGAGGCTGACAATTTCAACCAGAAAATGGTCCAGGTGCGTGGTGCCCAGCACTTTCCAGGCAGCTATTCCTACAGCCTCTTTGAGCTGGAAGCAGAGGCCTTGAGGATCTATGGGCCCTCTGAAGTCAAGAATGTCAGGGGAGGCTGGGCGTGGTGGCTCACACCTGTAATCCCAGCACTTTGGGAGGTCGAGGCAGGCAGATCACTTGAGGCCAGGAGTTTGAGACCAACCTGGCCAACATGGTGAAACCCCGCCTCTACTAAAAATACAAAAATTTGCCAGGCATGCTTGTGCACGCCTGTAATCCCAGCTACTCAGGAGGCTGAGGCAAGAGAATCGCTTGAACCCAGGAGGCAGAGGTTACAGTGAGCCAAGATCGTCCCACTGCAATCTAGCCTGGGTGACAGAGTGATCTCAAAAAAAAAAAAAAAGGAATGAAAGAATTAAGGGAAACCTGAGTCTTCAGCCCCTTTGCCCTGCTGGGATGTTATTGCACGTGCCATTGTGCATTAGCTGTGTAACAGGACTACATTGGCTGCCTGTGGGACCTGGGGCCAGTCCTGTTTTCTTTCAGGACCTCAGTTTCCCATTTATGAAATGGTGCCCTCATCAGACCTGGCTTCTAGTCAAGATAATAGTTCTGGAATAACATTTGTTAAGCCCTTTCTGTGTGCTGGGCCTGTCCAATGCACTTTCCACCCATTATGTCTTTTAATCCTTGTGCCCTCCCTTATCACCGTTTTGCAGATGGGGAAACTGATGCCCAGAGAGCCAGAGTGCTCTGTCCAGGGTTGCACATCCAGAATGCAGCGGGGCTGGGCCTCTAATCCAGGTCCCTCTGTTAGCCGTGACTCTGCATTTTTTCCTAGGGTGTTGCCTAGTCATCAGCCATCCTCAACCCTGGCACGCCCTTTGCTCTCCACACGTCACCCCTCCCTGCTATCATTGCTCACCCTCGCAGGTTCCTCACTGAACATGAGAGTTCACGTGAGACATTTGGTTCCCAGGAGGTGCTCAGTATATGATGTCATGGCTTTTTAGTCAGAGCGAGGGTCAAATCCCAGCTCCTTCAGTGATGTGTCACTGTGGCTGCAGTAGCAGAGGGCGGTGCTCATCTGAATAGACTGCGCCACGCGTGGTGGGATCCCCGGCAGGGATCACTCACAGGCACCACCCAGACTTTCCTCCCTGCCCCTGTCCAGGGGCCCAGAAAGGGGTCGGGGAGAGGGCAGGGCCCTGGGGTTGCTCAAGCTCTTGTCCCCCCGGCAGCTGAAAGAGGACCAGCAGAGGGCGCTCCTGAGGCGGGAGTTTGAGCTGCAGAGTCTGAGCCTCCAGCGGAGGCTGGAGCAGAAATTTTGGAGCCAGGAGAAGAACATGCTGGTGCAGGAGTCCCAGCAGTTCAAGCACAACTTCTTGCTGCTCTTCATGAAGCTCAGGTGGTTCCTCAAGCGCTGGCGGCAGGGCAAGGTTTTGCCCAGCGAGGGGGATGACTTCCTCGAGGTAAGATTGGGCCTGGGACTGGGACTGGGAGTGTGGGCTGGGGAGAGAGGGACAGGGAAGGGACGCCCAGCTGGATTTGACACAGCTCCTAGGCTCGCATACCTGCCATCGGCATGCAGGCTTCCTTCCCTGCATTCGTTGCTCCTTTTTTTTTTTTTTTTTTGAGATGGAGTCTCACTCTGTTGCCCAGGCCGGAGTGCAGTGGTGCAGTTTTGGCTCACTGCAATCTTTGTCTGTCTCCCGGGTTCAAGCAATTCTCCTGCCTCAGCCTCCCGAGTAGCTGGGATTACAGGCGCCTGCCACCATGCCCTGCTAATTTTTGTAGAGATGGGGTTTCACCATATTGACTAGGCTGGTCTCGAACTCCTGAACATGTGATCCGCCCGCCTCAGCCTCCCAAAGTGCTGGGATTACAGGTGTTAGCCACCACACCTGGCCATCGTTGCTCTTTACTGGGCATGTGGAGGGTGCTTGCTGGGGGTACCATGAGGAAGATGACACGCTTAGTCCCGGCCTCAATAGCAGAAAGGATCCTTGGGGCTGGCAGGTCTTTAACACAGAGTCCTCAGAGGCAGCAATATCGAGGTGAATGTAGGAATCTAGTTTTGTGGTAGCATCAGGTACAGGTATACATTTTTATTCAGTGCCCTGGGAGGCTCCCCTGGGCCCCTTCTCAGAATTTTTTTTTTTTTTCTTTTTTTTTGAGACAGAGTCTCACTCTGTTACCCAGGCTGGAGTGCAGTGCCACAATCTCGGCTCACTGCAATCTCCACCTCCCAGGTTCAAGGAATTCTGCCTCAGCCTCCCAAGTAGCTGGGATTACAGGCACGTGGCACCATACCCAGCCAGCTAATTTTTGTATTTTTAGTAAAGACAGGTTTTCTCCATGTTGGCCAGGCTGGTCTCTTGAACTCCTGACCTCAAGTAATCCATCCCCCTTGGTCTCCCAAAGTGCTGGGATTACAGGCATGAGCCACCATGCCCGGCCGAAAGATATGTTTATTTAACAAGAGGGAGTAGGCTGGCTTAAAAACACTGGTGATAGTACAGGTGGTATTAGGATGTGGCAGGAAACGTGTGGGGGCAGAGCTTTGGGAATGTATGAAGCTTAGAAAGGACCCACCTGGCCCATTTGTGCCCCAGTCTGTGCAGGACCCTCTGCTGCTCAAAGCCCCTGTCTCCTCTCATCAGCACAGCAGCAGGGAGGAGAAGGGGACTTACAAGGATGTCAGACCTTGGTCACACTCATCTTAGTTGACATTGCTCACTTTGGCCTTGTCCTTTTGGGTTCAGGTACCTCGAGTCTAGCCTAGGCTTGGACCTCCTCGTCCAGGCTACTGTCTGTAGGCCCCTTTCCAGATAAAATAGGGAGCATTGGCATGCCTCAAGTTGCCACGTACGCCATCAAGGGTACTCTAGAGGAGCCCAGATGCCCTAGGAGCCAGGCATGACAGTTAGACCTGAGTATATAGCAAGACCCTGCATCACCCTATCTCAGTGGAGCTCATCATTCTCGAAGGCCACCAGCTCCTCCCCAGGGCCTCAGAGAGTCCCTACCGCCATTCCATGGGCCCACACCCTGCTGCCCTGGCCCTTCAGTACCTGACACAGGGCCGCCCCTGGGAGCATCAGCCTTGGGCCTCTTGTCTGAAGCTGTCTCTTCTGTGACGTTTGGAAACATAGGAGCCCTCTCACCTGTTTGGAAGTCTCACAGTCCTCTGGATGAAGCCCAGTTTGAGGGAATGACCTGCAAGCCACACAGTCCATATTTTAAGTCAGTTTGTCTGACTTGAACCCTCCACATTTGGTGAAAACCTTTCTAGCCATTTCCATATCCTAGAGTAAAAGAGAGAGAAACTTACTTTAGGAAAGGAAAAAATAGAGTATAAACAGAAAATTGGCCAGGTGCGGTGGCTCACGCCTGTAATCTCTCAGCACTTCGAGAGGCTAAGGTGGACAGATCACTTGAGGTCAGGAGTTAGAGATCAGCCTGGCCAACATGGTGAAACCCCATCTCTACTAAAAATACAAAAATTAGCTGGGAACGGTGGTGCACACCAGTAGTCCCAGCTGCTTGGGAGCCTGAAGCAGGAGAATCTCTTGAACCTGCAAGGCAGAGGTTGCAGTGAGCCAAGATCATGCCATTGCACTCCAGCCTGGGTGACACAGTGAGACTCCGTCTCAAAAAATATAGACACAGAAAATTACATAACATATATGCCTATAATTAAGAAATATGTACATTTACCAAAATAGGCATAATTAATAAGATATAAACATAATCATGCTGGGCACGGTGGCTCGCACCTATAATCCCCGTATTTTGGGAGGCTGAGGCAGGAGGATTGCTTGAGCACAGAAGATGACTCATTCCCTTTTGCCTTATTTCCATCCTGAACTAGGTCCGTGATCTCCTTGGCTGGCCTTGGACTCTTGCCCAGAATCCATCAGCAATAAATCCAAGCCCCCAGCAAGGTCACTTCTGTCTGCCCAAACCTTTGGTCACCCTTATGTAGCATTGTGGGAGTGCGCGTGGCCTTTTCATTTCAACCGCAGTGCCTGCCTTGACCCAGCCTGTCAACATGGTTATTTCAGAGTGACTCTCAGGGATGCTTCCTGGTCTTTGGGGCAGAATAGATGTCGTGGGAGGCTAGGAGGGCCTGACTGTCCGGCCATGCTCCTCGACCTACATGGTGCCCAAGGTTGGAATTAAAATTTGGGAAAACTTCCCACCTGCAGTTAAGCATGGTTTTTAAAAAACAGGTGAACAGCATGAAGGAGCTGTACCTGCTGATGGAGGAAGAGGAGATAAACGCTCAGCATTCTGATAACAAGGCCTGCACGGGGGACAGCTGGACCCAGAACACGGTGTGTTTCCAGCCCCTTCGCAATCCTGTTGTGTCCATTCATCCCTTTGTCTGCTCAGTGATCAATTCCTACTGCTTTCTCTGACCCCATTCCTGGACACTGGAGTTGCAGAAGGTTATTGCCTGGTCATCCCAGGGCAGTAACAGAATCCAGATGATGAACTGTGGGGTCATAAGCAAGACAGCAAGTAATTCTCTTTGCAGTATAGGGGACAGCATCACAGTGAAGGGGTCATGGATGGTGGGTTTTGAAGGATGTACAGGAGTTTACCTAATAGAGAATGGGGGAAAGACTATTCTGGACCAAGAGAACTGTGTGTGCTAAGGTGTGGCAAGGTGTTTTGGTATTGAGTATGGCTTGGGAGGTACATGGTGAGGGTAAGGACATCAAGCTAGAGGCATCTGAAGAGGGGCCTTGTGGTCTAGGGTCAGGAAGCTTCAAACCAAGCTATAAGTCAGAGAGAACAGTGGGGTCAGGATCCCAGGGTCACACACGGTGAACTGGGATAGGGATGGGAAATGAGGGCATGGACCCAGGAGAGAAGATTTGGGACCGAGTCAGGCAAACTGAGGGAGTCTGCATGAATTAGACCCCACATCTGGCCTGCAGTGTGTCAGAGAGGATCCTGAGTGAGGAGAAAGACCCACGGCCCAGACGCTGCAGAGCCTTGAAGAAGCCAGATGATTCAGCTCAGAGTTAGGCTGAATAATTATTACTGTAACTGCAGGGATTTTTTTCTTGGTGTCAGATTTGGGACTCATGTCAGCCTAGGAGGTAGCCAGGGCTGGGCTTGTCATTCCCATGTTATAGGTGAGATGACCTAGAGAGGCCGTGGGACTTGCCCGAGGCCTCGTGGAGTCCCAAGCTGGACTCCTAGGTGAGTTCTCTGAGGCCAGATTCCCCTCCCTACCCCCCGAGGCTCTTGACTCAGGTTTTGCCTTCTGTCTGCAGCCCAATGAGTACATCAAGACACTGGCCGACATGAAGGTGACGCTGAAGGAGCTGTGCTGGCTGCTCCGGGATGAACGCCGTGGTCTGATGGAGCTTCAGCAACAATTTGCTAAGGCCAAGGCTACCTGGGAGACAGAGCGGGCAGAGCTCAAGGGCCATACCACCCAGGTGAACCCCCCACCTGTCAGAGGCCTCTCCCCTCTCACCCAAGCCTTTAGCTGTCAGATCGGAGTAGGATGCCCAGGCCATGCTCCTAGAGGAATAAGAACCCCTTTTCTTCACCTGTGGCCCAGAGAGGGCAAGAGACTTGCCTAAAGTCACACAGCAAGGGTATCAGAAACGGTGGGGAATGGGAGTCACGGGGGAAGGGAAGGAAGGTGAGGAATTACACCCTGGGCTCACAGGTGAGGCCGGCGCGCACCCCCACTGCCTGCTGTCTTCATTTGCTCCTTCCTTTCATCATAAGCAGTCCTTCAGCCCCCACTGCCTGGCTCTGTTTTGCTCCCTCCACTCAAACTGGGGGCCCCCCTCAACTCCCCAGCGTGCCCAAAGGAGCCTTAACCAGGAGCCCTGGGGGTTTGGGTTTGGCGTCTGCTGTGTGCCTGAGGGTGACTTGCCGCCTCCTTTGGCCTGAAGAGTGAGAGGGTGGGCTTCCTCCCACTCAGAGAGAATGCGCTGACCCCACAGCTCGGGCTCCAGCTCCATCCAGCCTGCCCCTGCCGCAAACAGTCTTTCCAGGCAGCAGCAGCCTCTGGGAGGCAGGCACTCCAATGGTCTCTGCTGGACAGATGACAAAACTGGCACAGATGAGTTAAATTTATCTCCCAAGGTCACCCGGCTAATAAGTGGCAGACTGGTCCTTGCTCTCCCAAACCTCTAACCCCTGGCTCCCTGTGACCCCAATTCCACCTCCTTATTTATTTATTTATTTTTTTTTTTTGAGACGGAATCTCACTGTGTCACCCAGGCTGGAGTGCAGTGGTGCAGTCTTGGATCACTGCAACCTCTGCCACCGGGGTTCAAGCGATTCTCCTGCCTCAGCCTCCAAAGTAACTGGGATTATAGATGGCATACCGCCACACCCAGCTAATTTTTGTATTTTTAGTAGAGATGGGGTTTCACCATGTTGGCCAGGCTAGTCTTGAACTTCCGATCTCAAGTGATCTGCCCGCCTCGGCCTCCCAAAATGCTGGGAGTACGGGCGTGACCCACCATGCCTGGCCCCAATTCCACCTTCTTCCCACTGCTCACAGTCTCCTGGCTGCTTCCTGGGGCCACTACTCTCCCCTCCTAACCCTCTCTGCAGCTCTCACAGCTCCCTCCATCTGCACTGTCCACTATACCTGCTGCCCCCAAAGACCTGGGCATTTCAGGTGCTCCTCCCACCAAGAACCTGTCCAGCCCATGGGGGTTAATGGGGGGCACTGAGTCTAAAGGTTGCACATTCCCCTTCCTGCCATCCTGAGGTCTGAGGCCAAGAAAACCATCTTGCTGGAGCGACCACTAGTAACCTTGCAGAGTTTTCATGAGGATACTGACATCATACCTGAAAAGCCCACAGCAGAGCTTGGCTTATAGAAAGAACTCTTCAAACCCTTATTGTGTGGAGGGGTTAGGGGTTAGTTCTGAGTGGGGAGGACTAAGCTGGGTTAGTCCCTGGTGAGGGGTCTTCTGAGGGACCTCTCCCCTTTTCCCCTACTGGCACCTGGGAGGGAAGGAGAGAGGAGGGCCGAGAGGAGTGGCCTCCTGCTGCCAGCTGCTCAGTCTGCTTCTTTCCGCAGATGGAGCTGAAGGCGGGGAAGGGGGCTGGGGAGCGGGCAGGGCCCGACTGGAAGGCAGCCCTACAGAGGGAGCGTGAGGAGCAGCAGCACCTCCTGGCTGAGTCCTACAGCGCTGTCATGGAGCTGACGCGGCAGCTGCAGATCAGCGAGCGCAACTGGAGCCAGGAGAAGCTGCAGCTGGTGGAGCGGCTGCAGGGTGAGAAGCAGCAGGTGGAGCAGCAGGTGAAGGAGCTGCAGAACCGCCTAAGCCAGGTGAGGCCCACCCCTGCCAAGCGGCTTCCACCCGCAAGGGAGAGTTGCTACAGAAATGATTCAGAAGCAGGAACTCCTTCAGGTATAGCTGGATGTAGGTGCTCGTCCAGTGAGGTCTGGCACAGCATCTTCTTCGGGTATAGCTGGATCCAGGCACTTAGAGAATGCAGTGGGAACTAGATCTTCCTCTCTGCCTCTGCCTGTCAGGCCTGCTTTCCTCTGTATTAGCTTTACTCTTAAGCAAGCTATTCCCAAATATGGTCACCGTTAGTTTCATGCTCCTATCTTACAGCTTAGCAAGTACAGTGGATTGGCCAGATACGGGTCATGCGCCCATCCCTGGAGCCCACCCAAACTCAGGAACCAAGAGGGAGGAACTAAGAGTGGTTCCCATGGGAAAATTGGGAGGCCTCCAATCAAAAGAAGGAGGAAAGGAAAAGCAATCTTTGACCCTCACTCCCCATTATAGTTCACTTCATGCAGCCAGCCACCACCTACCATATGCTGCTCTGCTCCACTCTTGATTTTGACTTTTCTCTTTCTTTCACTTGTATTTTTATTTACTTATTTATTTATTTGAGACGGAGTCTCACTCTGTCATCCAGACTAGAGTGCAGTGTGCATGCTTGCCTCACTGCAGCCTCCGCCTCCCAGGTTCAAGTGATTCATGCGCCTCAGCCTCCTCAGTAGCTGGCATTACAGGCGTGTGCTACCATGGCTGGCTAATTTTTACATTTTTAGTAGAGATAGGGTTTCACCATGTTGGCCAGGCTGGTCTCAAACTCCTGGCCTCAAGTGATCCTCCCGCCTCAGCCTCCCAAAGTGCTGGGATTACAGGTGTGAGCCACCATGCCCGGCCTTACTTTTATTTTATTTTTTTTAAATTAATTTATTGGCCGGGCGCGGTGGCTCAAGCCTGTAATCCCAGCACTTTGGGAGGCCGAGACGGGCGGATCACGAGGTCAGGAGATGGATACAATCTTGGCTAACACAGT
The DNA here is from genome assembly GCF_007565055.1 of Rhinopithecus roxellana. Lineage (NCBI taxonomy): Eukaryota > Metazoa > Chordata > Mammalia > Primates > Cercopithecidae > Rhinopithecus > Rhinopithecus roxellana. The sequence continues at coordinate 109,206,452 of NC_044561.1, read as the reverse complement.
GAAACCCCATCTCTACTAAAAAAAAATACAAAAAACTAGCCGGGTGTGGTGGCGGGCGCCTGTAATCCCAACTACTCGGGAGGCTGAGGCAGGAGAATGGCATAAACCCGGGAAGCGGAGCTTGCAGTGAGCTGAGATCCAGCCACTGCACTCCAGCCTGGGCGACAGAGCGAGACTCTGTCTCAAAAAAAAAAAAATTTATTTATTTATTTATTTATTTTTTCTTTGAGACAGTCTTGCTCTGTCGCCCAGGCTGGAATGCAGAGGTGCGATCTCGGCTCACTGCAACCTCTGCCTCCTGGGTTCAAGCAGTTCTCCTGCCTCAGCCTCCCGAGTAGCTGGGACTACAGGCGCGTGCCACCCCACCCGGCTAATTTTTTATTTTTAGTAGAGATGGGGTTTCACCATGTTGGCCAGGCTGCTCTCAAACTCCTGACCTCAGGTGATCCGCCCACCTCGGCCTTCCAAAGTGCTGGAATTACAGGCATGAGCCACCGCACCTGGCCTTACTTTTTTTTTTTTTTTTTTTTTGAGACAGGGTCTCGCTTTGTCGCCCAGGCTGAAGTGCAGTGGCCGGATCTCAGCTCACTGCAAGCTCCACCTCCTGGGTTCACGCCATTCTCCTGCCTCAGCCTCCCGAGTAGCTGGGACTACAGGCGCCCACCACCTCACCCGGCTAGTTTTTTATATTTTTTGGTAGAGACGGAGTTTCACCGTGTTAGCCAGGATGGTCTCGATCTCCTGACCTCGTGATCCGCCCATCTCGGCCTCCCAAAGTGCTGGGATTACAGGCTTGAGCCACCGCACCCGGCCCTTCAGCCACCACGCCCGGCCTGGCCTTACTTTTAATTTTAATTACATAAACCAAGACTTCATCTTTATATAAGGTTCAAATATTACAAAGGCATATTTCAACCTACTCCCTCCATTTCTTGTCATTTTTTATTAATTAAAAAAGTTTTTTTAGGCCGGGTGCAGTGGCTCACACTAAGAAATGAGGTCTTAACTGTATAGCCCAGGCTGGGCTTGAGCTCCTGGTCTCAAGCCATCCTCCTACCTCAGCCTCCCAGGTAGCTGGGCCTTTCTTGCTATTTAAATTTACATTTACAGGGTTTTGTTCTGTTTCTTTTTAAATCATTGATCAAGTTGTAATGTCCATTTATTTATATTTTGCCTCTTTCCTGGAGAGCTGTTCACAAAAGAATACGGAGGCCTACCTCATTCAGTGTGCCTGGTGCCTGGTGTTCCCAGTGGGGAGATACTATGATTTGTTATCTACAGTGATTAAATCTAGATTGTTTCCAGTTTTTCACTATCGAAAGTTGTGACCTGAAGCTGGATGTGGCAGTGTGCGCCTGTAGTCCCAGCTACATGGGAGGCCAAGGTGGGAGGATTGCTTGAGCTCGGGAGATCAAGACTGCAGTGAGCCGTGATTGTGCCACTGCACTTCAGCCTGGGCAACAGAGTGAGACTTTTTTTTAGATACGAAGGTATCTAAAAAAAGAAAAAAAAGTTCAAGTTGTGCCTCAGTGAACATCTCCACACATATATTTCTGCACACGCATGAATATTTCAGTAGGATAGATTCCTAGAGGTGAAATTGCTAAATCCAAGGGCATAAGCATTTATAGTTGATGGTAACTGCCAGGCCGCCTTCTAGAAAAGCTTTGCCCGTGGACCCTCCCACCAGCTGCACAGTTAGAAGGACGAGAAGGCCCTTTTTGCTTTATCTTTGCCAGTTCCTGTGATTACCAGCCTTTGAAACGTCTGCCCAAATTAGGGTGTGAAATGCTATCTCATTGCTTTACTTTGCATTTCTCTGACTTACTGAAGGTGAGCATTTTTCATGAGTTTATTGATCTTAGGTATTTCCTCTTCCTAATGTTGTCTTCAGTACTTCAGCAGCCCTGCAAGGTCATGTTCATGAAACCCTTTTTTCAGATGAGGAGACTGAGGCAAAGTGATTGGCCCAAGGTCATAAAATGAGTAAGGGAGAGGACCCGAATCTGGCAGAACTCCCAAACCTGGAAAGTTCCTGGTCCTGGGCCATGCCCACTCTCCTGCAGGGACAGAGCTCCTGTGAGGTTCACACCTGCTAGGAGCCTGTGCTTGGGGAGTGCAGGATGGCAGGATGACTAACAAGTTCCAGAACAATCCAGGTACCATGTGGAAAGCAGGTCAGATGCATGCATCTGTTTGCACCATCAAACCAAATTCCTGTTTGTAAAAGAATAATTCCTTCGGCCGGGCGCGGTGGCTCAAGCCTGTAATCCCAGCACTTTGGGAGGCCGAGACGGGCGGATCACGAGGTCAGGAGATCGAGACCATCCTGGCTAACACGGTGAAACCCCGTCTCTACTAAAAAATACAAAAAACTAGCCGGGCGAGGTGGCGGGCGCCTGTAGTCCCAGCTACTCGGGAGGCTGAGGCAGGAGAATAGCGTAAACCTGGGAGGCGGAGCTTGCAGTGAGCTGAGATCCGGTCACTGCACTCCAGCCCGGGCGACAGAGCGAGACTCCGTCTCAAAAAAAAAAAAAAAAAAAAAAAGGATAATTCCTTCTTATTTTATTAACAACAAAATATTTCTAAAATGATTTTGAAATTATGAAACAAGCTTCATGTCATCCCTGGGGGCATATCAGCCCACAGGCATGGCTTGTCAGCTCATCAGGGCACAGATTCCATGTCCTGCTGTTGTTTTCACATCAGGGACTTGCCGGCCCTCTAGCTCCAGCCTCTTGTGTCTCTCTGACATTCCTCTGCCTCCTGCACTTTAAACCAAATCCCCCAAAGCAGCATTCTTTACACTGGACTGACGATTAAGCCAGACTGGTGAAAGTAGCAGAGTGGCTGGTGGGAAAGAGCTTCTGACCAGGAGTCCCCAGTCCTTACCTGGCTCCACCAGGTACAACCCCAGTCAAGTCACCTCTGATCTCTGGGCCTCATCTGTAAAATAAGGATGACCATACTTGACCTTCTCATCTTTCAGGGCAGCTATGGAAAATAAAATGAGATAACCACAAGAATCAAAGTGCTTCCTAAGCCCACCCTTGTCTGGGACTTGGTTTGATTCTGTGGTCTTCATCTGTCATTGCTATTCACTGATGTTAGTGTTATTTCTTCCCTCCCTTCCCTCCCTCCCTCCCTCCCTTCTTCTTCCTTTCTTAGTTTCTTTCTTTCCTTATTTTGAGACAAGGTCTTGTTCTGTCACCCAGGCTGGAGTGCAGTGGCACCATCTCAGCTCACTGCAAGCTCTGCCTCCCAGGCCCAAGTGATCCTCCCACCTCAGCCTCTCATGTAGCTGGGAGCACACTCTAACATGCCTGGATAACTTTTGTATATTTATTTACTTATTTATTTTTGAGATGGAGTTTCGCTCTTGTTTCCCAGGCTGGAGTGCAATGGCACGATCTTGGCTCACCGCAACCTCTGCCTCATGGGTTCAAGCGATTCTCCTGCCTCAGCTTCCCGGGTAGCTGGGATTACAGGCATGCGCCCCCACACCCAGCTAATGTTTTGTATTTTTAGTAGAGATAGGGTTTCTCCATGTTGGTCAGGCTCGTCTTGAACTCCCAACCTCAGGTGATCCACCTGCCTTGACCTCTCAAAGTGCTGGGATTACAGGCGTGAGCCACCATGCCGGACAACTTTTGTGGGTTTTTTTTGTAGACCCACATTTTGTGGGGTTTTTTTGTACATGGATTCAAGTACAAGTAAAGTGACCAACCCATGCCGGCTTGCCTGGGACTGAGGGCATTCCCGAGACTGTGACTTTTAAAACTAGAATAGTCCTAGCCGTAGCCTCCTAGTTTTTTTTAGTAGAACTGAGGGTTCTGGGACATGGGACTTTCAATACAAACACTGAGAAAGTCCTGGGCAAACCAAGATGAATTGGTTACCCTGTGTGCAAGTGATTTGTTAACGGATGGAGCCAGGATGGGGAAGGGGAAAAAACCATGTAAGATATGCTTTCAGATGAAATTTGCCCTCGGCCTGACCCCGTGACGTGCCCAGGAGTGTAAACAGTAAATCACCCCACAGTTTGGTCCACCTTAAGGCAAGGGGTCCACCTTTAGGGCCAGTCTTCTGGACCCCTGTCTTTGTCCGTCATTGGCAGTGATTGGGTCCTGGTTGCCCAAGGCAGTCCTCCAGAGAAGGTTGTAGTGCCAGATGGTACAGATGGAGTCACCAGCAACGGGAAGTGCTACACTGTTGTTACGATCATTCACTCAGTCAGCTGCCCGACCTCTTCTCTCAGTCTTGATCCTCTTATCTGCCAAATGGAAATAACTACAGGAACACCTACCATATACAGTTTCTGTGAGAATTAAATTAACTAATGCGGCCGGACGCAGTGGCTCATGCCTGTAATCCCAGCACTTTGGGAGGTTGAGGCGGGCGGATCACCTGAGTCAGGAGTTCAAGACCAACCTGGCCAACATGGTGACACCCCGTCTCTACTAAAAATACAAAAATTAGCCAGGCGAGGTGGTGCATCCCTGTAATGCCAGCGACTCTGGAGGCTGAGGCAGGAGAATCGCTTGAACCTGGGAGGCAGAGGTTGCAGTGAGCTGAGATCGTACCACGGCGCTCCAGTCTGGGCAACAGAGTAAGACTCTGTCTCAAAAAAAAAAAAAAATTAACTATTGTGTGCATAGGAGATGGGTTCCATCACAAGCCACCTGGAGGTAATGGACCTCCAAGAGGGGAGGGAAGCAGAGGCCCCTCAAGGCCCAGCGGGAAAGAGTGCTGGGATCCGTGAATGACGGCCACTGTGGATGGAGCAGTGGGGGTGCCTGGATCTTACATTTGCCACTCTGATGGGATGTAGCTGCTGCTTAGCTGGTCTAGCTGTTCTGTGAATTGTATGATGAATTCACATAGTAATGGCTGTTACTATATTAGGTATAATGACATCTAGAAGGATGTCTGCAAGTAGTTGCTTTTATTATCATTTGCCAAATCCACCAGGCGGAGGGGCGCGCTCTGAGCTGCTACCCACTGAGAAGGTGGCCCCTGGTCCATGATGTAGGTTATGTGGGCTGCAGAGTAGAGTCTGGGGAGTGGCTTTGCTTAGAGCGGGGTTCTGCATATTAGCTGTGCCCATTACCGACCCACCCTCTCTGCCATTGCCCAGCTGCAGAAGGCTGCCGACCCCTGGGTCCTGAAGCACTCGGAGCTGGAGAAGCAGGACAACAGCTGGAAGGAGGTGAGTGGGGCGGCTGCTGCCGTGTTATCTTGGCCCCTGGCTACACCATAAAGGTCCCTGCTCGTGGGGGACGTGTCAGAAGTTGCTAACCCTGTCTCACAGGTTACACCCTTGCACCTTGGGCCCCTCAGCCCTAGAGTCTGTATCTCATGGTTCTGGGCTGAGGGAGTAGGGTTGAGGAGGGAGAAGACAAGCCCACCGCCAGCTGAGCAGGGGCCACTGGATGCTTTGTTGCAGTCACCACATTTGGATTAAATTCTAAGTGGTCCCTTTCCTTGGGTGGGTCACTCCTGAGCTCTGATTGGCCCAGCCTGGATCATATTTGGTGGGGGAGTTAGATGCAGTGCAGTCAGAAACTGACCATGCTAGAATGATGACGTCGTTCCTGCTCTCCAGATGAGGAGATTCAGGCATTGAGGTCCAGGCTGGTCTCGCGTTCCGTGCCCTTAGTGCTCTCGTGGCCAGAACTGACCCTTCCTGTCTCTCCTCCTTGACAGACACGCAGTGAGAAGATCCATGACAAGGAGGCTGTTTCCGAAGTTGAGCTTGGAGGAAACGGGTTAAAGAGGTGCTTGCATCCTGGTTCCCCGCTCTGCCTCTCTGTCCCGCCCCACAGCCTCACCCCTCTTCGCTCCCTGCTGGGCCCTGCACCCATGCTGCCTACTTTTGCTGCAGCCCTGCCCTGCCCCTTCGCCCTCTTCCTACTACCACCACCCCCTGCACCCGAGTTGGGAGAGCACTGGGATATGGTTTCTCTGGAACCTGAACCACTCAGGAGCTGGAAAGCTTGGGGCAGTGGGAATTCCAGGCTGCTGCGTGTTGTTTGAGGCTGGGATTGGAACACAGGTGGAAGGAAGCAAACCATTTAGCTCCTCTTGGGATTCTTTTCTCCTGTCTCTGGAGTGAGGAGAGTTGAGATGGACCTCCATTTCTGGGATTAGTGAGCAGCATCCTTTGGGCCCAGCCCTGTGCTGTGGCCAAGGAGACCCCCACCCCAAGACTGTAAGGACCACGTCTCCACTGTTAGGAAACCCATGAAAGGAGTCAGGGAAGCAGAACCCCCAGCTGCCATCAGACCAGCCCAGAAGCAAGGCAGGCAGGACAGGCTGGAGCCAGAGGGCCAGGTTTGAATGCCAACCCTGCCAGTTCTAGCTCTATGACTTTGACCTTGAGCAGTACTTCCCATCTCTGTCTAGTGGGGATGATATGAGCTGCCTCTTGGGGTTAATCAGAGTGGTCTGACACATGCATTTCCATATGCCTGGCATGTTCAGTGATTCAGGCAATATGTGTGCCAGGAGCTTCATGGCATCTTAGTTTGGGTTCCCCCATAAGCAAACTCTGAGACAAGGATTTAAGTGCAAATGGTTTATTTGGGACAGAATTTCAGGAAACACTTGGAAGTGAGACAGGGAAGGGAAGGCAGCCAAAAAAAGGAGCTTCAACCAGGTTATCCCACGGGCAACTGGAGTTCAGGCTGTCGGAGGAACTCAGGGAGCCAGAGTAGAACGTGCAGCTTAGAGTCATCCCGCCCAAGAAACAAAGAGGTTGGGGCAGTTGTTCACCATATCCCACCTATTGTTTGTCGAGGGCTGTGTTTAGGGGCATTAACTCATTAACTCTGTGCTATTTCTAGCTTTGGTTTGGGTTGTTTTTTTTTTGTTGAAAGGGAGTTTTGCTCTGTCTCCCAGGGTGGAGTACAATGGCACGATCTTAGTTCGCTGCAACCTCTGCCTCCCAGGTTCAAGCGATTCTCCTGCCTCAGCCTCCTGAGTAGCTGGGGTTACAGGCACACGCCACCACGCTCGGCTAATTTTTGTATTTTTAGTAAAAGACAGGGTTTCACCATCTTGGTCAGGCTGGTCTCAAATTCCTGACCTCAGGTGATCTGCCTGCCTCAGCATCCCAAAGTGCTGGGTCTAGCTTCTTCTATGTGGAGGACAGCCAAGTATGATCCCACAGGCAGGAAAAAAGCCATCAGGTAGAGAATGGTGGAGTATGCAGTTCAGAGTATGCAGTTTTAGGTGTATACGTGAAAGTGCAGAGAGAGGCCAGGTGCAGTGGCTCATGCCTGTATTCCCAGCATTTTGAGAGGCAGAGGCAGGAAGACTGCTTGAGGCCAGGAGTTTGAGACCAGCCTGGGCAACATAGGGAGACCCCCATCTCTACAAAACATTTTTAAAAAATTAGCCAGACATTAGGCTGGGCTCGGTGGCTCACGTCTGTAATCCCAGCACTTTGGGAGGCTGAGGCGGGTGGATCACCTGACGTCAGGAGTTCCAGACCAGCCTGGCCAACATGGAGAAACCCCGCCTCTACTAAAAATATAAAAATTAGCCAGACGTGGTGGCGCACGCCTGTAATTTCATCTGCTCCAGAGTCTGAGACAGGAGAATCGCTTGAACCCGGAGGGTGGAAGTTGTAGCGAGCCGAGATCATGCCACTGCACTCCAGCCTGGGTGACAGAACGAGACTCTGTCTCAAATAAAAAAAAAAAAATTAGCCAGATGTAGTAGTGTACCTCTGTAGTCCCAGCTGCTCTGGAAGCTGAAATGGGAGGATCACTCGAGCCCAGGAGTTTAAGGCTGCAGTGAGCTGTGATTGCACCACTGCATTCCAGCCTGGGTTACATTTCAAGACCTGTCTGGAAAAAAAAAAAAAAAAGAAAGAAAGAAAATGCAGACAGAATGTGGGGCTGGGCGCCAACAACATCTTCTACAAGAGGTGAACAAGACAGTCCTGGTCTCTGCCCTTGCGCAGCACACGGACCAGGGTGGTAGACCAGAGTGTGTCCTCAGTGTTATTTCCACTAATAACCATGTTTCCTCCTCTGCCCTTTGCAGAACCAAATCTGTTTCCTCCATGTCTGAGTTTGAAAGTTTGCTTGACTGTTCCCCTTATCTTGCTGGCGGAGACGCCCGGGGCAAGAAGCTGCCTAACAACCCTGCCTTTGGCTTTGTGAGTTCTGAGCCTGGGGATCCAGAGAAAGACACCAAAGAGAAGCCTGGGCTCTCATCAAGGGACTGTAACCACCTGGGTGCCCTGGCCTGCCAGGACCCCCCAGGGAGGCAGATGCAGCGCAGCTACACAGCTCCCGACAAGACAGGCATCCGAGTCTACTATAGCCCCCCAGTGGCCCGGCGCCTGGGAGTCCCTGTGGTTCATGACAAAGAGGGCAAGATCATTATTGAGCCCGGCTTCCTCTTCACCACAGCCAAGCCCAAAGAGTCGGCCGAGGCTGATGGGCTGGCTGAGAGCTCCTATGGTCGATGGCTCTGCAACTTCTCACGGCAGCGCCTGGACGGAGGCTCAGCCAGCAGCCCCTCAGCGGCCGGGCCTAGCTTCCCAGCGGCCCTGCATGACTTCGAGATGTCAGGCAACATGAGTGATGACATGAAGGAGATCACCAACTGCGTGCGCCAGGCCATGCGCTCCGGCTCGCTGGAGAGGAAAGTGAAGAGCACGTCCAGCCAGACGGTGGGCCTGGCCAGTGTGGGCACACAGACCATCCGTACAGTCAGCGTGGGCCTGCAGACTGACCCACCCCGCAGCAGCCTCCACGGCAAGGCCTGGTCACCTCGAAGCTCTTCACTCATGTCTGTGCGCAGCAAGCAGATCTCCTCCTCCCTGGACAAGGTTCATTCACGCATCGAGCGGCCCTGCTGCTCCCCCAAGTATGGCTCGCCAAAGCTCCAGAGGCGGTCTGTGTCCAAGCTGGATAGCAGCAAGGACCGCAGCCTGTGGAACCTGCACCAGGGCAAGCAGAACGGCTCGGCCTGGGCCCGCTCCACCACCACGCGGGACAGCCCTGTATTGAGAAACATCAATGATGGACTCTCCAGCCTCTTCAGTGTGGTGGAGCACTCAGGGAGCACAGAGTCTGTCTGGAAACTGGGCATGTCTGAGACGCGGGCCAAGCCCGAGCCTCCCAAGTATGGCATTGTGCAGGAGTTCTTCCGTAATGTGTGCGGCCGGGCACCAAGCCCCACCTCGGCAGCAGGAGAGGAGGGCACCAAGAAGCCAGAACCCCTCTCCCAAGCCAGCTACCATCAGCCGGAGGGTGTAGCCAGGATCCTGAACAAGAAAGCATCCAAGTCAGGCAGCAGCGAGGAGGCCAGACTCACCATGCTCCCCCAGGTGGGGAAGGATGGTGTCCTCCGGGACGGAGACGGAGCCATGATCCTTCCCAGTGAGGTAGGTGGGTGGGATCTGTCCTTTTTCTTGGTAGGTGGAGTTACTATATAAGGTCCAAGCTCTTTGGGTTTTTAAGTTCAGAAGTATGGGCCGAGGCGGGCGAATCACCTGAGATCAGGAGTTTGAGACCAGTCTGGCCAACATGGTAAAAACCCCATCTCTACTAAAAATACAAAAATTGGCCAGGCGTGGTGGCGTGCATCTGTCATCCCAGCTACTCTGGAGGTTGAGGCAGGAGAATTACTTGAACACAGTAGGCGGAGGCGGCAGTGAGCTGAGATTGTGCCACTGCACTCCAGCCTGGGTGACAGAGTAAGACTCCGTCTCAAAAAATATATATATATATTTTTTATATATTTTTATATCTATATATGTATATAGATATTTATATATACATATATAGATATAAAATTATATAGATATAATATAAATGTAATATATTTAGATTATATTTCTATCTATATATACATAGATATAAAATAAATATATCTATATGTTTATATCTATTTATATATCTTTTTTTATATATATATAAAAATAAATAAAATAAAAATTCAGGGATATGGCCATGTGTCCCAGGAAGTTCTTATGATGGTCTGGGGATAGAGTTGAAAGGTCCCAGACCTGGAACAACACACACTTGATGGTCACATGGTCTGAATTCCAAGAGACTAGTAAGCATGGCTTAACTAGCAGCTTTTGCACCACCCATCGGAGACTGCCAGCATCCCCTCCAGGGAGGGGGCATTACTGCTCTCTTGCAACCCGGTGGTGTGTTGGAGCCAGCTTGTTTGGCTTGTGGGAGCCAATTGTCAGCATCACTGTGGTTTTTTTGTTTTTTGATTTTTGAGATGGAGTTTCGCTCTCGTTCCCTAGGCTGGAGTGCAATAGTGTGATCTCGGCTCACCGCAACCTCTGCCTCCTGGGTTCAAGTGATTCTCCTGCCTCAGTCTCCCAGGTAGCTATGATTACAGGCATGTGCCACCATGCCCGGCTAATTTTGTATTTTTAGTAGAGATGGGGTTTTTCCATGTTGGTCGGGCTGGTCTTGAACTCCCGACCTCAGGTGATCTGCCCGCCTTGGCCTCCCAAAATGCAGGGATTACAGGCGTGAGCCACCGCGCCCAACCCTATCTCTGTGTTTAACATGACCTTGGTACCTTGAGATTGGCCGCAGTGGGAGGATTTACAGCATAAAAATTAGTAAACACTACAAATCAGGGCTCCTCCTGTCACTCCGGGAAAACTAATTGTTAAACATTAGCGGGCATACCCCCACCCCCATCAAGACTTCACATCTAAGTGCTCATATTTCCTCTGAGAATCTTTTGCTGCACACCCCATTCCTGCTATCAATTTCTTATAAGTTAGTTAGTAAACCTTATTTAAATGTTAGTGAGCATTATTTGAATGTTAGAATGTGCATAAGTTAACTTTGCAGAAAGGGAAGGAAATGTATTTGAAGGATAGCATATTTTATAAAACCCAAGAGTAGGATCCTAATGACCTCAGCAGCTTCTCCCTGTCTTCCTCTCCTCTCTCTTAAGCTTCACCCTTTCTGATATCATATTCCTCCTTTTTCTCTCGTTCTCTGTCTGTTGCATTTGCACAAGGACAGGGTGGGCTGTCCCAGCTCTGGCTTTATAACATTTTCCAATTTAAGCCCCTGGGAGACAATGACACAAATCCCTCTCCCAATTCCATATTTCTGAGAGAAGGAAGCTCTGATTGGTGTAGCTAGAGGCAAGTGTACGCCTTGGTCCAGTCAGCTGTGGCTGGGAGTGGTACCATGTGGTCTGCTGTGGACTCAGTGGGGGCACAGAGACATGAGAAGGGTTATGTGTGGAATGGGCTGTGATGGACGTAAACATTCTACTTTTCTATTATTGTACATTTAGGTGGTTTCTAGTTTTTCCCTATTGTAAATAATGCTGCAGTGTAGGCCGAAGGCAGTGGCTCACGCCTGTAATCCCAGCACTTTGGAAGGCTGAGGCGGGCGGATCATGAGGTCAGGAGATTGAGACCATCCTGCCTAACATGGTGAAACCCCATCTCTACTAAAAATACAAAAAAAAAAAAATTAGCTGGGCGTGGTGGCAGGTGCCTGTAGTCCCAGCTACTCGGGAGGCTGAGGCAGGAGAATGGCGTGAACCCGGGAGGCAGAGGTTGCAATGAGCTGAGATCATGCCACTGCACTCCAGCCTGGGCAATAGAGCGAGACTCCATGTCAAAAATAATAATAATAATAATAATAATAATAATAATAATAATGCTGTGGTGAACATCTTGGTACAAAATCATTTTTTTACATTTCAGACTATTTCCTTAGGTGTAAGTTGCAGAAATGAGATTAAAGGATGAAAGAATATAAATGTGGCCAGGCGCAGTGGCTCGTGCCTGTAATCCCAGCACTTTGGGAGGCTGAGATGGGCGGCTCACAAGGTCAGGAGTTCGAGATCAGCCTGACCAATATGGTGAAACCCTCTCTCTACAAAAATTAGACGGGTGTGGTGGCGGTCACCTGTAGTCCCAGCTACTCAGGAGGCTGAGGCAGGAGAATCACTTGAACCCAGGAGGCGGAGGCTGCAGTGAGCCGAGATGGCACCACTATGCTCCAGCCTGGGTGACAGGTGAGACTCCGTCTCCACAAAAAACGAATATAAATGTTTTAAAGTTATTTGTTAAATACTGCCAAATTGTTTTTCAAAAGTGTGCCATTTCTGCAGTCTCCAGCAATGTGTGGCGAGTGCGTTGCTTTTCTATACTCTCAGTTAGCTGGCTGACATTTTAAAACATCTCTTAAATATTTATTCCTTTTTTGGCCAGGCATAATGACTCATGTCTCTAATCCCAGCACTTTGGGAGACCGAGGTGGGCAGATCACTTGAGCTAGGAGTTCAAGACCAGTCTGAGCAACATGGTGAGATCTCATCTCTACATTAAAAAAAAAAAAAAAAAAAAAAGCGGCCAGGCACGGTGGCTTACACCTGTAATCCTACCACTTTGGGAGGCCAAGGCAGGTGGATTGCTTGAGCTCAGGAGTTCGAGACCAGCCTGGGCAGCAAAGTGAAACCCCATCTCTACTAAAAAATACAAAAAATTAGCCGGGCATGGCAGCATACACCTATAGTCCCAGCTACCTGGGAGGCTGAGGCAGGAGAATCACTTAAACCCGGAAGGCGGAGGTTGTGATGAGCCGAGATTGTGCCATTGCACACCAGCCTGGGCAGCAAGAACGAAACTCCATCTCAAAAATAAATAAATAAATAAATACAAAGAAAAATAAAAGGAGAGAGAGGGGAGGAAATCAAAGCTCAAGAGAGGTTAAGTAACTCTCCCAAGGTCACACAGCTAGTAATTGGCAAAGCTGGGATTTTAACCAAGCAGCTTGGCTCTATCGCAGCACTTCTATTTTATTTATTTTTTATTTATTTATTTATTTTTGAGACAGAGTCTCACTCTGTTGCCCAGGCTGGAGTGCAGTGGCACGATCTCAGCTCACTGCAAGCTCTGCCTCCTGGGTTCACGCCATTCTCCTGCCTCAGCCTCCCGAGTAGCTGGGACTACAGGCACCCACCACCACGCCCGGCTAATTTTTTGTATTTTTAATAGAGACAGGGTTTCACCATTTAGCCAGGCTGATCTCGATCTCCTGACCTCGTGATCTCTCTGCCTCGGCCTCCCAAAATGCTGGGATTACAGGCGTGAGCCACCACGCCCAGGCCTTTTTATTTTTTGAAAAGATGGGGTGTCACTCTGTTGCCCAAGCCAGAGTCCAGTGGTACAATCATAGCTCACTGCTGCCTTGACTTCCTGGGCTCAAAGGATCCTCCTGTCTCAGCCTCCCACATGGTCTAGCCCAGCAGTACTTTTTTCTTTTTTTTTTTTTTGAGATGGAGTCTCACTCTGTGCCCCAGGCTGGAGTGCAGTGATGTGATCTTGGCTCACTGCAACCTCCACCTCCTGGGGTCAAGCAGTTCTCCTGCCTCAGTCTCCGAGTAGCTGGGACTACAGACGTGTGCCACCATGCCCAGCTAATTTTTGTACTTTGAGTTGAGATGGGGTTTTACCATGTTTGCCAGCCTGGTCTCGAACTCCTGACCTCAGGTAATCCGCCGGCCTTAGCCTCCCAAAGTGCTGGCATTACAGGTGTGAGCCACCATACCCAGCTGCCCAGCAGCACTTTTTTGTTTTGTTTTGTTTTGTTTTGTTTTGAGATGGAGTCTCGCTGTTTCACCCAGGCTGGAGTACAGTGGTGCAATCTCAGCTCACTGCAGTCTCCACCCCTCCTGGGTTCAAGCGATTCTCCTGCCTCAGCCTCCTGAGTAGCTGGGACTATAGGCTCATGCTACCACACCCAGCTAATTTTTAGTAGAGATGGGGTTTCACCATGTTGGCGAGGATGGTCTCGATCTCCTGACCTCGTGATCTACCCGCCTCAGCCTCCCAAAGTGCTAGGATTACAGGCATGAGCCACCACGCCCAGCAGCAGCACTTTTGATCATTATTTCTGTTTATTGGTAATAGTAAAAAATTAGAAACTACCCAAATGTACATCAAAAGTGAATTTGGGCCAGGCACAGTGGCTCACGCCTGCAATCCCACCACTTTGGGAGGCCGAGGTGGGCAGATCACTAGAGGTTTGAGACCAGCCTGACCAACATGCTGAAGTCCCATCTCTACTAAAAATATAAAAATTAGCTAGACGTGGTGGCACACGCTTGTAATCTCAGCTACTTGGGAGGCTGAGGTGCAAGAATCACATGAACCCGGGAGGTGGAGGTTGTAGTGAGTCAAGATTGTGCCACTGCATTCCAGCCTGGGCAACAGAGCAAGATTCTGTCCAAAAAATAAAAAAATTTAAAAAGTGAATTGGGTACATAAATCAGTTATTTCTATCTGGTGAAATGGTATAGAGACACTAAGAAAGAAGGAGATCAGCCAGGCATGGTGGCTCATGCCTTTGGGAGGCATGAGCACCCAAAGGTGCTAATTCCAGCAGTTTGGGAGGCTGAGGCAGGAGGATCGTTTGAGCCCAGGAGTTCAACACCAGCCTGAGCAACATAGTGAGACCCTGTCTCAAACGAAAAAAAAGTGATAAAAAGGAAGGAAATCTAGACATACCTAGTGACAGAAAAGTGTTCATGTTTTACAGTTGCAAAATAAGATGTCATTTTGGTAAATGTATGTTGAGAATCTCTTTGGTGTACAGGACCATGGACAGTGTCCACTGTCCTCTCTGTATAGCCTAGAATATATTACAATGAATATCCATTACTGCTCTAATGGGAGAAGAACAATAGAAAGAAAAAATTGGTCCAGTGAGGAGCTTCAGCCCTTGGGAACTGGTTTATGGCTGAGTCTCAGTTCCTTGCCTGGCTCACCACCCAGCGCACGGTGGCCCATATCTCCTGGCTCCTCTTGACTTCCTGCCTCCCTCTTCCTAGGACGCTGTTTGTGACTGTAGCACCCAGTCTCTCACCTCCTGCTTCGCCCGTTCGTCCCGCTCTGCCATCCGCCACTCTCCTTCCAAGTGCAGGCTGCACCCTTCAGAGTCCAGCTGGGGTGGGGAGGAGAGGGCACTGCCCCCCAGCGAGTGACCGAGCAGCCAAATTCCCCGCCTCAACCAGCCAAGCCCCTGGATAGCAGAAGGGAACCAGCGGAGACGAGACGAGGTGAGGCGAGGGGCTGTGTCCTCAGCATTGCCTGGCCCTAGAGGGACAGCAGCGATGCCACTGCCAGAATGCAGCTTTCACATCAAGGTAAAGCCGGGTCTCCTGCTGGCCCCTGGGTGGTTAGCTCCCGACTTCCCAGGGGAAGGCAGTGAGTGGGAGAGAGACCAAAACTGGGCTTCCCAAGCATCCACTGAGAGATCCGTCAAGAGCCGATCCCTGGGTCCTAAGAGAGAGCCTTGCCTGGTTCTACCCATGCCTCCCTCTTGGAAGAGCCCAAGAAGGATACATGTCTGGCCATGCCTTTGGGGAAAAGGAGTCAGAGAGATGTTTCCTGCTGACCATCCACCCCTTCATTCGGGAGGAGACACTGCTGAGAAGAACAGGCTTTGCTCTAGGGCTCCATGTTGGGTTCCTGGTGGAGCAGTGCTGGGCATCACCACTATCACCTCCTCTCCACCACCTCCTCCTCCCAGCTCCACTGCTCTAGATTGCTGGGACACTAGGGGGCATGATAGGGCAGTAGCCAGGGCCAAGTATCTGCTTGGAGTCCTGGAGCCCTGGATCTCCCTGCCCATAGCCTGGATGCAGCAAGAGCTGGGAGGCAAAGTGGAAATGTGCAGGGCTCAGGGTTGGGAAGTGATTGCATTTGCCTTCCTTGCCAAAGTGACTTGGGACCCCAACATTCCCAGCAGACCCTTTGAGGACAGAAATAGGTAGAGTCAGTCTCAAGACCTGGTGCATAGATAAATGCCTGAATACACCACCTTGATCTCGATCTCAGAAGCCTCTCCCTAGCACCCTAAGAGGGGGGAGGCACTACATCTCCACTGTGTTTACATCCTGCAGCTGGTGGGGGGCAAAGATATTCCCAGTAAGAGATTCTTGGTTGGCCAGGTCAGGCCCAGGAGAACACCGAGAGGCCAGAGCCCAGGACACAGCAGTAGACTGGGGCCTGGAAACACATATCTTGCCTAGATTGTTTATTTGAATTTTTCATACTATAAATATTTAAGGTGATTTACTTTATTTTAATAATTTAATTTACCCCAAAGTCCTTAAGGTAATTTATTGGAGGTTGAAACATGCGTTCTTGCCACTGGGACAACATGGGGCTTCTAACGGCATGGACAGGCACGGGGTCCCCCGGGTGGACAAGGCAGCTTGGCAGCCAGGTTTGGAGACCTGGTCTCCTGGTCAGTTTTGGAGGGCCCCTCAACAGAGCTGGAGCCCTGTACCCCAACAGTGCTGGCCATGTGGCCTCAGAACACTACGTATTACTCAATGCCTGGTACTTGGCCAACCCCAGCTGTCAGTCTGTAAATACTCACTGACTAAGTGGAGGGCTGGATGGCCATCATCACCACTCCCCAGACATTCTCCATGGCCTGTCTCATTTCCCTCCCTCCCTCTGACACCTTTCTTCATGAGTCGAATGTGGATTACTAAGGCTCTATCAAGAGCCTGGAGATCCCTCCAAGTTTCCCAAATGAGAACTCGCAGGAAAACAGGACTGAACTTTGATAATGTTGTTTATCGCAGCTTTGCACATAAACCTGAGTGTCTCCCAGCCTGCCTCGGTTCTCACCAGCCTGTCAGCCTTTTCACCAGCCTCTCTCCTTAGCCTTATGGCCTTTCACGGCTCTTCTCCCTGCCCCAGCTCTGCTGCCTGCCCTTTCTCATGTCCTCCGTGAGCTGCCTGAGCTATTGGTTGGATTTCAACGTGGCTCATTGCAACATGTTGGGGAGTGCCTCCCATGGCCTCCCCTTGGTGCCGGTGAACCCCTTTTGGTTGCACACATGCTCCCCCGACACGCATAGACATGCAGCCTTCCTGTAACTGACTGGGGACCCAGAGTGGAAACACCAGGATGGATCGGCTTGTCTGCAGAATTGCCCATCAGGAAGACCAAAAGCCAGTAGCTTTGCTGATTTGCCCCCAGGACTCTGGAGGCGCCCATGCACTCCCACCTCCACCTGCCAGTTCCCAGACCCATCCATTCGAGATCACCTGGACCAGTTACCCCAAGTCCTGCATCTCCCTTCCCTGCAGGCTGAACACCAGGGTCATGCCAGTCCCACCAGCCACCTCCTCCATGCCCCAGTGACTTGTGTGGGCAGAGCAGGCAGCCAGTGGAGCTGTGGGCCAGTTCCACTCTGGGATGCTGCTGCTCTCACCCATGAGGTCAGGGGGGCCCGCCAAGGTTATCTCCAGGTGAGGGGATTCACATCAGGCCACATGTCACCAGAGGCCTTCTGCCACCTCCCAGAGCGACAGAGAGCCAGGGAGGCTGCGTAGCCAGCCTCGGGGAGAAATCCCCGTGGGACATGAGCCCCAAGACCTATGGACCACTCAGCCTTACCATCATACTATCCAAGATTGTCCTTGCCATCTTCGTTGTCTCAGCCAGACCTTGGTTTTCCGTAAAGCCCCAGTTTCTACTTCCTGCATGCCACTGTGCAAGGCCACTCATCACTGTTCCTGCAGAAGCCTCCGGACGTGGGGCTGGATGGGGTTGAAAACGTTACATGTAAATATTGGTTTGGTTCGGTTTTTAGCATTTTACTTGGTAACTGGTTGTGTTTTCTTTTTTGGGGTGGGGGGGATTGGTTTGTAAAAACTCTCTACTCTTTTGGAATGTAATTTCTAAGTTTGTTTCCTTCTTCAAATGCCTTTTAAGTCTTGGTAACATTCCCAAAGCAGAAAACTGCCTGACCCACAGTGGGGATTCCCTGGAGAATTGGGGTCCCAAGAAGGAATGCTGCCCTTCTCGAACCCTTTCTCCCCCTTCCTCCTGCCTCTCTGCCTTTTACTGCTAGCCCCTTTCTTCTCCTCCTTTATCCTTCTTTCTCTTTTCCCCATCTCCACTCTCTCTTCAACCAAAGTCCCAAGGAACCCTCGGGTCCCAATCCCCCATAGACCACTTGGCTTGGGTCCATGGGGTTGGCACCAGTTGGTTGCGGGAAATGGGGGACCAGTTGGCATGATTGGCCCTAAACTGGGAAACCTCATGTTTCATATGTCTGACCTCTTTCCAGAGCCAAATCAGCCCCTTTCGGAATGATGACTTCATTGGAATGCAAATCAAGTCATTTTGGTGCATCAGTGGCTCTTAGACCTGCATGCACGAGACATCAGAATCCAATTCCCTGACCCTGTGCCAGCCCTTTCCCCCAGTTTATTTCCCACCAAAGGCTGACCTTAGGAGGTCTTGCTTTCTCTGAACTCAAGATGGATCCCACCTGTAGGCGTCCCCAGGGGCACTGTTCTACAAGTTGGCTTCCGATGTGACAAGGCCAAGGGCTCAAAGACCTGACTCTCTTACACCCTGTGCTGACATGATTCCATCACGTCCACCCACATGCACTTTTATGGTTTCATCATCCAGCCTCTTCTCTGGCCCACCCAGTGTCCAGGCTCTTTCTCCCTCTCCCCTCCTCTCTAGAATGTCCCCTGCTTCTAGCCTCACCAGACCCCCCAAGCTCCCACTACTTCTTCCTTAATAATAGTAATAATAATGGTCATCATCATCCCCTACACATCCCACCTAAAGCACTTTACTATTTAGAAAATGTGTCCCTTGGCTGGGCACGGTGGCTCACTCCTGTAATCCCAGCTCTTTGGGAGACTGAGGCAGGCGGATCACTTGAGGTCAGGAGTTCAAGGCCAGCCTGGCTAACGTGTTGAAACCCTGTCTCTACTAAAAATACAAAAAATGAGCTGAGTGTGGTGGTGCACACCTGTAATCCCAGCTACTCAGGAGGCTGAGGTGGGAGAATCGCTTGAGTCAAGGAGACGGAGGTTGCGGGAGCAGAGATCACGCCACTGCACTCCAGCCTGGACGACAGAGTGAGACCCTGTCTCAAAAAAGAAATAGTGTCCCACCCCACATCTCCTTCAGACCTCTCAGGGACAACTTGTGGAGGCAGCCTTGGCAGGACATGGGTTAGTGCACCCATTTTGCAGATGAGGAAACTGAGGCACAGTTCTCATACCAGAGCACAAGAAGTCACACTGAGTTTAGATGAGAACTTGAGTCCAACTCTGTCCTGTTTGCTGTGCAAATCCACTGCCCTATTGGGGGCTTTTTGTGGGTCCAGAATATGCTGCTGGCCAACCCAGGCATAAAACAAGTCCATTCCAGATCACTGAGCCTGTGTATGCCAGAGGGTGATCTGAGGTCCCCATTCAGCAGAATTCTCTGAGGGCATATTCAGAATGCAGATTCCTGGGCCCCACCTTGAATCTGCATGCTTAACAAACTCTCCTGGGGTTGGGGGGTGGGCACAGCGGTCACACCTGTAATCCCAGCACTTTCGGAGGCCGAGGCGGGTGATCACTTGAGCTCAGGGGTTCGAGACCAGCCTGGCCAACATGGTGAAACCCCGTCTCTACTAAAAATACAAAAATTAGCCAAGTGTGGTGGCACATGCCTGTAATCCTAGCTATTCAGGAGACTGAGGCAGGAGAATCACTTGAACCCCGGGGGGAGCAGAGCTTGCAGTGAGCCGAGATTGTGCCATTACATTCTAGCCTGGGCAACAGAACAAGTCTTGTCTCAAAAAACAAAAGCCCTCCCAGGGGGATCCTAGGCACTATTGGCCACACCATTGGTGTTCTTGGCCCTGATTATTAGGCTACCTTTCTTTTTTACGTTTTTTTAAATTTAGTTTTTATTTTATTTATTTATTTATTATTTATTATTATTATTACTATTATTATTATTTTAGAGACAGGGGGTCTCCCTATGTTGCCCAGGCTGGTTTCAAACTCCTGGGCTCAAGCGATCTGCCCTTCTTAGCCTCCCAAAGTGCTGGGGTTCCAGGCATCAGCCACCGTGCCAGGTCATCTTCCTTTTTCTTTTTCTTTTTCTTTTTCTTTTTTTTTTTTTTGAGACAGAGTCTTGCTCTGTCGCTCAGACCGTAGTATAGTGGCGCCATCTCGGCTCAGTGCAGCCTCCACCTCCCTGGTTCAAGCAATTCTCCTGCCTCAGCCTCCCAAGTAACTGGTATTACAGGTGCGTGCCACCATGCCTGACTAATTTTTGTACTTTTAGTAGAGACAGGGTTTCACCATGTTGGCCAGGCTGGTCTTGAACTCCTGACCTCAGGTGATCCACCCACCTCGGCCTCCCAAAGTACTGGGATTATAGGCATGAGCCACCACCTCCAGCCTCATCTTCCTTTTAACCAATAAACATGATGCCGTATCTTAAAAAGAGCACTAAGCCCTGAGCAGGGACTTAAGGGATCGAGTCCCCAACCAAACTGATTTTATTACTCAGGATTTTCAAAAAGGATTAGAGGCTATTGACAGTAGTCAGAGGGGTTCAATAAAATAAAAATAGGAAGTAAAAAAAAAAGACAAATTATTATCTAAATCTAACTGGTATAATTCCCATAATCATGCAATTAAATTTTATTCTTGAGTTTCCTGGCAGCCATGGTAAAAAGAGAAACATATCAAGATTTATAATTTTCATCATCCAATTATGGGAAGCAAGCATGTTTGCCCCAGGAGATGAACTCTTCTATTAATTTATAGCATGTATCCTTTCATCAAGGGCCACTGAGCCAGTTGGTGAGTCAACGGGTGAACCTAAGATGCAAGGATGTTTTCCAGGTGACTACTTAAAAAAATAAATAATCCACCGATGTGAATGACCTTGGCAAGATCATGTGGCTAATCTATACCTCAGTTTCCCCATCTATAAAGTGAGGATAACGTCCCACCCCACATAACTGTAGTGAGGACCAACTGCAACACTGTGCCTGTGAGTCCCCTTGGAAAAGTGTAAGGTTCTACACACATGGAAAGTGGTCTGACCACACTTAGTGTCCCCAGCCCAGCCTTTCAGTGCCCTGGCCCTGGGGTGGGGGACAATACCCTCCTTACCCTGTTCACTAGTCTTCATGAATAGCAAGGAGGCCATAACGTAATTTGGTCTAAACCCCTTCCTTTTTTAAAAAATTATGGCCAAATATGCATAACATTAAATTTACCATTTTAAAGATTTCTAAGTGGCTTAAAGTACATTCACAATGTGTAACCACCACCTCCAGAACTTTTTCATCATCCCAAACTGAAACTCTGTACCCACTAAACAATAACTCCCCATTCCCCCGTCCCCAGCCCCTGGTAACCTCTATTCTACTTTTTTTTTCCTCTGTGGATTAGCCTATTCTAGGTATCTCTTTTAAGTACAATCATACAGTATTTGTCCTTTTGTGTCCAGCCCCCTCATTTTTTGAGATGAGGAATCAGGTCCAGAGAAGGCAGTGGCTCACCCAAGGTCACACAGCAAACCACAGGCGGAGCCAAGACCAGAACCCAGGTTTCCTGACTCCCAACAGGTCTTGCATCCCCAGTAGTGAATGAGACACTGCTTTGACTTTCTGTAATCTTGGTTTAGCCCCTTCCTCTCTCTGGGCTCAGTCTGTTTCCTACCACTTACCCATTCTTTCTTTATCATCTCCCTCCAAAGCCTCTTGTCCTCCTGCCTCCTCTTCTCCTTGGCTGGTTCCTGCCAGCAGATGGAGTGGCCCTGGCCCATGCCAGATTTTCCTCTTCTGGGTCCGGGGCTCACTGTAGTATTCAGCCCTCAGTCCTCCCAGGATGTTCTTCCCAGCACTGCTCCCTCCTGCGGATTTTCCTGTAACCTCAGTAACTCCCTTCCCGTCCCCTTGCTTCCTACCAGGGAAGCCTTCCTGTCTTGTCTGTGGTTTCCCAGCTCTGATATTTGCTCTCAAATGTGGTGGTGTCCTGGTTGTGTTTATTTATTTTGTGTTTTCTCACACCAAAAAAAAAAAAAAAAAAAAAAAAGCCTCCTCCTCTGATGCATCAGGAGGCACCAGCCCTGCCAGGCCTTCTCATTGGGCTCACCCCTCCCCAGCAACCCCTGAGTCCCACCCTTGAGCCACGCTGTCTTCTCTGTAAGCAGCCTGCCAGCAGCAGCCCCAGCACTTTGCAGTGGGCGTGTGTGTGGTGGTGGGCGGGGGGGCTTGGATCCCTCCTTTTTCCTCCTCTGCCCTGCCCGGTCCCAGATGGCCTTGGTTGTAAAGCAGGTGCTGCCTGACAGGTTCTTCTCTCCCTGTCTCTGGTCATCGATCCATCTCTTTGTCCATTCAGTATCCAACCATCCTCTCCATTCTCCTCTGGACCTCACCATTCTCAGAGCTGCTTGTCCTGGCAGAATCTACAGTTCACCCCGACTCTACCCCTTACCCCTCCCAACCCAACAGTATTTGCAGTTTGCAAAATCCACAGACCCAAGGTCCTAAGGGGAGTGAGGACATGATGCTGGTCTCCGGCTCAGGGCTTCTCTCCACTGCCAGCCCTGCTGCTCCTTCCTCACCCTCCTTGGAGCCTCCTCTGCTGCTTGTCTATCCCAATGGCCCTGCTCCCCTCCCTTCTTGCCCTTCACCAGCTTTCTGGACACCATGCCCTGAGAAAGGGACCTTTAGTTTTCTCTAAACATCTTTGAAGGGCTGAAGCAGTCAGGGCCGGCTGCCTTGTCACTCTTTATTTGGAAGCTACTCAAACCATTCCCAAGAAGAGGGGCCTCAGCTGGCAATCTGGAAACCTGGCCCAGGTCTGGGCAGGTGTCTTTACTTCTCCTACCCTCCCAGTCTTGTGATCCTGTGATGAGCACCAGGATGGTCCTGTGGGCCCTAGAGCACCCCTCCTGCTGTAGGGTCCTGCAACCCCATCCTTTCTCTACTGGGCCCTGGTATCCTGGCTCCTCTCAGCTCTGCCACTGATCTCTGTGCCTTAGTTTACTTCTCTGCACGGGGGACTCACCCCAAGACCATTTCCAGCAGCTTCCCAGGTGATGTCATGCCCCAAGGCTGGGCTTTGCCAGCTGTGACCCAGCTCCTTAGTGCTGCCCAGGAGGCACCAGGTTGCTGAGAATGAGGTGACTGTGGGCACCATTCTTAGCCAGTGGTTCTTATATTGCATTCCAGCAGCAGGGATATCACCTGGGAACTTGATAGAGGTGCAAATTATTGGCCCCACACGAGACTCACTGAATTAGAGCTTATGGAGTGGGGCCCTACAAACTGGGGTTTTAAGGAGCCCTCCAGATTATTCTGACATGCATAAGAATATGCCAACTGCTGATCTGGGCTAGCCATTAGTATAGCCTGGGGAGGGACTGGGACTGGCTAGGCCAAGAACAGGTGGAAAACACCAGCCTCATCTGGACTATCTGGACTCCTGAGATTGGGAATCACCACCAACAAAAACCAACCCCATAGTCGCTCCTCTCGGAAGAGGAAGAGAAGTTGGAGGGCCTGGAGAAAGCATACGTCATTTCTTTCCCTGCTCCTGCACTTGTCTTGGTTTTACAAAAGGCTGTGTGGATGGTGCCAGCCAGGGAGGGTGTGGGAGTCCTGGGGAGGCAGGAGGCAGAAGACCCTGACTGTTTATCCCTTGCGAACCTCACCATAGGCCAGATAGCCCCTCTTCAAATGGAAAGAAATCTTAACTCCACAAGGAAAGAATCCGAAATCCCCAGTTCCTCCTCTTCCCAACCCCAGGGATACCTTGTAGACAGTGCCAAAAAACAGCTCCAACCGCCAGCAGCTGGGAAGAGAGCCAGAAGCTGCCCTTCCTCTTCATCCTGGCCCCTCCCCAGCCCCCGCCAATACTGTGAACCCCCTTCCCACTCAGCCTGGTTTCCTGGTGAGGGTCCTGCAGTCGTGGGCCCTGGGGGACCCTCAGGGCAAGGCCCATGGGAGGGAAGGGACCAAGGGCATCCTTGGGCCAACTGTCCACCTCTCTTGTCCACTGTTCTCTCCTTTCCACTTCTGTCTTCAAAAGGCTCCTTCCCAGGATGGATCGGGTGCTAGGACAACTGCAGTCCAATCCACCAGCTCTCCCTGCCCCTGTGTCTTATTTCAGACATGAGAATAACTGTACAGTGTAAACTTATAAAGCGTTTTTAATGGTTGTAGATTGGAAATAAAGTATGTCATATGAACAGTTGCTGTGGACTTGGCCTCCTCTCTGATTTTTCTAATGAGGTAGGTGGGGGCCCCAGCGGATTTGAAACCTAACTTTTCCCCACTCCCAGCTGCCTGGGAAGTGGGGAGCCCAGGGAGTGCCACAGCCAGCTGGCTGGCTTGAAGTCACTTGGGAGGGGCCACCGGGTGTTCTGGCTGCTGCCTGCTGATACTTCAGTGTCTCCCACACAGTGTGATGTGAACACTGAGAAACAAATGCAGTCTTCAAAAAGAAGAAAAATAGAATTGAACCACAAAAGACTTTAAACAATTTTATGCAAAAAAAGATACTTTTAGATGTGTGTCAATTGTCTATTGAAATGTAATTAATTATTCCGAAACATTTCTTATACCCCACAGATGCTATGGGTCAGGAATTTGGGAGCTGGGTAGTTCTGATTCAAGGTCTCAGGAGGTTGCAGTCAGTTGTCAGTCAGGCTACAGTCATTTGGATGCCTGATGGACTGATGGACTGGAAGATCCATTTGCAAAGTAGCTACTTCTCATGGCTGGCAAGACAATGCTGGCTGTTTGCAGGAGGCCTCAGTTCCTCACCATGTGGACCTCTGTAGGCGTGCTTGCATGCCTTCACAACATGGCGGCTAGCTTCCCCCACAGCATGTGATCTGTGAGAGAGCAGGGAGGAAGTCATAATGTCTTTTATAGCTAACCCTTGAAAGTCACAGACTAGGCCGGGCGCAGTGGCTCACGCCTGTAATCCCAGCACTTTGGGAGGCCGGCGGGCGGATCACCTGAGGTCGGGAGTTCGAGACCAGCCTGACCGACATGGAGAAACCCCGTCTCTACTAAAAATACAAAATTAACTGGCTGTGGTGGGCATGCCTGTAATCCCAGCTACTTGGGAGGCTGAGGCAGGATAATCTCTTGAACCCGGGAGGTAGAGGTTGCTATGAACCAAGATCGTACCACTGTACTCTAGCCTGGGCAACAAGAGCGAAACTCCATCTCAAAAAAAAAAAGAAAAAGTCACAGACTATAATGTCTGCAATATCTAATTGGTTATATAGACCAGCATTCTTCAGCGTGGGAGGGGACTACGCAATGGCATGAACACCAGGAAACAGGGATCATTGGGGGCCATCTTAGAAGCTGGCTATATGATACTTTCATGTATCCCTTTTATGAGGGGCTAATAACAGCCAGGCATGTGCTGGGTATTGAGGATACAATGGATGGGCCTGGTAGATACGAAGTCAAATGTCAATGGCAGGGGGAGCCCAGGGTGCTCAGCCAGCCCAGAGGAAACAAGAAAGGCTTCACAGAGGAAAGGACATCTGAATGACACCTCAAATTGAGATGTTGACCAGATGAAGGCCATGGTGGTGTGTTGTAGGCAGGAGACTGAGGGGAAGTGGTTCCAGGGAGAGGGAATAGCATGTGTGGAAGCCTCGTAGAGGCCGGGCGCAGTGGCTCAAGCCTGTAATCCCAGCACTTTGGGAGGCCGAGACAGGTGGATCACAAGGTCAGGAGATCGAGACCATCCTGGCTAACACGATGAAACCCCATCTCTACAAAAAAATACAAAAAACTAGCTGGGCGAGGTGGCAGGCGCCTGTAGTCCCAGCTACTTGGGGGCTGAGGCAGGAGAATGGCGTGAACCTGGGAGGCGGAGCTTGCAGTGAGTTGAGATCTGGCCACTGCACTCCAGCCTGGGCGATAGAGCAAGACTCCGTCTCAAAAAAGAAAAAAAAAAAAAAGCCTCGTAGAAAGAGAGCAGAGCAGAACTGGGGAACTGAAAGAAGAGGCTGGGTCAGATCACACGGTGCCTTTTTTCTTTTTCCTTATTTTTTTTTGAGCTGGAGTCTTGCTCTGTTGCCCAGACTGGAGTACAGTGGCATGATCTCAGCTCACTGCAACCCCGGCCTCCTAGGTTCAAGTGATTCCCCTGCTTCGGCCTCTCAAGTAATGAGGATTATGGTGCATACCACCATGCCCAGCTAATTTTTGTGTTTTTAGTAGAGATGGGGTTTTGCTATGTTGGCCAGGCTGCTCTCGAACTCCTGACCTCAAGTGATCTGCAGGCCTCAGCCTCCCAAACTGCTGGGATTAGAGGTGTGAGCCACCACACCCAGCCTAATGACACAGTGCCTTATAGGAGAAAAAAAAAAAAAAAATGTGTGCCTGCTGTGGACAGGAGGGAGCCATGCAACAACTCAAAGCAGGGAAATGATGTAGAAGATGTATTGGGTCTGGATTCCATGAAATCATTTTCTCACTGTGCCCCAGGATGGCCAGCCCTAGCTGGGAAGGAACACTGAGTTCTCTTCCTGGCACATTGACAGAGAGGAGTTTAAGAGGCAGGCAAACATAAAAGGAACTGGGTACCTCTCAACCCCAGAAAGTGATATTCAGGGAGCCAAGGGCAAATCTCTGCTTTCAGAATGGCTGCTGCAGCCAGCAGGCTGGAACCACAGGGTGGAAATTTCAGGCAGGCAGATTTTTGTCTCCTGCCAGAAAACTTTTCCAAGGACCACAACTGCTATGGAAGGATGACCACAGTCAGCTCCAGCTGCCTCTCTCCAACCCCTCTTTTGGACTTCATGGGCTACTTACAATTCAATATTTGGAAGTTTCCCTGTGAAAGAAAGGACTGTGCACATCCAAGGGGACATTTTGTTTGCGTCATGCTGAGTGCTGAGGAAGCAGCCAGCTCTCTGGAACCTCCTAGGCCAGCATGGGATAGTGGAGCAGGCACAGGTTGGGCTCCTGGGAGCACAGAAAGGACAGTTGGTTTTCAGCCTAAGGCCAGAAAGAAGGCTTGGAGAGAAATCAATCATTCCTTAGCTGAGGCTTAAAATTGGAGGATGTGGCCGGGCACGGTGGCTCATGCCTGTAATCCCAGCACTTTGGGAGGCCGAGGTGGGTGGATCACGTGAGGTCAGGAGTTCGCGACCAGCCTGGCCAACATGGCAAAACCCGGTTTCTACTAAAAATACAAAAATTAGCCAGGCATGGTGGTGGGCACCTGTAATCCCAGCTACTCGGGAGGCTGAGGCGGGAGAATCGCTTGAACCCGAACCCGGGAGGCGGAGGTTGCAGGGAGCCAAGATCGCGCCACTGCACTCCAGCCTGGGCAACAGAGTGAGACTCCGTCTCAAAATACAAAAAAATTGGGAGGATGTCGCCAGGAAAAGCAGGAAAAGCCTTCCCAGGCAGAGGGAAGAGCGCCTGGGAATACAGCGCCTCAAAGGGCATCTGATGCCCTGTCCCCGTCGTGCCCCTAGGCCCAGCCCGACCCGCCGCACCCACGGGCCCTGACCGTGGACACTGCAACCACGAGGGGGCGCTGCGACCTCCTCCCGGGTGAAATGAAACCCGAGGGCAGGCCCCCCCTCCACCAAGCAAGTAAAGCAAGCCGTTTGAGGGGGTGGCCTGGAAATGAGAGAGAAAAAGTCCTAGAGCAGGAGTGGGATAGACTGTGAGGCAAACTGAGCTCAGAGCTCCAGTCCCCCCTGGGGAGAGTCACGGTCCACATTTTGGGAGTTAAGGAGATAAAGGGAGTGGGAACCAGAGCCTAGAGACGGGGACAGGCCATCAGATGCCTTTTGAGGCGCTGCATTCCTCCGGCAAGAATCTCTCCGGGCCTCTGTTTCCCCCATCTTAGACGGGCTCTGGGGCCGTCGGGCGCAAAAGGACACGATAGTGTGGCGGGTTCCAGAAAGGGACTCCCCGGGCGGGGTGGTGGAGAGAGGTGATGACATAGCCGGACAGGACCTAAAGGACTTGGACCAGAGGAGCGGAGCTGGCAGGAGAGTTGGACGGCGGTGTACGCATGCGCATCCTCAGAGGCAGGCGTTCTGCGCGCGCGTGGCCGAGAAGCTGACGGTCGCGCATGCGCCCTTGGTTGGCGGGAGTTTCGGAGGCGGTGACAGTGACGTAGAAGGCGGAGACCGCTTGACCCCGACCAGGGAGGATCTGCTGCGGGGGCGCAAGGCGTCCAGGAGTGACCTGGGGCTGTGGAGAGCGACCCGTGGCCTTGTGTTTCAGGTACGGAGGCTCCGGACTGGACGGGCGTCGCCCTGAGGTCAGGCAGTCACAGGCTTGTTCTCTGATGGGGCCCCGCCCGCCGCCGCACTCATCTCTTTGGCGTTGTACTCCTCGGCCCAGCTCGACCCGCCGCACCCCCGGCCCCGACCGTGGACACTGGGAGGCCCCGGGGGTGCTGCGACCTCCTCCCGGGTGAAATGAAACCCGAGGGCAGTCCCCCTTACTAACCCCATTAGAGACGTATATGCTGAGCCAGGGGTCTAGGCTCCAGAAACGGGTGAGGACTGGGCAGAGGCCTGGGGTGACAGGCCTGGGTTCGAATTTCCCTTCTGCCCCCAGGCTGGCTGTGTCACAAGCTTGGGCCAGGCTTTTTGCCCCTCTGAACTTCAGTTCCCCTGTCTGCAAAGTGGAGTTAATGGTGCTTACGGAGTTGTGGAAAGGATTAAGTGGAATAACAATGCAGGTAAAGCGCTTACGTAGCACAGATTCTAGCATAGAATAAGCATTTAATAGTTGACAGTTGTTGCTTTTCTAAGCTTGGATCTGTGTGATACAATCGTTATTATCCCAGTCTGGATCTGTGTGATACGATTATAAGGACTGTGGAGGATTCAGATCCTTGAGCGACCCCTCCTTGTTATGTTTTTCTCTTGTTCCTCTGCATGTATTCATATCTTTTTACTTAGCATCCCCCACAGACGGATTTCTGCTGGGGGGCGGGGGGGGACGATGAAGAGATGCC
This sequence comes from Rhinopithecus roxellana, assembly GCF_007565055.1. Taxonomy (NCBI): domain Eukaryota; kingdom Metazoa; phylum Chordata; class Mammalia; order Primates; family Cercopithecidae; genus Rhinopithecus; species Rhinopithecus roxellana. The sequence continues at coordinate 109,177,621 of NC_044561.1, read as the reverse complement.
TAGGTCACATCCCTGCATTCTTCAGTCAGTTGTTCATGACAGGCACTAGGAATACAAATACAGCCTGGCTGGGGAGACAGACATGTAAACAAATTTTATAGCCAATGCTACGAAGGCCAAGGGGCGTAGCCACCAACTCTGCAAAAGAGAAGTGATGTGAAAGCTTCATATTTGAGCTAGGTTGGGAAGGATAAATAAGTTTAACAGGTAGAAGGACACATACGTGCAAAGATTCAGAAGTAATACAGGGAATAGGAGTGGGAGGAGAGAGCAGGAATGGGTAAATTGGGGCTAGTTTACCTAAGGTGTTGAGTACACTTTGGAAGAGTCCCGGCAGCTGTCTAAGGAATAGACTGGGCCGGGCATGGTGGCTCAGGCCTGTAATCCCAGCACTTTGGGAGGCCGAGTCAGGCGGATCACCTGAGGTCAAGCGTTTGAGACCAGCCTGGCCAATATGGGGAAACCCCATCTCTACTAAAAATACAAAAATTAGCCGGGTGTGGTGGCGGGCACCTGTAATCCCAGCTACTCAGGAAACTGAGGCAGGATAATTGCTTGAACCTGGGAGGTGGAAGTTGCAGTGAGCTGAGACTGTGCCACTACACTTCAGCCTCGGCGACAGAGCGAGACTCCACCTCAAAAAAAAACAAAAACAAAGAATAGACTGGAGAGGGGCAGCTGGAGGCAGAAAAACTAGTGGAGAGACTGTTAGATAGTGGGAGGGACCAGAAATTATGAGACCTGAACTAAACTAGTAACAGTGAGGCTGGGCGTGGTGGCTCACGCCTGTAATCCCAGGACTTTGGGAGGCCTAGGCTGGTTGGTCACTTGAGGCCAGGAGTTTGAGACCAGCCTGGCCAACATGGGGAAACCCTCTCTCTACTAAAAATGCACGAATTAGCCAGGCATGGTGGTGCACGCCTGTAATCCCAGCTACTCAGGAGGCTGAGGCAGGAGAATCACCTGAACTGGGGAGGAGGAGGTTTCAGTGAGCCAAGATTGCGCCACTGCACTCCAGCCTGGGCAACAGAGCAAGACCATGTCTCAAAATAATAAATAAACCAGTAACAGTGAGAATGGAGAAAAGATTTAGAAACTGTTTATAGAACAGTTAGGACTTTGGATCTGGAAAACTAAGAATAAGAAGTAATGGATGGGCCGGGCGCGGTGGCTCAAGCCTGTAATCCCAGCACTTTGGGAGGCCGAGATGGGCGGATCACGAGGTCAGGAGATCGAGACCATCCTGGCTAACACGGTGAAACCCCGTCTCTACTAAAAAAAAAAAATACAAAAACTAGCCGGGCGAGGTGGCGGGCGCCTGTAGTCCCAGCTACTGGGGAGGCTGAGGCAGGAGAATGGCATAAACCCGGGAGGCGGAGCTTGCAGTGAGCTGAGATCCGGCCACTGCACTCTAGCCTGGGCGACAGAGCGAGACTCTGTCTCAAAAAAAAAAAGAAGTAATGGATGATGTGGTTTTTCTAGTTTGGAAGACCAGGTAGACCATAATGTCATCAATGGAATTAGGGACTAGTTAAACACAAAGTAACTGGGAAGTAAGGTAGCGTGTGTGTTCAGGGAGATTTGAATATTTCTAGCAATAAAGTATACAGAAATTCAGAAGAGGAGGTGATGGCCCCTGCTGATATTCTCTGTCAGGAAGGTGGACAAGGGTAGCTCGGAGAGGCTGGAAAGCCCCACTGAGACTGCAGCTGAAATGTGAAGAACAGATCACTTCATTTTCCTATTTTCAGAGTTTCCCACCTAGGATGACTTCAGTGACTAGATCAGAGATCATAGATGGTAAGTATTATAGTGAAATTCAGTACCTCTTACCTTGGGTTCAGGCTTCTGAGCTATACCTAAATCTTTCCTGGCTCCTGGTGGATTTGGAATCACATACTAATTTGCAGAGATACTTTATTTATGTTTCCACGATCTAGGGGCATACATTTACTTTTTCCACTTTTTTGCACAAATAGTTGTGGCAGGTTTGATTTTGTATTTTGACTTTTTTATAACAAATGCTAGAAAAAGGACCAGTGATGTCTAAGACTCATGATCATCAATTGGAATCAAGTCTCAGTCCTGTGGAAGTGTTTACTAAAACATCTGCCTCCCTGGAGATGCATCAAGGCGTTTCAGAGGAAAGAATTCACCTTGGCTGTAGCCCTAAAAAAGGGGAAAATTGTGATCTCAGCCACCAGGAAAGACTTCCGTTGAAGTCCCTTCATTTGTCTCCTCAAGAACAATCTGCCAGTTACCAAGACAGGAGGCAATCCTGGCGGCGATCAAGTATGAAAGAAACGAACCGGCGGAAGTCGCTGCATCCCATTCACCAGGGCATCACAGGTGGGGTGCTGTATACACAAGACAGTGAGGCTCCAGCTCAGATAAGAGACAGGTTCCAGCTCAGATAAGAGGCAGTGAGGTATGGCAGAAAGTGTAGGAGAATAGACATGACTTGCTACTTTATAAGTACTGATATCAAACACCTAGTAAATGTTCAGTATCACTGCTATTTCTTTTTAAGAGACAGGATGTTGCTGTGCTGTCTGAGCTGGACTTGAACTTCTGGGCTCAAGCAGTCTTCCCACTTCAGCCTCCCAAGTAGCTGGGACTACAGGCATGAGCCACTGCACCTGGTTTACTACTTATGTTATTAGCTGCCACAAATAAATTTCTAATTGTTCAATATTCACCTGCTAGGATGACAGACATTAAAGATTTCTTTCTGTGGTTTTCTGTCTCATACCCTAAAGTGGAGCAGAAGATAGTTGGGTTGATACCTGATTTTAGCCTTTGTAACTGAAAATATCTCAGGGAAGATGCACATACAAATAACTAGAGTGGGCCATGCCTGTAATCCCAGCACTTTGGGAGGCAGGAGGATTGCTTGAGTCCAGGAGTTTGAGGACAACCTAGGCAAAATGGCAAGACCCCATCTCTTTTATTTTATTTTATTTTATTTTTTTTGAGACGGAGTCTCGCTATGTCGCCCAGGCTGGAGTGCAGTGACCGGATCTCAGCTCACTGCAAGCTCCGCCTCCCGGGTTTACGCCATTCTCCTGCCTCAGCCTCCCAAGTAGCTGGGAATACAGGCGCCCGCCACCTCGCCCGGCTAGTTTTTTTGTATTTTTTAGTAGAGACGGGGTTTCACCATGTTAGCCAGGAAGGTCTCGATCTCCTGACCTCGTGATCTGCCCGTCTCGGCCTCCCAAAGTGCTGGGATTACAGGCTTGAGCCACCGCGCCCGGCCTAGACCCCATCTTTACAAAAAGTTTTTTAAAACATAGCAGGGCATGGTGGCACGTACCTGTAGTCTCAGCTACTGGAGAGAGGCTGAGGCAAGAGGATCACTTGGGTGCAGGAATTCAAGGCAGCAGTGAGCTGTGATTGTGCCACTCAATCTATGCTGGGTGACAAAGTAAGACCCCTGTCTCTCAAAAACTTTGTCTCTTTTTCACTACCCCCCCTTCCCTCCTCCCTTGCTGCACCCCCCACCCCGCCTCACTTTCTTTCTCTCTCTCTCTCTCTGTGTGTGTGTGTGTGTGTGTATCTAGAATAAAAAACTTAGTTTTTAGGGATGCTATGCAGAATGTGATTTGTGTCATTTTGTGTGAATTTACAATAGTAACTATATCTTAGTAAGCATCAAAGTACAGAATATAACGTGGAAAGGCTTGCATATTTCAGGAAGACTACTAGCTCTGTGGTGTTGAGTAAATTACTTAACCTTCTTTGCCTTAAGGTCCTCATCAGCAGCTTGGAGGTGAAATAGTACCTATCTTACATAACACAGTACTTGGCAGATAGTAAGCCCTGAAATGTTAAGCTGTTGTGATTAGTTTTAAGGTATCATCCCATTTCCAAGTGGTCTGATGCACAGAAGGAAATCTGGGTAAAGATAGCCACTTAGCACATCAGAAAATTGCTGCCACAAGGCCCATGTACTTTAGTCCTTAGATGTGCTGAGAAAATATCAGTGCATCCCAAGATTAGCCCTACCTTTAGCTCTATGCCAGAGCATTTAGACTTAAACAGAAAAGCACCAATGTAATAAGATTGGTTATTGCCTAGTTATTTCTGGCAACCTGCCAGGTTTCCTTGGTTATAGGCAGAAAGTATCCTCTTTTCTTGACTAACAGCAGTGACAATTAAGAGAAGAGACAAGAACTTTAAAAACACAACCAGCTGAACCTAGAGGGCAAAAAGACATGTAGCTCTCATAATTCACAAGGCAAAATTCCTTTGCTATGTAATAATTGTTTTCAAATGGACATAATTTTTTTTTTTTTTTTTTTTTTTTGAGGCGGAGTCTTGCTCTGTCGCCCAGGCTGGAGTGCAGTGGCCAGAACTCAGCTCACTGCAAGCTCCGCCTTCTGGGTTCCCGCCATTCTCCTGCCTCAGCCTCCGGAGTAGCTGGGACTACAGGTGTCCGCCACCTCGCCCAGCTAGTTTTTTTTTTTTTTTTTGTATTTTTTAGTAGAGACGGGGTTTCACCGTGTTAGCCAGGATGGTCTCGATCTCCTGACCTCGTGATCCACCCGTCTCGGCCTCCCAAAGTGCTGGGATTACAGGCTTGAGCCACCGCGCCCGGCCAGTTTTTTGTATTTTTTTAAGTAGAGACGGGGTTTCACTGTGTTAGCCAGGATGGTCTCGATCTCCTGACCTCGTGATCCGCCTGTCTCGGCCTCCCAAAGTGCTGGGATTACAGGCTTGAGCCACCGCACCCGGCCTGCAGTGCCTGTCTTATAAAAATGCTCAAATGTGGCCAGGCACGGTGGCTCACACCTGTAATCCCAGTACTTTGGAAGGCCAAGGCAGGCAGATCACCTGAGGCCAGGAGTTCAAGACCAACCTGGCCAACATGGGGAAGCCCTGTCTCTACTAAAAATATAAAAAATTACCTGGGTATGGTGGCGCCTGCTTGTAGTCCCAGCTACTGCAACCTCTCGGCTCACTGCAGCTTCTGCCTCCTGGGCTCTTTTGATTCTCATGCCTCAGCCTCTGGAGTAGCTGGGATTACAGGCACATGCCACCACTCCTGGCTGATTTTTCTATTGTTAGTAGAGACAGGATTTCACCATGTTGTCCAGGCTGGTCTCCAGCTCGTGGTCTCAAGTGATCCCATGCCTTGGCCCCAGAGTGTTGGGACTATAGGCGTGAGCCACCGTACCCAGCCAATACAAAGATTCCTATAACTTTTTTTTTTTTAAGTTTGGGTGCATAAATGGGTTAACTTCATTCCTCAGTGATCCTGCAAAAATTAGAATTCTGTCTTTAACTAAAGAAGGCCATTCTTGCCTTAAGTTGGATTTATCAAGAGGGAGGATACTTTTTAGTTTTGTTAGTTGCTAACTATGTAACTATCCAGCTCCTTAAATGTGGCTATGTTTTATGTTAGAGCTCAGCCGGTCTATCAGTGTCGATTTAGCAGAAAGCAAACGGCTTGGCTGTCTCCTGCTTTCCAGTTTCCAGGTGAGGTTCTTGTAGCTGGGAAATGTTTTTGTGTTTGTTAACTGCTATTGTGACCATCTTTTTTTTTCAGATGGATTCTGATTCTGTCGCCCAGGCTGGAGTGCAGTGGTGTGATCTTAACTCACTGCAACCTCCACCTCCCGGGCTCAAGTGATTCTCCTGCCTCAGCCTCCTGAGTAGCTGGGACTATAAGCACGTGCCACCACGCCCAGCTAATTTTTGTACTTTCAGTAGAGACGGGGTTTCACTGTGTTGGCCAGAATGGTCTCGATCTCCTGACCTCCTGATCCGCCTGCCTCGGCCTCCCAAAGTAGTGGGATTTCAGGCGTGAGCCACCCTATCCAGCCCTTAATTTTTTGTATTTTAGTAAAGACGAGGTTTCACTGTGTTGCCCAGGCTGGTCTTGAACACCTGAGCTCAGGCAGTCCACCCACCTTGGCCTCCCAAAGTGCTAGAATTACAGGTGTGAGCCACCGCGCCCAGACTTTTTTTAAGTTGTATTGTGTATTATGTGGTTACCAGGTATTTACATCAGTTTAGATAAGCAGGTAATTTGTATGAATTAAATAACCTTTTTTTTTTTCCTGAACGGAAAGTCAAAATCTATAGTCCAAGCAACAAAGAGTTTTTTGTTTGTTTGTTTTTTGTTTTTTTGAGACGGAGTCTCGCTCTATCACCAGCCTGGAGTGCAGTGGCACATCTCAGCTCACTGCAACCTCCGCCTCCCAGGTTCAAGAAGTTCTCCTGCCTCACCCTCCCGAGTAGCTGGGATTACAGGCACACGCCACCATGCCCAGCTAATTTTTTTTGTATTTTTAGTAGAGACAGGGTTTCACCATGTTGGCCAGGATGGTCTCCATCTCCTGACCTTATGATCCGCCTGCCTCGGCCTCCCAAAGTGCTGGGATTACAGGCATGAGCCACTGTGCCTGGTCAACAAAGAGGTGTTTTTTTGTTTTTGTTTTTGTTTTTTTTCTTATCTATTTATTTGTTTCTGTGAAAAGTCTTATGTGTAAAAATTAAATCATATTTAGTATTTAGTTTCATATTTATTAAACATCAGAAAGTGACATAAATTTAGGACTGGCCTGGAAATTTTTGGTGGTTGTACTAAAAATGCTTTTCTTTATTTAGTTCTCTATTCAGAAACTTGAACCTTTCCTAAGGGACACTAAGGGCTTCAGTCTTGAAAGTTTTAGAGCCAAAGGTAAGTTGCTAACAGATAAGTGAGCTTTGACCCTGGGCAGTCAAAGCTTTGCTCACAGCATCCCCATTTACAGAAGCTGCTGCCTTATAAAACTAGCTCCCCCACCTTTTTTTTTTTTTTTTTTTTTTTGTGAGGTGGAGTCTTGCTCTGTCGCCCAGGCTGGAGTGCAGTGGCGCGATCTCGGCTCACTGCAAGCTCCGCCTCCCAGATTCACGCCATTCTCCTGCCTCAGCCTCCCGAGTAGCTGGGACTACAGGCGCCCACCACCACTGCTGGCTATTTTTTTGTATTTTCGGTAGAGACGGGGTTTCACCGTGTTAGCCAGAATGGTCTCGATCTCCTGACCTCGTGATCCACCCGCCTCGGCCTCCCAAAGTGCTGGGATTACAGGCGTGAGCCACCACACCCGGCCCCCCTTTTTTTTTTTTTTAAAGACAGAGTCTCATTCTGTTGCCCAGACTGGAGTGCAGTGGGTGATCTTGGCTCACTGCAGTCTCTGCCTCCTGGGTTCAAGCAGTTCTCCTGCCTGAGCCTCCTGAGTAGCTGGAAGCCACCATGCCTGGCTAATTTTTGTATTTTTAGTAGAGAAGAGGTTTCACCATGTTGGCCAGGCTGGTCTTGAACTCCTTACCTCAAGTGATCTGCCCACTTTGGCCTCCCAACGTGCTGGGATTACAGGCATGAGACACTGTGTCCAGCCCCCCACTTTTTTTAGCTTGCAAGAATATATGCTTATGAAGCTCAGGTGGTATGAAAGTGGAAAATAATCTTCTCTTCCACTCTGACCCCGTCTCAGTTCCTCTCCCCAAATGTAACTATGGTCACCAGTTTCTTGTGTATCCTTGCAGAAATATTTATTGCTTTCTTTTTCTTTTTTTTGAGATGGAGTTGCGCTCTGTCACCCAGTATTTCTAGTAGAGACAGGGTTTTGCCGTATTGGCCAGGCTGATCTCGAACTCCTGACCTCAGGCGATTCACCCACCTCAGCATCCCGAAGTTCTGGGATTATAGCAGTAAGGCACTGTGCCTGGCCTTTTTGGTTTCCCTTCCCGCCTTTCCCCTCCCCTCCCCTCCCTTTCCTTTCCTTTCCTTTTTTTTTTTTTTTTTTTTTTTTTTTTTTTTTTTTTTTTTTTTTTTTTTTTTTAGGCAGAGTCTTGCTCTGTTGCCAAACTGGAGTACAGTGGTGCAATCTTGGTTCACTGTAACCTTTACCTCCCAGGTTCAAGCAATTCTCCTGCCTCAGTCTCCCGAGTAGCTGGGACTACAGGCACGCGCCACCATTCTCAGCTAATTTTTACGTTTTTAGTAGAGACTGGGTTTCACCATGTTGGCCAGGATGGTCTTGATCTCTTGACCTCGTGATCTGCCCACCTTGGCCTCCCAAAGTGCTGGGATAATAGGCATGAGCCACGGCGCCCAGCCTGGTTTTCTTTTTCTAATAAAGAGATGGAGGTTCACTATGTTGCTCAGGCTGTGCTGGGCTCAAGCAATCCTCCTGCCTTAGCCTCCTAAGTAGCTGGGACTACAAGCACTATGCCTGGCTATGCCCATAATTTTTTATTTGCCTCCTTGTTTCTTATTACCCTCTTGCCTATTGCCTGAGTTTTTTTTGTTTTTTTTTTGTTTTGAGATAGAGTCTCATTCTCGCCCAGGCTGGTGTGCAGTGGCACCATCTCAGCTCACTGCAACCTCTGCCTCCCAGGTTCAAGCGATTCCCCTGCCTCAGCCTCCCGAGTAGCTGGGATTACAGGCGTGCACCACCATACCCAGCTAATTTTTGTATTTGTAGTGGAGACAGGGTTTCATAATGTTGGCCTGGCTGGTCTTGAACTCCTGACCTCAAGTGGTCCGCCTGCCTTGGCCTCCAAAAATGCTGGGATTACAGGTGTGAGCCACTGTGCCCAGCCTCAGATACACCTTTTAAACTGCTTTTTCACAGGTCATTTATAGAAACATCATAAATGTTTTTTTTTTTTTTTTTTTTTTTTTTTTATTTATTTTTTTTTTTTTGAGACGGAGTCTCACTCTGCCGCCCAGGCTGGAGTGCTGTGGCCGGATCTCAGCTCACTGCAAGCTCCGCCTCCCGGGTTCACGCCATTCTTCTGCCTCAGCCTCCTGAGTAGCTGGGACTACAGGCGACCGCCACCTCGCCCGGCTAATTTTTTGTATTTTTTAGTAGAGATGGGGGTTCACCGTGTTAGCTAGGATGGTCTCGATCTCCTGACCTTGTGATCCGCCCATCTCGGCCTCCCAAAGTGCTGGGATTACAGGCTTGAGCCACCGCGCCCGGCCAAAGCATCATAAATATTATAAAGGCTGGGCACAGTGGCTTACTTACGCCTATAATCCCAGGACTTTGGGAGGCTGAGGCAGGTGAATCACTTGAGCCCAGGAGCTGGAGACCAGCCTAGGCAACATGGTAAAACCCCATTTCTACAGAAAATACAAAAATTAGCTGGGCATGGTGGTGCTGCCTGTATTCCCAGCAAATAGGGAGGCTGAGGCGGGGGTTATATTGCTCGACCCCAGAAGATGGAGGTTGCAGTGAGCTGAGATCACACCACTGCACTTCAGCCGAGGTGACAAAGCGAGAGTCTGTCTAAATAAATAGATAAAAATGAGTTGTCTTTCATTTTATCTGTACCTGCCAGAAAAAAAAGGTACAATCTTTCTACATACTTAACTCCACACTTTTGGGCGGGCTTGAGGACCAACATGTAACAGCAGACCCTAGAGCTGAGACTACCTTAATATACCTTTGTCAGCATTTCACTGTGAAAATGTATATTTTCTTTATTTTATGACACGTAAATTTGTTCTGTCTAGCATCTTCTCTTTCTGAAGAATTGAAACATTTTGCAGACGGACTGGAAACTGATGGAACTCTACAAAAATGTTTTGAACATTCAAATGGGTAAGAGCAGTTCCCCTTCTGTCCTAAATTATGATTGAATTAGGACTTTTGGCCAGGCACTGTGGCTAACCCCTGTAATCCCAACACTTTGGGAAGCCGAGGTGGGCAGATCACAAGGTCAGAAGATCAAGACCATCCTGGCTAACATGGTGAAACCCCATCTCTACTAAAAATACAAAAAAAAAAAACAATTAGCCAGGCGTGGTGGCAGGTGCCTGTAGTCCAAGCTACTCGGGAGACTGAGGCAGGAGAATGGCATGAACCCAGGAGGTGGAACTTGCAGTGAGCCGAGATTGGGCCACTACACTCCAGCCTGGGAGACAGAGAGACTCCGTCTCAAAAGAAAAAAAAAAGAGTTAGGACTTTTGTTATAATTAGATAGTTGTTCATTTACCAACAAACATTTATTCAGCATCTTCTCTTTTTATTTATTTATTTATTTTTTGGTTTGGAACCTTGCTCTGTCCCCCAGGCTGGAGTGCAATGGTGTTATCTTGGCTCACTGCAACCTCCATCTCCCGGGTTCAAACCGTTCTTCTGCCTCAGCCTCTCAGGTAGCTGGGACTAGAGGCATGTGCCACCATGCCTGGCTAATTTTTTTGTATTTTTAGTAGAGATGGGGTTTCACCATGCTGACCAGGCTGGTCTCAAGCTCCTGACCTCAAGTAATCCACCCACCTCAGCTTCCCAAAGTGCTGGCATTACAGACGTGAGCCACCATGCCCAGCTTTTTTTTCTTTTTTCAATTTTTGTTTTTTGAGACAGAGTCTTGCTCTGTTACCCAGGCTGTAGTGCAATGGCGCAATCGTGGCTGACTAACCTCTGTCTCCCAGGTTTAAGCAATTCTCTTGCCTCAGCCTCCCAAGCAGCTGGTATTACAGGTGCCCACCACCACACCTGGCTAATTTTTGTATTTTTTTTTTTAGTAGAGACAGGGTTTCACCATATTGGCCAGGCTAGTCTCGAGCTCCTGACCTCAAGTAATCCACCTGCCTCGGCCTCCCAAAGTGCTGGGATTACAGACATGAGCCACCGCATCCGGCTTATTTATTTATTTTTTTAAATTTTTGTTTTTTGAGACAGAGTCTTGCTCTGTTGCCCAGGCTGGAGTGCAATGGCGCGATCTTGGCTCACTGTAATCTCCGCCTCCCTGGCTCAAGCAATTCTCCTGCCTCAGCCTCCCGAGTTGCTGGGATTACAGGTGTGCCCCACCATGCTGGACTTATTTTTTGTATTTTTATAGAAACGAGGTTTCACCATGTTAGCCAGGCTGATCTTGAACTCCTGACCCCAGGTGATCCACCCGTTTGAGCCTCCCAAAGTGCTGGGATTACAGGCGTGAGCCACCACGCCCGGCCGAGAGACACGGAGTTTTTAAGCAAGGAAAAAAAAATTAGAGAAATATTTTAAGAAAGGTTAATCTGGGCCGGGCGCGGTGGCTCAAGCCTGTAATCTCAGCACTTTGGGAGGCCGAGACGGGCGGATCACTAGGTCAGGAGATCGAGACCATCCTGGCTAACAAGGTGAAACCCCATCTCTACTGAAAAAAATACAAAAAACTAGCTGGGCGAGGTGGCGGGCGCCTGTAGTCCCAGCTACTCGGGAGGCTGAGGCAGGAGAATGGCGTAAACCCGGGAGGCGGAGCTTGCAGTGAGCCGAGATCCGGCCACTGCACTCCAGCCTGGGTGACAGAGCGAGACTCCGTCTCAAAAAAAAAAAAAAAAAAGGTTAATCTGGCCATGATGTGAATTGGAATTGATAAGTAAAACAGAATATAAAGAGACCACTTAGAAAGCTATTACCTAGCTATTACCTATAGCTTAGAAAGCTATTACCTAGTGCAAACTGGGCACGGTTGCTCACACCTGTAATCCCATCTGTTTGGGAGGCCGAGGCAGGCGGATCACGAGGTCAGGAGATCGAGACCATCCTGGCTAACACGGTGAAAACCCGTCTCTACTAAAAATACAAAAAATTAGCTGGGCATGTTGGTGGGCGCCTGAGGCTGAGGCAGGAGAATGGCATGAACCTGGGAGGCGAAGCTTGCAGTGAGCCAAGATAGCGTCACTGCACTCCAGCCTGGGTGACAGAGCGAGACTCCATCTCAGGAAAAAAAAAAAAAAAAGAAAGCTATTACCTAGTGGAAAAGTGAAATAGAGTCCAACATTAAGTATTTTTTGAAAGACAAAAATTATGTAAGGGAGTCTGGGCATGGTGGCTCCCACCTGTAACTGAGGTGTGAGGATCACTTGAGCCCAGGAGTTTGAGACCTGGGCAACATGGAGAGACTGCATCTCTACTAAAAATAAATAAAAGACTGGGTGCGGTGGCTCTCACCTGTAATCCCAGCACTTTGGGAGGCTGAGGTGGGTGGGTCATGAGGTCAGGAGTTCGAGACCAGCCTGGCCAACATAGTGAAACCCCATCTCTATCAAAAATACAAAAATTAGCTGGGGGTGGTGGTGGGCGTCTGTCATCCCAGCTACTCTGGAGGCTGAGGCAGGAAAATCACTTGAACCCGGGAGGCGGAGGTTGCAGCAAGCTGAGATTGAGCCACTGTACTCCCACCTGGGTGACAGAGCCAGACTCTGTCTCAAAAATAAATAAATAGCCGGACGCTGTTTCTCACACCTATAATCCCAGCACTTTGGGAGGCTGTAGCCAGGCGCTGTTTCTTTTTTTTTTTTTTTTTTTTTGAGACGGAGTCTCGCTCTGTCGCCCAGGCTGCAGTGCAGTGGCCGGATCTCAGCTCACTGCAAGCTCCGCCTCCCGGGTTTATGCCATTCTCCTGCCTCAGCCTCCGGAGTAGCTGGGACTACAGGCGCCCACCACCTCGCCCGGCTAGTTTTTTGTAGTTTTAGTAGAGACGGGGTTTCACCTTGTTACCCAGGATGGTCTCGATCTCCTGACCTCGTGATCCACCCGTCTCGGCCTCCCAAAGTGCTGGGATTACAGGCTTGAGCCACCGGCCAGGCGCTGTTTCTCACGCCTATAATCCCAGCACTTTGGGAGGCTGAGGCGGGCGGGTCACCTGAGGTCGGGAGTTTGAGACCAACCTGACCAACATGGAGAAACCCCATCTCTACTAAAAATACAAAAGTAGCCGGGCGTGGTGGTGCATGCCTGTGATCCCAGCTACTCTGGAGGCTGAGGTAGGAGAATCTGTTGAACCAGGGAGGCAGAAGGGTCAGTGAGCCGAGATTGTGCCATTGCACTCCAGCCTGGGCAACAAGAGCGAAACTCTGTATCAAATAAATAATTTATAAGCGATTATATTAAAGCAAATATTTCTTGAAAGATTTATGTCATAATCCTATCTGTTTTCCAGAAAAGCATCAGATTTTTCTCTGGAAGCATCTGTGGCTGAGATGAAGGAATACATAACAAAGTAAGTTAACCTTTGTTAGAAAATCTAAATTCATTCTCCTATCTGGGGAAATTAACTAACTTGGAAAAAATGAATAGTAAGCATTGTATTTGGAGAGTCAGCATTAGTGCACCAATACTAGAAGTTAGAAGGCTCATATTGAGATTTTTATGGACTCTACTAATGATCCGTTTCACAGAATGGAATCTAGAGAACACAAATATTAATTTGACTTGAAGAACTGAGGTTTGGTATGATTAAATATCCTCTGAATTGGTCAGGCTTTCTAATCCTGTAATGACCTTTCAACTCACATTTTACATCTAGATTGTACACCTAACATACTTATTGTTACTGTGAGTGATTCAGAATAAGATTATAAAAATTAACTGAATTTTTTTTCCTGATTCTTACAGGTTTTCTTTAGAACGTCAGATTTGGGATCAGCTCTTGGTGCACTACCAGCAGGAGGCTGAAGAGATATTGTCCAGGTTAGATCTATGAACTGTAAAAACTGTCTTTAAAAACCTTATGGAGTTTGATTGGGGTTTATTTCAGTTCTGTTAGTACAAATTGAAAGATGAATCCTTTCTCACAGGCCAATAAGCTCATCAAATTCTGTAGTGTGTATTAGCACTCTCTGACCATAAACGGGAAGTGAGTGAGAGGAAGGAAGAGTTGGTGTCACTATTTTTGGTCCAAAACACAATTGCTTCTGTTCTGTGTCCTTGGCTATCATTTCATATCCTGGGGGAGACAGGCATATCTCTACATTGTACCTAGCAGCCTGGGCCTGGGCCAAGAACAGTAATCAAGGGGCTTCAATGAGCACATGGCCTATGAGCTGCATGTTTTGGGGGATGCCCTTGGCCAGGGCCTTCTTGGAAACAGAAAGACATGAAAGTGGGTGATGAGGAGGATGTGAGGAAAGAGAGGATCTTTGGGTCTTGAAGGTAGAGGAAAAGTAGGAAAGTGCTAGGTGTTTTGTTTGTTTGTTTGTTTGTTTTGTTTTGTTTTGGAGATAGACTCTCGCTCTGTTGCCCAGGCTGGAGTGCCTGGTGCTATCTCAACTCACTCCACCTCCCGTGTTCAAGCAATTCTCCTGCCTCAGCCTCCTGAGTAGCTGGGACTACAGGTGTGTGCCATGATGCCTGGCTAATTTTTGTATTTTTAGTAGAGACAGGATTTCACCATGTTGGCCAGGCTGGGCTGGGTGTTTTTTGTTGTTTTTTTGTTTGTTTTTTTGCTCTGTTGCCCACGCTGGAGTGCAGTGGCACGATCTGAGCTCACTGCAGCCTCCACCTCCTGGGTTCAAGCGATTCTCCTGCCTCAGCCTCCCGAGTAGCTGGGATTACAGGCGTGCTCCACCACACCATGGTTTTGCCATGTTGGCCAGGCTGGTTATGAACTCCTGGCCTCAAGTGATCTGCCCATCTTGGCCTCCCAAAGTGTTGAGATTACATTTGTAAGCCACGGCACCTGGCCAGAAAATGCTAGATTTTGATTTAGATGAACATTTAAGCCATGGTTTTAAGCTTTTTTTTTTTTTTTTTTTCAAAATAAAATCTCAGCTAGAATCCCAACGACAAAATGTTAGTCAAAACCCTAATTGCAGAAGTGGCCTCTCAGTAGAGAGGGTCTCTGAGGACCATGGTTTGAAAAACTTCCCCAGTCCAGGTAATGATGGTTATCAGTTACTTTTCACCCCTTACATACTCTGTTTATGAAGAAAGATAATGTGTAAGATGCCAGTTTCATATAAAAACTTTTGGCCAGGCGCGGTGGCTCAAGCCTGTAATCCCAGCACTTTGGGAGGCCGAGACGGGCGGATCATGAGGTCAGGAGATCGAGACCATCCTGGCTAATACGGTGAAACCCCGTCTCTACTAAAAAATACAAAAAACTAGCCGGGCGACGAGGCGGGCGCCTGTAGTCCCAGCTACTCGGGAGGCTGAGACAGGAGAATGGCGTGAACCCGGGAGGCGGAGCTTGCAGTGAGCTGAGAGCCGGCCACTGCACTCCAGCCTGGGCGGCAGAGCAAGACTCCGTCTCAAAAAAAAAAAAAAAAAAACTTTTGTGGCAAAGCTTATAGGTTAAAAGGAATGGTTCTAGAAGCAGACTGTCTGTTCAGACTCTAACTTTTCCTTAGTTTTGTGATCTTGGGCAAATCACTTAGTCCTGAATGAGCCTGAGGTTCCTCATTTGAAAATGGGGATGATATTAGTACCTTCCTCATTGGGTTATTGTGAGTGTCAAATTAGGTTAAATGTAAAGTACCCAGTAGTGTCTGGCACCTACTTAGCACTCAGTAAATTGTAGTAGTTGTTGTTATTAAAGTTGTTGTTCGGCCGGGCGCGGTGGCTCAAGCCTGTAATCCCAGCACTTTGGGAGGCCGAGGCAGGCGGATCACGAGGTCAGGAGATCGAGACCATCCTGGCTAACACGGGGAAACCCCGTCTCTACTAAAAAAATACAAAAAACTAGCTGGGCAAGGTGGCAGGCGCCTGTAATCCGAGCTACTCGGGAGGCTGAGGCAGGAGAATGGCATAAACCCGGGAGGCGGAGCTTGCAGTGAGCTGAGATCTGGCCACTGCACTCCAGCCTGGGCGACAGAGCGAGACTCCGTCTCAAAAAAAAAAAAAAAAAAAAGTTGTTGTTCATCAGTTTTCATGAACTCTCAGTCCTGTTCAGTTATTTTAGATAATTGAGGTAGGCCAGTGTGTTTTGGTAAACAATCATAGGCCCTGACTTTAGGATAGCAAACTTTGGCTTCACTCTCCCAAGTATAGTCTTTCTGGTATATGGACCTTACTATTAAGTGGATTCAACTGACTGGAAGCTTCCAGCATTTCCTGGAGTCCAGAGGTATAAAGACATGAATACTAGACAGTTGTTTCAGAACTTCTTGTTAAGGCCAGGCGCGGTGGCTCATGCCTGTAATTCTAGCACTTTTGGAGGCCGAGGCAGGTGGATCACAAGTTCAGGAGTTCGAGACCAGCCTGGCCAACATGGTGAAACCCCATCTCTACTAAAAATACAAAAAATTAGCTGGGCATGGTGGCAGGCGCCTGAAATCCCAGCTACTCGGGAGGCTGAGACAGGAAAATCGCTTGAACCCAGGAGGCAGAGGTTTTTCAGTGAGCCGAGACCACGCCACTTCATTCCAGCCTAGGCAACAGTGTGAGACTCAGTCTCAAAAAAAAAAAAAACTTCCTGTTAAGAGAGCCTATACCTAGTGTGGAGTTGAGGAATACTGATTCAGCTTTATAGGATAATCTTTGGTATCTCTTCCAGAAAATAATTACAAAATCCCTTGAAAGCACTTTTGTTTTGTTTTTAGAGGATCAACTGAGGCCAAAATTAGTGAGGTCAAAGTGGAACCTATCACATATCGTGGATCTTCTCAGAATGAAGTTCTTAATACAAAGCCTGACTACCAGAAATTATTACAGAACCAGAGCAAAGTCTTTGATTGTATGGAGTTGGTGGTAAGTGGGCTCATGTTTATTTGGTTGAGTTATCCAGCTTGCCACCTTGTAATCCTTGGAAATTAAAAGACCTGGAGAATATGTATAAGTGTAAGTTGAATAAGTATATTCAGCTCTACCTTGGGAAAATATGGAGAGACAATTAAAAAATAATAAACAGGCCGGGCGCGGTGGCTCACGCCTGTAATCCAAGCACTTTGGGAGGCCGAGGTGGGCGGATCACGAGGTCAGGAGATCGAGACCATCCTGGCTAACACGGTGAAACCCCATGTCTACTAAAAATACAAAAAATTAGCCGGGCGTGGTGGCAGGCGCGTGTGGTCCCAGCTACTCAGGAGGCTGAGGCAGGGGAATGGCCTGAACCCAGGAGGTGGAGCTTGCAGTGAGCCGAGATCGTGCCACTGCACTCCAGCCTGGGTGAGAGCGAGACTCTGTCTCAAAAAAATAAAAAATAAAAAAATAAAAAAATGAATATATAGTGGTAAATGCTGATGAAGCAGGGTAAGAGGGAAGGACAGTATAGGGAGGTTGATGGGTTGCTATTTTATATAGGAAGGTTATTGAAGGCCCCTTTGAGGTGCCATTTTAACAGACTTGAAGGAAATGAACCATGAGGACATTTGAGGGAATAGTATTGTGTCAATCCAGGTATTAACAGCAAGCAGATGGCATTTGAAAGGACAATTCAATAAGAGTTTATTTTCAAAAAAGCTAAATAGAAAGATATGAGTATTGGAGAACCACAAGGGTTAGTGGAGTAACCTGGGGCTTATAGGCAGCAGAGCTCTTACTCCCCCTAGGCCTGAAAGGGAGGAGGGAGTAGCAGTTACTGTGGCACCTAATGGGAGAAAGTCACATAGTTAGCTGATTTGAGAGAGCCAACTCAAGATGACTCGTTCAGCTCCTTCCCACTTAGGCATCCTGTTGGTAGAGGTTACACGGGTCAGCCTCCTGGAGCATAGAGCAACCTGGAGAAGAATGTGGTGTGACTTTGGAGGAACAAACAGAATATCTGGCATAAGCATTCCAGGCTGAAAGAACAGCAAGCCCAAAGCTCCTGAGCAAGAGCTTGCTTGTCGGGTTTGAGGAACATCTAAGAAGCCATGGACCTTTACAGCTCACAGCTGTCTTTTTTCTGCAGATGGATGAGCTGCAAGGATCAGTGAAACAGCTGCAGGCCTTTATGGAGGAAAGTACCCAGTGCTTCCAGAAGGTGTCAGTACAGCTCGGTAAGCTTGTCTCTTGAGGGGACCAGAGTTTGGGCTGTTTTCCATCTGATAGCTTTTGGGATACAAACTGTCCTTCAAAGCCTATGGTCCAAGAGAGTAAGACCTATATGAGGTGATTTGTTTTTCTCCCCACAATAAATAGTATGTTATCGATACATACTATTTGATAGGAAATTTCTAGATGTAAATTCTACAGAAGCACAGTAGGCCGGGCGCGGTGGCTCAAGCCTGTAATCCCAGCACTTTGGGAGGCCGAGACGGGCGGATCACGAGGTCAGGAGATCGAGACCATCCTGGAGAACACGGTGAAACCCCGTCTCTACTAAAAAATACAAAAAACTAGCCGGGCAAGGTG
This sequence comes from Rhinopithecus roxellana, assembly GCF_007565055.1. Classification (NCBI taxonomy): domain Eukaryota; kingdom Metazoa; phylum Chordata; class Mammalia; order Primates; family Cercopithecidae; genus Rhinopithecus; species Rhinopithecus roxellana. Next base: position 109,159,583 of record NC_044561.1, on the reverse strand, counting down.
GCGGGCACCTGTAGTCCCAGCTACTCGGGAGGCTGAGGCAGGAGAATGGCGTAAACCCGGGAGGCGGAGCTTGCAGTGAGCTGAGATCCGGCCACTGCACTCCAGCCTGGGCGACAGAGCGAGACCCCGTCTCAAAAAAAAAAGAAGCACAGTAGACTGAGAATTAAATCCCCATGAAATATGTTGTTGTTCTGGTAAATCCAAGACTTAAGAAATACCCACCCATTGCTTTTTCCGTCCTCATTTCTCAAGAATTCACTAAGTGACACTGACATTACTCCTCCCTAGCTTTTCCTGACCTCTCAGCCCTTAATTATTTGTTATACATACCTTAATTTTCTTTTCTTTTTTTTTTTTTTTTTTTTTTTTTTTTTTGAGGCAAAGTCTCACCCTTGCTCTCATCCAGGTTGGAGTGCAGTGGTGCAATGACTGCACAGCTCACTGCAGCCTCAACCTGATAGGCTCAAGCAGTCCTTTCACCTCAGGCTCCCAGAGTAGCTGGGACTAAAAGCGTGCACCACCACACCCAGCTAAATTTTTAATTTTTTTGTAGAGATGGTCCAGGCTGTGTTGTCCAGGCTGGTCTTCAACTCCTGGGCTCAAGTGATCCTCCTGCCTTGGCCCCCCAGAGTGCTGGGATTACAAGTGTGAGCCACTGCGCCTGACCATCATTTTGTTTGTTTGTTTGTTTGTTTGTTTGTTTGTTTGTTTTGAGAAGGAGTTTCGCTCTTGTTGCCCAGGCTAGAGTATAATGGCGAGATCTCGGCTCACTGCAACCTCTGCTTCCCGCGTTCAAGTGATTTCTCCTGTCTCAGCCTCCTGAGTAGCTGGGATTATAGGCATGCTCCACCACGCCTGGCTAATTTTGTATTTTTAGTAGAGATGGGGTTTCTCCATGTTGGTCAGGCTGGTCTCGAACTCCTGACTTCAGGTGATCCACCTGCCTCGGCCTCCCAAAGTGCTGGGATTACAGGCTTGAGCCACTGCGCCCAGCCTCCATCTTCTTACTGATCATGTTGTATTGTGAATTTAGTGGTGGCTGGCTTTTTTTTTTTGAGACAGAGGCTCGCTCTGTTGCCCAGGCTAGAGTGCAGCGCCATGATCTTGGCTCACTGCAACCTCCGCCTCCTGAGTTCAAGATATTCTCCCACCTCATTCTCCTGAGTAGCTGGGATTACAGGCATGTGTCACCATGCCTGGCTAATTTTTGTATTTTTAGTAGAGATAGGTTTTCACCACGTTGGTCAGGCTGATCTTGAACTTCTGACCGCAAGTGATCCACCAACTTTGGCTTTCCAAAGTGTTGGGATTATAGGCATGAACCACCCTTTTTTTTTTTTTTTTTTTTTTTTTTTTTTTTTTTTTTTTAAGATAGGGTCTTGCTCTGTCGCCCAGGCTGGAATACAGGAGTGCAGTCATGACTTATTGCAGCCTCAGCTTTCTGGGCTCCCAGCTGATCCTCCTGCCTCCTGTGTAGCTGGAGGATCATGCTAGGACCATGCTAGGCTAATTTTTTTTTTTTTTTTTTTTTTTTTTTTTTTTGTAGAGACAAGGTCTTACTGTGTTGCCCAGGCTAGTCTCAAACTTCAAACAATCCTCCCGCCTTTGTTTTCCGAAGTTCTGCGATTACAGGCGTGAGCCACTTTGCCCAGCTGCGGTAAGATGATAATTCTTACCAAATTGTCATCTCCTTGAGGCCAGAGACTCTCTTATTTGTCTTTGTAATGCCCTTCCATGTCTGGCACAATGTCCATACATTAAGTTTTCAATAAATGTTATGTTATTTCAATTGAAATTTATTTTTTTTGGCCTCTTTTCTCTGCAGGGAAGAGAAGCATGCAACAATTAGATCCCTCACCAGCTCGAAAACTGTTGAAGCTTCAGCTGCAGAACCCACCTGCCACACGTGGATCTGGATCTTGTCAGTGACCTTATGAGCTTTCCTGCCACAAGGTGCCCAAGAGGAGAGGAATGGGAAGAGTGCCCCAGCACGTGGTGACTGCGTGATTTCTGCTCTGTTGCCTTTGAAGATAACTGGCTGGACTGACTATAGAGCACTTTGACTTTTTTCTAAAAAGTGATGGAATTTGTACATCAAATGAATATTGTATAGACGTTTTTCCCAGGAATGTACAAAATGCTTGAAAGTTCAAACTTCTTTTTTGAAATGCTCTTCAGATCCAGTGGCCCATTATTTTATATTTATCCTATGAAGGTGTTTTTCAGGTTTTGAAATAATCCAAAAATCATTTAGGACCAAGTCTAAGGAAACATTTTAGTGGCCAACTTGGATTCTGGTTGTAAAGGAATGATACTAATTTTCTAGCATGGCTCTGAAGGTGATTTTAGGTAGAAGAGTTTTGAGGCTGGGCATAGTGGCTCACGCCTGTAATCCTAGCACTTTGGGAGACTGAGGTGGGTGGATTGCTTGAGCCCAGAGGTTCAAGACCAGCCTGAGAAATAAGGTGAAATCCTGTCTACAAAAAATACAAAAAGTTAGCTGGGTGTGGTGGCGTGCGCCTGTAGTGCCAGCTACTCAGAAAGCTGAGGTGGGAGGATTGCTTGAGCCCGGGAGGTTGAGGCTGCAGTGAGCTCTCACTGCACCAGTGCACTCCAGTCTGAGCAACAGAGTGAGACAGTGTCTTTAAAAAAAATTAAAAATTGTAAAAAAAAGGAAAAGTTTTGAGCATTGTTTGCATCATTGGGATATATATGTCACGTCACAAGATGTTCAATTTGAAGGAAATACCACTCATTCTCTATATCCTGTTGTCTGTAATGTGCTTCCGTTTTTATTATTGAGTTGACCTCCTAAATCCTAGATTCATGACAAGAAAGAACTAAGTACTACCATTCATTGTTCTCTTTGTTTATAATCTGTATTGTAAACTTGCACATAATTAAAAGCTTTCCCTTGTCTTTGTCTGTGTTTTGAGTGTATAAACAAAAAGACAGGAGTACTGGGCACGGTGGCTCATGCCTATAATCCCAGCACTTTGGGAGGCCTAGGCGGGCAGATTGCCTGAGCTCAGGAGTTTACGACCAGCCTGGGCAACACAGTGAAACCCTGTCTCTACTAGAAAAAAAAATTAGCTGGGCGGCCGGGCGCGGTGGCTCAAGCCTGTAATCCCAGCACTTTGGGAGGCCGAGACGGGCGGATCACGAGGTCAGCAGATCGAGACCATCCTGGCTAACACGGTGAAACCCCGTCTCTACTAAAAAATACAAAAAACTAGCCGGGCGAGGTGGCGGGCGCCTGTAGTCCCAGCTACTCAGGAGGCTGAGGCAGGAGAATGGCGTAAACTCGGGAGGCGAAGCTTGCAGTGAGCTGAGATCCGGCCGCTGCACTCCAGCCTGGGCGACAGAGCGAGACTCCGTCTCAAAAAAAAAAAAAAAAAAAAATTAGCTGGGCATGGTGGCATGTACCAGTTAAGTAGTTCCAGCTACTCAGGGGACTGAGGCAGGAGAATTGATTGAACCCGGGAGGCGGAGGTTGCAGTGAGCCAAGATCACACCACTGCACTCCAGCCTGGGCAAAAGACTCCATATCAAAAAAAAGGGAGGGCAGGGCCCAGTGGCTCACACCTGTAACCCCAGCACTTTGGGAGGCCAAGGTGGGCAGATCACTGGGTCAGGAGTTCAAGACCAGCCTGACCAACATAGTGAAACACCGTCTCTATTAAAAATACAAGAATTACTTTGGGAGGCCGAGATGGGCAGATCACGAGGTCAGGAGATCGAGACCATCCTGGCTAACACGGTGAAACCCCGTCTCTACTAAAAATACAAAAAAAAATTAGCCGGGCGTGTTGGTGCATACCTGTAATCCCAGCTACTCGGGAAGGTGAGGCAGAAGAATTGCTTGAACCCAGGAGGTGGAGGTTGCAGTGAGCTGAAATCGTGCCATTGCACTCCAGCCTGGGCTACAGAGTGAGACTGTATCTCAAAAAAAAAAAAAAAAAAAAGGGGAGGGATGGGCATGGTGGCTCACACCTGTAATCCCAGCACTTTGGGAGGCCGAGGCAGGTGGATCACTTGAGGTCAGGAGTCCGAGACCACCCTGGCCAACATGGTGAATCCCCATATCTACAAAAAATAAAAAAAAAAAATAGCCAGATATGGTGGTACACACCTGTAATCCCAGCTACTTGGGAGGCTGAGGCAGGAGAATCACTTGAACCCAGGAGGCAGAGCTCGTGCCACTGCACTCATGGGCACTGCTTTATCCTGGGCGAAAAGGCAAGACTCTGTCTCAAAAAACAAAACAAAAAAAAGAGTAGGAGGGTTTAACAGAAAATGGATTCTTTGCCAAGATGCTGAAGTGAACAGTAGTGTTGAGCTATACCTCTGCATTAATTACCAGTAGAACACCTACTAGGCCAGGCACTTTGGGAGGCTGAGGTGAGTGGTCGCTTGAGCCCAGGAGTTTGAGGCCAGCCATGGGCAGCATGCCGAAACCCTGTCTACAAAAAATACAAAAATTGGCTGAGAGTGGTGGTGCATACCTGTATTTCCAGCTACTTGGGAGGCTGAAGTGAGAGGATCAATTGAGCCTGGAAGGCCAAGGCTGCAGCAAGACATGATCACAGTACTGCATTCCAGCCTGGGCAACAAAGTGAGACCCTACCTCAAAATTTAAAAAATAAGAAATAAATAAAAATAAAAAAGGGCCGGGCGCGGTGGCCCACTCCTGTAATCCCAGCACCGAGGCGGGTGGATCATGAAGTCAGGAGATCGAGACCATCCTGGCTAACATGGTGAAACCCTGTCTCTACTAAAAACACAAAAAATTATCCAGGCGTGGTGGCGGGTGCCTGTAGTCCCAGCTACTTGGGAGGCTAAGGCAGGAGAACGGTGTCAACTCAGGAGGCGGAGCTTGCAGTGAGCCAAGATCACACCACGGCACTCCAGCCTGGGCGACAGAGTGAGACTCTGTCTCAAAAAAAATAAATTAATTAAATAAATTAAATTAAATTAAAAGCCACACACACACACAAAAACCCACCATCTAATTTATTACTTATGTTTCTTATTCTAGCCAGGCATGGTGGCTCACACCTGTAATCCAGCATTTTGGGAGGCTGAAGTAGAAAGATCACTTGAAACTAGGAGTTCGAGATCAGCCTAGGCAAGATGGTGAGACCCCCGTCCCTTCAAAAAGTTTAAATATTAGCCAGGCTTGATGGTGCGTGCCTATAGTCCTCATGCCTGTAGTCCCAGCTACTCAGGAGGCTGGGGCAGGAAGATCCCTTGAGCTCAGGAGTTCAAGGCTGCAGCGAGCTATGATTGTGCCACTACACTCCCGCCTGGACAACAGCAAGACCCTGGCTCAAAAACTAACTAACTAACTAACTAACTAACTAAATAAATAAATAAATCCAGGCAGTAGGTGCCATGGCACGCTTATGGCTCACTGGACCCTCAACCTCCTGAGCTCAAGCAATTCTTCCACCTCAGCCTTCTAAACAGCTGGGACTACAGGTGTGCACCACCACATCTGACTAATTTTTGTTTTGTTTTGAGAGGAGTCTCCCTCTGTTGCCCAGGCTGGAGTGCAGCAGTGCCATCTCGGCTCACTCCAACATCTGCCTCCTGGCTATAAGTGATTCTCCTGCCTCAGCCTCCTGAGTACATGGGATTATACACATGCACCACCACATCCAGCTAATTTTTATATATTTAGTAGAGATGGGATTTCACCATGTTGTCCAGGCTGGTCTTGAACTTCTGACCTTAGGTAAGCCACCCATCTTAGCCTCCCAAAGTGCTGGGATTACAGGCGTGAGCCACTGCACCTGAGGTAACCTTTTTTTAGACGGAGTCTTGCTCTGTCACCCAGGCTGGAGTGCAGTGGTGCAATCTTGGCTCACTGCGAGCTCTGCCTCTCAGGTTCACGCCATTCTCCTGCCTCAGCCTCCCGAGTAGCTGGGACTGCAGACACCCGCCACCATGCCTGGCTAATTTTTTTGTATTTTTAGTAGAGATGGGGTTTCACCGTTTTAGCCAGGATGGTCTTGATCTCCTGACTTCGTGATCTGCCCGCCTTGGCCTCCCAAAGTGCTGGGATTACAGGTGTGAGCCACCACGCCTGGCCCTGACCTAACTGTTGTACTGTCGTTGGAATGGGGTTTCTCCATGTTGCCCAGGCTGGTCTCAAACTGGACTCAAGATATCCACCCACCTCAGCCTCCCAAAATGCTGAGATTACAAGTGTGAGCCACTGTGCTCAGCCAAAATAAAATGTTTCTTATTCTCTGATCCCACTAAAGGGACAAATCCCATTTCAGTTAAACACCCAGTCTTAATCTTAAGTCTTAAACCTTGGCGCAAGTGCCAGTTAATGAGAGATGACATCTCCTTGCTTTGACCTACATTTGTTCTTTATTCTTTTATATATTTACCGAGGACCTGCCGTATGCCATACACAGTTCTAGGATTGGCGGGACGAGCAAAGAGCAAAACTACATGGGTTCTTTCTCAAGATGCTCAGTTTGCTGACAACACAAGGACCAAGAGAAAACTCTGCAGAAGAGATATTTCAGTTGACTTGGGAAAGATGAAGGAGTTAAATGGGACATTTCAGGCAAAAGGAGATGCAATTTTCTTTTTTTCTTTCTTTCTTTTTTTTTTTTTTTGAGACGGAGTCTTGCTCTGTCGCCCAGGCTGGAGTGCAGTGGCCGGATCTCAGCTCACTGCAAGCTCCGCCTCCCGGGTTTTACGCCATTCTCCTGCCTCAGCCTCCCGAGTAGCTGGGACTACAGGCGCCCGCCATCTCGCCCGGCTAGTTTTTTTTTTGTATTTTTTAGTAGAGACGGGGTTTCACCATGTTAGCCAGGATGGTCTCGATCTGCTGACCTCGTGATCCGCCCGTCTCGGCCTCCCAAAGTGCTGGGATTACAGGCTTGAGCCACCGCGCCCGGCCAGGAGATGCAATTTTCAAAGGCTTGAGGAGGAGAGTGGAGCATGCTAGGACACTTACAAAAAAAAAAAAAGGCCGGGCGCGGTGGCTCATGCCTGTAATCCCAGCACTTTGGGAGGCTGAGGCGGGCAGATCACGAGGTCAGGAGATCGAGATCATCCTGGCTAACACGGTGAAACCCCGTCTCTACTAAAAAGTAAAAAGAAAAATTAGCCGGGCGTGGTGGCGGGCGCCTGTAGTCCCAGTTACTGGGGAGGCTGAGGCAGGAGAATGGCGTAAACCCGGGAGGCGGAGCTTGTAGTGAGCCGAGATCGCGCCACTGCACTCCTGCCTGGGCTACAGAGCGAGACTCCATCGCAAATAAATAAATAAATAAATAAATAAATAAATAAATAAATAAATAAATAAATAAATAAAAATAAAGCAGCAGTGCTGGGCACCAGCAGAAGACTGGCCTGAAACAAGTATAATTGAAAGTTATTAGAAGGTTTCAAGAAAGGGCGAGAGGATCAGAACTTTATTTTTAAAAGATTACTCGGCCAAGCGCAGTGGCTCACACCTGTAATCCCAGCACTTTGGTAGGCTGAGGTGGGTGGATCACGAGGTCAAGAGATGGAGACCATCCTGGCCAACATGGTGAAACCCCGTCTCTACTAAAAATGCAAAAAATTAGCTGGACGTGGTGTCGCGTTCCTGTAGTCCCAACTACTTGAGAGGCTGAGGCAGGAGACTCACTTGAAACAGGAAGACCGGAGATCGTGCCTCTGCACTCCAGCCTGGTCCACAAGAGCTAAACTCCATCTCAAAAAAAAAAAAAAAAAAAAGATTACTCTAGTTGCGGTGTGGGGAAAAGACAGAAGCAAGCAAGCTGTGGGTGTGAGAGACCAGTTAGGTTATTGCAGGCGTCGAGGAGAGAAATAACAGCTTGTGCTGGGTGTTGGCACTGGACGAGTGGGGTGAGACTGCTGTTGCCCACAGTGTCTGGAACATAGACATGGAACCTAGGTGTTAAAAACCTTACTCTAGCCGGGTATGGTGGCTCACACCTGTAATCCCAGCACTTTGGGAGGCTGAGGCAGGTGGATCACCTGAGGTCAGGAGTTCAAGACCAGCCTGGCCAACATGGTGAAACCCCATTTCCTCAAAAATACAAAAATTAGCCTAGCATGATGGCAGGTGCCTGTAATCCCAGCTACTCAGGAGGTTGAGGTAGGAGAATCGCTTGAACCCGAGAGGGGGCGAAGGTTGTGGTGAGCCAAGATTGTGCCACTGCACTCCAGTCTGGGCGACAGAGCAAGACTCTGTTTTAAAAAAAAAACCTAACTCGGCCGGGCGCGGTGGCTCACGCCTGTAATCCCAGCACTTTGGGAAGCTGAGGCGGGCGGATCACGAGGTTAGGAGTTCCAGACCAGCCTGGCCAACATGGTGAAACCCTGTCTCTGCTTAAAAAAAAAAAAAGGCCGGGCGCGGTGGCTCAAGCCTGTAATCCCAGCACTTTGGGAGGCCGAGACGGGTGGATCACGAGGTCAGGAGATCGAGACCATCTTGGCTAACACCGTGAAACCCCGTCTCTACTAAAAAAAAATACAAAAAACTAGCCGGGCAAGGTGGCGGGCGCCTGTAGTCCCAGCTACTGGGGAGGCTGAGGCAGGAGAATGGCGTAAAACCCGGGAGGCGGAGCTTGCAGTGAGCTGAGATCCGGCCACTGCACTCCAGCCTGGGCGATAGAGCGAGACTCAGTCTCAAAAAAAAAAAAAAAAAAAAAAAAAAAAAAATTAGCTGGACGTGGTGGTGGGCGTCTGTAATCCCAGCTACTCGGGAGGCTGAGGTGGGAGAATCGCTTGAACCCAGGAGGCGCAGGTTGCAGTGAGCTGAGATTGCGCCATTGCACTCCAACCTGGGCAACAGAGCAAGACTCTGTCTCAAAAAAAAAAAAAAAAAACAAAAAAACAAAAAAACACCTACCTCTGCCATTTATTTATATTTATTTATGAGATGGAGTCTTGTTCTGTCACCCAGGCTGGAGTGCAGTGGCACAATTGGCTCACGGCAACCTCTACCTCCTGGGTTCAAGCCATTTTCCTGCCTCAGCCTCCCCAGTAGCTGGAATTACAGGCGTGCACCACCACGTCCAGCTAAATTTTGCATTTTAGTAGAGACAGGGTTTTCACCATGTTGGCCAGGCCGGTCTGGAACTTCTGACCTCGTGGTCCACCCGCCTCAGCTTCCCAAAGTGCTGAGATCACAGGCGTGAGCCACTGCATCAGGCCCTTCTGCCATTCATTAACTGTAACTGAGAAATTTATTTAATCTCTTATCTCGAAGGTTGAGAGAATTATAGAACCTGTATCACAGGGATGCTATAAGGATTAAATAATATAAAAGTTTAGTGGTATCAGTATGCTGCAGAAGGTGAAGCTTGAACAGCGGATAGATGATGGAGCAGTTAGAGATGGGAAAGCTAGTTCTATTTGGGATACCAAATGGAGAAATCAACTGGTCTGTCAAATAACACAGGTGGAGAACTGGGTGGAGAAATCTGTACTGGAAATAACATTTGAGAGTTGCTGATGTCTAGTTATTGATGACTTGAGAATGAATGATATAGTCCACAGTAGAGCAAGAAGGGAAAGTTTGGATGGTCTCATGGAAATCCAACATTTAAGAATCAGAGGAGGGCAGGACACAATGGCTCATGCCTGTAATCCCAGAACTTTGGGAGGCCTAGGCTTGTTTGAGGATTGCTTGAGTCCAAGAGTTCTAGACCAGCCTGGGCAACATGGTGAGACCCTCGTCTATATCTATCTCTATTTATCTGTATCTCAAGAATCAGAGAAATGCTCTTAATTGCCTACTATTTCATAAACAAAGTAGTATAATGGAGAGAGTTGGAGTGAATTTTCTTTTTTCTTTTTTTTTTGAGACGGAGTCTTGCTCTGTTGCCCAGGCTGGAGTGCAGTGGCACAATCTCAACTCACTGCAAGCTCCACTTCCTGGGTTCATGCCATTCTCCTGCCTCAGCCTCCCGAGTAGCTGGGACTAGAGGTGCGTGCCACCATGCCTGGCTAATTTTTGTATTTTTAGTAGACATAGGGTTTCACCTTGTTAGCCAGGATGGTCTCGATCTCCTGACCTCGTGATCCACCCACCTCGGCCTGCTGGGATTACAAGCGTGAGCCGCCGCGCCGGGCTGTGAATTTTCATTTTATCCTCAATTTCCTCATCTGTAAAATGGGGATAGATTATCTCTCTAAAGATGATTATACCCTCCCTCATTTTATTTATTACATTGTATTGCATTTTTTGCTTATAAGGATTTGTTCAAACTCAAGAAGTATGTTTTGTATCTTCAACAACAGCCAAACAGGAGAGAATAAAGAAAAATAATACTTACTGAACTCTAAGCATTTTACATGCATATTATCAGTCAGTCTTTGCCACAACCTTGTAACTTCTATTTCTGGGTGTGTGACTATAGATGAGGAACTGGGGCATGGAGAGGCATGGAGAGACTTAATCATCTAACCAAGGACATATGGATACATAGTGGATGGTAAACTAGAACTAATTTGAATTCAGTAAATGTTAACAAACATAAACCATATAATAAATGGCTGTAGTCAATTAATGTTAGTTTTCCCTCCAACTAAATTTGGTTCAGGAAGTGTGCTTGATGAATAACAATATTATTGTTGACCTGTGAGATGTTCGGTAATATTTATTTGTTCAGTTTGCCTTAATTAAAAGAATATATTTCGGGCGCGGTGACTCAAGCCTGTAATCCCAGCACTTTGGGAGGCTGAGACGGGCGGATCACGAGGTCAGGAGATCGAGACCTGGCTAACACAGTGAAACCCCGTCTCTACTAAAAAATACAGAAAACTAGCCGGGCGAGGTGGCGGGCGCCTGTAGTCCCAGCTACTCGGGAGGCTGAGGCAGGAGAATGGCGTAAACCCGGGAGGCGGAGCTTGCAGTGAGCTGAGATCCGGCCACTGCACTCCAGCCTGGGCGACAGAGCGAGACTCCGTCTCAAAAAAAAAAAAAAAAAAAAAAAAGTACAAAAATTACCCGGACATGGTGGCGTGCGCCTGTAGTCCCAGCTACTTGGGAGGCTGAGGCAGGAGAATCAGTTGAATCCGGGAGGCAGAGTTGCAGTGAACCGAGATGGTGCCACTGGCTCTGGTTAAAAAAAAGGGGGGGGGGGAGTGGGGAGGGGCTGGGCGCAGTGGCTCACACCTGTAATCCCAGCACTTTGGGAGGCCGAGGCGGGCAGATCACTAGGTCAAGAGATGGAGACCATCCTGGCCAACACGGTGAAAACCTATCTCTACTAATAATAGAAAAATTAGCCAGGCCTGGTGGCACACGCCTGTGGTCCCAGCTACTCGAGAGGCTGAGGCAGGAGAATCGCTTGAACCCAGGAGGCAGAGGTTGCAGTGAGCCGAGATCGCGCTAGTGCACTCCAGGCTGGCGACAGAGCGAGACTCCGTCCCAAAACAAAAACAAAAACAAAAACAACAAACAAACAACAACAAAAAACAACTTTTAGTCAGTAGTACTTAATGCGAAAGAAATAATAGATAATAAATAGAGGAAGAGAGTGTGTCCTATATATGTTGGTGTTGTTTAAATTGTTGGGTCATTAAGTTTAATATCTGCAATCATCCTGGGAAAAAAAATTCCATCTCTAATGTTGTATTCAAGAAAGTAGATGATTTGGCTGACAGTTGTAATAGGGGTGATACAATGGAGGACTGATAATTCGGAGCCGAGTCTTGGACTCTAGTTCTTAAATTACTATGTTCATTCACCAAAAATTTACTAAGCTCTTTCCACGTGCCCAGCACTGTGCTAGGCGCCCTGTGACCTTGGGTATGGCTCTAGGTCACCTTAAAAGGAGAATGCCATACTCTGCAAGAGCTTTTAGGGACTTCATAAAAATGCGACTCAGAGAACGGAGGGAAGCGCTCCAGACGCAGCGGTCAACCGCCCTCCCGCCCAGCACCTCCAAAATCTGAGATTCTTCCCTGAGGAAACTCCGCAGCAAGAAAAACTACATCAAAGATGGCGCCGCCAGCCTCTCCCGGCTCAGCCACCATCTTCTCGGTAGTTCCCGAGGTGGACGGCCACAGCACGCATGAGCGGCCCTGGCGTTCTCGGCGCGCCTGCGCGGCCGCAGCACCTCCTCCGCCCCTCTCGCCGCCGCCGCCGCCGCCGCCGCCGCCGCTGCCGCTGCTGCACTCACGGCGGGTGCCCGCGCCTCAGGTGAGTGAGCGCCTCCGCCGGGCCCGCGGGGGGCGCGCGGCGCCGCATGCGGGGGCGTCGCTCCTTTGCCCTGTTCCTTCCCGGTATCATCTCCGCGGCACGGCGAGGCCCTGGGGGCCCGTGCTGCCTGCCTCCCCCGTACCCCCGGGGCCCCTCTGCCCCGCCCCGCCCGTCGGACCCAGGTCAGCCCGGCTTTCTTCGGCGGCTCCCCGAGCCCAGACCGCCGGCGACAGCGTGCGGGCTGCAAGAGAGCCTCCTTCTGGGCTCAACGCCCTAGGTCACAGGGACGCCCCCCGCAGGCGCGAACCCTTCTCTCGCTCCGGCTCTGCAGGTAGCAGAGCTCGGTGGGCCTTGGGGTTGTTATCCATCTACCTCGCCCGCTCCAAGAGCCCAGATGCTTGGAAGAGGGACCGTGAGCAGCCCTTGCAGCCATCCGGCCCCAAAGCAGCAGAGGGCATCCTCTAACGGGACCCTACGACTGCCCTACCGGGGAGAGGCTTCTTAGCCCCACTTAACAGCCGAGGAAACTGAGGCACGGAAAGGTGAAGTGCCATGCCCAAGGTCACGCAGCTGACAAGTGGCAGGGTCAGCTCTCAACTCACGGTCTCGGGCTCTCAGGCCAGTGCGGTTGGAATTTGATCTCGTACCTTTGAAAAAATTTTGAAATCACTTGTCATCTCTGAAGTTGCTCTCGAACGTCATAAAAGTAGGCTGCACAAAGATTTTCTTGTTGTCAGAGTACAATTGAGGTGTTATTGTAATAATAATAGTGTTATTAATATAAGAGCTAACATTCTTCCAACGCTTGCTGTGTGCCAGGGATCTTGCTAAGCATTTTATTAAGATAACCTCGCATAACCACCTCAGCATGTCCCAATCCAAATGCTGCCCCCTTCCTTGTCATGAAGCCCTTTTTTTTTTCCTGCAGAGCTGGACTCCCTATCACAGGTAGGAGCCCCATGGCTTAGGAGGCAGGGAAGCTCTCCTTTGGTGGCTTACTGACAGAACAAGAGTGATCCTTCCCTACTGGCATCCAGATCCGCCTGCCCCGCGCCCCCCTCCCTTACCCTGGCCCTCAGGGGATATTATTAGCCGTCCTTTCCCGGCTGCTGAGAGAGCAGGACTGGGCTGAATGGGCTGACTGGGCTAGCTCGGCAGGCTGGATTTGGAGGTGACAGAGCAGATTTGGCTAGCACTCACCTCATTCCGGGGCTTTCTGTCCGGGGCTTTCTGGTTCTGCCCTAAGGTTAGGCTTGAACATTTCAGTATTTAAGATAAAGTAAGAAGGGAAAGAGAACATTGATAGAGTGGTGCTGAATTTAAGAAGTCTCCCATGATTTAAAGTTCCAAATGAACAGCTATAAAAATATGTGAATGTTTCTCCCCTAAAATAACTAGCTCAAACTGTCGTTTTTCTCCCTTAGCAAATCCTCCTCCACATTTCAAAGGCTCCACTAAATCACCACCTTCTCTGTGAAGCCTTCCCTGCTTGATTTTCCCAGTTAGAATTACACATTCACAAAACAGGGTCTTAGCCTCAGTCTTACCCTGCGGACTTCTAGCCCCTTGAGGGCATGGTCCATCTTTGCAGCTCCAGATGCCTGGCTCACAGTAGATCCTTGGTAAGGACTCAGTGAATTTCCACTGCCCCTTTTCATTACTCAAATGGTGGTGTTCTGCCCTTCTGTTCCTCCTTCCTGCCCTTCAGTTTCTCTTTGCTTGTCCCTTCCTTTAGATTCAACCTGTCATCACCATTTGCCACTCAAAGGCTTCCATCCACCGTGTCGTTTTTGAAAACTTGCAGATAAGAGTCTTGCATCAAAAAGCCTGTTTCTGGGAAGGGCACGGTGGCTCACGCCTCTAATCCCAGCACTTTGGGAGGCCGAGGCGGGCGGATTACGAAGTCAGGAGATCGAGACCATCCTGACTAACACGGTGAAACCCCGTCTCTACTAAAAAAATACAGAAAATTGGCCGGGCGCGGTGGCTCAAGCCTGTAATCCCAGCACTTTGGGAGGCCGAGATGGGCGGATCACGAGGTCAGGAGATCGAGACCATCCTGGCTAACACGGTGAAACCTCGTCTCTACTAAAAAGAATACAAAAACTAGCCGGGCGAGGTGACGGGCGCCTGTAGTCCCAGCTACTCGGGAGGCTGAGGCAGGAGAATGGCGTAAACCCGGGAGGCGGAGCTTGCAGTGACCTGAGATCCGGCCACTGCAGTCCAGCCTGGGCGGCAGAGTGAGACTCAGTCTCAAAAAAATAAAAATAAAAAATAAAAATAAAAATACAGAAAATTAGCCGGGCGTGGTGGTGGGCGCCTGTAGTCCCGGCTACTCGGGAGGCTGAGGCAGGAGAATGGCGTGAACCCGGGAGGCGGAGCTTGCAGTGAGCCCAGATTGCGCCACTGCACTCCAGCCTGGGCGACAGAGCAAGACTCAGAAAAGCCTGTTTATGTTACTCGAACGTGCACTCACAGTTGAGCTGCTTTTGGTTTTTCTTGTTTTTGTTTTTGGTTTGTTTGTTGAGATGGAGTCTCGCTCTGTCCCCCAGGCTGGAGTGCAGTGCTGCAATCTCGGCTCACTGCAAGCTCCGCCTCCCGGGTTCACACCATTCTCCTGCCTCAGCCTCCCGCGTAGCCAGGACTACAGGTGCCCGCCACCACGCCCGGCTAATTTTTTTGTTTTTTTTTTCAGTAGAGACGGGGTTTCACTGTATTAGCCAGGATGGTGTCGATCTCCTGACCTCGTGATCCACCCACCTCGGCCTCCCATAGTGCTGGGATTACAGGCGTGAGCCACCAGACCCGGCCGAGCTGCTTTGTTTTATTTTATTTTATTTTTTTTTTTGAGACAGAGTTTCCCTCTTGTTGCCCAGGCTGGAATGCAATGGCGCAATCTCGGCTCACTGCAACCTCCGCCTCCCGGATTCAAGCGATTTTCCTGCCTCAGCCTACCAAGTAGCTGGAATTACAGGTGCCCGCCACCATGCCCAGCTATTTTTGCATTTTTAATAGAGACGGATTTTCACCATGTTGGCCAAGCTGGTCTTGAATTCCTGACCTCAGGTGATCCGCCTGCCTCCTCCTCCCCAAGTGGTGGGAGTAGAGGCGTGAGCCACCGAGCCCGACTGCTTTTGTTTTATTCTGAATTGTTACTTTTGAGCAGGGAAAAATGCCTGTTTATCCCCAACAGTGTATATGCTGTTTCCATGTACAGGGCAGTTTTCATTTGCATGTTGCAGTAGGATAGCCTGAGGCTTATACCCTTTTAGTCTGTCCCTAAATGCATGAGAGATCCATTTTTACATTCTTTTGCCTTCTGTGGCTGATTGCCCCGGTTGTATCAAAGTAATCACACTTTTTACTGTATATCATTACATGGAATTTATAATAACAAATATTCAAAAGAGTCCTTTGGGAGGCAGCAGATATGTGCATAGATTCTCTATTTAAATAAAGCTTCTAAAAGAGTTTTTCCAAATAATTTTCTGTAAATATATTAACTATGGGTAAGGTATGGATGTATGGCGCCCGATATGGTAGAAGATTCACAGTTGAATCAAACAGGGTCCTGTTGAGAGAGCTTACTAGCTAATTGGGAAACATTGTATCTAACTGTATTAAAATCAAATCTGAACATTCCCATATTAATGTTATAAGCAAAGCAATATTAGACTATAATGGAATAAGATATTCCTACATGGGGTGTTTCATAAAATTGTATGTTATTCAGGCTGAAAAGGAGCATTGAGTCATTAATTGACCTTCTCACTTAGCACTGTGATTTTTAAAAATTAATTTACCAGGCCGGGCGCAGTGGCTCAAGCCTGTAATCCCAGCACTTTGGGAGGCCGAGATGGGCGGATCACGAGGTCAGGAGATCGAGACCATCCTGGCTAACATGGTGAGACTCCGTCTCTACTAAAAAAAAAAAAATGCAGAAAACTAGCCGGGCGAGGTGGTGGGCGCCTGTAGTCCCAGCTACTCGGGAGGCTCAGACAGGAGAATGGCGTAAACCCAGGAGGCAGAGCTTGCAGTGAGCTGAGATCCGGCCACTGCACTCCAGCCTGGGCCACAGAGTGAGACTCCCGTCTCAAAAAAAAAAAAAAATTAATTTACCAAAGAAAGCCCTGAAACCTGGTAAATATCCATAATCAAGCTAACTAAGTTTTTGTGTGCTATTTTCAAGCGCTGCTAAGAAAGAAAGGTGGTGGGGGACATCATCCTGAGAATTGAACTTGTCCACGGTCGCAGAACTGGGGCTACGACTTGAAATCCCAGACTTTTTAGCCACTAAAGGGTTATCAGTATTTCTTCTCAGTGAATTCATCCTTAAAGACATTAACCAGCAACTCTATTAAGATTCCATTTATGTGCTTAGAACAGGGGTGGGAGAAGACATACAGAAACATGATTCATGTGTTCAAGGAAGTTATGGTCTGTTGGGGAAGAGTAAAGCACTGTTCTCTAATGTTGAAGTCAGCATATATATAATTGTTAAATTGTATGGTAGAGGGACTAGTTGTATCATGGGAGCTGGGGAAGGGGGGGCAAGAAGGATCAGTATGAGATGTGGTGGTGAGACCACTTTGATTTTCTGGGCTTTGACAGGTGGATAGGGTCAGAATTAATTAAATGGATAGCAAAACATTTTGAATCAGGGGCTGATGAAACAGACCAGATAGCAATGCCTACCATGTTTAACGGACAGTAAAAAAATTGGCTTGGCTGGCTTAGAGCAGTGGTTCTTAGTCTTTAGTGTGCACCAGCATCACCTGGAGAGCTTATTAAAACCCATATTCCTGGGCTTGACCTTCAGAGTTTCTGATTCATTAGCTCTGGAGTGGAACCCGAGAATTTGCAGTTCTAACAAGTTCCCAGATGATGCTGATGCTGCTAGTCTAAGGATCACATTTTGAGAACCACTTGATTAGAAGGTTGAGAAGCTAGAGTCAGAAACTGTCAAATAACTTGTTCCAAAAAAGTGCATGTGTGTCAGATGTGAGGGTATACTGACATAGGAGAGTTCTGGAAAGATACATACCAAGCTCTAATGGTCCTCACTTCTGGGAGTGGGATTTAGAGACTTGGGAAATTTACTTTTTTACCTTTCTGTATTATTTTTGCATTGTGCACATAAAGCATTTGTGTTTTAAAAATGAAAGAAAAATAAGAATCTTTTTTGAAGATATATAGTAAAATATTTATGGATTAAAAAAAGACCTTGCTAAAGTAATCTGGTGTCATCCAACAAACATTTTTAGAGTGTCTGCTATATGCCAGATGCTGCTAGCTTCTGGAAATGCAAAGCCTTTGCTGAAACTTGCAGGCTGGTGATGGTGATTGAGATGGGCAGATAACAGCTTTACTTAGTATCATGTAAGCTTCCTAAGAGCAGGGACCAGGGTCTAGCTCTGTGCTTGGCTGATAATAGGCACTTAGTAAATGATGAATGAATGAGCAAATCCAGGTAAGAAGTGAAGACAGAAGGAAGGAAAAAAAGGCCAAATGGGAGATTCTGGAAGAAAACAGACAAGCCTGGATAGGAATGGTGAAAGGAAGGGGTGCATCAAAAAGTACTTTCAAGTACAAAGATTGATAACATTTTGGATTTACTGCAGAACTGGATGTCAAATTGTTTCTTCTAGAGATGCCCCCCCCCCACATTTCTTTTTTAATAGAGCTTGAAAATAGCACACAAAAACTTAGCTAGCTTGATTATGGATGTTTACCAGGTTTCAGAGCTTTCTTTGGGAAATGAATTTTTAAAAATCACAGTGCTAATTCTATAAAACTAATGTATAATATTTACCTACAATTAATTGTTCTCTCATTCATGTGAAATTAACTGATATATGAAGGATGTTTTTAATGTTATACAAAAGTGGGTAGTATTATGTCTTTTGATTTTATCTCTTCAGTGAAAGGGCTAGTAGTCCACTCAAAGTTCTGTAATATGTCTCATAGTAACTGACAGAATTTGACATTTTATCAGTCATAAATAAAAATTTGTTGCCCAGGTGTGGTGGCTCATGCCTGTAATCCCAGCACTTTGGGAGGCCGAGGCGGGCGGATCACGAGGTCAGGAGTTCGAGACCAGCCTGGCCAACGTGGCAAAATGTCCCTACTAAAAATACAAAAAGTAGCCGGGTATGGTGGCATGCGTCTGTAGTCCCAGCTACTCAGGAGGCTGAGGCAGGAGAGTCGCTTGAACCTGGGAGGTAGAGGTTGTGGTGAGCCGAGATCACACCATTACACTCCAGCCTGGGTGACAGAGCGAGACTCCGTCTTAAAAAAAAAAAAAAAAATTGTTGTTGATGGCCCAATGGGGTGCACTTTGGAGGAATCCAGCTTCTTTGCCTTCTGAATTTAATTCTGTATAAACACTAATTACAGTGGCAAACATTAATTAATGTTATTGATATGGAGCTGATGTTCTCCCTGGATTTGGGAACAATGTGTTATATGGAGTCTTTTTGTGTGGAGGTGCCACTTTTTATCTTCCCTAGAGATTTAATATGGTAAATGAAGATTAATTTTCTAAGTACAGTGGTGGTTTCCGCCAGGCTTTAGCTATAGCATTTGACAATAATCCCCTTATTACCTAAAAGTACCCATGGTCTATAGTCTGGGGTTTTCAATTGATCAAGTAATATTCTGGATATAGCCACTCTTTATACTTAATTTTATTACTTTACGTTTTTCTATTGTAAGTCTTGCAGTGTGTGTGTTTTTTTTTTTGTTTTGTTTTGTTTTTTTTTTTAAGACGGATTCTCACTCTGTCACCAAGGCTGGAGTGCAGTGGTGCGATCTCAGCTCACTGCAAGCTCTGCCTCCCTAGTTCACACCATTCTCCTGCCTCAGCCTCCTGAGTAGCTGGGACTACAGGTGCCCGCCACCACACCCGGCTAATTTTTTGTATTTTTAGTAGAGATGGGGTTTCACCGTGGTCTCAATCTCTTCACCTCATGATCCACCCGCCTTGGCCTCCCAAAGTGCTGGGATTACAGGTGTGAGCCACCGTGCCCGGCCTGCAGTGTTTTTTCAAAAGATGCTGCTGTTTTTAGTTTTGGGGCAATAGCTGTCATTTTGGGGGTACCACTAGTGTGATGGCCTAAGAAAATCATAAACCCAATAAATTAGAGTAAGAAAAATTATATGTAGCTCATAAAGATAACATGAAATTGCTTCCCATTTCTTTCTTTTTTTTTTTTTTTTTGAGATGAAGTCTCGCTCTGTTGCCAGGCTGGAGGTGCAGTGGCATGATCTTGACTCATTGCAACCTCTGCTTCCCAGGCTCAAGCTATTCTCCTGCCTCAGCCTCCCAAGTAGCTGGGACTATAGGCGCACACCACCACGCCCAGCTAATTTTTGTACTTTTGGTAGAGACGGGGTTTCACTACGTTGGCCAGGATGGTCTTGATCTCTTGACCTTGTGGTCTGCCCACCTCGGCCTCCCAAAGTGCTGGGATTACAGGCGTGAACCACCATGCCTGGCCTTCCCATTTCATATAATAATTTAAGATCAGAAATCATGCCAGTCTCTGTAATCCTAGCTACTTGCAGGCTGAGGTGAGAAGATCACTTGAGCCCAGAAGTTTGAGACCAGCTGGGCAGCATAGTGAGACTCTTGCTCAAGAAAGGTTAGAAATCATGTCTGCTTTTCCTTTAATTTGTAATCATCATGTGGTAATCTTTCCAGAAATGTGTGCTTTCAAAACAGATATGGTTGTTTGTTTATTTATTTATTTATTTATTTATTTTATTTTATTTTATTTTTTTGAGGCAGAGTCTTGCTCTATCGCCCGGACTGGAGTGCAGTGGCCAGATCTCAGCTCACTGTAAGCTCCGCCTCCCGGGTTTACGCCATTCTCCTGCCTCAGCCTCCCGAGTAGCTGGGACTACAGGTGCCCGCCACCTCGCCCGGCTAGTTTTTTGTATTTTTTTCAGTAGAGATGGGGTTTCACCGTGTTAGCCAGGATGGTCTCGATCTCCTGACCTCGTGATCCGCCCGTCTCGGCCTCCCAAAGTGCTGGGATTACAGGCATGAACCACTCTGGCTGGTTCCTTTTTTTTTTTTTTTTTTTTTTGAGACAGGTTTTTACTCTGTGGCCCAGGCTGGAGTGCAGTGGCATGATCTCAGTTCACTGTAACTTCTGCCTCCCAGGTTCAAGCAATTCTCCTGCCTCAGCCTACCGAGTAGCTGGGATTACAGGTGCATGCCACCACACCTGACTAATTTTTATATTTTTAGTAGAGACGGGGTTTCACCATGTTGGCCAGGCTAGTCTCAAACTCCTTACCTCAAGTGATCCGCCCACCCTGGCCTCCCAAAGTACTGGGATTACAGGTGTGAGCCACTATGCCTAGCCCCGTTTTTTAACTTTTGGAAGTGTAGCTTTTTTTTTTTTTTTTGCAAAGGAGTTTTGCTCTTTTGCCCAGGCTAGAGTGAAGTGACGTGATCTCAGCTCACTGCAACCTCTGTCCCCCGGGTTCAGGCAATTCTCCTGCCTCAGCCTCTTGTGTAGCTGGGATTATAGGTACCCGCCACCACGCCTGGCTACTTTTTGTATTTTTAGTAGAGACGGGGTTTCACCATGTTGGCCAGGCTGGTCTCGAAATCCTGCCTCAACCTCCCAAAGTGCTGGGAGAAAGTGTTGCTTTTAAGTCATTTTGTTGGGATGGTTTTAACCAGGGTGTTCACTAAAATATAACTTTGGATGATTAGTCCGCAGGGTGTATTGCATTTCCAATACCCCCAGATAGGTACAAGTCTCATATTAAAGTACTGATGATAATAACAGTACCTAAATTTTGTATGGGGCTTTTCAACGTTCAGAATTTTTTTTTTTTTTTTTTTTTTTTGAGACAGAGTCTTGCTCTGTCACCAGGCTGGAGTGCAGTGGCACAGTCTCAGCTCACTGCAGCCTCCACTCACTAGGTTCAAGCAATTCTCATGCCTCAGCCTCCTGAGTAGCTGAGACTACAGGTGACCGCCACCACGCCCAGCTAATTTTTTGTATTTTTAGTGGAGACGGGGTTTCACCATGTTGGCCAGGCTGGTCTCAAACTCCGCCCACCTCAGCCTCTCAAAGTGCTGGTGTTACAGGCGTGAGCCACTGTGCCCAGACAATTTTCGGAATTATTTTATAGTAACATCCTGGTAAGCTCCAGTAACCTAACCTGAGAGTATGCATTAGAAGGATTAATGATCAGATGGCATCAAGTAGGGAAAATTGGTTATAGAGGTCAGGATGCAGATTGCTCAGGTTCATATCCTTGCTCTGCTGCTTGCTAGCTGTGTGACCTTTGGCAAATTACAACACCCTGTCCGAGCTTCAGTTTCTTCATCTGTAAAATGGGGTGGATTACAGTACCTAGCTAAATATGTTGGGAAGCAAAATGAAATCATGAGTCGATAAAGTGCTTATCACGGTACCTGGCATAATGTAAGCGCTTAATAAATTTGGCTAGTATGAGTATTATGTACTGCATTTTAGGGCTCTTGTTTGTCCTTTACCTCACTCAGGCTGCCTTAAAGTACAAATTGTTTTCAGGGATTCCGCCTTACAGCTGGCAGGAACCGGGAGCCATCTAAGAGCACGCCCAAGGGCTTTGCTGGTGGTAGCTTTCCTCATGTCCTGAGTTGCCTTCTTCAGGAGTGGAAGGCAGGGGGTTGTGCTTCTGGTTTTAGAGTTACCTTAGTATGACTCCTGTGTTAAAACTTCTGCTGGCCGATGGGTGTCTGGGATTAACCAGAAGGCTTCTAGATGGATCTTGCTTTGTTCTAGCAGTTATTTATACCAGGACCCTGGGATGGATAGAATTAACATATAGGACAGACTCAGATTCCCAGTTTGGCAGTCTCTACAAACCTCTCATTTACCACCTGCTGCCAGAACCCAGGAGTGACACAACAGGAAGGTGGGCCTATTGCAGGGATTGCTGCCCTCTTCCTTTCAGGAAAATATGAGGGGTGTGCATGGCTCTTATCTAGGCCTGAGGATGAGCAGGGGTACTTCCTGTTACAGTGAGGATCTGTGAGCATATGAGCTACTTAAGTAGCTGCCTTTCATCCTTCCCCACCCCTTAGCTTATGGAGATAGGGGGGATAGCGTCTCTGAGAGTATTTCTTCTGGCGAAGAGGTACCCAGACTTTCCTTTATGCAGTGAAAAATCTCAGTGAGCTGTATTTTTAAAAGTCTTCCATGGAGCTGGGTGGTTTGGCTTGTTTATCTGGTTTCCTGGGGGAGTCTCCTGAGATCCTTTGCTTTCCTAAGGGCCCCCAGGAGACAGCAATAGTAACCAGCATCCATTACCGTAGACACTTGAGGGGATGTTTAAGTCAATAGTTTTATGATTAAATTAATTCAGGCTTTAACACTGAGGAAACTTAAGAGCCAAGTCTTCAGATAATTGTGCATCTTCTAGACTGAAGTATGGAATTTAGCCCAGTACTCTGGGATCTCTTTCAGAGCTGAGCTAGGAATCCACATGCTAGTTCCAGCTCCACACCTAGCTGGCTGCGTGAATTCAGAAATCACTTCAATTTTCTGAGCCTCTTTTCTCATTGGAGAATGAGGGCATTACTGTAAACCAGTCATTCTTAGCCCTGGCTGCATGTAAGAATTACCTGTGAAGCTTTAAAAACAATACTCAGGCCCTACATTAGCCCAGTTAAATTGGATCTTTAAGGTTGAGGCTGAGTCATTGATAATCTCTGCTTCCCAGGTTTAAGTGTAGCTGAGATAACTACGTGCACAACATGACCAAGTTTTAAACAAAAAAAAGTTAAGCTTCTGTGTCATTCTGCTCCTCAGAAACCTTCAGGGGTTGTCTGTGTGGTAAAGTCCAGCTCAGGTGCTCTGCATTCTGAACCAGCCTACTTCTGCATCTGCAGCTTGTCTTCTTTCCCAGCTACATTGTTCTTGGTGTCTGCTGAATGTATTGTCTTTTTTTTTTTTTTTTTTTTTTTTTTTTTTTTTTTTTTTTTTTTTTGAGACAGAGCCTCGCTCTGCCGCCCAGGCTGGAGTGCAATGGTGTGATCTTGGCTCACTGCAACCTCCACCCTCCGGGTTCAAGCCTCAGCATTCCAAGCTGGGATTAAGGCATGCACCATCATGCTCAGCTAATTTTTGTATTATTAGTAGAGATGGGGTTTCACCATGTTGGCCAGGCTGATCTTGAACTTCTGACCTCAAGTGATCTTCCCATCTCAGCCTCCCAAAGTGCTGGGATTACAGGTGCCCTGCCTGAATGTATAGTCTTTCATTCTTTCCCAAACCTGATGTCCTCACCTGTAATGTCTCTCCTGCCTTCCCCTTTTCAAAACATATCCCTTCAGGGCCCATCGTTCTCCCCTCCCTTGGGAAACTCCTGACCGTCCTAGTCCTTAGTTATTTCTCCTGCCTCTGCATAGGTTTAGAGCTTCATTAGCTCTGAGTGTATGTTCCAAACACTAGCTGCAATGTAAACATGATAACTCAAGCAACATTCAATCCTTCAGAGAGTGGGACGCATGTAAATACAGGTTGAGTATCCCTTATCCAAAATGCTTGGGACCAGAAGTGTTTCAGGTTTTGGATTTTTTCCAATTTTGGAATATTTGAATTATACTTACCAGTCGAGCATCCCTAATCTGAAAATCTGAAATCCGAGTGCTCCATTGAGCATTTAGTTTGAGCATCATGTCAGTGCTCAAAAAGGTTTGGATTTTGAAGCATTTTGGATTTTGGATTTTCAGATTGGAGAGGCTCAACATGTGCCACTGGGGTGACTTGTATACTGTTAAACGTGTGATATGGTGTATTGTTGGCTATCTCATTATGTATGTATATCTTGTAAATATTAGTTGATGGATAGCTATCCATGACTAGCCTCCAGCTGTCATTTTTATCCTTGTTTCCTATTTCCAGCAGACCTTGTGCTTTCTCATCTCCTTGCCTTTAAGTTATCCTCCCTTTCTGGAATTTCTTCTTTTATTCTTATTCTCATCTACAGAAATTTTCTCTGTTTCTCAAGGTGCAGTTCAGATATTACCTCCTCCATGAAACTTCTTCCCAGCACCCACAAGCTGCATTGCCTCAATTATGCCGTAAACCTCTGTAACCCTTAGAGCAGTGGTTCTCAATTGGTAGTGATTTTGCCCCAGAGAGGACATTTGGCATTATCTGGAGACATTTTTGGTTGTCACAGCTGTTGGGAGAGTGTGCCACTGTCATCTAGTATCGTAGGCCAGGGATGCTGCTACACATTCTCCAATGCACAGGACAGACCTCCCACAACAAAGAATTATCTGGCCTAAAATGTCAGTTGTGCCGAGGTTGAGAAACTGCCTTTGAGTTTGTCCAGTTCGTAAGCTTATATGTATACTGCCTTGAACTGTAACAATTTGTTTATAGACCTTATCTCCCCCACTTAATTGAATTAATGGGTGAAGACTAATTCCAGTCCTCCATCTGTGCTTTCTTATTATTCACTACATATCAGGGCTTAATCCTAGAGCCTGTGGCCTAATCCTAACTGCTTAAGCAGAGAGAAAGACATGTTCAGTGTGGAGTGGGTGTGGTGAGGCAGTCTTCTCAATTCTGAATTTCTCTTCTTTTCACTCTCTGTCTTTTCATTTGTGATGACCTGGGAGAAGGTGTGATTTAGGGCATAAAGTGAGCATTTGGGATAAGAATATCTGGGTTTCAATTCCAGCTGTGCCATTTATTAGTTGTGGTATTTTGGTCAATCCATGTCACCTCTTTTTTTTTTTCTTTTAGACAGAGTCTCACTTTGTCACCCCGGCTGGAGTACAATGGCACGATCTCGACTCACTGCAAAGGTGATCCGCCCGCCTTGGCCTCCCAAAGTGCTGGGATTACAGGCATGAGCCACCATGCCCGGCCATGTCACCTCTTTAAGCCTTAGTTTCTTCATGTCTGTAATAGCCATGATGGCAATGCCTCAGTGTTTTAGCTCACGGTGCCATCATGATATTCCAGTGAGATGTTAAATGTGAAGGTGCTCTGTAAATTGGGAAGTGTTGTAATGATTACTCATATATCCACTGTTCAAAGGTATAAAGAGAGAGGATGTGAATCTGTTTGCTTAGGAGCTCTGCTGACTACCTTCCCAGCTGGTCCCCTAGCCACTTCTGTGGCTTTCTAACCATAACTGCTTCAGCATCAGCTCCAGCTGACCCCTTCCAGGTTATTCTCTCCAGTGTGCCTCCTTTGTTTGTTGCCTTCATTCTGTTTTGGTTGTCTGTCTGCAGTCTTGCCAAAATCAAAAGTGATCGACTCTGCCCCTAGAATACTAGCTAGTGGCCTGGTGTCAGCACATCCTGGCAAGGCCTGACAAAGGCCAAACATGGTCATGGGAAAAAGCTATAAAACAAGACAGCTTGCAGTTTCAAAAGCCAGTAACTTTCTTATTGTTCTTATTGTCTTTATTAAACTAACAAAGAAATCTATTTTATTTATATATATATATATATATATATATATTTTTTTTTTTTTTTTGAGATCGAGTCGTGTTCTGTCACCCAGGCTGGAGTGCAGCGGTTCAATCTCAGCTCACGGCAGCCTTCACCTTTTGGGCTCAAGCAGTCTTCCCACCTCAGCCTCCTGACTAGCTGGGACTAGAGGCACACGTCATCACACCCGGCTAATTTTTGTATTTTTTATAGAGACAGGGTCTTGCCATGTTTCCCGGGCTGGTCTCAAACTCTTGGGCTCAAGCAATCCACCCTCCTTGGCCTCCCAAAGTGCTAGATTAGAGGCATGAGCCACCTCACCTGGCAAAAGCAATGTTTTTAAGTGCTTGAAATCTCAGTGAGCTTCCTCTGACTAAATGTACACAGTGCAGAATGAGATACAAGCTGAGACCCTCATGTCCCCAGGGTCAGGCCAAGTGTACCCTCCTGCTTATTTGCTGAGTGATCCCCAGCAAGTGGTTGACCCTCACTAGGCTAATACCTGGGGAAATGCTTAGGATGTAGTAAGGCTCATGCTGGGGAAGAATGTGAAGTACTACTTTTACAGGGAGCTTCAGGATCACAGAATGCCAACCCTGTCAGGGACTCAAAAAGGTCATCCTGCCCAATCTCTTCCCTTGACAGATGGGGTAACTGAGGCCCAGAAAGGGAAAATGCTTTGCTTAGCGCCATTGAGCTATGTAGGTGCCCATCTAGGTTTAGAATCCACATCTGATGTGCTTACAGGCTCTTTCCGTTACTGGAAGAATCCATGTGTCTCTGCGTGTCTTTTTTCTGAGTGAACAAAGGATTGCACTCTGTATTATCAGGCTTTAAACTGTGTTCTGCAGAGCCCTAGTGGTCTCACCACCACTTCAATCACAGCCTCTACATGTTTTCTGTTTTCTATTTCAGAGTTTTGCTGTACAACTTGAAAGTCACTGATCTTGTTGATCTTTTAAAGCCCCTCCCAGTGTGTGTCTCTCCTGGATTCCTGGTGACATTTTTGCTTGCATTTCAATTCAGAAATGTTAGTTTCTATATTTCTATTATTTATTTATTTATTTTGAGACAGGGTCTCACTCTGTTGTCCAGGCTGGACTGCAGCAGTGCAGTTGTGGCTCGCTGCAGCCTCAACCTCCTGGGTTCAGGCGATCCTCCCACCTCAGCCTCCTGAGTGGCTGATGCTACAGGCACGTACCATCAAGCCCTGCTAATTGTTTAATTTTTGGTAGAGATGTGGTCTCACTGTGTTGCTCAGGCTGGTCTTGAACTCCTGGACTCAAGTGACCCTCCTACTTCGTCCTCCCAAAGTGCTGGGATTACAGATTTAATCCACTGTGCCAACTAATTTCTATGTTTTTCTTTTCTTTTCTTTTCTTTTTTTTTTTTTTGAGATGGAGTCTTGCTCTGTCGCCCAGGCTGGAGTGCAGTGGCCGGATCTCAGCTCACTGCAAGCTCCGCCTCCCAGGTTCACGCCATTCTCCTGCCTCAGCCTCCCGAGTAGCTGGGACTACAGGCGCCGCCACCTCGCCCGCCTAGTTTTTTGTATTTTTTTAGTAGAGACGGGGTTTCACCGTGTTCGCCAGGATGGTCTCGATCTCCTGACCTCGTGATTCACCCGTCTCGGCCTCCCAAAGTGCTGGGATTACAGGCTTGAGCCACCGCGTCCAGCCTTTTCTTTTCTTTTCTTTGAGACGGAGTCTCGCTCTGTCGCCCAGGCCGGAGCGCAGCGGTGCGATCTCAGCTCACTGCAAGCTTCGCCTCCTGGGTTCACGTCATTCTCCTGCCTCACTCAGCCTCCCGAGTAGCTGGGACTACAGGTACCCACCACCACACCCAGCTAATTTTTTTTGTATTTTTAGTAGAGACAGGGTTTTACCATGTAAGCCAGGATGGTCTCGATCTCCTGACCTCGTGATCCACCCGCCTCGGCCTCCCAAAGTGCTGGGTTTACAGATATGAGCCACTGCACCTGGCCTAATTTCTGTATTTCTAAAAAGTGGTCTACATAGTCATGGACTTTTCAGCATGGAGAACGGAACTTCATTTTTCCTAGATTTTGACACCACTGACTTTTACTGTCCAAAGTTAATGGCCCTTTCATAGTCTTCATCCTCCTCCTTTTTCTTCAGCATTTGACAGTTTTCCTCCACTTTTGTGTAAATCTCTCTTCTCCCTTGAATTATTTGACATTGTATTTCTGCCTTTTAGCATCTCTGAATATTTTTTCTTTGTCTCTTACTGGTTCTTTCTTTTCCATCACTGAGTTGTCCTTCAGAAGAGCCCAGGCCTACAGACCTCCTTATCTCTGGTTTGGTGATCATTTGGAGGCTTACCTCATTCTCACTCCCAGCTGTCCTCGGGTCTCTCTTGGATTCCTGACTGAAATTGATTTTCTTTTTAACAAATCAGTTTCTCTGTTACTTTAAGCTCACTCATTTTCATTCATTGTGCCATAATTCTTTTATTTCCCTAACTGAAAACTTTGGCAAAATCTAACTCTTCTCTGACCTTGTTCTATTTTCTACTTTTTTTTTTTTTTTTTTTTGTCGAGACAGCATCTCCCTCTGTTGCCCAGACTGGAGTGCAGTGGTGCGATCTTGGCTCACTACAACCTCCTTCTCTCAGTTTTAAGCGATTCTCATGCCTCAGCCTCCCATGTAGCTGGAATTACCACCACGCCCGGCTAATTTTTATATGGTTAATAGTGACGGAGTTTTACCATATTGGCCAGGTTGGTCTCGAACTCCTGGCCTTAAATAATCCTCCCATCTTGGCCTCCCACAGTGTTAGGATTGTAGGCATGAGCCTGTGTGTCCTGGCCAACCTTGTGCTATTTTTACGAACTTTATATCCCAGAGCTCCCACTCTCTCTCTCTCTCTTTTTTTTTTTTTTTTTTGACATTTGGTAATTTCAGGAGCCTAACAGCCCCTTGTTACCTTTCAGCAAGGTTTCTGCAAACTATTTTGTACTCCAGTATATTCACATTTTAGTTGATTGGACCTGTTGAGTCTTTAAACAATTGCATCTCAGCCTGGGCAACATAGTAAGACTGTTTCTACGAAAAAACAAAAATTAGCCAGGCATAGTGGTGTATGTCTGTAGTCGTAGCTCCTTGGGAGGCTGAGGCGGGAGGATTGCTTGATTCTAGGAGTTCAAGGTTACAGTGAGGTAAGATGGTGCCACTGTACTCCAGCCTGAGTGACAGAGCAAGACCCTGTCTCCAAAAAAAAACAATTTTTTGGCCGGGCGCGGTGGCTCAAGCCTGTAATCCCAGCACTTTGGGAGGCCAAGGCGGGCGTGTCACCTGAGGTTAGAGTTCGAGACCAGCCTGGTCAACATGGTGAAACCCCGTCGCTACTACAAATACAAAAATTAGCCGGGCGTGGTGGCAGGCACCTGTAATCCCAGCTACTCAGGAGGCTAAGGCAGGAGAATCGCTTGAAGCCAGGAGGCAGAGGTGCGGTGAGCCAAGATCATGCCATTGCACTCCAGCCTGGGGGACCAGAGTGAGACTCCGTCTCAAAAAAAAAGAAAAACAAAAAATAAAAAACAATTTTTTTTTTTTTTGAGACAGAGTCTCGCTCTATTGCCCGGGCAGGAGTGCAGTGGCACAATCTCAGCTCCCTGCAACCTCTGCCTCCCAGGTTCAAGCGATTCTCCTGCCTTAGCCTCCTGAGTAGCTGGGATTACAGGCACGCGCCATCATGCCTGGCTAATTTTTGTATTTTTGGTAGACACCAGTTTCACCACGTTGGCCAGGCTGGTCTCAAACTCCTGACCTCAGATGATCCGCCCGCCTTGGCCTCTGAAAGCGCTGGGATTACAGATGTGAGCCACCATACCCGGCCCCCAAATTTAAAAATAAAAAATAGGCCGGGCGCGGTGGCTCAAGCCTGTAATCCCAGCACTTTGGGAGGCCGAGACGGGCGGATCACGAGCTCAGGAGATCGAGACCATCCTGGCTAACACGGTGAAACCCCGTCTCTACTAAAAAAAAAAAATACAAAAATCTAGCCGGGCGAGGTGGCGGGCGCCTGTAGTCCCAGCTACTCCGGAGGCTGAGGCAGGAGAATGGCGTAAACCCGGGAGGCGGAGCTTTCAGTGAGCTGAGATCCGGCCACTGCACTCCAGCCCGGGCGACAGAGCGAGACTCCGTCTCAAAAAAATAAAAAATTAAAAAATTAAAAAAAATAAAAATAAAAAATAAAAGTTCCATCTAGTTTACTGAAATTTTGGAAGAAGGCAGGACAAAATCAAATTAATGGAGTCTTTCTTTACCCCATCCTCACTGTCTATTGAAGATTGTTGCTAATTGGCTGGGCATGGTGGCTCACACCTGTAATCCTAGCACTTTGGGAGGCTGAGGTGGGTGGATCGCCTCAGCTCAGGAGTTCGAGACCAGCCTGAGCAACAAAGTGAAACCCTGACACTACAAAACGTACAAAAATTAGCCAGGCGTGGTCGCGTGTGCCTGTGGTCCCAGCTGCTTGGAAGGGTGAAGTGGGAGAATGACTTGAGCCTGGAAGACAGAGGTTGCAGGTGAGCCAAAATTGTGCCAATGCACTCTAGTCTGGGTGACAGACCCAAACTCTGTCTCAAAAAAAAAAAAAAAAAAAGATTGTTGCTAATAATAAGCCTTTCAGTTCATCTCCTCACCTCAGATTATCTCCACCTCTCCTCAGTGATGAGGGCACATGTTAGATTTTTATCACTTAAAACTGATTATATCTGAGAGCCTGAACAAGATTCTCAGGTGATAGATTTTGAGGCGCGCTGTTCTAACAAGCGAGAAATAGCCCTCGCCTCTGAAACTGGTTGCCAAGTAATAGCTGGAACTTCATTTCTCTTTTCTCTACTCATTCCACATCCTCTGTGCCCTTAGTGTTATAACTACTAAGATAGTGAGGGCTCTTGTCCTGGTGTGATGATTCAGAGCTTCATTTCTAAGGTGTCTGAGTCACTGTTGGTATGTATAGGATTGCTTTAGGCTTCTCTTACCTCAAGGAGGTGCCACAGGGTGGGTAAAGAGAAAAAAAACTTGCTCAGGGTCCTACATTCAGTAGATGGGGCCTGGCACAGACATTATGGTATGTGAGTTGAGTATCCCTTATCCAAAACGCCTTGAACAGCCTAGGTGTGGTAGCTCACGCCTGTAATCCCAGCACTTTGGGAGGCTGAGGTCGGTGGATCACCTGAGGTCAGGAGTTTCAGACCAGCCTGGTCAACATGGTGAAACCTTATCTCTACTAAAAATACAAAAATTAGCCGGGCATGGTGGCACATGCCTGTAGTTCCAGCTACTCGGGAGATGGAGGCAGGAGAATTGGCTTGAGCCCAGGAGGCGGAGGTTGCAGTGAGCCAAGATCGAGCCACTGCACTCCAGCCTGGGTGACAAAGTGAGACTGTGTATCCAACCCCCCCTCCCCCAAAAAACAAAATAAATGCCTCGAACCAGAAGTGTTTCAGATTTTGGAGTTTTTCTGATTTTGCAATATTTGTATTATACTTGCTGTTTAAGCATCCCAAAGCTGAAAATGTGAAATCTGAAATGCTCCAAAACCTCAATCTTTTTGAGCACGGACTTGATGTTCAAGGGAGATACCCACTGGAGCTTGTTTATGTATGTATGTGTCCATGTATCCATCCACCCATCCATCTGTCTATCCATCCATCTGTCCTTTGTCACGTCTTCTAGGAGCCCATTGGAGCATTTTGGATTTCAGATTTTTGAATTTGGGATGCTCAACCTGTAACGAGAAAAGCAAAGGTTTTAAAATCCTTTCCCTATTATTCACTTATTTAGAGGCAGTATCTTGCTGTGTTGCCCAGGCTGGAGTCAAACTCTTGGGCTCAAGCAGTCCTCCTGCATTAGCCTCTCAAGTAGCTGGGACTATAGTTGCATGCCACCACTCCTGGCTCTTTATTAGATGTGGGGATTTTAGAAAAGTTACTTAACTTATCTGAGCCTAAATTTCTCATCTATAAAAAAAATAAAGGCTGGGTGCGGTGGCTTACACCTGTAATCCCACCACTTTGCGAGGCCAAAGCAGGTGGATCACCTGAGGTCAAGAGTTCGAGACCAGCGTGGCCAACATGGTGAAACCCC
This sequence comes from Rhinopithecus roxellana, assembly GCF_007565055.1. Classification (NCBI taxonomy): domain Eukaryota; kingdom Metazoa; phylum Chordata; class Mammalia; order Primates; family Cercopithecidae; genus Rhinopithecus; species Rhinopithecus roxellana. The sequence goes on along the minus strand of NC_044561.1, from coordinate 109,127,824 downwards.
ATCTCTACTAAAAATGTAAAAATTAGCCGGTCCTGGTGGCGGGCGCCTGTAATCCCAGCTACTTGGGAGGCTGAGACAGGAGAATCGCTTGAACCCAAGAGGTGGAGGTTGCAGTGAGCTGAGATCATGCCACTGCACTGTAGCCTATGTGATGAGTAAAACTCTGTCTCAAAGAAAAAAATAAATAAATAAAGATATCTAGGCCAGGCGGGGTGGCTCACACTTGTAATCCCAGCACTTTGAGAGGCTGAAGCTGGCAGATTACTTGAGGGCAGGAGTTTGAGACCAGCCTGGCTGACAGGGAAGCCCTGTCTTTACTGAAAAATACAAAAATTAGCTGGGCATGGAGGCATGTGCCTAATAGTCCCAGCTACTCGGGAGGCTGAGGCAGGAGAATCACTTGAACCTGGGAGGCGGAAGTTGCAGTGAGCTGAGATTGCACCACTGCGCTCCAGCCTGGGCAACAGAGCAAGACTCTTGTCTCAAAAAAAAAAAAAAAAGAAAGAAAGAAGGAAGGAAGGAAGGAGAAAGAAAGAAAGAGAAAGAAGGGAGGGAGGGAGGGAGGAAAAAAGAAAGAAAGAAAGAAAAGAAAGAAAGAAAGAAAAGAAAGAAAGAAAGAAAAGAAAGAAAGAAAGAAAGAAATGTACCAGAGAGGATTAAACATAAGGTGCCGAGATTATAATTCCTGACAGAGTAGGTGCCCACCTTTTCTCCTTTCCCTTTCTAGCCATTTGGTATCAGACTCATTTCCTTAATTTGAAGATGGCTAGTTTTTCCTTATCAATCCTCCCTCCTACTCATATGACTAGGAAAGAGGCAAAAATTATTTACTGCAATTTATAAAATCCCTACTAGCCTTTTGAAAATATTAATAGCTTTTAGTACCAGTATGGGATCTGGCAACCCTACCATTTGTGCAGATGCCGGAACTGCAGGCCTTAGATCCCCAGGAGGGAACCTGTATGTGTAGCTGAGGGGTCTGGAGATGGAGTTTTCCACCAGAATCTTAGTTTTCTTGTATATGTTATACAACTGCTCACTTGCAAGGGCTTGAGACATTGAAAGCGGAGCAAAAATGGAGTCTCCAGAAGAATGCATTAGATCCCCTAATACATAGAAGGTGAATGTCTACTGACATGATGCCAAATCCTGAGTCACCCTGGAGCAGCTTATTGTCCTGCACAGCATTATTGCCCGAGCCTGCATTGGGCCTAGCTGATAGGGACAGCCTTCTCATTTAATTTGTGTCTTCGTTTGTTTGTTGGTGTAAAAATTGCATTTTTCTTCATCTTTAAAAAAATTACATAGGGCTGGGTGTGGTGGCTCACACCTGTAATCCCAGCACTTTGGGAAGCCAAGGCAGGGGGATTGCTTGAGTCTAGGAGTTCAAGACCAGTCTGGACAACATAGTGAAACCCCTGTCTCTAAAAAAAATTTTTTTAATTAGCAAGGCATGGTGGGACATGCCTGTTGTCCCAGCTACGTGAGAGGCTGGGGTGGGAGGATTGCTTGAGCCTGGGAGGTTGAGAGCCATGATTGTGCCACTGCATTCCAGCCTAGGTGAAAGAGAGCCCATCTCAAAAAAAAAAAAAAAAAAGGAACACTAGGTGAACGCCTGTCACTTTGGACTTGAGGACACCTTAGGCCTTTCTCTGACCCTTTGACAGGCCCACCCATGTGGAGTCATATTTGAATAATACCCATCTTGAAGTGCATTGCTTTCTTTTTTTTTTTTTTTTTTTTTTTTTTTTTTTTTTTTTTTTTGAGACGGAGTCTCGCTCTGTCGCCCGGGCTGGAGTGCAGTGGCCGGATCTCAGCTCACTGCAAGCTCCGCCTCCCGGGTTTACGCCATTCTCCTGCCTCAGCCTCCCGAGTAGCTGGGACTACAGGCGCCCGCCACCTCGCCCGGCTAGTTTTTTGTATTTTTTAGTAGAGACGGGGTTTCACTGTGTTAGCCAGGATGGTCTCGAACTCCTGACCTCGTGATCCGCCCGTCTCGGCCTCCCAAAGTGCTGGGATTACAGGCTTGAGCCACCGCGCCCGGCCCGAAGTGCATTGCTTTCTAGTGAGTGAATTAAAGTAGGGAATAAAGTAGGTGAGTTGAAAAAACAATTTCAGGAAATCACCATTTAACTGGGAAAAAGAACAAGCGGAAATAGGCTAAAATGGCTTTCTTTAGATGGAAGGACTATGAGTAAATTATCTGTTCATTATTCTGTGATTTCTGTATTTTCTTTTTTTTTTTTTTTGAGACAGAGTCTTGTTCTGTCACCCAGGCTGGAATGCAGTGGCATGATCTTGGCTCACTGCAACCTCTACCTCCCGGGCTCAAGTGATTCTCCTGCCTCAGCCTCCCGAGTAGCTGGAATTACAGCACCTGCCACCATGCCCAGCTAATTTTTGTACTGTTAGTAGAGACAGGGTTTCACCACGTTGTCCAGGCTGGTCTCGAACTCCGGACCTCAGGTGATCTGCCCGCCTCAGCCTCCCAGTGTGCTGGGATTACAAGTGTAGGCCACCGTTCCCAGCTGATTTCCGTGTTTTCTTCTTTTTTGTTTTTTGAGACAGGGTCTCACTCTGTCACCCAGGCTGGAGTGCAGTTGCATGATCTTGGCTCACTGCAACCTCCGCCTCCCAGGATCAAGCGATTCTCCTGCCTCAGCCTCCCGTGTAGCTAGGATTACAGGCATGCACCACTACACCTGTCTAATTTTTTTATTTTTATTAGAGATGGGGTTTATCCATGTTGGTCAGGCTTGTCTTGAACACGTGACCTCAAATGATCCACCTACCTCGGCCTCCCAAAATGCTGGATTACAGGCGTGAGCCACTGTGCCTGGCCGATTTCCATATTTTCTAAAGTGAGCACATACTGCTTTTATAAAAGGGAACAAGCTGGTTTTGTTTTGTTTTGTTTTTAAATTTTTGAGACAGGCTTGTTCTGTTGCCTAGGCTGGAGTACAGTTGCCAGATCGTGGCTCACTGCAACCTCTGTCTCCTGGGTTCAAGTGATTCTCATGCCTCAGCCTGCTGGAGTAGCTGGAATTACAGGTGTGTGCCACCACATCCAGCTAATTTTTGTACTTTTAGTAGAGATGGTGTTTCACCACATTGACCAGGCTGGTCTCGAACTCCTGACCACAGGTGATCGAGCCTCAGCCTCCCAAAGTGTTGAGATTACAGGCATGAGCCACCATGCCCGGCCGGGAAAAGGTTTTAAGTTGCCATTTTAAACAACTGATAAATAGTAAAGTTCAAATAAAAAGTAGCCACAGTTTGTAGTGTTAATAAATAAACAAGGAGTAGATTCCAGTTAGGCCAGTATTTTGAGAGTTAAGTGGGGACTGTGAAAGAGAGAATGTAGGTGCTGGCTGAAACTCACTGTGTAAGAGTCAAACCACCTCATCCCCTTTTGAAATGTGACTGGTACAAAAACAAACAAAAAAAATTCAACTTCTGGGCATTAAGTAGCTCATTCAAGTATATGGGTGCTTGGGATCTGACAAAAGAACCACTGTCCTATAGAGAGGTCAAACATCATCAAGCTTGTGGTCTCTAGGTGGTTTATACTTTTAGAATATTCACAGTTAGCATGTCGGGTTCATAGCCTGAGGAGTGTTCTCAATAGGCATCCCCTGGGTCTCTTGAATAAATGATAAGAGGGCTTTTTTGTTAGTCTGTTCTAACATAGGCATAGCTGGGAGCAGGATTTATTTCAGTGAGTTGGCAAATAATAGCTAAAAGGTAGCCTGGGACACATACCCTCTCCATAGGTAATTAAATCAAAATCATGTCATTCTATCTCTGGAAGGTAAACAGAACAGTGGATTAATATAGTACACTAGGCTGGGCACAGTGGCTCATGCCTGTGATACCAACACTTTGGGAGGCTGAGGTGGGTGGATCGCTTGAGGGCAGGAGTCCAAGACCAGCCTGGCTAATATGGTAAAACCCTCTCTCTACTAAAAATACAAAAATTAGCTGGGCATGGTAGCAGGTGCCCATAATCCCAGCTTCTCAGGAGGCTGAGGCACAAGAATCGCTTGAGTCCAGGAGGTGGAGGTTCCAGTGAACCACAATTGTGCCTGCGCCACTGCACTCCAGCCTGGGGGACAGAGCAAGACTAGGTCTCAAAAAAAAACACACACAAAAAAAATATGTACACACACACACACACACACACACGTATGTATTAGACTAATATCCTTGGAAGGCTTTCTTGATTCCCACCAATCAGACATAATTGCTTCTCCTTTGAATTCCTATGGTCCTTCTTTTTATTTATCAATTTATAGATCAATGTCATCTCTACTCTTTAGAGGCAGGGACCCTTTTTGTATCTTCCATAGTGCAATGGGTACTCAATAAATGGTTATTAAGTGTAAATCCCCAACTCTGAATTAACATTTTTCCTGACTTGATAGGTTTAGGGCCAAGACAAAAAGGATGATGCCTGAAGCTGTGAAGTCTAGGTGGGAATCACTTACCTGCAATATTGAGTATTTGCAGCCTATCTCCATGGCTTCTTGCATGGTGGGATAGAAGAAGAATCTGTAATTCATTACCCTGCCTATCTCTCTCCAACTTGCCTCTTCTCTCTGAACTCCCCATTCTGCTCTCCCTCTGTATTAGTTCTCTATTGCTATAGATCACTCTAAAACAAAATTATTATCTCTCATGGTTTCTGTAGGTCAGAAACTTGGGAGCAGGCTTGGTAGGGTGGTTCTGGCTTAGAGTCTCTCATGTGGTTGCAGTGAGATGTCCCTGGGACTGTAGCCATCCAAACTCTTGACTGGGGCTGGAGGATTCATTTGCAAGGTAAATCATGCACATGGCTAGCAGGTTGGCATTGGCAAGTTGGTTCCTCTCCACATGGGCCTCTCTAGAGGGCTGTTTGAGTGTCCTGATGATACGGTGGCTAGCTTCCCCCAGAACTAGTAGTTTATAGCGTCTTGAAGCAGAAACTGTAATGTGTTTTATGATGTAGCTTCAGAAGTCACCTATTGTTGCTTCCTCCATATTCTATTAGTTACATGAGCCATCCCTGGGGGGATTATACATATGTGTGAATTAATATCAGGAGTCAGGGATCACTGGGCTCGTTGAAGTCCATCTTGGAGCTGACTACCATACCTTTCATCCACTTCTGTGATTCCCCAAATGAGGATTAGTAAGCTTAGCCTTGGTTCCCTCCTCCTTCATTCCCACTGCCATTCCTAATTCAAGGCCTCATCCTGCAGTAATAACCTTCAATTTTTGTCCCCGCTTAATCCGTCTTTCAGTCTGTTCCAAGCATAGCTTTGAGTATGTTGTTTCTTTATCCATCTTCAGTAATTAAAATGTGTGCTCCATGAGAGCAAAGACTATTGTATTAATTGTGTTAATCTGTTGCTGCATAAAAATATTACCACAAATGTAGTAGCCTAAAACAACACATATTCATTGTCTCACAGTTTCTGTGGTTCAGGATTCTGCAACATGGCGATCAAGGTGTCGGTCAGCCTCTTATCTGACACTCAGCTGGGGAAGGATCTGCTTCCAGGCTCCTGTTGTTGGCAGCATTCAGTTCCTTGCAGATTGTTGAACTGAAGGTTTCAGTTTCTTGCTGTCTTTCTGCTGGAGGCTGCTCTCAGTTCTTTGTTACGTGGCCCTCTCACAGCACATCAGCTTGCCTCTTCAGACCTAGCAGGAGAGAGTGTCCCTCAGCAAGACAGATGTGAAAATACCATATAATGTAATCATGTAAAGTCACTCATATACATTCCATCACTTTTGCCATATTCTAATGATTAAAAGCAAGCCACAGGCCCTACCCACACTCACTGGGGGGATTATGCAAAGGTGTGAATACCAGGAAGCAAGAATCCTACAGACCACATTAGTGTCTGTCTGCCGTGACTATGCGTCTTTAGCACCCTGAGCAGAGCATGGCACAGAGTAAGTCTCATATTTGAATGAATGGGTGTACTGTGACTATTATGTTTCCAACTTCTGACTTAAGCCTTTTTCTTCACTTCTTTCTTTTCTGTTTCAGAGTTACCAATTTATTCTTGCGACTCCTCTACTCTTGTCATCTGACCTCATGGATGAACTTCAGGATGTTCAGCTCACAGAGATCAAACCACTTCTAAATGACAAGGTAAAGACTTCTCTGTTTTCACTAAAATATGGACAAGCCTCTTCTTCTGATAGTATTTCATTTTCCGTATCATCTAAATAGTAACTTAAAACGTATGTGGCTTGACTTTCAATGAAAGGAATACTTTAAACAATCTATTTCTTTTTTTTTTGAGATGGTGTCTCACTCTGTCCCCAGGCTGGAGTGCAGTGGTGCAATCTTGGCTCACTGCAACCTTCCACTCCCTGGTTCAAGCAATTCTCTTGCCTCAGCCTCCCGAGTAGCTGGGATTACAGGCACGCGTCACCACACCCAGCTAATTTTTGTATTTTTAGTAGAGACAGGGTTTCATCATGTTGGCCAGGATGGTCTTGATCTCCTGACCTCATGATCCACCTGCCACGGCCTCCCAAAGTGCTGGGATTACAGGCGTGAGCCACCATGCCAAGCCAAAAAATCTATTTCTTAAGCATCTTTTTGATGTTCCCCCCCTTTTCTTTCTTCCTACTTTTGTTTCCATGAGCCACATTCAATCAAGTTATCTTTGAGATTTTTGTATTTTACAGATAGAGATGTTAAGGGAAAAAATAATGTGGCAATGTTAAGCAGAAAGTATGAGGGTGGGGCTGGGCGCAGTGGCTCACACCTGTAATCCCAGCACTTTGGGAGGTCGAGGCAGGTGGATCACTTGAGGTCAGGAGTTCGAGACCAGCCTGGACAACAAGGTGAAACCTTGTCTCTACTATAAATAGAAAAATTAGCTAGATGTGGTGGCATGCACCTGTAATCCCAGCTACTCGGGAGGCTGAGGCAGGAGAATTGCTAGAACCTAGGAGGCGGAGGTTGCAGTAAGCCAAGATCGCACCACTGCACTCCAGTCTGGGTGACTCAGTGAGACTCCATCTCAAAAAAAAGAAAGAAAGAAAGAAAGAAAAAGAAAGTATGAGGGTGGAGTTTGACTCAGAATCCAAGTGTCTTGACTTTCAGTTTCAATAAGGAAAATTTGCCATCCATGACTAGTGATGTATTTGGGTGCAGTGTTCTCCCTAAAGTTTGCCAAGTCTATGATGTGATCTTTCTGTCAGTATCACAGTTTTTATCAGGGAGGACTGGATGTCAGTCATATACCACATTTTTATGTTAGTGTCAGAGAACTACACAAGGAGCAGATGAGCAGCACAGTTGATGACCACTAGACACTGGTGTGATATGATTTACCAAAAGAAAGGTTTTGGCCGGGTGCAGCGGCTCACGCCTGTAATCCCAGCACTTTGGGAGGCCAAGGCTGACGGATCACTAGAGGTCAGGAGTTTGAGACCAGCCTCGCCAACATGGTGAAATTCCATCTCTACTAAAAATACAAAAAGTAGCTGGGCGTGGTGGTGCAGGCCTGTAGTCCCAGCTACTCGGGAGGCTGAGGCAGGAGAATCACTTGAACCCAGAAGGCAGAGGTTGCAGTGAGCTGAGATCATGCGCCTGCACTCCAGCCTGGGCGACAAAGCAAGACTCTGCCTCAAGAAAAAGAAAAGAGGCCGGGCGCGGTGGCTCAAGCCTGTAATCCCAGCACTTTGGGAGGCCCAGACGGGTGGATCACGAGGTCCGGAGATCGAGACCCTCCTGGCTAACACGGTGAAACCCCGTCTCTACTAAAAAATACAAAAAAACTAGCCGGGCGAGGTGGCGGGCGCCTGTAGTCCCAGCTATTCGGGAGGCTGAGGCAGGAGAATGGCGTAAACCCGGGAGGCGGAGCTTGCAGTGAGCTGAGATCCGGCCACTGCACTCCAGCCTGGGCGACAGAGCGAGACTCCGTCTCAAAAAAAAAAAAAGAAAAGAAAGTTTTGTTTTCTCTCTTGTTCTTTAGTGTTCAGTAAATGTGCCTGAAATTCCTTTTTTTTTTTTTGAGATGGAGTCTTAACTCTGTCACCCAGGCTGGAGTGCAGTGGTGCAATCTCGGCTCACTACAAGCTCTACCTCCCGGTTTCAAGTGATTCTCCTGCCTCAGCCTCCTGAGTGGCTGGGATTACAGGCGTGCACCTGGCTAATTTTTGTATTTTTACAAAACTGACCTTGTGATCCACCCGCCTTGTCCTCCTAAAATGCTGGGATTACAGGCATGAGCCACCGTGCCCAGCTGCTTGAAATTCCTTCCTTTCCACTCTATTGTTTTGGTTTATTTTCATTGTCTCTATTGAAATACTCTTGTAGCTTTGTGTGAGTGAGGTCATGCCATCCTTTCCTGAGGGAGTGTTGACGGAGTATGAGGATAAAGATGGATGAACGGGGGGGACGGGGAGGGGGTGTGTGGGTGACATCAGGAGGTAATCTGTTGCTTATTATTTTTATCTGCCCAAGGCAAGGACCTTCACCTGCAGCCTCTGGAGCTGCTGACTTCTTATGTGTTTACTAATTTGCTTTTGAATCCTTCCACCCCATTTTCATCCCTGTGATCTCTCCATTCCCACTCCCACCCCTTCTTTTATCTTTCACCAGACTTCTCTCTCCCTTGGCAAGCTGCAGGCCTTTTTTTTTTTTTTTGAGACGGAGTCTTGCACTATCACCCAGGCTGGAGTGCAGTGGCAAGATCTCAGCTCACTGCAACCTCCGCCTCCTGGGTTCAAGTGATTCTCCTGTCTCAGCCTCCCAGGTGCACGCTGTTTTTGTGAGACGGAGTCTTGCTCTGTCACCAGGCTAGAGTGCAGTGGCGTGATCTTGGCTCACTGCAACTCTGCCTCCCGGGTTCAAGCGATTCTCCTGCCTCAGCTTCCCAAGTAGCTGGGACTACAGGTGTGCACCACCACACCCAGCTAATTTTTGTATTTTGACTAGAGATAGGGTTTCACCATGTTGGGCAAGATGGTCTCGATCTCTTGACCTCTTGATCCGCCCACCTCAGCCTCCAAAAGTGCTGGGATTACAGGCGTGAGCCTGTGCGCCCGGCCACTGCACGCTTTTTTAACCTCCATTTGGTTTCTCCTGCTGCTTCCCCTCCTATTTCCAGAAAACTCTCTCCTTTAAGTACCATTTGTGTATGTGTATATGTGAGGGCTGTGCCAAAAATGTTGTGCCTAGGAGAGGAGGAAGGAAATAAAATCTGAGCCAGGCACACACCTATAACCGGGCTCACACCTATAATTCCAGCACATTGGGAGGCTGATGCGGGAGGATCACCTGAAGCCAGAAGTTCAAGACCAGCCTGGGCAACAAAGGGAAATCCTGTCTACCAAAAAATTAAAAAAATTATCCAGGTGTGGTAGCAGATGCCTATAGTCCCAGCTACTTGGGAGGCTGAGCTGTAATGATCAGTTGAGCCTGGGAGGTTGAGGCTGCAGTGAGCTGTGATTGTGCCACTGCACTCCAGCCTGGGCAACAGAGTAAGACCCTGTCTCAAAAAGTAAATAAATAGAGAAAGAGGTTCTCTTTCTGTCTCCCTTCCCCTGCCATATGGGGACACAGCAAGAAGGCAGCTGTCCACAAACCAGGAAGAGATTCGTCATGAGAAACTGAACCCTTCTAGAACCTTTTTTTTTTTTTTTGAGATGGAGTCTCGCTCTGTTGCCCAGGCTGGAGTGCAGTGGCGTGATCTCAGCTCACTGCAAGCTCCGGGTTTATGCCATTCTCCTGCCTCAGCCTCCCGAGTAGCTGGGACTACAGGCGCCAGCCACCTCGCCCGGCTAGTTTTTTGTATTTTTTAGTAGAGACGGAGTTTCACCATGTTCGCCAGGATGGTCTCGATCTCCTGACCTCGTGATCCTCCCGTTTCGGCCTCCCAAAGTGCTGGGATTACAGGCTTGAGCCACCGCGCCTGGCCTAGAACCTTAATCTTGAACTTTGCAGCCTTAAGAACTGTGAGAAAATAAATTTCTGTTCTTTTAAGCCATGAAGTCTATGTGATTTTGTTATGACAGCCGGAGTAGACCAAGACACGAAGCAGTGTCTCACTTCCTAACATCTATCCGCTCCTCTTTGATAGGCCTATGCTGTTCCTACCCACCTCCCACATTCCACCTTACTCCTGTGTCTCCCTGAGATGTAAGTGTTCCTGTACCATCACTATTCGTGAGGACTCTCTCGGCTCTTGCCAAGCAGGTAGATAGGCAAGAGGCCCTGTTTAGATCATGGCACTTCCAAACAAAGACTTCTGTCCCATTAGCCTCCCTCTCCCCCTCCCCAGGACGTGAATGCTTCTGTCTGCCCAGCAGGTGGGTGGTTTTGTGTATGTGGTAAACGGTATAATGATAATAATGCCTCTCATCCATTACTTCATTTGAACCTCCCAATAGCTTGATGAGGAAGAGAACACAGATAAATTTATTCCCACATTGCTAGTGAGTTAACGAAGGCTAGAAAAGGTGAAGTAGCTTACTCCTATTGAGTATCAAAGAATGCCTGCTGTATGGCAGGATTTCTCACTGTTGATGTTTTGGATTGGATCATTGTTTGTTGTGGAACACTGCTCTGTGCATTGTAGAATGTTTAGCAGCATCTTTGGCCTCTACCCACTAGATGCTAATAGCACTCCCCAGTGGTGACAACCAAAAATGTCTCCAGACATTGCCAGATGTCCCTGGGAAGCAAAATTGCCTTGGTTGAGAACCACTGGTGTAGAGGAAAAACCTCCAGATTTGCATAGAAGTAGATGGTTTGAGGGTTTTTTTGTTGTTGTTTTTGCCTGTCCTGGTATGATTTATTTATTATCTTTTATGTGCCAAGTGCTTTACATACATTCTCTCTAATTCTCAGAATATCCCTTTGAGATAGATAGTAGTATTCCTACTTCACAGATTAAAAATCCGAATGAAATGCTGGTTTGCCTAGTAAAGTGGCAAAGCCAGACGGAAAGCAAAGTCTTTCCTCCTCTTAAAACCTGAGCCGTTTCCACTGTGTTAATCCTATAGATGTTTTGGCATCACCTTTGTGGCTTGCCCTGTCTCTTTAAGGAGAAGCCTAAAAATGTGCAGTATTTCACCTTATCCTTCTGTCCGTTATCCTTATAAATATACTTTTTGCTGAAGACATTGCTGCATCCTCCAGGCTTCAGGAAGCTAAAGGAAGACTAGAAGCAACGTTTTACCGTGAAATTTGTCCTGAGATGACTGTAAGGAGGCATTCTCAATATAGCTTTGAGCAAGGCTTATGTTAACTTGTCTCATGTCGTTTGTTGGTGCTTTTCCCATTTTATTTTAGTATGCCTGTAATTTTGTCTATGGCTCAGAATTGTCAAGAAGTGGATAATTTTGCCATACTTGTTTTGGCTCCAGTGATGAAAAGAAGCAACCACCAGTACTTTGTTTTGCGGGGCAGAAATTCCACGGGCATATGAAATGATTTTTAAAATAGCATTTAACTATTTTCAGAGCACTTTCACAAATAATATCTTATTTTAATCTTCCAGTTTCTTGTAAGTAGTTGAAGATATTTTAACTCCATTTTACAGATGACACTGAGAGGTTATGTGACTTGTTCAGAGCTAGTGTCTGTTAAGTTGGTGGAGCCAGGATAGAAGCTACGTCTTCTGACTTTGACCTGGACCTGGGGGTCTAGGGTTCTTCCCACCATCTACTGCCTCTTGTACCTGGTTGCTCCAGTCTCCTCACCCAAAAGACCTTGTAATAAACAGGAGAGTAGACTGTTTTGCTTCATTTTCCCTGCCTTCCTCTACCTACTATTGGTTCAGATACTACTGAACCCTGTGAAAGCAAAAGGTGAGGCTTGAGAAAACAAGTAGAAGGCCACACTTAGCTTCTGAAGAATTGAGGAAATAGCAGAAGGGGGAATAAATGTTTAGTAGAGAGAACAGAAATAAGTTATGTACTTTGTTTTGGTTGTTACAGTAGAAAGTGAGGTAAATCTTTTTTTGTTTTGTTTTGTTTTTTGAGATGGAGTCTCACTCTGTTGCCCAGGCTGGAGTGCAGTGGCATGATCTCGGCTCACTGCAACCTCTGCCTCCTGGATTCAAGGATTCTCCTGCCTCAGCCTCCCAAGTAGCTGGGATTATAGACACCTGCCACCATGTCCAGCTAGTTTTTGTATTTTTGGTAGAGACGGGGTTTCGCCATGTTGGCCAGGCTTGTCTTGAACTCCTGACCTCAAGTGATCCGCCCGCCTTGGCCTCCCAAAGTGCTGGGATTACAGGCATGGGCCACCGCACCCACCTGAAAGTGGGGTAAATTTTACTGCAATTTAAGTTTTCCTTTTCTACTAATCACAACATGTAAGCAGAGGAGGGAGGAGGATGTTAGAACTAGAGGAGGGAGAACCCTGGGAACAACATTTTGTAACCTCCAGGACAACAGAGATAGCCAAAGCATTTGTGCTAAGGGCTTGCTCTGTTGCCCAGGCTGGAGTGCAGTGGCACAATCATGGCTTATTGCAGCCTCCCGGGCTCAAGCAGTCCTCCTGCCTCTGCCTCCTGAGTAGCTCTTGCCACCATGCCTGGCTTAGTTTTGTATTTTTTTAGAGACCGAGCTTTGCCATGTTGAAACTCCTGGGCTCAAGCCATCCACCCATCTCGGCCTCCCAAAGTGCTAGGATTACAGGCATGAGCCACTGCCTTTTTTTTTTTTTTTTTTTTTTTTTTTGAAACAGGGTCTCTGTCATCCAGGTTGGAGTACAGTGGCATGGCCATGGCTTGCTGCAGTCTCTACCACCTGGGTTCAAGCAATTTTCCCACCTTAGCCTCCTAAGTAGGTGGGACCACAGGTGTGCGCCACCATGCCTGGCCAATTTTTAAATTATTTGTAAAGAAGAGGTCTCATTATGTTGCCCAGGCTGGTCTCAAACTCCTGGGCTCAAGCAGTCCTCCTGCCTCAGCCTTCCAAAGTGCTGGTATTATAGGCATGAGCCACTGCACCCAGCTCCAAGGTTGTTTAAAAAAAAAAAAAAAAAAACGGGGAGAGAGAGAAAAGAAAAAGCAGCTGTAATTAAAAATAGATTTATTGACATTTTCATCAAAGAATATTCATGAAGTGCTACATCTAGTGTGGACTAGAGAGTGGGTGTCCCTTAATGTACTAAGACATGAGTGTTACATCTGTTGTCATCTGTTGCTGTAGATGGGACTGCAGCAGGAAATGGGTTCCCAAGCAAGTTGCCATGCCACCATTACAGACTAGATGACCCTCAACCAGTTACAGGAGGCAATAGGTGGTCCACGTCTTAGCCACACCTTAGCAGAGTGCCCATGGGATTTTTAGAGTGGAAATTCTACTTTTTCAGCAATCTACAGGGGATTATCTGATTGTAGATAGTTTTATCTAAGTATCCAACCTCTTTATAAATTTCTTTATGAAGTCTGTTTCTTAGTATATTTTGAAGGTAATGATTGCTATAGATACTTAAATATATATATATATATATATATATATATATATATGCACTATATATAGAATTTTCATTCTTATCCCTGGATTATCAGTTTGAACTGATTTCTTTTTTTTTTTTTTTTTTTTTTTTTTTCTTGAGACGGAGTCTCGCTCTGTCGCCCAGGCTGGAGTGCAGTGGCCGGATCTCAGCTCACTGCAAGCTCCGCCTCCTGGGTTTACGCCATTCTCCTGCCTCAGCCTCCCAAGTAGCTGGGACTACAGGCGCCCGCCACCTCGCCCGGCTAGTTTTTTGTATTTTTTAGTAGAGACGGGGTTTCACCATGTTAGCCAGGATGGTCTCGATCTCCTGACCTCGTGATCCGCCCGTCTCAGCCTCCCAAAGTGCTGGGATTACAGGCTTGAGCCACCGCGCCCGGCCAGTTTGAACTGATTTCTACTTGAAAATGATTTGCTGGGCCAGGCGCGGTGGCTCATGCCTGTAATCCCAGCACTTTGGGAGGCCGAGGCGGGCGGATCACCTGAGGTCGGGAGTTCGAGACCATCCTGACCAACATGGGGAAACCCTGTCTCTACTAAAAATATAAAATTAGCCGGGCCTGGTGGCACATGCCACCTCAGCTACTCCAGAGGCTGAGGCCGGAGAATGGCTTGAACCCAGGAGGCAGAGGTTGCTGTGAGCCAAGATCGTGCTATTGCACTTCAGCCTGGGCAAGAAGAGCAAAACTCCATCTAAAAACAAAAAAAGAAAGGAAATGATTTGCTAGGCCGGGCGCGGTGGCTCACGCCTGTAATCCCAGCACTTTGGGAGGCTGAGGCGGGCGGATCACGAGGTCAGGAGATCGAGACCATACTGGCTCACACGGTGAAACCCCGTCTCTACTAAAAATACAAAAAATTAGCCGGGCACGGTGGCGAGCGCCTGTGATCCCAGCTACTCGGGAGGCTGAGGCAGGAGAATGGCATAAACCCGGGAGGCGGAGCTTGCAGTGAGCTGAGATCACGCCACTGCACTCCAGCCTGGGCGACAGAGCAAGACTCCGTCTCAAAAAAAAAAGAAAATGATTTGCTGATGATTTTTTTTTTTTTGAGTTGGAATCTCGCTCTGTCACCCAGGCTGGAGTGCAATGATGCGATCTTGGTTCACTGCAACCTCTGCCTCCCAGGTTCAAGCAATTCCTCTGTCTCAGCCTCCCGAGTAGTTGGGATTATAGGCGCCTGCCACCACACCCTGCTAATTTTTGTATTTTTAGGTAGAGATGAGGTTTCACCATATTGGCCAGGCTGGTCTCTTTACCAGGCTGGTCTCGAACTCCTGATCTCGTGATCCACCTGCCTCAGCCTCCCAAAGTGCTGGGATTACAGGCGTGAGCCACCGCGCATGGCCCTGCTGATGATTTTAATACACTGATTTATTATACTAATTGATTATATTAATCTTTATTATTAAAGAAAAACGGAGTATTTTCTGAGCTTATCTAACTCTTTGCTTGTACAATTCCCCATCTTTGTTTCTACTTTTTGTTGGGAAGGATTATCTTTTTTGTGTATGGCTTTTTAATACAAACAGTCATATTTTATTCTCTTTAACAGTTTTTTTTTGTTTTGTTTTGTTTTTTGAATCAGCTTATTTCTAAAACCTTTTACTATTGCAACAACTCACTTTCTCCACTTTAGTCCCTAGCATGTCAATTACATGTAACCTTTCCTCTTTGGTATTCGTTTCTTCCTCAGATCAAGTATCTCTATTTTGAGATGTTCATAAGCTCTACAAAATGATATTTGTTACACTCATTAAGTGTTAGGACCAGGAATACAGTGGTGAATCAGACACAGACCTTTCCTTTACATTCACAGAACAGGTAAATTCACCCGAAATCTCTTCCTATTGATAGTTGGTCTAAGGTCTTATCTGTCTCGTCTTTCTTTACATTATGTCTGTTGCTTCTGTCTTTTGAAACTATGCCTTTTGACCAGATCTCATGTTAGGAAATGACATGTCTCTTCTCCCTAGCAATGACTTGTTTTTGAAACATTTCTCCCTTTCACACCCCCCTTTCTTTTTTTCATAATTCACTTTAATCATTGACCCGTTCTAGTTTCTTTTTGCTAATTCTCTAAGCTTGTGACTGTGAGGCTTACTTGCTTTAATTTACCTTTTGGGTTACTTTACTTACCTTCTACATATGGCCACTAGGCTCCATCAGAAAACACTCCTGTTAGCTGGCTTCTACTTTGACTGCAACTTTCAGTAATAATTAATGGCTTTCCTTGACTTTTTTCCTCTTCAAATTATTCTGTTGTTTTCATTTTTTCCTTGAATCCCTTTCTGCTGCTTAAGTCTGCTTAGTGTAAGAATTTCTCAGAATATGGAATTAATGGCATCTTCAAAATGGACAGAAAAAAGAAAGTACCCATAGCCTGAAATTTCTAGAAGTTTTGTTAGAATGGAACCATATACTGTGAACATCAGAAACAAACAAACTGAGGCAGGAGGATTGCTTGAGCCCAGAGGTCAAGGCCACACTGAGCTATGATCATGCCACTGCAACTCCAGCTTGGGTGACAAAGCAAAACTCTGTCTCAAAAAGAAAAAGAAACAGGGCAGGTGCAGTGGCTCATGCCTGTAATCCCAACACTTTGGGAGGCCAAGGTAGGCAGATTGCTTGAGCCCAGAAGTTGGAGACCACCTGGGCAACATGGTGAAACCCTGTCCCTGTTAAAAATACAAAAATTAGCCAGTTGTGGTGGCACGTGTCTGTAATCCCAGCTACTCTGGAGGCTGAGGCGGGAGAATCGATGGAACCCGGCAGGTGGAGGTTGCAGTGAGTGGAGATTGCGCCACTGCACTCCAGCCTGGGCAGCAGATCAAGACTCAGTCTCAAAAAAAAAAAAAAAAACAATTAGCCAAGCAGGGCAGCACATGCCCATAGTCCCAGCTACTCAAGTGGCTGAAGCAGGAGGATCACTTGAGCCTGGGAGATCAATGCTGCAGTGAGTTGTGATCATGCAACTGCATTCCAGGCTGGCTGACAGAGGAAGACCCTATCTCAGGGGAAAAAAGTAAAAGAAAAAAAGAAGTCTCTAGGGAAGGGCCCCAGAAGGTACTCAGCCTTTTAGAATGGCGCCAGTGACTAGTATTGAACTTGTAATGAGTACAGAGAATAAATAATATGGCCTCAGTTAACCACAGTTGAGTCAAGGACCGGCTAATGATCCCCATTCAGAAACTCTGGAGCCAATTATTGTCACATAGACCTAGTCATTCCCATTTTCCAGGGTGATTACTCATGAAGCTAGAAGCCTTTCTCTAAGAGGGTCTGGGATCTCTCTCAAAAAAAAAAAGGTTGGGTGCGGTGGCTCACCCCTGTAATCCCAGTACTTTGGGAGACTGAGACGGGCAGATCACGAGGTCAGGAGATCGAGACCATCCTGGCTAACACAGTGAAACCCCGTCTCTACTAAAACTACAAAAAAAATTAGCTGGGTGTGGTGGCAGGCACCTGTAGTCCCAGCTACTTGGGAGGCTGCGGCAGGAGAATGGCATGAACCCAGGAGGTGGAGCTTGCAGTGAACCGAGATGGCACCACTGCACTCCAGCCTGGGCGACAGAGCGAGACTCCATCTCAAAAAATAAAAAATAGGCCGGGCGCGGTGGCTGAAGCCTGTAATCCCAGCACTTTGGGAGGCCGAGACGGGCGGATCACGAGGTCAGGAGATTGAGACCATCCTGGCTAACACAGTGAAACCCCGTCTCTACTAAAAAAATACAAAAAACTAGCTGGGTGAAGTGGCGGGCGCCTGTAGTCCCAGCTACTCGGGAGGCTGAAGCAGAAGAATGGCGTAAACCCGGGAGGCGGAGCTTGCAGTGAGCTGAGATCCGGCCACTGCACTCCAGCCTGGGCAACAGAGCGAGACTCCGTCTCAAAAAAAATAAAATAAAATAAAAATAAAAATAAAAAATAAAAAGCCAGGAAAACAAATGCTAAATAGTCTTCACTCCGTTATTGGTACCTTTTATCTGGGAGTATAGCTATGAAGATAGGATTGAGAACACAGAGTTGTTTTTTGCTAGGTACTCAACAAATAAGACATAGCTTGAGGTTCTTTTTTTTTTTTTTTTTTTTTTTTTTTTTTTTTTTTTTTTTGAGACGGAGTCTTGCTCTGTCGCCCGGGCTGGAGTGCAGTGGCCGGATCTCAGCTCACTGCAAGCTCCGCCTCCCGGGTTTACGCCATTCTCCTGCCTCAGCCTCCCGAGTAGCTGGGACTACAGGCGCCCGCCACCTCGCCCGGCTAGTGTTTTGTATTTTTTTAGTAGAGACGGGGTTTCACCATGTTAGCCAGGTCTCGATCTCCTGACCTCGTGATCCGCCCGTCTCGGCCTCCCAAAGTGCTGGGATTACAGGCTTGAGCCACCGCGCCCGGCCAGCTTGAGGTTCTTGAGGGCATTGCCTTTCTGCTTTTGGCATGCTCCTTTGTGCTCATGTCAGGAACTGAGGGCTTTACAGAATGCCTCATGGTCGTGGTCACATCATTGTAAGAAAGGAGAATTCATGGATACAATGACAGCTGCTTTCCAAAGAGCTAATCAGAATTTGTGACTCTATATTCTATGACTGAGATTTTAATTCAATCTAGAGTGATTTTTCCTAGTCTTTCTAAATAATCGCTAAAGGAACCTCTGGGACTTGTGTTAGATTGAAGCCCTAATATGGTCTGTTTAGACATCATTATAAATCATTCCTCAAAAGGTGAGGTTAATCTTTAAATCTATTTATTTATTTATTTATTTTTTGAGATGGAGTCTCGGTCTGTCGCCCAGGCTGGAGTGCAGTGGCATGATCTCTGCTCACTGCAAGCTCCGCCTCCAGGGTTCACACCATTCTCCTGCCTCAGCCTCCCAAGTAGCTGGGACTACAGGTGCCCAGCACTACACCCAGCTAATTTTTTTGTATTTTTAGTTGAGACAGGGTTTCAGTGTGTTAGCCAGGTTAGTCTTGATCTCCTGACTTCGTGATCCGCCCGCCTCAGCCTCCCAAAGTGCTGGGATTACAGGCATGAGCCACTGCGCCGGTCCTTATTTATTTTTTTGAGATGGAGTCTGCTGTGTTGCCCAGGCTGGAGTGCAGTGGTGCTGTCTCTGCTCACTGCAACTTCCGCGCCCCAGGTTCAAGTGATTCTCCTGACTTAGCCTCCCGAGTAGATGGGACTATAGGCATGCTCCACCATGCCTGGCTAATTTTTTTTTTTTTTTTTTGAGACGGAGTCTCGCTCTGTAGCCCAGGCTGGAGTACAGTGGCGCTATCTCAGCTCACTGCAACCTCCGCTTCCTGGGTCCCGGTTCAAGCAGTTCTCCTGCCTCAGCCTGCCAAGTAGCTGTGATTACAGGCACGGGCCACCATGCCCAGCTAATTTTTGTATTTTTAGTAGAAACAGGGTTTCACCATGTTGGCCAGACGGGACTTGAACTTCTGACCTCGTGATCTGTCTGCCTTGGCTTCCCAAAGTGCTGGGATTACAGGCATGAGCCAACGCGCCCAGCCTAATTTTTGTGGTTTTAGAAGAGATGGAGTTTCACCATATTGGCCAATCTGGTCTTGAACTCCTGACCTTGTGATCTGCCCACCTCAACCTCCCAAAGTGTTGGGATTACAGGCGTGAGCCACCACGCCCGGCCCTTTAAATCTTATATTACAAAATACTAAATTTGGTATTTTTTCTAGGGTTTGCTAGACCCTTTTTTTCTAGTTTTCTAATTTCAGAAAGGGAAGTACATGCTCATTGTACATAATATGAAGAAAATTATAATCACCCACAAACTCTCTCTGCAGAAGCAGCTGCTGTTGTTAATTTTTTGTCTTTTATTTGTTTATTTATTTATGAGACAGGATCTCACTTTGCACCCAGGCTGGAGTGCAGTGGTGCGATCTCAGCTCACTGCAACCTCGACCTTCCAGGCTCAAGTGATGCTCCCACCTCAGCCCCTCAAGTAGATGGGACTATAAGCTTGCACTACCACGCCTGGCTAATTTTTTTTGCATTTTTTTGTAGAGATGGGATTTCGCCATATTGCCTATGCTGGTCTTGAACTCCTGACCTGAAGTGATCTGCCTACCTCAGCCTCCCAAAGTGATAGGATTATAGGCATGAGCCACTGTGCCTGGCCTTTTAGTCTTTTTAAATACATATTTTTAATGTAGCCAAGGTCAAACTGTAAAGAGTATTTTGTATCCTACTTTCTTTTCCCTCTTGCTAACCATACGTATCTTAAGCTGGAATGCAGCAGAAGTTTTTTTTTAAACCCAAAATTTTAACAGAATTTCCTCAACATTTAATTTTTTAATATTGGCTTATTTGTTTTATGAATCTGTATCAATCACCTGATTTATACCAGGCCCTGTGCTATATTTGGAGGAAGGTACAAGTTGAATCAGGAACCAGAAACTCACTGGCTGACCATTTATATCCTACAGAAACCGTCTATCCTAATCCATGAGAGCGCCCTTCCTTTTGCTTCTCATAGTCTGTCTGTAAATTAAGCACAATGATTTCTCTGAAGAAGTCCTCAGACATTTCTTAGGGCTAGTGGGAGCCATGGAACACTATGCTCCTTTTAATCAATAGCAACATTCCTTGGAAATGTGCTGCCCAGTCCCATCTGCACAGTATCTTAGTTGTCTTTCCATACTGTGACTGTATCAGACTTTTTGTGAATTCAGTTTCATGTTAGGAATAATACTTTACTGTCTCTACCATTCTCTTGCCCGTTCTCAGTGGTATCTACAGTCTCTATGACTGGTAATCTGTTGTGACTTTACTGCCACTTTTAGAAAGTCAAGGGCCGCTCTTTCATAACCTTATTCCTTCAGAGAAGCTTTTGGCTTCTAGATCAGTGTTATCCAGTAGAAGTTTCTGTAGTCATGGAAATGTTCTGTGTCTGTACTGCCCAAGAGTATGAACACTTGAGATATGGCTAATGTAACTGAGAAACTGAGATTTTATTTTATTGAATTTAAATTTAAAGTGTACATATGGCTAATGGTTACCATACTGGATAGTGCAGCTCTAGATAGTCCCTCTTTTTTTTTTTTTTTTTTTCTTGAGACGGAGTCTCGCTCTGTTGCCCAGGCTGGAGTGCAGTGGCCGGATCTCGGCTCACTGCAAACTCTGCCTCCCGGGTTTACGCCATTCTTCTGCCTCAGCCTCCCGAGTAGCTGGGACTACAGGCGCTCGCCACCTTGCCCGGCTAGTTTTTTGTATTTTTTTTAGTAGAGACGGGGTTTCACCATGTTCGCCAGGATGGTCTCGATCTCCTGACCTCGTGATCCGCCCGTCTCGGCCTCCCAAAGTACTGGGATTACAGGTGTGAGCCACCGCGCCCGGCCGATAGTCCCTCTTACGGAGTGGATAGTTTGTTTATTTGGATGTTTATACCACACTGGGCTGTGAATTTTTTTTTTTTTTTTTTTTTTTTAGGCAGAGTTTCACTTTTGTTGCCCAGGCTGGAGTGCAATGGCGTGATCTCAGCTCACCACAACCTCCGCCTCTCTGGTTCAAGCAATTCTCCTGCCTCAGCCTCCTGAGTAGCTGGGATTACAGGCACGCGCCACAACACCTGGCTAATTTTGTATTTTTAGTAGAGATGGGGTTTCTCCATGTTGGTCAGGCTGGTCTCAAACTCCTGACCTCAGGTGATCTCCCCGCCTTGGCCTCCCAAAGTGCAGTGCTGGGATTGCAGGCATGAGCCACCACCCAGCCTGGGCTGTGTTTTTTAACCTCTCTTTTGTCCAGCCAGCAGTGTAGTTGGTGGGATCCCAAAGAACTATTTCTTTCTTTTTTGAGATGGAGTCTCGCTCTGTCATCCAGGCTGACACGCAATGGTTCAATATTAGCTCACCGCAACCTTTGCCTCCTGGGTTCAAGTGATTCTCTTGCCTCAGCCTCTCAAGTAGCTGAGATTATAGGCACCTCCGCGCCTGGCTAATTTTTGTAGTTTTTTTAGTAGAGATGAAGTTTCACCATGTTGGCCAGGCTGGTCTCGAACTCCTGAACTTGGGTGATCCACTCCCTTCAGCCTCCCAAAGTGCTGGAATTACAGGCATAAGCCACCGTGCCTGGACCCAAAGAACTGTTTCTAGGAGGATCATTTTGAAGGGAGATGAGACTACTTAGTATTTTTGAGGATCAGATATCTATAGTATCTCTGGAGGGGCAGCTTTTGGGAAGCTGTTAGGAACTTTCTGAAAGTCATTGTAGAGACAGAATAAATAGTCATGATAAATCAGTTTCTACATAATGGGAGACTTTTTTCAGGAAAGGGGTTACACTTTGTGAAAATTCAAGTAGAAGTTTTCTTTTATTCCCAAATACATCACTTGTTACTATTTTTTTTTCTTTCCTTTTTTTTGAAACGGAGTCTCACTCTGTTGCCCAGGGTGGAGTGCAGTGGTGCGATCTCGGCTCACTGCAACCTCCGCCTCCCGGTTTCAAGCAATTCTCCTGCCTCAGCCTCCTGAGTTGCTGGGACTATAGGTGCCCACCACCACGCCCGGCTAATTTTTATGTTTTTAGTAGAGATGGGGTTTCACCATGTTGGTCAGGCTAGTCTTGAACTCCTGACCTTGTGATCCACCTTCCTTGGCCTCCTAAAGGGCTGGGATTACAGGTGTGAGCCATTGCGCCTGGCCCACTTGTTACCTTTTTTATACTGTTTTTTTTTTTTTTTTTTTGGTTGGCGGGGAGAGTCTCGCTCTGTTGCTCAGGCTGGAGTGCAGTGGCAGGATCCCGGCTCACTGCAACCTCCGCTCCCGGGTTCAAACGATTCTCCTGCCTCGGCCTCCCAAGTAGCTGGGATTACAGGCACACACCACAACACCCGGCTAATTTTTGTATTTTTAGTAGAGAGTGGGTTTCACCATGTTGGTCAGGCTCCCCACAAACTCCTGACCTTAGGTGATCTGCCCGCCTCAGCCTCCCAAAATACTGGGATTACAGGCATGAGCCACCGCACTCGGCCCCTTTTTTATGCTCTTATGACTTGCAATACTGGCATCTGGAATGCTGGAAAAATGCTTCTGAATTAATTGCCATTGATTTTTTTTTTCTCAATCGTCATTATTATAATCCCTTTTTAGAAGCTTGGTGAATTCTCCTTAGATTTTTTGACTATGTTTTACTTTTTAAATGATTCCATGACTTGTCCTTTTTCCCTATCAGTGATTTCATAGGATGCAACAGACAGGCCAGTGTGTTAAGAACCTTGTTGTCTTTCTTTCCTTCCTTCAGTAACACTGCCTTTCTTCTCTGTTAGATTTCAAGGCTTCCATTTCTGATCCATCCATATCTTTGTCCTCTTCCTGATGCTTTCTTTAATTCCTGGTTCTGCACCTGTTCTCCTTCACCCTTCTCAGCTTTGGCCTCCAACTCCTTTCCTCCCAGGTACTTCCCTTGCGTGTTCAAGGTATGTTTCCAGACTGTGATCCACGTTTTACCCTCTTCCTACAAATTCTCACTGCTCTCCTTAGGTAGGAAGGCAGGAAGTTACAAGCTTGCTAGAAAACTAGGCCCTTCCCTTTATCTTCTCATGAGCCCACTAAAGCATAGTCTCACCTCTGAAGATTTAGCCTTTATTAACACATGTGCATAACCCTCCCTGCCTCTGAAACCTTCTGATGAGAACCATTTCAGTTTTATGGCAACCAAGAGGCTGCACATGCACTGCTTGCACTGTGAACTGAATTTGCTGCACATGTGGGGAAACCATGTGGGGAAACTGACTGTGTTTTCTGTCTTCTGTTGACAGAATGGTACACGAAACTTCCAGGACTTTGACTGTCAGGTAAGGACTGTACAAGCAACAAGGAGGCTCTGCACAGGATCTCTGCAGTGTTTCCTTTCCTGTAGTGGTGGTCTTGTAGAAGTGGATCTCTCCTTACAGCTAATATTGAGTCCTTAATGTTCATTTGGTCATTGGATCAAGTTCACTTAAAATGATTTGCAATTGTTGGCCATTGGCACAGTGGCTCATACCTGTAATTCCAGCACTTTGAGAGGCTGAGGCAGACAAATCACTTGAGGTCAGGAGTTTGAGACCAGACTGGCCAACATGGTGAAACCTCATCCCTACTAAAAATACAAAAATTAGCCAAGTATGGTGGTGCATGCTTATAATCCCAGCTACTCAGGAGGCTGAGGTAGGAGAATCACTTGAACTCGGGAGACGGAAGTTGCAGTGAGCTGAGATCGTGCCACTGCACTCCAGCCTGGGTGACAGAGTAAGACTCCCATCTCAAAACAAAACAAAACAAACAAACAAACAAAAAACTGATGTGCTGTCGTGTTCAGAAATTGCCTGCCAGGTACCTGTTTTATGATTGTAGGTTACTGAATAGAGCTGTCTCTTTGTGATTAAGATTTTTTTTCCTCACATGATATTGGAAACCTCATTTGTCATAGGTGGCAAATGGATGGTTGCTACCTTACTGCAGAGAAGATAGGAGAGGGGCAGATGGAGGAGAGATTTCCTGACAGTAAAATCTTTCCCTAAAAGAAATCTTTCCCTAAATTGTTATGAATACCATGTTCAGATTTCTCTTGGGTTTATGTTTGGAAATGCAAAATTCAACTTGACTCATTAGTGTTTTCCTAAATGAAACTGTTCTTCCTGGTCTGCTTTTGCATCACCTCCGTTGCCAGTTTGGAAATCAGTAAAATGAACCAGCAGTTCATCTACCTCTTTTATCTGTTGACTGGTCCTGAAAGAAATGGGACTAAGGGCCGGGCACAGTGACTCATACCTATAATCCCAGCACTTTGGGAGGCTGAGGCAGGCAGATCACTTGAGGTCAAGAGTCTGAGACCAGCCTGGCCAGTGTGGTGAAACCCCGTCTCTACTAAAAATATAAAAATTAGCTGGACATGGTGGTGTGTGCCTGTAATCCTAGCTACTCAGGAGGCTGAGGTGGGAGAATTTCTTGAACCTGGGAGGCAAAAGTTGCAGTGAGCTGAGATAACACCACCGCACTTCAGCCTGGGCAACAGAGTGGGACTCTCTGTCTCAATAAATAAATAAATAAGAAATAAATAAGAAAAAGGAAAACATAGGAGTATGAAATAAGTACAGGGAAATGGAAACCTTATAAACTGGATAGCCTGACCCTCCCACTTTTGGGATAGATGCCATAGCAGTAACAGAAGTGACATGAAGTAGACCCAGAGGGTATTAGCAGGAAAGGAGGGTGCTGGCAACATCCTTGCTTCCAATATTCAGCCAACCTGTATACCCACCAGCAAATAGTTATTTTCAAATATGCATTTTATGTTAAGTACGGTGGAATCTCTAAGCATTAGCATCAAAAGAAAGAACTATTTATAAGCAAAACAGTTATAATAATTTGAGTGCCTACTGTAGGGTACCTAATAAACATACAGTATCTTCAATACTTAGAGCAATATTACAAGATGGTTTTTTTTTTTCTTTTCTTTTTCTTTTTTTTTTTTTTTTTTTTTTTTTGAGACAGAGTCTCACTCAGTCGCCCAGGCTGGAGTGCAGTGGCATGATATCGGCTCACTGCAACCTCCGCCTCCTGGATTCAAGAGATTCTCCTGCCTCAGCCTCCCAGTAGCTGGGATTACAGGCGCCCACCACCATGCTCAGCTAAATTTTTTGAACTTTTAGTAGAGATGGGGTTTCACCATGTTGGTCAGACTGGTCTCGAACCCCTGACCTCAAATGATTCACCCACCTCAGCCTCCCAAAGTGCTGGGATTACAGGCATGAGCCACCACACCTGGCCAAGATGGTTTTTCTTATTTCTGTTTTATAGTCAGAAAATTAAGAATTAAGTTTTGTAACTTGCCATGGAGTGGTTGGGATTGAAAAACCCCATTCTTCCTGGATCTGTTGCCCATTCTTTCCCACCTGGACGTATCCGGAGCTGAAATGTAAGGAATTAGTTGTCCTTAAAGCTGAAGTTCCTTGGCAGAACAGATGAGACTCACCTTGGAAGGGTCAGGCTTATAGTATAGTTATAGATTTCTGAATCTCAGTTGCAAAAACCTCTTGTAATAACTATTTGGTACTTTGTATATACAACATAATCAGCCTAGTGCTGTTACAGTCATTCACTATAGGCAATGGCTCCTTTCCTCTAAAACAGTAAGTTGCATTATTTTTTAATAAATAGTGACAATCAAGTTTGAGTTTGATTGTTTTTAATTTGATCTAACTTCAGTTATGGTTTGGATCCTAGGTTGAACCAGTAGAGCTTGATTACTGTTAATATTTGATATAATTTACTGAGAAGGAAAACATTAGAGAGAGGGTGACAGTAAAATTCAAGGTGAAGAACTCCAGAAATAGTATATGTCTACATGTGTACTCCTGCCCCAAAGTGTAGAAGTATTAATTTTCATCAAATTCAGCACCTCCCCTGAAGTAAGAAAATTAGAATATAGCCGGGTGCGGTGGCTCACGCCTGTAATCCCAGCACTTTGGGAGGCTGAGGTCAGGAATTCACGAGGTCAGGAGTTCGAGACCAGCCTGGCCAACATAGTGAAACCCCGCCTCTACTAAAAATACAAAAATTAGCCAGGCATGGTGGTGTGCATCTGTAATCCCAGCTACTTAGGAGGCTGAGGAAGGAGAATTGCTTGAACCCAGAAGGTGGATACTGCAGTGAGCTGAGATCCTGCCACTGCACTCCAGCCTGGGCAACAGAGCGAGACTCCGTCTCAACGAAAAAAAGGAATAAAAGAGAAAAGAAAATTAGAATATAATGGATTACATACTTGTTGCAAAATAAATGAGAAAACACCAAAAAGTAAATAAAAATCACCTGTTATTTCACCATTGTTAATATTGTTAATATTTTGGCATATGTCATTTGAGATTTTTTTCCATACATATATATAATTGTAGATATGAAATTGAGTTTTAGAAATATAATTATGAATCACTTTGTAATATTAAGGCTTAAAAATAGTCTGGCAAAAATTCTTGGTACTTTGGGTAAAGCTTTAAAATAGTAACATGTTCTGGCCTTGTGAAATAGAACTTTTAGTTCAGTTCTGATACAAATAGAAAGGCTGGATGCTGTGGCTAATGCCTGTAATCCCAGAGCTTTGGGAGGCTGATGCAGGAGAATCGCTTGAGCCCTGGAGTTTGAGACCAGCCTGAGCAACATAAGGAGACCCCCTTCTCTACAAAGAATTAAAAAATAAAAAATTAGCTAGGCATGATGTCATACGCCTGTAGTCCCTGCACTTTGGGAGGCTGAGGCGAGCAGATTGCTTGAGCCCAGTTGTTTGAGACCAGCCTAGGCAACATAGTGAGACCCCAGTCTTTCTCTATATATATGTAATATATATATTTTTAGAGATGGAATATTACATATATATATTTAGAGACGAGGGTCTCACTATGTTGAGTATATATGTATATGTGTGTGGGTATATATACCCACTATATAGATATATTACAGATAACTATAGCATCTGTCGCAACACTCTCTAACATAAATATATATGATATACATATATACACATATAGTATGCATATATGTATATTAGAGAGAGAGAGTGTTGGGACAGCTGCTGTAGTTTATATGTGTATATGACATATTGCTTTAGATAAATAACACTTATTTTGTGTATAATCAGAAACAAATTTAGAAAACTTAGAAAAGCATAAAAATAAAGATTGCTTATACTTCTGCGGGTAGATCACCTGAGATCAGGAGTTCGAGACCAGCCTGGCCAACATGGTGAAACCCTGTCTCGGCCGGGCGCGGTGGCTCAAGCCTGTAATCCCAGCACTTTGGGAGGCCGAGATGGGCAGATCACGAGGTCAGGAGATCGAGACCATCGTGGCTAACATGGTGAAACCCCGTCTCTACTAAAAAACACAAAAAACTAGCCAGGCGAGGTGGCAGACACCTGTAGTCCCAGCTACTCTGGAGGCTGAGGCAGGAGAATGGCATAAATCCGGGAGGCGGAGCTTGCAGTGAGCTGAGATCCGGCCACTGGACTCCAGCCTGAGCGACAGAGCGAGACTCCATCTCAAAAAAAAAAAAAAAAAAAAAGAAACCCTGTCTCTACTGAAAATACAAAAATTAAGCCAGGTGTGGTGGTTCACGCCTGTCATCCCAGCACTTTGGGAGGCTGAGATGGGCAGATCACCTGAGGTCGGGAGTTCAAGACCAGCCTGACCAACATGGAGAAACCCCGTCTCTCCTGAAAATACAAAATTAGCCGGGCATGGTGGCACATGCCTGTAATCCCAGCTACTCAAGAGGCTGAGGCAGGAAAATCACTTGAACCTGAGAGGCGGAGGTTGCAGTGAGCCGAGATCGCACCATTGCACTCCAGCCTGGTCAACAAGAGCGAAACTCCGTCTCAAAAAAAAAAAAAAAAATTAGCTGGGCATGGTGACAGGCGCCTGTAATCGCAGCTACTTGGGAGGCTGAGACAGGAGAATGGCTTGAACCCGGGAGGCAGAGGTTGCAGTGAGCTGAGATTGAGCCTTTGCACTGCAGCCTGGGTGACAAGAGTGAAACTCTGTCTCAAAAGCAAAGAAACAAAAAATCTTGTATAACAAAAGCTATACCCAAGTCTCATACAGTAGCCTGCTTTTTGGAAACAATAACAGTTCATACTAATAAAAATACTGGGGCTGGTGCAGTGTCTCACACCTGGAATCCCAGGACTTTGGGAGACTGAGGCGGGCGGATCAGGAGGTCAGGAGATCGAGACCATTCTGGCTAACACAGTGAAACCCCGTCTCTAGTAAAAGTTCAAAAAAGTTAGCCAGGCATCGTGGTGGGTGCCTGTAGTCCCAGCTACTCGGGAAACTGAGGCAGGAGAATGGCGTGAACCTGGGAGGCGGAGGTTGCAGTGAGCTGAGATTGCGCCACTGTACTCCAGCCTGGGCCACAGAGTGAGACTCTGTCTCAAAAAAAAAAAAAAAGTTGACATTTCCTAGAGTATGTTGTCACGCAAATATAACAAAACTAGTTCAGACTAGCCAGGGAGAGGAAGAAATAGTAACAGGCATGAAATGATAATGATTTAGTTAAGTTTAGAAATATGGGACAAGTCAGATCGTGTCATTCCGGTGTCAACATATTTATGGAAGTCAGAGGACTCAAGAAAAAAGTGAAAGTTGGTTATCACATAATGGTAACATCTTAAACTCTTACATTCTTAAAAGGCTTTTTGTTTTTTTTTTTAAAGATATAGGGTCTAGGCTGGACGCGGTGGCTCACGCCTGTAATCCCAGCACTTTGGGAGGCCGAGGCAGGCTGATCACCTGAGGTCGGGAGTTTGAAACCAGCCTGGCCAACATGGAGAAACCCTGCCTCTACTAAAAAATGCAAAATTAGCTAGGCATGATAGCGCATGCTTGTAATCCCAGCTACTCAGGAGGCTGAGGCAGGAGAATCGCTTGAACCCAGGAGGCAGACGTTGTGGTAGGCCAAGATCGCACCATTGTACTCCAGCCTGGGCAAAAAGAGTGAAACTCCATCTCAAAAAAAAAAGATACAGAGTCTTACTTTGTCACCCAGGCTGGGGTTCAGTGACGCGATTATAGCTCACAGTAACCTTGAACTCCTGGGCTGAAGCAGTCTTCCTGCTTCAGCCTCCTGAGTAGCTAGGACTACAGGCACATGCCATCATGCCTGGCTAATTAGAAAACATATATATTTTTCATAGAGATGGGGTCTTGCTGTGTTGCTCAGACTAGTCTTGAACTCCTGGCCTCAAGTGATACTCTCACTTTGGCTTCCCAGAGTGCTGGGATTACAGACATGAGCCATCCTGCCTGACCTTAAAAAGACCTTCTGTTTAAGACTACATCTTTCATTAGGTGGGAGAGACAGTCCAGAATAGAAAATTATGTCAAGGACCTTTATGATTTCAGGTTGTTTTATGAACATGGAGAATAAAGGGATTATGTTCAAGAAGTGCATAGCCTTGGAGATGATAAATAATCAAAAAGTATTGGGAGAGCTGGGGAATGGTAGTTCATGCCTATATTCCCAGCACTTTGGGAGGCTGTGGCAGGAAGATCACTTGAGCCCAGGAGTTTGAGATCAGCTTGGGCAATATAGGGAGACTCCATCTCTGCAAAAAATTTAAAAATTAGCTGGGTATGGTGGCAAGCATGTGTGCTCCAAGCTACCTGGGAGGCTGAGGTAGGAGGATCATTTGAGCCCAGGAATTCGAGGTTACAGTAAGCTATGATCACACCACTGGACTCCAGCCTGAGTGACAACGACGAGACCCTGTCTCAAAAAAAAAATAAATAAATAAATGAAAGAAGAAGAAGAAAGAAAAGGAAAAGCAAAGAAACTGCTGGGAGAGATGGGAGAGATCTATGACCAGGTGCTCCCTTAGGCTGTGCTCTTGAGCACAGGCTCATTGTGTAGTCACACTCTAAAATGTTGGGGTGGGAGATGAGATAACTGGATGAAGAGCCTGTAAAACAGATGATAGTTGACTAAGACAAAAAGGTAGCAACAGTCTGCAGTGGCCTGACAATTGAATCAGCTGCTTAGCCAGAGTCTCTGCACATTCATCTACAGATGGAGTTTTTTTCTCTCTTTTTTTTTTTTTTTTTTTTGAGACGGAGTCTCGCTCTGTTGCCCAGGCTGGAGTGCAGTGGCGCAATCTCGGCTCACTGCAAGCTCCATCTCCCGGGTTCCCGCCATTCTCCTGCCTCAGCCTCCCGAGTAGCTGGGACTACAGGCACCCGCCACCACGCCCGGCTAGTTTTTTGTATTTTTAGTAGAGACGGGGTTTCACCGTGTTAGCCAGGATGGTCTCGATCTCCTGACCTCGTGATCCGCCCGTCTCGGCCTCCCAAAGTGCTGGGATTACAGGCTTGAGCCACCGCGCCCGGCCAGATGGAGTTTTTTTCAAGCTGTTCATTCACAAGGTCACGAAAAATGTGCATGCCAATCACCATGGAGGTGAATACTTCCTTTCTTTTCGTTTTTTATTCTGCTAAGCATATTTACATTCACATACTTTGAAAATGAAGAACTTTTTGAGACATTGACAACTTGGGGCTGCTCCAAGTAGGGCAATGAACAGGGCCTAGGACTCTTGGCCATTGTTACTTTGGTTGTTTCATGACTTGAGGGCATATTATGGCATAGTAGGGGCTGAGATATCTCTAAAAAGTTGAAATTTTGTAAGGAGCCAGTTTTACTTTTGAATATCATCCAGATTATGAAATGGCAACAAAGTAGTAACTTTGCCCTATTCCTTCATCTACTTTTTTTTTTTTTTTGAGATGGAATCTCACTCTGTTGCCCAAGCTGGAGTACAGTGGCGCGATCTTGGCTCACTGCAACCTCCGCCTCCTGGGTTCAAGCAATTCTACTGCCTCAGCCACCTGAGTAACTGGAATTACAGGTGCGTGCCTCCACGCCTGGCTAATTTTTGCATTTTTAGTAGAGACGGGTTTCACCATGTTAGTCAGTCTGGTCTTGAATTCCTGACCTCGTGATCTGCCTGCCTCAGCCTCCTAAAGTGCTGGGATTTTACAGGTGTGAGCCACCGTACCCAGCCCCCCTCATCTACTTTTAAAGTATTGTCTTTTACCCCACCTGTTACATCTCCCTTTTTACCATCCTTCTCCTGACCTTCCCTGGCAGCTCACTGTCTCATCCCCGTCCACCTCCTGTGTGTACACACACACACACACACACACACACCCCACCACCACCACCACTAGTTACCATCAGTTACCGGGCCTTGGCGAGGTCCTGCTATGCTTAGAGTCAGAGTATAAACTGGTGTTTCCCTCAGTTCTCAGTAGTGGCCAAACTGGAGTCTTTAAGCAGGACCCTACTGAAGGTTTGAGTTTGACAGAAGACAGGTTCCAGCAACCAGATTGTCAAGGTGACAAGTTGTTGGACACTCTTTAACTTGGATTTGCCTGTAGTGTCACTCCATATGGCAGACACTTTCTCCTTCTCTCCCTTTTTCTTGCTCCCTCCCCGGCTTTATTCTTTATTTCTCTCAAGAAACAAAACATGAGAGATATTGAAACCTCCTTTAGTTCTCGTTAATAATTTATCCACTCCCAGAAGGAAACAAAGTTCTAAAGTTAGTGTACCTTGTTTCTCCTCCAAGTTTTTATACTTTAGTTGTAGGCTGGCTATGCTGGCTCATGCCTGTAATAGCGCTTTGGATGGCCGATTTGGGACAATCACTTGAGGCCAGGAATTCAAGACCAGCCTGAGCAAATATGGAGACCCCGTCTCTCCAAGAAATCTAAAAAATAAAAGTTAGCCAGGTGTAGGGGTGTGTGCCTGTAGTCCTAGCTACTTGGGAGGCTGAGGTGAGAGAATTGCTTGAGCCCAGGAGTTCTATGCTGCAGTGAGCTATGATCACATCACTGCACTCTAGCCTGGGCACTAGACTGAGATCCTGTCTCTAAATATATATGTGTATGTATATGTGTGTACACATGTATATAAATAAACAGAATCTATAGTGTTGCTTTTTAAAAAATTGTCATAAGTGGTATATTTTTAATAGATACCCTTTTGCATCTTGCTCTTTTACATTTTTTTCAAGATTTTCTGTGTGTATTAATGCTAATAATTCTAGTTCATTTTTATCTGTATGTCATATGAATAATTCATGATTCATTTATTTCCCTATTGATGAATATTTGGGTTGTTTCCAGTTTTTTTTGACATTATAGAGAAGGTTGTTGTTCACCCTTGAACAACACAGGTTTGAACTGTATAGGTCCACTTATACATAGCTTTTTTTCAATACATATATTGGATTTTTTTTTTTTTTTTTTCCAGAAAGGGTCTTGCTCTGTCACCCAGGCTGGAGTGCAGTGGCAGGAACACGGCTCACTGTAGCTCAAGTGACTTTCCTACCTCAGCCTCTGAGTAACTGGGACCACAGGCATGCACCACCAGGCCTGGCTATTTGTAAAAAAATTTTTGTAGAGATAGGGTCTCACCATGTTGCCAAGGCTGGTCTCAAACTCCTGGGCTCGAGCAGTCCTCCTATCTCAGCCTGCCAAAGTGCCAGGACTACAGGCATGAGCTATCACACACAGTCAGAAAGCTTTTGGAGATTTATAGCAATTTGAAAAAACCCACAGCAGGGCGGGATGGCTTGTGCCCGTAATCCCAGCAGTTTGGGAGGCCGAGGCAGCTAGATCACTTGAGGTCAGGAGTTTGATACCAGCCTGGCCAACATGTTGAAACTGTATCTCTACTAAAAATACAAAAAATCAGCCAGGTGTGGTGGAACGTGCCTGTAGTCCCAGCTACTCAGGAGGTCAAGGCAGGAAAATTGCTTGAACCCGGGAGGTGGAAGTTGCAGTAAGCCGAGATCGGGCCACTGCACTCCAGCCTGGGTGACAGAGCAAGACTCTGTCTCCAAAAAAAAAAAAAAAAAGATAAAAGAAAAAAAACTCACAAACTGTGTAACCTAGAGCTATTGAAAACATTAAGAAAAAGTGAGGTATGTCATGATTGTATAAACTATATGTAGACATTAGTCTATTTTATCATTTACTAACAAAATATACACAAATCTGTTACAAAAAGTTAAAACTTATGCACACACTTATAGATCATACATGGCACCATTCATGGTTGAGAGAAATGTAAACAAATGGAAAGATGCAGTATTAAATCTTTTTTTTTTTTTTTTTTTTAGGACAGAATTTCGCTTTTGTTGCCCAGACTGGCGTGCAATGGCACGGTCTTGGCCCACGGCAACCTCCACCTCCCGGGTGCGAGCGATTCTCCTGCCTCAGCCTCTCGAGTAGCTGGGATTATAGGTACCAGACACCACGCCTGGCTAATTTTTGTATTTTTTAGTAGAGATGGGGTTTCGCCATATTGGCCAGGCTGGTCTCGAACTCCTGACCTCAGGTGATCCACTGGCCTTGGCCTCCCAAAGTGCTGGGATTACAGGTGTGAGCCACGACACCCAGCCCTGAACAGGTTTTAATGCAGAAAAAAGTGCCCTATTTCGGGGGGTTCAGGGGGAACTGCCACAAAGGACTTATTAGTAAGGAAGAGAAATGGGTACCAGACTATTTAAGGCAGGAAGGGATGGGCTGACTCTGTTTTGTGTAAATGTGGCCAGGTTTATGATCAGGACTGCCCTATCTTTAAAGTTGCAAACCTCTAAGCTTTGAAGGGAAACGAAAAACACCAGCTGCCAGTGTTTTGATTGTACAGCAAGAAGGCCTAGATAATGAGAACCCTTTTTCTGGATTGGTTCCATCTATGCTTTGTCCTCGAAGTCACAAAATACCTTGCCAGTGAGAGACTACCTTTCAAAGTTCTTTTGATACAGACAATGCCCCTGGCCTCCCAGAACCCCAGAATTTCAGTATTGAA
The DNA here is from genome assembly GCF_007565055.1 of Rhinopithecus roxellana. NCBI lineage: Eukaryota > Metazoa > Chordata > Mammalia > Primates > Cercopithecidae > Rhinopithecus > Rhinopithecus roxellana. Next base: position 109,093,997 of record NC_044561.1, on the reverse strand, counting down.
TTCAATACCGAAGGTGCCTAAGTGGTATACTTGCCCTCAAACACGGTATTTCTGATTCTGCCTCTAGATCACCTTTAAGGTTCATAATGCATGGTACTTTATGGAACAGATTGTCAATACTGTGGAAGAGAATCCCAATAGATAGAACATCATAAAAGTCTGGAAGGATTACATCATTGAAGATGCCGTTGTTGTTATAGAAAAGGCCAGAGGCGGCCAGGCGCAGTAGCTTACGCCTGTAATCCCAGCACTTTGGAAGGCCAAGGCAGGTGGATCATGAGGTCAGGAAATCGAGACTATCCTGGCCAACATGGTGAAACCCCGTCTCTACTAAACTAGAAAAAATTAACTAGGCATGGTGGTGCGCGCCTGTAGTCCCAGCTACTTGGGAGGCTGAGACAGGAGAATCACTCGAACCTGGGAGGCAGAGGTTTCAGTGAGCCAAGATTGTGCCACTGCACTCCAGCCTGGCGATAGAACAAGACTCCGTCTCAAAAAAAGGAAAAAAGAAAGAAAAAGCCAGAGGCCATGTGCGGTGGCTCACACCTGCAGTCCCAGCACTTTGGGAGGCCAAGGCAGGCAGATTGCTTGAGATGAGAAGTTCAAGGCCAGCCAGGCACAATGGCTCACACCTATAATCCCAGGACTTTGGGAGGCCAAAGTGGGTGGATCACCTGAGGTCAGAGTTTGAGACCAGCCTGACCAACATGGTGAAATCCCATCTCTATTAAAAATACAAAATTAGCCAGGCGTGGGGATGCACGCCTGTAATCGCAACTGCTTGGGAGGCTGAGGCAGGAGAATCGCTTGAACTGGGGAGGCAGAGGTTGCAGTGAGCCGAGATCACACCATTGCATTCCAGCCTGGGCAACAAGAGTGAAACTCCATCTCAAAAAAAAAAAAGTTGAAGGCCAGCCTGGGCAACATGGCGAAACTTCAACTCTACAAACAGTACAAAAATTAGCCGAGCATGGTGGCATGAATCTATGGTCCCAGCTACTTAAGAGGCTGAGGTGGGAGAATCGCTTGAGCCCAAGAGGTGGAGAATGCAGTGAGCCAAGATCACGCTACTGTACTCCAGCCTGGGTGACAGAATGAGACCCTGTCTCAAAAAAAAATAAAAAATAAAATAAAATAAAATATAAAATAAGCCTTGAAAGCCAGGAAGCCAAAAACAATAAATTTCTGCCGAAGAAAACTGTGTATAGATGTTGTATATGACTTCACAGGATTTACAACAGAGCCAATCAAGTATCATTAAAAAGATTATGAATATGACCAAAAAAAAGTGGGTCATAGGATGAAGGGTTTCAAGGTATGGATTTTGGAGAAATTTAAGAGCTAGTAGACACCACACCAGAGTAATTAGCAGAAGACAACTTGATAGAGATGAATGCTTCTGAACCAGTGCCAGGCAATGAGGACTATGTAGAAGCAGCAGTGCCAGAAAACAAATTGACATTAGACAGCCTGGCAGAAGGGTTCCAGTTATTCAAAACTGCTTTTCACCTCTTTTATGTCAGGAACTATTCTGTGATACGCACAATTTAACTAAAGTAAACAGTGGAAGAAGGATTGGTACCGTATAGAAACATTTTTAGAAAAATGAGACTTAAAAAGTCAGACAAATTACCATGTGTTTCTGTAAAGGTACATTAAGGGTGCCTGCCTCCCCTTTCACCTCCTCCACCTCTTCCTCCTTTGCCACCCTTGAGATGGCAAGACCAACCCCTCCTGTTCCTCCTCGTCCTCAGCCTACTCAACAAGATAACAAGGATGAAGATCTTTGTGATGATCCACTTCCACTTAATGAATAGTAAATGTATTTTCTCTGCCTTATGATTTTCTTAACATTTTCTTTTCTTTAGCTTACTTTATTAAGAATACAGTATATCAGTGGTCCTTAACCTTTCTGGCACCAGGGATCGGTTTTGTGGAAGACAATTTTTCCACATCTTGGGGGGTAGGAGATGGTTTGGGGATGATTCAAACACATTGCATTTATTGTGCACTTTCTATTATTACATTGTAATATATAATGAAATAATTATGCAACTCACCATAATGTAGAATCAATGCGAGGCCTGAGCTTGTTTTCCTGCAACTAGATGGTCCCATGTGGGGTGATGGGAGACAGTGATAGATCATCAGGCATTAGATTCTCATAAGGAGTGCACAACCTAGATCCCTTGCATGCTTAGTTCACAATAGGGTTTGTGCTCCTATGAGAATCTAATGTCACTGCTGATCTGACAGGAGGTGGAGCTCAGGCAGTGCAATGGGCAGCAGCTCTTAAGACAGATGAAGCTTTGCTCTTACTCACCTTCTATGCGGCCCGGTTCCTAAGAGGGCACAGACCGATACCAGTCTGTGGCCCAGGTGTTGGAGACCCCTGCAGTATAAATATAACATACACAATACGTGTTAGGGCCGGTCGCGGTGGCTCAAGCCTGTAATCCCAGCACTTTGGGAGGCCGAGACGGGCGGATCACGAGGTCAGGAGATCGAGACCATCCTGGCTAACACGGTGAAACCCCGTCTCTACTAAAAAATACAAAAAACTGGCCGGGCGCGGTGGCTCAAGCCTGTAATCCCAGCACTTTGGGAGGCCGAGGCGGGTGGATCACGAGGTCAGGAGATCGAGACCCTCCTGGCTAACACGGTGAAACCCCGTCTCTACTAAAAATACAAAAAACTAGCCAGGCGCGGTGGCGGGCGCCTGTAGTCCCAGCTACTCGGAGGCTGAGGCGGGAGAATGGCGGGAACCCGGGAGGCGGAGCTTGCAGTGAGCCGAGATCGCGCCACTGCACTCCAGCCTGGGCGACACAGCGAGACTCCGTCTCAAAAAAAAAAAAAAAAAAAATACAAAAAACTAGCCGGGCAAGGTGGCAGGCGCCTGTAGTCCCAGCTACTCGGGAGGCTGAGGCAGGAGAATGGCGTGAACCCGGGAGGCGGAGCTTGCCGTGAGCTGAGATCCAGCCACTGCACTCCAGCCTGGGCGACAGAGCGAGACTCCGTCTCAAAAAAAAAAAAAAAAAAAAAATACGTGTTAGTTAGCTGTTTGTGTTACCAGTAAGGCTTCTGGTCAATAGTAGGTTATTAGTAGTTAAGTTTTGGGGGGAATCAAAAGTTATATGCAGATTTTTGACTACACAGTGGGTTGGCAGGGTTGGCACCACTAATCCTTTTTTTTTTTTTTTGAGGCGGAGTCTCGCTCTGTCGCCCGGACTGGAGTGCAGTGGCCAGATCTCAGCTCACTGCAAGCTCCGCCTCCCGAGTTTACGCCATTCTCCTGCCTCAGCCTCCCGAGTAGCTGGGACTACAGGCGCCCGCCACTTCGCCCGGCTAGTTTTTTTTGTATTTTTAGTAGAGACGGGGTTTCACCGTGTTAGCCAGGATGGTCTCGATCTCCTGACCTCGTGATCCGCCCGTCTCGGCCTCCCAAAGTGCTGGGATTACAGGCTTGAGCCACCGCGCCCGGCCTGCACCACTAATCCTTGTGTTTGAGGGTCACTCGTACATCTCTGCACATGTCCTTTTGTGTATGTGACCATGTTTCATAGTTCATTTAGATTAGTTGTTGTTGTTGTTGTTGTTGTTATTGTTGTTGTTTGAGACAGGGTCTTGCTCTGTCACCCAGGCTGGAGTACAGTATTGTGATCATAGCTCATTGCAGCCTCCACCTCCTGGGCTCAAGCCATTCTCCTGCCTCAGCCTCTCGAATAGTTGGGATTATAGGCACATGCCACCACACCTGGCTAATGTTTTTTTTTTTTTTTTTTTTTTTTTTTTTTTTTTTTTTTTGAGACGGAGTCTCGCTTTGTCACCCAGGCTGGAGTGCACTGGCCAGATCTCAGCTCACTGCAAGCTCCGCCTCCCGGGTTCACGCCATTCTCCTGCCTCAGCCTCCCGAGTAGCTGGGACTACAGGCGCCCGCCACCTCGCCCGGCTAGTTTTTTATATTTTTTAGTAGATACGGGGTTTCACCATGTTAGCCAGGATGGTCTCGATCTCCTGACCTTGTGATCCGCCCGCCTCAGCCTCCCAAAGTGCTGGGATTACAGGCTTGAGCCACTGCACCCGGCCCCTGGCTGATGTTTTTTTTTGTGTGTGTAGATACAGTGGTCTCGCTATGTTGCCAGGGCTGGTCTCAAACTGGGTTCAAGCGATCCTCTCACCTCAGCCTCCCAAAGTGCTGGGATTACTGGCGTGAGCCACCACCATTGCCTTGATTAAGATCCTTTAGGGCTATAGGGTACAAACACACCCAGTACAGCTTAAACCAGAGGCAATCCAGGGATGTCTCAGAACTTACAGAAACTAAGGCGCCAGCCTTAGATTCTATCTATATATAAAATTGCTGTAGGGTAGGCACCTCTTAACTTTACTAGAAATTACCAAATTATTCTCCCAGTAGTTGTTCCAGTTTATATGCCTTACCAACAGTATATGTTGATTCTTGTGGGGCACAGTGGCTCACGCCTGTAATTCCAACACTTTGGGAAGCCGAGGCAGGTGGATCACTTGAGGTCAGGAGTTCGAGACCAGCCTGGACAACATGGTGAAACCCCATCTCTACTAAAAATACAAAAATTAGTGGGGCATGGTGGTGGTAACTGTAGTCCCAGCTACTCAGGAGATGGGCAGGAGAATTGCTTTAACCTGGGAAGTGGAGGTTGAAGTAAGCTGAGATCGCGCCACTGCACTCCAGCCTGGGCGGGCGATAGAGTAAGACTCCGTCTCAAAAACAAAACAAAACAAAACAAAACAAACAGTATATGTTGGTTCTTATTTCTCTGCATCCTGGCCACTACTTGGCATTATTTAACTTTGAAGTTTTTGCCATTGTGGTATGTATGAAATAGTATTTTATTGAATTTAATTTCCATTTTTCTGTCTGTTTAGTGAAAGTAATGTCTTCTTTTCTATCATAGCACTCTATTTGTTTCTTTTATTGCACCTATCACAAGCTATTATTATGGGTGGATTTGTTTCTGTGTTTATTGTGTGCCTCCCTATCTAGAACATAATCTTTGTGAAGGCTGGGATCACGTTTCTCAGGTTTACTGTTGTATCCCCACAGCTCAGTCTAGGGTCTGGCATGGAGTGGCATTCAACAAATAGGTGTTTAATGAATGAACCAGGGTCGAGAAGTGAGTCCTTTAATAAGTCTGACATTATTGTAAGAGAAATACAGAAATAGGAAGTTATTTCTTTATCTTCCCCCTATCCAAACCTTATACTTTATTTATTTATTTATTTATTTATTTATTTATTTTTTTTTTTTTTTTTTGAGACGGAATCTCAGTCTGTCGCCCAGGCTGGAGTGCAGTAGTGTCACAATCTCAGCTCACTACAACCTTCACCTCTCGGATTCAAGCAATTCTTGTGCCTCAGCCTCCCGAGTAGCTGGGATTACAGGCACCTGCCATCATGCCTGGCTAATTTTTGTATGTTTGTAGAGACAGGGTTTCACCATTTTGGCCAGGCTAGTCTTGAACTCCTGACCTCAGGTGATCTGCCCTCCTCGGCCTTCCAAAGTGCTGGGATTACAGGTGTGAGCCACCGTGCCTGGCCTGTACTTTATTTCATAGCCAGTACACAGTACCTTATTCTAGTCTTCATTTCTTATGTTCATTTTTCAAGGCTTTGAATATACTTGACTAGGAGGTAGTAGTAATAGAAAAATAACAGAAATATTGAGTCATGCATGGTTTCATTTGATAGGGATGGCTATCAGCTCCAGCCTACGGCCTGTAATTTGAGATATATTCATGTCCAATTAGCTTGAGATTATATTCTGTGGTCCACATCAGAGAAACCAAAGCTCTGATGAGGTTCATTATTAGACAGGAAATTAAACTGGAAGCGCTTTGCCTTTTTTGGGATTCTCATTGTCAGAGTGAATCTTGTCTTGCCTAATGTAAGACTTTCTGAGATAGATACAGGCTTCATCAACAGAAATTCACTAGGCTAGGATGGTAATTTTTTTTTTATTTTTGAGAAATGTAAAACTTGAGCATGACTAGAATAAATCTCAGTTAACTTTTCTGTAGTCCCTTTTTTTTTCCCACCCAACCACTCTTAGTGTGGCATCTACTCTCAGCAGCTCGGTGCATCCTTTGTCTGCTTTATTCAGTTCCTGAGCTTTGCTGTGGCTACATCTTTAACTTGTTGGCTTGGTTAAGATCTTTTAGGAGTAGAGGGTACAAACTCACCCAATATAGCTTACACCAGAGGCAATCCAGTGATATCTTAGAACTTACAAGTACACACAACTAGCACCAGAAAGTAGAGTAGTGGAAATGCCTACTAAAAGCTCCCAAGTTGATTCCTCTTTTCAAGAGAAGAGCCAAGCTGAAGTTAGAATCTCTTAGTTCCAATTACAAATACCTAGGGAAAGATACTGACCCAGCATGGGCCAGATGCCTCCCTGACTCCAGTAAGCTGTGGCATAAGGTTATGTTCCACAGACATGGTAGCCAAGACCCACCCCTGTAACGTGTGGATGACACAGAAGGGCAGCCCCCAGGAAAGAAGAGATCCTAGGCAGATACACACATAGGTGGTCTAGTGAAATTATCTACTGAAATTAATTATAAATTTTCTGAACATGTGTTCAGAAGCTCTGAAACCTCTCACTTGCCACCCAGCAACTTCTTCATATCTTCCGTTTCCTTTTATTTTATTTTATTTTTTGAGATGAAGTCTCACTCTTTTGAGATGAAGGCTAGAGTGCAGTAGCACGATCTCACTGCACGCTCTGCCTCCCAGGTTCAAGTGATTCTCCAGCCTCAGCCTCCCAAGTAGCTGGGATTATGTGTGTGTGCCACCACAGCCAGCTGATTTTTATATTTTTAGTAAAGACAGGGTTTCATCATATTGTCCAGGCTGATCTCAAAGTCCTGACCTCAAGTGATCCACTCACCTCAGCCTCCCAAAGTGCTGGGATTACAGGCGTGAGCCACCGCGCCCGGCCACGTGTAGTTTATTAATGTGTCCTGCCCCAGCTAGTGGGAAATGGCGGTAAAGCAGATATTGTAAAACTTTGGCAACCTGGGAAGTTCATTCTACTTTTTCTGAGACCTTATGTTATCTTGTTACAGGAACATGACATAGAAACAACTCATGGGGTGGTCCACGTCACTATAAGAGGCTTACCCAAAGGAAACAGACCAGTTATACTAACGTATCATGACATTGGCCTCAACCGTATGTATTTGATTTTACACCTTCCCTTTTTATCATACTTGATCTTTGTATATTAAAAACCAAACAACAGTAATATTCTAATAGAGCAGAGGTTTTCCCCTCTCTGTGGTAACCTTTCCTCCTTGTTCCCACATTCGTTAATGGTATAAAGTTCCTGGGAAGTGTGCAGGGGAATATATTTTGGGGATACTGGAATCATATCTCGCCTTCAGGTCTGCTAAAGGATTGAAGATTATACAATGAATTGCTTAAGAAAGTAGAACTGAAATCCATGTTTTCAAGCCTGTACTTTGTTTTTTGTTGTTGTTGTTGTTTGTTTGTTTGTTTGTTTGTTTCAGGTTAGAAAATTCAGAGTTGGAACTTAACTTTGTTGTGAGCTCTTCAATGAATTAGTAAAAGAGTTCTTGCTAGAGTCTGTCACCAGTGACTTTAAGTGGTCTTTTCTAGATGGTAGTATAAGATTTTGGCCCCAGCCATGGACACACAGAGTCTGCATACATGTGTTTTCTTTCACGCTGCTCTGGCTTTCAGAAATGCCCTGCATTTGAGGCTACAGTTGAGTGTTAAAGCTTTTGTAGCCGCCTTGGCATGAGAAGTGATCTAAGCAGGTATACAAAGAGGGTAGAAGTGGAAGCAGCAGCCCCTCCCTGCACCCTGGCAATTTTGCCAAGAGGCAAACTCCCATGAGGTGAATGTGAGCAGCTCAGGACATTCACTCCACCTGTGCTCTTGGGACATAATCAGTGTCTGTTTGTGAGATAGAGGAATAATGTCCATGAGAAATGACAGCATTATGGGTGTAAGATTATTTTGTGCTATAATCGGAAGCCACCAAACGTTAACAAAGTAATTTCTAGTTTGCAGACATTATTTAGAATTGAGAATTATTTTCAATATGTATCTCAATATGAGATGTCTTATATTCAGCCTTTAGGGCAGCTTGAATCAGACAGATTGTTCAGACACCTCACTTTGGTGGACTGGTGGTTAAAAAGCAGTGAAAGAAGGTGATGATAGGCATTGACTGAGTGGAGGAAAATTGAGGAGATACGGAGAGCCTGTGACTTATGGGTATTTTTATTCTTATAGATAAATCCTGTTTCAATGCATTCTTTAACTTTGAGGATATGCACGAGATCACCCAGCATTTTGCTGTCTGTCATGTGGATGCCCCAGGCCAGCAGGAAGGTGCACCCTCTTTCCCAACAGGGTAAGGCCACAAAGAGATCATCTGGGAGATAAGCACTCAGAGCAACTGGCTGAGCTCCAATGGGAGAAGTGGTTTGTGCTTCCCTTTGATTTTATTACAGTCTATAGGTTATGCTTATTGACCATCCATCCTCATGTTTTCTCTCCTTGGGCTGAGAGGACTGGTGTTTACAGTTTTTTGGGGGAAACTGTATGTTTTCCCGTATCAAGGAATGGCTCTCCGTAGCAGGTGCCTGCTTTCCTGTAATCTCAAGGCATAAGTGTCTGGAACACCTACTTCTCACTGTCTTTGTCTTTCCCTTCCTTATCTATTTGAAAGCGTCATTTTTTAGCCAGACATGGTGACTCACACCTATAATCCCAGCACTTTGGAGCGCCAAGGCAGGAGGATTGCTTGAGCCCCGGAGTTCAAGACCAGCCTGGATAGTGGGCCAGGTGCGGTGGCTCATGCCTGTAATCCCAGCACTTTGGGAGGCCAAGGTGGGCGGATCACGAGGTCAGGAGATCAAGACCATTCTGGCTAACACGGTGAAACCCCATCTCTACTAAAAATACAAAAAACTAGCCGGGCATGGTGGCAGGTGCCTGTAGTTCCAGCTACTCGGGAGGCTGAGGCAGGAGAATGGCCTGGACCCGGGAGGCAGAGCTTGCAGTGAGCCAAGATCGCGCCACTGCACTCCAGCCTGGGCATCGGAGCAAGAGACTCCGTCTCAAAAAAAAAAAACAAGAAAAAAAAAAGACCAGCCTGGATAACATAGGAAGACCTTGTCTCTACAAAAAATTTAAAAATTAGCCAGCCAGGCATGGTGGTGTTCACCTGTGTTCCCATCTGCTTGGGAGGCTGTGGTGGGAGGATCACTTGAGCCCAGAAGATTGAGGCTGCAGTGCCTGGGTGACTGAGCAAGACCCTGTCCCCAGAAACAAAACAAAACAAAACAAAACAAAACTGTCATTTTTGTGTCCTTCCTCGAAACTCCCAACTACCTAGGCCCAAATTCAGGTACTTCTGAGCTTTCCTGGGAGCATCTCCCCATCCTGATAATGGAAATTTGACTCTCAATCTGATAATGGAAATTTGACTATCTGTGTAACTATTTTTTCTGAGAGGCTGTCCTGGCAGATAGAGGTGTGGGCCAATTGATTGGCTTTGGCACTCTCAGCTTCCTCCTATGTCTGCTTTGCAGGGCAGAGTTACAGGCTCCCTACCTATTTGTTCCCTGGACGGTGTGCTTATTGAGAAGACCTTAGGAGGAGTGAGCGCACACACTGTGGAATGCTAATTCTTCCCCTCTCCTTTCACTCATCTCCAGAGCTGCCTTTGGCCAGTGACTGCTGGGAAATAGACAATTGCAGACAAATAATAGCTAATACTTAAATAGTACTCAAACCATGTTCCAGACACTGCTTTAGATGCTTTACATTTGTTAACTCATTTACTCCTCATAACCCTATGGGATAAGTTTACTATTATTCCCATTTTATAAGTGAGGAAACTGAGGCCCAGAAAAATTAAGTAACATGGCTAACATTACATAACAAATAAGTGGCAGAACTAAGATTTGAACACAGTCTGGTGCCAGAATCTGTGCTGTTCTGACTCTATAATGCAAATTGGCCAGTGGTCAGTTTATATCCAGCAAGATTTGGATCCAGTTCCTTTTTTCTATTTTGTGCACAAATGGTTCCACAGCACACCATCCCTTAAGTGTTCAGGCAGAGGCGGGCTGACTTCCCTGTCAGATGTAGAACAGATACTGCCTCATATGTAAGTGGTCATCTTAGGATCAATTCCATCTTCAATTCTGTAATCGCTTTATTTTATTTATTTATTTTTTTTGAGATAGGATATTGCTTTGTTTCCCAGGCTGGAGTACAGTGGTGTGATCATGGCTCACTGCAGCCTCAACCTCCTGGGCTCAAGTGATCCTCCCATCTCAGCCTCCCTACTAGCTGGGACTACAAGTGTGCACCAACACACTCGGCTAATTTTTGCATTTTCAACACGTCCAGCTAATTTTTGTATTTTCTTTTCTTTTCTTTTCTTTTTTCTTTTTTGAGACGGAGTCCTGCTCTGTCTCCCAGACTGGAGTGCAGTGGCGAGATCTCCGCTCACTGGAAGCTCCACATCCCGGGTTCACAGCATTCTCCTGTCTCAGCCTCCCAGGTAGCTGTGACTACAGGCACCTGCCATGACTCCTGGCTAATTTTTTGTGTTTTTAGTAGAGATGGGGTTTCACTGTGTTAGCCAGGATGGTCTCGATCTCCTGACCTCGTGATCCGCCTGCCTCGGCCTCCCAAAGTGCTGGGATTACAGGCGTGAGCCACCGCGCCCAGCCAATTTTTGTATTTTCTGTAGAGACAGGGTTTTGCCCTGTTGCTCAGGCTGGTCTCGAACTCCTGGTCTCAAGCAATCTGCTTGCCTCAGCCTCCAAAAGTGTTGGGATTACAGGCGTGAGCCAACACTCCCAGTCAGATGCTTACTACTTTTCTAAGAATTCTGATCTGGGTCTGTTCCTGGGCTTGCTCGAACATTTTAGGATCATATGGTTCATACTATGAACCAAATTCAAAAACAGTAAAATAACCATGCCAGACACAGTGGCTCACACCTGTAGTTCTAGCACTTTGTTAGGCCGAGGTAGGAGGATCACCTGAGGCCGGGAATTCAAGACCAGCCCTGGCAACATAGCATGACTCCATCTCTACAAAAAATTGAAAAATTAGCCAGGCATGGTGGCACGCGCCTGTAGTCCCAGCTACACAGGAGACTGAGGCAGGAGGATAGCTTGAGCCCCAGAGTTCAAGGTTATAGTGAGCTATGATTTCACCACTGCACTCCAGCCTGGGTGACAGAGTGAGACCATGTCTCTTAAAAATTTAATAATAAATTTTTAAAAATAACTATATTATTCTCTGCCTAAGTGAAACAAATAAGCATTCATGCTAAGGGTTTGTAACTGTGTGCCCATAACTAGAAAACCTTTGTTTATTTTTGCATTTAGTTGTCTAAATATAGCAGTAGACCAAGACCCACTTTCTGAGTTGACTCTTACTGACAGAGGTTTACTGAGCCTGGACTCCAACTGAAGTGATTGCTAGAGGTTTGGAAACACCCTAAGAGAGAACCCTGTTACTAATTCTTTTCATGTGGCACCCTCTGGTCCCAAGGGCTGCTCGTTAGCATATAGAAATAGTGGATTCTTTTACTTTCTCCTTAGCATGGCAGTTGTAGAGAGTTACACAATATGCCACAATCATTTTCAGGTACCACATCACCACCTTTGAGCCTTTGGTAAAAGGAAATGCTTTTATCTAAGATTTCTTTTTTTTTTTGGAGGGGGGCAAAATTTCGCTTTTGTTGCCCAGGCTGGAGTACAATAGTGTGATTTCTGCTCAATGCAACCTCCACCTCCCATACTCAAGCGATTCTCCTGCCTCAGCCTCCCGAGTAGCTGGGATTACAGGCATGCACCACCATGCCTGGCTAATTTTGTATTTTTAGTAGAGATGGGGTTTCTCCATGTTGGTCAGGCTGGTCTCGAACTCCCAACCTCAGGTGATCTGCCCACCTCGGTATCCCAAAGTGCTGGGATTATAGGCATGAGCCATTGGGCCCAGCCTTTTGTCTAAGACTTCTGTACCTTTCCAGCTGTTCTAGTAACTGGGAATTATGAGTACTTTCTAATTCAGGAGATATCCTTCTGGATTTCAGGTATCAGTACCCCACAATGGATGAGCTGGCCGAAATGCTGCCTCCTGTTCTTACCCACCTAAGGTAGGTTCATTCTGTAGTCTTTCGTGCAGTTTTTATTGACTTTCTATGGTAAATTCTTTAGTGTCTGTTTCAGAGGATTCGATGGTTAGGAAAACAGTAGTCACTGTCCTTCTAGAGCTTAGTGGGGTAACAAGAAAGCAAACAAATAATAAAGTTTTATAAAATAAGTCAGTGGGGGTGTTGTGATAGAGAATAAGGGCAGGATCTACATTAGTAAGGCTAGTGAGGGAATTCCTCTCTAGGAAGGTGGCACATACGCTGAGACCTAGAAGATTTAGAAATCTACCTTGAGCTGGGCCCAGTGGTGGGAAGATCACTTAATGACAGGAGTTTGAGGCTACAGTGAGTTGTGATCCCACCCCTGCACTCCAGCCTGAGTAACAGTGACACCCTGTATCTAAAAAATAAAAATAAAGCTGTTTAAAATTTTTTTTTTTTTTTTTTTTTTTGAGACGGAGTCTCACTCTGTCGCCCGGGCTGGAGTGCAGTGGCCGGATCTCAGCTCACTGCAAGCTCCGCCTCCTGGGTCACGGCATTCTCCTGCCTCAGCCTCCCGAGTAGCTGGGACTACAGGCGCCCGCCACCTCGACCGGCTAGTTTTTTGTATTTTTTTTAGTAGAGACGGGGTTTCACAGTGTTAGCCCGGATGGTCTCGATCTCCTGACCTCGTGATCCGCCCATCTCGGCCTCCCAAAGTGCTGGGATTACAGGCTTGAGCCACCGCGCCCAGCCTTAAATTTTTTTTAAAGGGTTCATCTCACTATGAAGAGAATGCTTTGGAGAGGAATCAGAGAGAGAAAGCAGGGAGAACAGTTAAACTTAACAATAGTCCAGGCAAGAGATAATGATAGCATGGTACTGGATGCTGCTGTTGGGGATGATTGAAGTAGATAGTAGTAGATAGATGGATATATTCTGGAGGTGGACTCCACTGACTTGCTGATGGGTTGGATACTGACAGTAAGCTACCAAGGATAACTCCCAAGTTTCAGTTGTATATATGTGTGTGTGTGTGTGTGTATGTGCGTGTGTATGTGTGTTTGTGTATATATATATGTGTATATATATTACTTTTTTTTTTTTTAAGATGGAGTCTGATTCCGTTGCCCAGGCTGGAGTGTAGTGGTGCGATCTTGGCTCACTGCAACCTCTGCCTCCCAGGTTCAAACGATTTTCCTGCCTCAGCCTCCCATTTAGCTGGGATTATAGGCACAGGCCACCATGCCTGGCTAATTTTTTTTGTATTTTTAGTAGAGACAGGGTTTCATCATGTTGGCCAGGCTGGTCTTGAACTCCTGACCTTCAGTGATCCACCCGCCTTGGCCTCTCAGTCCTGGGATCATAGGCGTGAACCACCGCCCCCAGCCTTAGTTATATGTTATTTAACCATTAAAACCAACTTGAAAGTAGGTGGTGGGATCTTTGTTGTTGTTGTTTTTGAGACAGAGTCTCACTGTGTCACCAGGTTGGAGTGCAGTGGCGTGCTCTTGGCTCACTGCAGCCTCCGCCTCCCGGGTTCAAACGATTCTCCTGCCTCAGCCTCCTGTTTAGCTGGGACTACAGGCACACGCCACCATGCCTGGCTAATTTTTTGTATTTTAGTAGAGACGGGGTTTCACCATGTTGGCCAGGATGGTCTTGATCTTCCGACCTCATGATCCACCTGCCTCAGCCTCCCAAAAGTGCTGAATTACAGGCATGAGGATTACAGGCATGAACCACTGCGCCCAGCTGGGACCCTTGTTTTATGGATAGGGAAGGAACCGAGGCTCAGAAGTTGGGAAAAGGAAAAAAGCACTTGCCCAAATTCTCACATCTAATAAATATCAGAGCCAGGATTTCAACCCAGGTTATATGCTTTCAGTTATGCAGTGCTGCCTGCAAATGAAGTTGACTCTGTCATTTGTCATTATGTCCCATTCACAGCCTGAAAAGCATCATTGGAATTGGAGTTGGAGCTGGAGCTTACATCCTCAGCAGATTTGCAGTAAGTATATAGAGGATTAGCCTCAACATGCTTGAGGCACTGCCTAGGTCACAGCTATTACGCTGTGTTAAATGACCAGGCAGTATTCTGGGACTTATGTCAATTTTTCTGTAACTTCTGTCAGCTTTAGATGCAGGTTGTATAAAGCCTTGCTTTGTACTTATAATACTTGAAAAATCATAAATGGGGACAGTACATCATCAATAAAAAGCCATTCCTAGGTGCTGCTTATAATGGAATTTTGTACAGCCATTAAAATTAAGTTTATGAAAAGCTTTATATGATACATGGTTTGCATACATTATAATGTTAACAAAAAAGTTAGTATAGAATAGAATATGACAAAACATAAAGTTTGTCATAACTGTAGGAAAGGACTGGAAGAAAATGTACCAAAAAAATATTAATGGATTGATGTGTGGTAAGATAATGTGAAATTGTGAAATTTTATTTTCTGCTTGTTTTGTTTTGTTTTGTTTTGTTTTGTTTTGTTTTTTTGAGACAGAGTCTTGCTCTGTCGCCCAGGCTGGAGTGCAGTGGCCAGATCTCAGCTCACTGCAAGCTCTGCCTCCCAGGTTCAGGCCATTCTCCTGCCTCAGCCTCCTGAGTAGCTGGGACTACAGGCGCCCGCTACCTCGCCTGGCTAGTGTTTTGTATTTTTTAGTAGAGACGGGGTTTCACCGTGTTAGCCAGGATGGTCTCGATCTCCTGACCTCGTGATCCACCCATCTCGGCGTCCCGAAGTGCTGGGATTACAGGTTTGAGCCACCGCGCCCGGCCTATTTTCTGCTTTTTATAATTTCTCTGCTTATCAAATTTTCTACGGTGAATGTAATCACTGTAGTAAGAGAAAAAAAGTAGGCTAGGGGCTGGGCGCAGTGGCCCACGCTTGTAATCCTAGCACTTTGGGAGTTTGACGTGGGCAGATCACCTGAGGTCGGCAGTTTGGACCAGCCTGGCCAACATAGTGAAACTCCATCTCCACTAAAAATACAAAAATTAGCCAGGCGTGGTGACGGGTACCTGTAATCCTAGCTACTTGGGAGGCTGAGGCAGGAGAATTGCATGAATCCTGGAAGCCACGGTTGTAGTGAGCTGAGATTGCATCACTGCACCAGCCTGGGCAGCAAGAGTGAAACTTTGTCTCAAAATAAATAAATAAATTGATTAAATAAGCTAGAGAGCTAGAACTCGTTTTAAAGAAATTTTTTTTTTTCTGAGACGGAGCCTTGCTCTGTCGCCCAGCCTGGAGTGCAATGGCACAATCTTGGCTCTCTGCAACCTCTGCCTCCCGGGTTTAAGTGATTCTCCTGCCTCAGCCTCCTGAGTAGCTGGGATTACAGGCGCCCGCCAATACTCCTGGCTAATTTTTGTATTTTTAGTAGAGGTGGGGTTTCACCATGTTGGTCAGACTGGTCTCTAACTCCTGACATCATGATCCTCCCCTTCACCCACCCAAAGTGCTGAGATTACAGGCGTGAGCCACTGTGACCAGCCAGAAATTATTATCATTATTTTTTTCAATACCTCTTCAGTGATAGGAGAGTCTTCTGAGGATGATATAAACTGTTCAGGTGGTTTCGGGGAAAAAAAAAAGCTTTAGAAGCCCCTGTTGAGAACAAAGATATATGAATGTGGAGCAGCCGCTTGTGCCAACAGCACTTTCCCAATGAGAAAGATCCACCATGAGCTGAACAACTGCATATAGATCTTTGCAAGGCAAGATAATTTGATAGTAAAATAAGTAATTTGATAGTAAAACCAGAAACTGGTTTCCAGATGCTAAGTCAGATTTCAAGAGCTATTTTTCCACATGTTCTCCTTCTTTGTAGTTTTACTTTCAAATGTGAAGCGTTAAGTCATGTAAGAAAGAATTGATCAATCACGTTCCACCTATTTAGAAGAACTTTGGGAGTGTAGCTTTCATACTGTTGTCTTTGCCTCATCTTTCAGCTCAACCATCCAGAGCTTGTGGAAGGCCTTGTGCTCATTAATGTTGACCCTTGCGCAATAGGCTGGATTGACTGGGCAGCTTCCAAAGTAAGTACCACATGAAGGTGTCCATCGGCTCATCTTCGCCCATCTCAAAACAGCTTACCAATTTTTCATTGAGGTATATATACAGTTAAGGGTAAACAGTCTTCAAGCTGTATACTTAACATTTTTACCCTTAACTGTACTTTAGTAACCTATTATGTGAATACACAGAACGAGTTGTTTCTGTTATTTGGATCTTATGAGTAAAGGTGCTGTGCATATTCCTTATGTCTTTTAGTAGAGATACACATTTATTTCTTTTGGGTTTATACCTAGGAGTGAAATTGCTGAGTCATAGGGCAGTTGTATGTTTAGCTTTAGTAGATATTGTCAAACAATTTTCCAAAGTATTTGACCAAGGCCAGGCATGATAACTCATTCCTGTAATCCCAGCACTTTGGGAAGCCGAGGTGGGCGGATCACCTGAGATCAGGAATTCAAGACTAGCCTGGCCAACATGGCAAAACCCTGTCTCTACTAAAAATACGAAAATTAGCCAGGTGTGGGGCATGGTGGTACACATCTGTAAACCCAGCTACTCAGGAGGCTGAGGCAGGAGAATTGCTTGAACCCAGGAGGTGGAGTTTGTGGTAAGCTGAGATCGTGCCACTGCATGACAGCCTGGGCCACAGAGGGAGACTCTGTCTCAAAAAAAATAAAAATAAAAATAAAATAAATGAAATGTCTTCAAAGTATTTGACCATTTACACACCAGCAGTGTGTGAAAGTTTCAGTTGCTCCACATCACCAACATTTGATATTATAAGTACTTTTAATTTTAGTAAACAACAAGCAGTTTTATTTGTAATATTAGTTTGTTTTTATGTTTTCCATGACCAAAATAGTTTTCATCATTAAAATAAGAATTTTTAATTATATCATCTTTTAAATTTTTTTTTTTGAGATGGAGTCTCGCTCTGCCGCCCAGGCTGGAGTGCAGTGGCCGGATCTCAGCTCACTTCAGCTCACTGCAAGCTCCGCCTCCCGGGTTCACGCCATTCTCCTGCCTCAGCCTCCCGAGTAGCTGGGACTACAGGCGCCCGCCACCACGCCCAGCTAGTTTTTTTGTATTTTTTAGTAGAGACGGGGTTTCACCGTGTTAGCCAGGATAGTCTCGATCTCCTGACCTCGTGATCCACCCGTCTCGGCCTCCCAAAGTGCTGGGATTACAGGCTTGAGCCAACGCGCCTGGCCATAATCTTTTAAATTTTAAGCTATGCTTATAGATAGATAATCCTGTTTGTTGTTGTTGTTGTTTATTTGAGACGGAGTCTCCCTTTGTTGCCCAGGCTGGAGTGCAGTGGCATGATCTCAGCTCACTGCAACCTCTGCCTCCCAGGTTCAAGCAACTCTCAGCCTCAGCCTCCCGAGTAGCTGGGATCACAGGCACCCGCCACCATGCTTGGCTAATTTTTGTATTTTTAGTAGAGATGGTGTTTCACCATCTTGGCCAGGCTGGTCTTGAACTCCTGACCTTGTGATCCACCTGCCTCAGCCTTCCGAAGTGCTGGGATTACAGATGTGAGCTACTGCCCCCGGCCAATCCTGGGTTTTAATTTGCATCTCCCTAAGGGGCAGTGATGTCAAGCATCTTTTCTTGAATATCCTCTTGTGAAGTGTTTGTTAAAGTCTTTTGCCCTCACTCTTATTCCGCTTCCACTTTAAAAAATATTCTGCATGTGAGTCCTGGGTGCATGTATCTCAAATAGCTTCTCCTAGTCTATAGTTTGCATTTTCACTTTCTTACTGAATGAAATGAATGAATCACTCTACAGTGAACCCCAACACCTTATCTTTGCTACAGATTCCAAAGACATGTGAATTGCTGATGTTTGCTAACTGAAAAAGGAAGGAATGTAACCTCTAAAATCCATTCAAGGAGATAGGAAACTAAAGGGAAATGCTAATGACTTTACAAATATAAGCACTCCCAGTCCCAGCCCCAAACCAGAGTAAAAAATGGGCGATTCTGTTGGGAGAGGACATTTTTTAAAAAGAAAAAAGTGGGAATAAAGAAAAAATTATATCCCTCGTGTTATGGGATCTCTGGGGTGTCTAGCCAGAAACTTCTGTGGCCATAGCGCCTTTGCCCGAGTTCCTGTCCTGCATGCAGGAAGAATGAGGTACACAAATAAGTGAAGGGTGAAGAAGAGTTTTATTTAGTGTTAGAACAGCTCAGAGGAATGGGTAGCTCCTCTCTCTCTGTAGGCAGGTCGTCCAGTCGAGTTTTCAGCGTTTGGCAGACAGGAGGCCCTGGAAAGGGTGGCTCCTTTCCACAGGCAAGTCTTTCCGACTTCTCTGCAGGTCTCTGGAGCTCTCAGCAGAGCGAGTAGCTCCTCTCTGACAGCAGGTCGTCTCTGTAGCTCTCAATGGAGTGTGTATTCCTCTCTGCAGCTGATTGTCCAGTCTCTCTACCTTCTTCATCCTCTGACCATCCTGTACCCTGCTCTGGCTGAGCCCAGGGCTTTTATGGACCTCAGAAGGAAGGAAGTGCATGCTGATTGGTCCATGAGAGGCCATGGGCAGGCCAGGAAGAGGTGCCACAAGTCCCCACTCTGGTCTGGGTGACTGGCAATGCAGCCCCCAGCCTTCAGGGCCTCCCTGGCCTGAGGATGGGACCTTACCGGGAACCCCGCCCCCATCTGCCCAGGATTCTGTCTGTGTCCTGCTCCATTCATGGCCCTGGGGCTTGCAGGGGTCCTTCCTGGGGCACCCAAGGGTGCAGGCTGCAGAGATGCCCTGGTCCTGCGCCTGGGAGTGCGGCTGCAACTGCACCTGGGAGCTCCCAACCCACCAGCTCGGCAGGGGCCCAGCTCCCGCCTGCTTCCCGGAGCCAGAGGCCCAGGTCTGAAGCCAAAGGCACATTGGCTGCAGCTGCACCTGGGAGGGCAAATCCTCACTGTTCCTGGTTCCCCCAAGAGCACAGGGAGGCTGAGATCCACAGCTGCAGTTTGGGCAGCTGTAGCCCTGCCCAGGAGGGCGGGGATCCTGCTTGCTCCATAGAGCAGGAGGCCTGGGTCTGCAGCAACCCAGAAGGGGTGGGACTTCCACCAGCTCCGTGGAGTGTGCAGCCCCAGCCACACAGCATGATGGCAGCAGCCACTGCCATCACTTGCATTCAATTCACCTATGCTAAAAATAATTCAATGTTAGGCCACACACGTGGCTCACGCCCATAATCCCAGCACTTTGGGAGGGTGAGGCAGGAGAATCACTTGAACCTGGGAGGCGGAGGTTGCAGTGAGTCAAGATCGTGCCACTGTACTCCAAGCCTGGGCAGCAGACAAGACTGTCTCAAAAATAAAAAAACCCAGTTGTGGTGGCACACGTCTGTGGTTCCAGCTACTCAGTAAGCTGAGGTGGGAAGAATGCTTGAACCCAGCAGGTCAAGGCTGTAGTGAGCCATGATCATGCCACTGGACTCCAGCCTGGGTGACAGAGACAGACCCTGTCTCGAAAAAAAAAAAGGATCTGGCTGGGCATGGTGACTCATGCCTGTAGTCATAGCACTTTGGGAGGCCAAGGCAGGAGGATCGCTTGAGTCCAGGAGTTTAAGACCAGCCTCGTCAACAGAACAAGACTTTGTCTCTACAAAAATGTAAAAGGTGGTACGTGCTTGTAGTCCCAGCTACTCGGTAGGCTGAAGGGAAGGGAAAGGATTTTTTTTTTTTTTTTTTTATTCTGAGACGGAGTCTCGCTCTGTCACCCAGGCTGGAGTGCAGTGGCCGGATCTCAGCTCACTGCAAGCCCCGCCTCCCAGGTTTATGCCATGCTCCTGTCTCAGCCTCCTGAGTAGCTGGGACTACAGGCGCCCACCACCTCGCCCGGCTAGTTTTTTGTATTTTTAGTAGAGACGGGTTTCACCGTGTTAGCCAGGATGGTCTCGATCTCCTGACCTCGTGATCCACCCGTCTCGGCCTCCCAAAGTGCTGAGATTACAGGCTTGAGCCACCGCGCCCGGCCAGGGAAAGGATTTCTTGAACCCAGGTGTTCAAGGCTGCAGTGAGCCATGATCATGCTACTGCAGTCCTGCCTGGGCGACAGAGAGAGACCTTATCTTAAAAAAAAAAAAAGCTTTATTGATACTCAAACCATGAGATTCAATAAGTCGATAACTAGGAACTTTTTTGAAAGGTAGTTAGTGATCTTTAAAAAGATTTAAAGAGGGCAGAGCGTGATGGCTCACTCCTGTAATCCCAGCACTTTGGGAGGTCGAGGTGGGCAGATCACCTGAGGTCAGGAGACCAGCCTGACCAACATGGTGAAACCCCGTCTCTACTAAAAATACAAAAATTAGCTGGACATGGTGGCACACACCTATATTCCCAGCTACTGGGGAGGCTGAGGCAGGAGAATCACTTGAACCCAGGAGGCGAAGTTTGCAGTGAGCCGAGATTGTACCACTGCATTCCATCCAGCCTGGGTGACTCAGCGAGACTCCATCTCAAAAAACAAGCAAACAAACAAAAGGATTTAAAGAGATGGATAATAATTTTTTTTTAATGTAACACCTATGTAGTGCTTACTGTGTACCTGGTACTGTTCTTAAATTTTTTTTTTTTTTTTTTTTTTTGAGAAGGAGTTTCACTCTTGTTGCCCAGGCTGGAGTGTGCAATGGCATGATCTCAGCTCACTGTACTCTCTGTCTCCCGGATTCAAGTGATTCTCCTGCCTCAGCCTCCTCTGTAGCCAGGATTACAGATGCATGCCACCACGCCCAGCTAATTTTTGTATTTTTAGTAGAGACGGGGTTTCACCATGTTGATCAGGCTGGTCTCTAACTCGTGACTTCATGATCTGCCCGTCTCAGCTTCCCAAACTGCTAGGATTACAGGTGTGAGCCCCCGTGCCCAGCCAAATGTTTTAGATATACTTAACCTTTTCATCCTCAGGACAATCCATTGGTACTATTACTATCCTACAGAGAAATTATTTGCTTAAAATTACTTTGCTAGTAAGAGGGTTGCAGACCCAGAATATTCATTAAAGCATTGTTTTAATGCTTTGAAGCATTCATTAAAGTGGGCGGATCACTTGAGGTCAGGAGTTCAAGACCAGCCTGGCCACCTGGCCAACATGGTGAAGTCCATCTCTACTAAAAATACAGAAACATAGCCAGATATGGTGGTGCACACCTGTGGTCCCAGCTACTTGGGAGCTGAGGTTGGAGAGCCACTTGAACCTGGGAGGTGAAGGTTGCAGTGAGCCTGGATTGCGCCACTTCACTCCAGCCTGGGTGACGGAAGAAGAGAACAAGACCCAGTCTCAAAAAAAAAAGAGAAAACAAACATGATTTCTTTTGTATTGTTTTTTCATAATTTTCTGTGATAAGCATATTTTTATTAAAACTGTTAAAATATTCTAGTCACCAGCAAACTGCACTCTAAATATCCATTTCTTCCTATGTTTACATTTTTGAGAAATGAGGTATTTCTTAGCTAAAACACATTAACAGTAGTATCGCCAGATGCTGTGGAAATTCCTTCTCACAGCCTGGCTTTTTTTTGTTTTTTTTTTGAGGCGGAGTCTCGCTCTGTCGCCCGGACTGGAGTGCAGTGGCCAGATCTCAGCTCACTGCAAGCTCCGCCTCCCGGGTTTACGCCATTCTCCTGCCTCAGCCTCCCGAGTAGCTGGGACTACAGGCGCCCGCCACCTCGCCCGGCTAGTTTTTGTATTTTTAGTAGAGACGGGGTTTCACCGTGTTAGCCAGGATGGTCTCGATCTCCTGACCTCGTGATCCGCCCGTCTCGGCCTCCCAAAGTGCTGGGATTACAGGCTTGAGCCACCGCGCCCGGCCAGCCTGGCTTTTTAAAAATTTGTCCTGGCTGGGTGCAGTGTTTCACACTGCTAATCCCAGCACTTTGGGAGGGTGAGGCAGGAGCATTGCTTGAGCTCAGGAGTTCAGGACTACCCTGGGCAACATAGTGAGACCTTGTCACTATAAAAAATTTAAAAATTAGCCTGGTGTGGTGGTGCGTACCTGTAGTCCCAGCTACTTGGGTGGCTGAGGCCAGAAGACGCTTGAGCCTGGGAGGTCAAGGCTGCAGTGAGCTATGATGGCGCCACTGCACTCCAGCCTGGGTGACAGAGCAAGACCCTGTCAGTCAATCAACCAAATGTGTCCTAATTCTTACTTAGTATGTGGGTACAATTTTTTTTTTTTTTAGACGGAGTCTTGCTCTGTTGTCAAGGCTGGAGTGCAGTGGCACAATCTCAGCTCGCTGCAACCTCCACCTCCTGGGTTCAAGTGATTCTCCTTCCTTAGCCTTCCGAGTAGCTGGGACTACAGGCGCGTGCCACCACGCCTGACTAATTTGTATATTTTTAGTAGAGACGGGCTTTCACCATGTTGGTCAGCCTGGTCTCAAACTCCTAACCTCAGGTGATCCGCTGGCCTTGGCCTCCCAAAGTGCTGGGATTACAGGTGTGAGCCACCACACCCGGCCTGATTTTCTAGTTCATAACCTGTGCATCACTGATAACCTATGCAAAGATTTCGGGACTTCTTTCTGGGACTATATGATCCTACTCCAGGCATAGCCATGTCTGTCTCCCTTAGCGCCTCTTCTCCATGCCTACCCCCAATTCAGTACTTCACCCCTGATCAGCTGTACGAGTTCAGCATAAAACCAAGGAAGAAGGCTTAACGAGAATCAGCAACATAATTTGAGTTAGAAATTTTTCTGAAAATAGACTACAGTATGCGGATTTACACAGATTGCTGCATTTATTAGACTGTGAGATGCATCATTTTGAAATGGGAAAAATTAGGAGAAAAATGTTTAAAACTCAAGAACATTCTGTAAACAACTCATTTCCTCCTATTTCCTGAAATGAAGATAGCAAAAACTGGAAGAAAGAGAAAAAAGTTGTTTTTGTCTCTTGGAAGTCATGGGAGTGATTAAGTTAGTCCTTATCAACCATAAGTCCAGTGTAAATATGGAAATATAGACAGGAATAAAATATCAAACAGCCATGAGGTCTAGGTCTCAGGCTTTCAAAGAAGGAATGTTCAGTGTCTCTTCCAGTCCCCTATTTCACAGCAGGCTTTATTATCACCCTGGAAAGGAGACAGTTTTTTCTGACTTGTTTCTCGTCTCTGTGTTTCTTTGAAACCATGAAAATGTATAACACTGAATTGTGGGGTTTTTCTCTCTCTCTTTTTTTTTTTTTTTTTTTTTTTTGAGACGGAGTCTTGCTCTGCCACCCAGGCTGGAGTGCAGTGGCCAGATCTCAGCTCACTGCAAGCTCCGCCTCCCGGGTTTACGCCATTCTCCTGCCTCAGCCTCCCGAGTAGCTGGGACTACAGGCGCCCGCCTCGTCGCCCAGCTAGTTTTTTGTATTTTTAAGTAGAGACAGGGTTTCACCGTATTAGCCAGGATGGTCTCGATCTCCTGACCTCGTGATCCGCCCGTCTCGGCCTCCCAAAGTGCTGGGATTATAGGCTTGAGCCACTGTGCCCGGCCTTCTCTTTTTTTCTGAGACAGAGTCTCACTCTGTTGCCCAGGCTGGAGTGCAGTGGCACAATCTCGGCTCACTGCAAGATCCGCCTCCCGGGTTCATGCCATTCTCCTACTTCAGCCTCCCAAGTAGCTGGAACTACAGGCACCTGCCATCACGCCCTGCTAACTTTTTTGTATTTTTAGTAGAGAGGGGGTTTCACCGTGTTAGCCAGGATGGTCTCGATCTCCTGACCATGGTCCGCCCATCTTAGCCTCCCAAAGTGCTGGGATTACAGGTGTGAGCCACCGTGCCCGGCCAAGGGTTTTTCATTTGTTTTTTAAGAGATAACATATATAATAAAGTGCACTCATTTTAATTGGGTAGCTTGATAAATTTTTGCATATGCTTACATTCTTAACACAGAGTTTTTTATCTTTTCAGCTCTCTGGCCTGACAACCAATGTTGTGGACATTATTTTGGCTCATCACTTTGGGCCGGTAAGTACCTGTTCCACCCAGAAGAGCTGTGTTTATTGGTTTGCATGCAAATTCTTATTTTACCTCAGGAAAGAAGGGTTGCCTTAGAATTTACCTGACCCTAGTAAATAACAGTTCCAATGTAATCTGAAAGGCATGTGGCCCTGCAAAGGTGAATCTTTAACCCATTGCCACATGGCAGTTGACATGTGGAGCTATGAGAGAAGATAGCATCTCCTGCTACCTGTTCCTGTAAGTAGCATGCCATCTGTTAATGTTTGACATCACATGCCTCCCCAGACATCTTTAGAGCCATTAGGAGGTCTGGGAAAGGCTTCACAGAAATAGAAATTTCAGGGAGGAAAACCGTGATATAATAGTGCTGAAAGAAGCTTAGAGATTATCTTGTTCACGCCCCGTGTTTTTCAACTGGTGAGGAAACCGAAGTCTTCACAGAAAGTGGCAGTTATCGTGTACATAATTGCTGGGTAGGGGAGGGAGCTTAACTGGTAGGTGAGGGGGACCCTTGAAAGGGAAAAGTGAGTTGGGTGACCGACAAAGGAGTGATGGAGTAAATGAGCAGTGAGGTCAGAGAGCTGTGAGGTGTCTGGAATAGGGAGACGAGAGTGGGTGCTCAATTGTAATCTGCTTATTTTAAAATACTATCTGAAGGAAAATGGCAGATGGGAAGAAAACTAGCAGTTACCGAGTACTGATTATTTATAAGTACTTTAGATGTGCAAACCAAGTTGTGTTTTACATGGTTCTATTAGTCTGATTTTAAGATAGGGAAACCAAAGACCAGAGAGGCCACATAACTTGCCACCACTGTCCAGATGGTAAGTGTGGAGCTGACATTTGAATCCAGGTCAGGCTAAGTCCAAAGTCCATAGTCTTTTATTTCATCATATTTTTATCAAAGTTACAAATTCACATATATTTTAGAGTAGAGAAGATCTACAGGGCTTATTACAAAGAATCTGCCACCTACCCCATATTCTGCTTTTTAGTGGCAACCACTTTAATTCTTCCAGCTGACTCCTTTGGGTTTTGCCTCCATCTTGCCCTCTCTTTAATTGAGGTGATTCTTATACATAGTGTAATGCACACATCCTAAGTGCATCTCAGTGACCATTTACTGATGTATAGTTTCTTTTTTTTTTTTTTTTTTTGAGACGGAGCCTCGCTCTATCGCCCAGGCTGGAGTGCAGTGGCCGGATCTCAGCTCACTACAAGCTCCGCCTCCCGGGTTCACGCCATTCTCCTGGCTCAGCCTCCCGAGTAGCTGGGACTACAGGCGCCCGCCACCTCGCCCGGCTAGTTTTTTGTATTTTTTAGTAGAGACGGGGTTTCACGGTGTTAGCCAGGATGGTCTCGATCTCCTGACCTCGTGATCCACCCATCTCGGTCTCCCAAAGTGCTGGGATTACAGGCGTGAGCCACCGCGCCCGGCCTGATGTATAGTTTCTTGTAACTACCACCCAGAACACAAATAAAACATTTTCATCACCCCACAAAGGTTTACTCATTATCCTTTCCCACTCAATAATTCCCCACCCCAAACAAGGTTTTCACTATTCTGTTACCTCCATAGATTAATTTTGACTGTTCTTAAACTTCATATAAATGGAATAACAGAGTGTTTACTTCTCTGAGTCTGGCTTCTTTTGCTCAACATACTGTCTTAAGATTCATCCATGTCATTCCATGTGTCAGTAGTTCATTCTTTTATATTACTGTGTAGCAGCAGTTCATTGTATTAATATACTACAAATTAGGGGTCGGGCGCAGTGCTTCCACGTCTGTAATCCAGCACTTTGGGAGGCCGAGGTGGGCAGATCACTTGAGGTCAGGTGTTTGAGACCAGCCCGGCCAACATGGCGAAACTCTATCAATACTAAAAATACAAAAATTAGCGGGGCGTGGTGGCATATGCCTATAGCGCCAGCTACCTGGGAGGCTGAGGCAGGTTCCCCATAATGGGACCCTGTCTTTATAAAAATTCAAAAATTGGCCGGGTGCCATGGCTCACACCTGTAATCCCAGCATTTTGGGAGGCCAAGGCAGGTGGATCACCTGAGGTCAGGAGTTTGAGTCTAGCCTGACCAACATGGAGAAACCCTGTCTCTACTAAAAATACAAAATTAGGCTGGGCACGGTGGCTCACACCTGTAATCCCAGCACTTTGGGAGGCCCAGGCAGGTGGATCACAAGGTCAGGAGTTCAAGACCAGCCTGGCCAACATGGTGAAACCCTGCCTCTACTAAAAATACAAAAAAATTAGCCAGGTGTGGTGGCACATGCCTGTAGTACCAGCTACTCGGAAGGCTGAGGCAGGAGAATTGCTTGAACCCAGGAGGCAGAGGTTGCAGTGAGCTGAGATTGCACCACTGCACCCCAGCTCTGGACGACAGAGCAAGACTCCATCTCGGGGAAAAAAAAACAAAAAAAACAAAATTAGCCCGGTGTGGTGGTGCATGCCTGTAATCCCAGCTACTGGGTGGCTGAGGCAGGAGAATTGCTTGAACCCAGGAGGCGAAGGTTACATTGAGCCAAGATCGCGCCATTGCACTCCAGCCTGGGCAACGAGCAAAACTCTGTCTCAAAAAAAAAAAAAAAATATTCAAAAATCAGCTGGGCTTAGTAGCACATGCCTGTGGTCCCAGCTACTTGGGAGGCTGTGATGGGAGGATCACTTGAGCCCAGAGTTTGAGACCGTCCTGGGCAACATAGCAAAAAGAAATACTACTTCATATAGGCCTCTGAGGGGAAAGCTAAGACCAGTATTTAATAATTTCCAAAAAGCAAGAACATCCTCACTATATATAGAGAGTAATATATATATATATACACAATTTCTCTATATATAACTATGTATATATAAAACTATGTATCTACATATATATATAAAATATATGTTTAATTTAAAACATATGAGATCACAGTGGATTTTCTTTTTTTTTTTTTTTTTTTTTTTCTTCTTTTTTTTGAGACGGAGTCTTGCTCTGTCGCCCAGGCTGGAGTGCAGTGGCCAGATCTCAGCTCACTGCAAGCTCCGCCCCCCAGGTTTACGCCATTCTCCTGCCTCAGCCTCCCGAGTAGCTGGGACTACAGGCGCCCGCCACCTCGCCCGGCTAGTTTTTTGTATTTTTTAGTAGAGACGGGGTTTCACCGTGTTAGCCAGGATGGTCTCGATCTCCTGACCTCGTGATCCGCCCGTCTCGGCCTCCCAAAGTGCTGGGATTACAGGTTTGAGCCACCGCGCCCGGCCCACAGTGGATTTTCATAAGACTGAAGAGTTCATTTAAAATTTAAGCATCCAGGCTGGTCTGAAGGTAGGGAATTATCTGAATTGATTGTTCACAGTTAGTTACAGATTGAATTCCCTGTTCTACTCTTTCCCCTTTCTCACTACTGCTCTTGACCAGTCAAAAAGATAATAAGGCCCGGCGCAGTGGCTCAAGCCTGTAATCCCAGCACTTTGGGAGGCCGAGACGGGTGGATTACGAGGTCAGGAGATGAAGACCATCCTGGCTAACACGGTGAAACCCCGTCTCTACTAAAAAAATACAAAAAAACTAGCCGGGCGATGTGGTGGGCGCCTGTAGTCGCAGTTACTCGGGAGGCTGAGGCAGGAGAATGGCGTAAACCCGGGAGGCAGAGCTTGCAGTGAGCTGAGATCTGGCCACTGCACTCCAGCCTGGGCAACAGAGCGAGACTCCGTCACAAAAAAAAAAAAAAAGATAATAAAAATTAAAAATAAATTTTAAAACATGTAACAAGTTAATGCTTATATTACTTTGAAATGGAAACAAACATGGTTTTTAAACATGAATAATGTTCAACTTCACCAATAAGAGAATAAAATTAAAAATACGTTTGTACTAGCAAGGATGTGGGAAGACAGGTAGTGTAAATAAATGAGATAGCTCTGTATATCCGGATAAGGAATGATCTTTACCATACTTTACAAGGGAAAGCAAGTGTAGAACAATGTCTAGAGGACTATAATTTGTGTTTTTAAAAACATGGGAGTCTGTTTATTTGTTTGTTTGTTGAGACAGGGCCTTGCTCTGTTGTCCAGGATGGAGTGCAGTGGTGCCATCTTAGTTTGCTACAGCCTCGACCTCCTAGGCTCAAGCCATCCTCCTCCTTCAGCCTCCTGAGTAGCTAGTATTACAGGCATGTACCACCACACTAAGCTAGTTTTAAAATTTTTTGTAGAGATGGGGGTCTCGCTACCTTAGCCCACGCTGGTCTCAAACTCCTGGCCTCAAGAGATCCTCCTGCCTCAGCCTTCCAAAGTGCTGGGATTACACGCATGAGCCACCACACCTGGCCTATCATTTGGTATTAACTTTTCTTATAATATCTTTAGAATGAGACTGGGGCTCTCACAAACTTTTCTAGTAGTGATTCACGTACCCTTCAGTTTCAGGTAGACTCTTGTCAGTTTCCAACTGTATTCTGGGTTCATTTCATCCACATGGTTGTGAAAATGTGAAGAAAGTTTTTCCATATCTGTGTTTCTCTAACAAGGCTTGGTGGTGAACTTTACACGTTGCCCTGGATTAACAGACTTCTTTTGTTTTTTTTCTTTTTTTTTTGAGACGGAGTCTTGCTCTGCCGCCCAGGCTGGAGTGCAGTGGCCGGCTCTCAGCTCACTGCAAGCTCCACCTCCCGGGTTCACACCATTCTCCTGTCTCAGCCTCCCGAGTAGCTGGGACTACAGGCGCCCGCCTCGTCGCCCGGCTAGTTTTTTGTATTTTTTAGTAGAGACGGGGTTTCACCGTATTAGCCAGGATGGTCTCGATCTCCTGACCTCGTGATCCGCCCGTCTCGGCCTCCCAAAGTGCTGGGATTACAGGCTTGAGCCACCGCGCCCGGCCAGACTTCTTAATTATCCCTGATATTATTTCTTTCCTCCAATGCAAGAATTTTCCTTTCTGCTTAAAACTGCTTAATGATGTATGTGTGTAGCTCAGATGACATCTGAGAAGGCCAGCAACAGAGTGACCATTAAACAGTGGGTGGTGGAGAGGGAGACTTTTCACTGTATAGACCATTTTGTTTCTCTCGTATTTTATGCCTTTAAAAGTATTGGTAGTAAGATTAAAATAAATCAGCCAGGCACAGTTGAGTGTGCCTGTTGTCACAGCTCCCCAGGAGGCTGAAGCAGGAGGATCGCTTGAGCCCAGGAGTTCCAAGCTGCAATACCTTATGATAGTGCCTGTGAATCGCCACTGCACTCCAGCCTGAGCAGCATAGTGAGTCCCCGTCTCTGAAATAAAATTTAAAAGATTAAAATAAATAATGAATTACTAAATCAATAAAGTGTCATAAACACAATGGAATATAATTATACAGTGTATAATATTAAATGGTGGTAAATATAGATAGGTAATATGCTGATTATATCATTGAAGATATAGATAAGTTAATTGCACAGATTTATGGTTATTAAAAGAAATGTAGCCAGGTGCAGCAGATCACTTGAGGTCAAGAGTTCAAGACCAGTGTGGCCAACATGGTGAGACCCTGTCTCTACTAAAAATACAAAAAAATGAGCTGAGCGTAGTGGTGCATGTCCCTAATCCCAGCTACTCAGGAGGCTGAGGCAGCAGAATCGCTTGAACCCGGGAAGTGGAGGTTGCAGTGAGCTGAGACTGCGCCATTGCTCAGTCTGGGTGACTGAGCAAGACTCCGTCTCATAAAAAAAGAAATGTTACGCTCCATTTGTTTTACACTTTGTGGTTTATATGTTTCTATAACTTTTCTTACTTAATCTTTAAAACAGCCTTGTCAGATAGCTGGTTATTGTCTTCATTTTATAGTATCTCCGTTTTTGTGAAGAATGGCAGAACATTAAAAAAACACACAAAGAAATCAGGGTTCAGAGTGATGAGGTGACCTAAGTTCCACAACTAGTACTTGAATCCTTTGCTGCCCTCATCTGACACAGAATATGACACTGAACCAGTCTAATGCAAATCATCAGCCATTCAGCCTACGAGCACATCAGTAGTCCCCAGGCTCTGCCCCAGTTCCCATCATGAGCTGCACGATTTGACTCGTGGTAATGAAAATGCAAACCAAACAAGATGGACTTATTCTGGAGCTCAAAAGCTTGCCCATGTCTTCTTTAAATTGTTCTAGGAAGAGTTACAGGCCAACCTGGACCTGATCCAAGCCTACAGAATGCATATTGCCCAAGACATCAACCAATACAACCTGCAGCTCTTCTTGAATTCCTACAATGGGTATAGTTTTTTCCTATTTCTTCACTTAACTGTAAACAGCTCTAAAAAGAGGAGGGCGGGAGAAGGAGAGAGGACTGTATCTAATCTTGGGATGAGCTTCTCTGAGGTGAAAATGTGAGCCCCTTCTGGCTTTCTAGAAACATGGACAAAGATTGAGGAAATGGATCAACTTAACCAAAGTTATACAGCCAGTAAGGAGTGAAGCCAGATTTTGAACCTTGTCTCTCTAGCTCTTTCCTCTATGTAACAGAGCCTCCCTATTTTTAGTTGAAATCAGAAAGATTAAACCCTGTGCTAAACTCAGTTACAAGGAAAACACCCCTCCCTCCTCCTCAAAGTGTAAATCATTCTCTTCTCTTAAGGAATTTATTCCTGTAAATTAAACACTTAGGGCCAGGCGCAGTGGCTCACGCCTATAATCCCAGCACTTTGGGAGGCCGAGGCAGGCGGATCTCAAGGTCAGGAGTTCAAGACCAGCCTGGCCAACATAGTGAAACCCCATCTCTACAAAAATACAAAAATTAGCCAGGCATTGTGGCGGGCACCTGTAGTCTCACCTACTTGGGAGGCTGAGGCAGGAGAATCGCTTGAACCCGGGAGGCAGAGATTGCAGTGAGCTGAGATCGTGCCACTACACTCCAGCCTGGGTGACAGACTGAGACTCTGTCTCAAAAAAATAAATTAATTAAACACTTAGGACTTGAGAGTTTCAGTGGTGTTGCTGCTGGGTGTTGAGGCTGTCTCCTTGTAGCATCCCAAAGAGTCCTTCAGGGTTAAGCCAGGAGCCTCCTTCCTGCTCCGTACCAGATGCCACTGAAGTGGCAACTCAGGAACCAAGTCACAGGCCTCTTCCCTTCTCAGGTGTGAAGAAAAGATAGTTTCACATTCCTTGATAAATTTTGGTGTTTATGACCAGAAAATAACCTGAGTTGCTATGACTTTACTCAAAAAGGGCATTGCTTCTGCTTTGTTTTTCTAGACGCAGAGACCTGGAGATCAAAAGACCCATACTGGGCCAAAATGAGAACACATCAAAAACACTAAAGTAAGTTCCTCAGTTTCCTCAGCTGACTTGCCAAATATCTTTGCCTTTCATAGACTAATTTGGTGTTCAGTGGAATTTATGTGCCTGTTTGCTGAGTGACACCTCTTACTTTGCCTACCTAGGTGTTCTACTTTACTGGTGGTAGGGGACAATTCACCTGCAGTTGAGGCTGTGGTAAGTACATCCTCATGCTGTGAAGATGAATGAGATCAAAATGTAATAAGACGTATAGGCCGGGTGCAGTGACTTACGCCTATATTCCCAACACTTTGGGAGGCTGAGGCAGGAGGATCACTTGAGCTCAAGAGTTTGAGATTAGCCTGGGCAACACAGTGGGACCCTAACTCTACAATTTTTTTAAAAAAATTAGCTGGCATGGCCGGGTGCCGTGGCTCACGCCTCTAATCCCAGCACTTTGGGAGGCCGAGGTGGGCGGATCACGAGGTCAGGAGATTAAGACCACCCTGGTTAACACGGTGAAACCCCATCGCTACTGAAAATACAAAAAATTAGCCGGGCATGGTGGCGGGCACCTATAGTCCCAGCTACTCGGGAGGCCAAGGCAGGAGAATGGTGTGAACCCAGGAGGCGGAGCTTGCAGTGAGCCAAGATCACGCCACTGCACTCCAGCCTGGGCAACAGAGCGAGACTCCATCTCAAAAAATAAAATAAAAAAAAAATTAGCTGGCATGGTGACAGTCTGTAGTCCCAGCTACTCTGGAGGCTGAGGTAGGAGGATTGCTTGAGCTCAGGAGGTCAAGGCTGCAGTGAGCCATGATTGCGCCACTGCACTCCAGCCTGGGTGACAGAGTGAGACCCTGTCTCAAAAAAAAGTATGTAGCACACTGCTGACACACTAGAAACAGTCAGTAAATACTAGTTTTTGTTCTTTCTGATTGCACATATCAGAGTTTGCTCTTTGTCATACATTTTGGAAAATTAATTCATCATTAGATTTCATTAGCTGGGATCAGTTTTTTTCTTGATTGCTTTGTGTTGTGTAGTTCACTTTGTGGCAAGTAGTACAACTAAAGCACCATTTACTTGTTGTCAGATTTCTGAGAACCTCAGCCTCTAATCTGGAATAGATTACCACCATAAATCCAGCAGGCTGGAAGGCCACCTCTGCCTCCTTCTGAAGGACATAGCACATGGATAAAAGTGATATATGCTCATTGTAGAAAATATGAAGAAAATTTAAAAATAGAAGGATGAGGGGAAAATCATAATCCTATTACCTAAAGACAGAGTATTATTTTTTGCCTTATGTAGACCTGATTATATTAAATATACAAGATTTGGGGGCCTGACTTAACACTATTGATAGCATTTTTCCATTATAGAATCAGTATTTCTTTAGGTGTACCATTATTTAACTTTTTTCTTGTGTTGATTAATTCCGATTTTGCACTATTAATGTTACTGTTGGCCAGGTGCGGTGGCTCATGCCTATAGTCCCAGCACTTTGGGAGATTGAGGTGGGTGGATCACTTGAGGTCAGGAGTTCAAGACCAGCCTGGGCAACATGGTGAAACCCCATCTCTACTAAAAATACAAAAAATTAGCCGGGTGTGGTGGCATGCCCCTGTATTCCCAGCTACTTAGGAGGCTGAGACAGGAGAATCGCTCAAACCTGGGAGTCAGAGGCTGCAGCGAGCCAAGATCGCACCACTGCACTCCAGCCTGGGTGAGACAGAGAGACACTCTGTCTCAAAAAAATAAATAAAAATAAAAATAATGATACTGTTGGACATCCTTAGGAAATCTTTGAATCTTTTATTATTTCCTTGGGATGGATTTCCAGAAGTAGAATTAATGTGTCCAAAATTATAAATCTTTACAAAGTCTTTAATACATTTTGCCAGGTTCCTTTCCAGAAATAATACACCAGTATATTGCCACCAGCACTGTATAAGCATGCCTGTTTCACTGCACACTGTCTAGCATCGAATCTTTTTTTATTAGTAGTTAATTCGATAGGTTAAAAATAGTATCTCACTGTTTTAATTTGCATTTATTTGATTATAAATGAAGTTGATAGTTTTTCATATGTCTTATTATGTGTTTCCTACAGCATGTATAACTTAACTAAATATCTCTGTGAAATTACTTGATTTCTTTGCCCTAAATAGAGCAAAACATTATGGAGTGAAGTTTTTTGGAAAGGAAGTCTAACAAATAATCAGAGGTGTAGACATAGTTGAGAAGGTTTGTAGAGTGGGGAAATGTTTGTAGGGTGAGAATATGCAGATGTGAAAGGATACATTCGCATCTCCCTGAACTGTCCTGTAAAACACTCCGTGTCTGGTGTGAAATACGTGGCATGACTTCCCATAGAGGCCAGTAACGCTCAGTTCCCCTTCCTCAAAAAACATTCCCCAGAGGTAAAAAGGTTATAGAGGTGACCCCAATTTATCAAGAAGGAACTTTATAAAGGTCACTGTTTTCTGGCTAAAAAGGTGGAGATACATGCTTCTAAACTATCAAAAACATTTAAAAATGAATATATATACTTAATAC
Organism: Rhinopithecus roxellana; assembly: GCF_007565055.1. Taxonomy (NCBI): domain Eukaryota; kingdom Metazoa; phylum Chordata; class Mammalia; order Primates; family Cercopithecidae; genus Rhinopithecus; species Rhinopithecus roxellana. Next base: position 109,060,032 of record NC_044561.1, on the reverse strand, counting down.
AGGAAAATATTTTTAGAAAATATCCTTAATCAGAATTTCCTTATAATGCTAAGTATTTCTGTTCATCTTGTATCTAGTTATTTGCCTTTTTAAAACTGTGTGGACTTAAAGCAACCTTTGCAGTTATTTTTCAAGACTGTATTAATTTGGCCATGTAGATAAGGGCTCTTCCTCTTTCTGATTTCCACACCTTCAGTGTTCATGAGAATTCTGCAGCCCTGTCTATACCACAAGTAGATGCTCTTTCATACGCAGTCAAACCTAGTTCCCCTGCCAGAGCATTTTATCCCACAAGTGTGTAGGGATTAAGAGGAATATCCATGCATTGAAGAGGAAAAAGAAATTCTACAAATTCTAGTCATTGTCAGTAACTATTCTTGCTTACTTATTCATTCAACATCATATTTTGAGCATCTCCTGTTTACTCTGCTATGAAGAATATGAAAATGAGTAAGACTGAGTGCATTCAGGCAGCCGGGGAGAGAGTAGATGTCAAAAAACAGTGGTTGTGGCTCATGCCTGTAATCCCAGCACTTTGGGAGGCCGAGATGGGCGGATCACCTGAGGCCAGGAGTTCAAGAGCAGCCTGGCCAACATGGCAAAACCCTGTCTCTACTGAAAATACAAAAACGAGCTGAGCGTGATGGCACACACCTGTAATCCCAGCTCCTTGGTGGGAGAATTGCTTGAACCCAGGAGGCGGAGGTTTCAGGGAGCTGAGATCGTGCCACTGCACCCCAGCCTGGGTGAGAAAACAAGACTCCATCTCAAAGAAAACAAAACAAAACAACAGCAACAACAACAAAAACCCACAGTGATTCTGGTTGGTCTACTAGGTATCAAGACTTCTTATATAATGTAGAAATTGCAAAGTAGTGAACCAAGGAGAGCATGATTGATTATATTAAATCCAGATTTGAGAGTTCTTTCTTCCAGAAAGTATTTATAGTCTATCTACTGTATTCTAAGCACTGTACCTAGCAGTTAGGGATCCAGTTTTTAAATTCTACGTTTTAGAGTTAATGCACATTCTCTAGTGAATGGGTACATTCGTTTGTCACTGCCTGCATTGTCCTTTGTATAGAGCAAATCAAAACTCCAATTCGGTGATCCTGACTTTTATATCATCCCTGATTTTAGAAGAGTTTTGTATACCCCCCCACCCGCAATCCCCAGAGTAAAAGTTCATCTGGATTACTGGGTCTTGCTTAGGTAATTTTAACCACTGCTTGCTGCTACTGCAGTCTATCATGTAGGCCACTGCTCTCCTAAAACAACTCAAATCCTGTCACTTCAGACACCTTCTGTGGCATCCTGCCTTCCACAGTCAGCTCCAGCCTGTGCCCCAGCCTCACCTACAGTCTACCTCACCTCACACTTGCCTCGGTAGCTGTTCCGTTCCCACTCCTGGGGCTTTGCTTATGCTTTTGCCTTGATTCTGGAAGCACTCAAGCACTCACCCTTTCCCTTTATCTACCTGTAGAAATCCCACTCCTTTCTGTGTTCACTCAGCTCAGTTGCGAAGTGTTTGCAGTGGTTTCATTTTGCTTTGTATTACATATTTCACCCTGCTGGATCCAGATTCTGAGCACAGGTTTTATATGTGTGTTCTTAGCAAACATATAAACGGAGAGATCCAGTTGATCAAAATAGCTCTAAAACAATGCGAAACCGAGATTGTCTCCCCAGAACATTTTCTTTGACATCTCTGCCTTCATGAACACAAGGGTGCAGGATATCAGACATGTGAATGCACAGGGCTACGATTCTTTTTTTTTTTTTTTTTTTTTTTTTTTTTTTTTTTTTTTTTTGAGACGGAGTCTCGCTCTGTCACCCAGGCTGGAGTGCAGTGGCCAGATCTCAGCTCACTGCAAGCTCCGCCTCCCGGGTTCCCGCCATTCTCCTGCCTCAGCCTCCCGTGTAGCTGGGACTACAGGCGCCTGCCACCTCGCCTGGCTAGTTTTTTGTATTTTTTAGTAGAGACGGGGTTTCACCGTGTTAGCCAGGATGGTCTCGATCTCCTGACCTCGTGATCCGCCCGTCTCGGCCTCCCAAAGTGCTGGGATTACAGGCTTGAGCCACCGCACCCGGCGATTCTTAATTAAATGACTCCATAAGAGAAAAATGAGAAGAGTTCAACTTTGGACTGGATAGCCAAGACCTTGAGATGGAAAAGAGTGAGGATATAAAGAATGGCAAACCCACTAAGGAAAAAGGTGAAAAGTGAGGCAAGGGAGGTGCCCAGGGCTTAGCCATTAGAACCAGTTGTGCTCAGAAGCCATTAAAGAGATTCCAGCAGGAGAGGACTCACGGTCCAGTCCATTTTTCAAAGAAGTAAGGTAACCTTCTTTCATGTTACATAGCTAGTCAGTAGGAAGACTTAGATTCAGCTTGTAGTTTTTTAAAGACACATAACTGATTCCGAAAATTAGATAAGTTCAATTTTTAGATCTGCTCAGAAATATCAAAGTATATCATATAAATATATCTCCCATTATGTATTTTGGTAATCTCTTTGGCTGGTTCAGCCTTCTGCAAACTGAGCTGTTGATCTTGCAAGATCATTCTCATGCCGAGCTATTTCATTTTTTTTCCTAGCAACTCATAAAATTATTTTCTCCTTTTTTTTAAATTTTAGGTCGAATGCAATTCCCGCCTGAACCCTGTAAATACAACTTTGCTAAAGGTAATGTGTCTTCTTCCCTCACTTCCAACCCTTATATATGCTTCAGATTAATCATTGGAATAATTGCCCAGAAAGAAGCAAAGCTTCCCTCTCTTTGGTTATCTCATTCTCTTCGTTTTTTTTTTTTTTTTTTTTTTTTTTTTTGAGACAGAGTCTTGCTCTGTCACCCAGGCTGGAGTGCAGTGGCACGATCTCGGCTCACTGCAACCTCCACCTCCCGGGTTCAAGCGATTCTCCTGCATCAGCCTCCTGAGTAGCTGGGAATACAGGTGCCCACCACCACCCCCAGCTAATTTTTCGTATTTTCAGTAGAGACGAGGTTTCACCATGTTAGCCATGTTAGCCAGGATGGTCTCAGTCTCCTGACCTTGTGATCCACCCACCTTGGCCTCCCAAAGTGCTGGGATTACAGGTGTGAGCCACCACGCCCAGCCTTCATTCTCTTTTTGAAATTATGCTTTTCGCCAGGTGCAGTGGCTCACACCTGTAATCTCAGCACTTTGGGAGGCTGAGGCACGTGGATCATGAGGTCAGGAGTTTGAGACCAGCCTAGCCAATATGGTGAAACCCCATCTCTACTAAAAATACAAAAATTAACTGGGCATGGTGGCACACACCTGTAGTCCCAGCTACCTGGGAGGCTGAGGCAGGAGAATCACTTGAATCCGGGAGGCAGAGGTTGCAGTGAGCCGAGATCACACCACTGCACTCTAGCCTGGGCGACAGAGTGAGACTCCATCTCAAAAATAAATAAACAAATAAAATAAAATAAAGCTGTTTTCCTGACTATGTTCTCATTGTAAAACATTGCAAAAAAGAGGAAAGAATATGGAATAAAATAAATTTAAATTATTCGTAATCCTATCACCCAAACCTCTGGTAAAATATTGCTGTCTTTTTCCTATACATTTTTACATCATTAAAATTAGAGAGGGGCTAGGCACGGTGGCTCATGCCTATAATCCCAACACTTTGGGGGGCTGAGGTGGGCGGATCGCTTGAGTCCAGGAGTTTGAGACCAGCCTGGGTGACAGAGTGACACCCTGTCAGAGAGTATTTACAACCCTGTATGTTTTCCTCAACTTTATGACATAGCCTTTCCCATGTAACTAAAAACTTTGGCTGGGTGCAGTGGCTCACACCTATAATCCCAGCGCTTTGGAAGGCAGAGGTGGGAGGCCAGGAGTTCGAGAGCAGTCTGGGCAACATAGTGAGACTCTGTCTCTACAAAAACAGTAAGAAAATTAGCTGGGCTTGGTGGTGCACATCTGTGGCCCCAGCTACTCAGGAAGCTGAGGCAAGAGGATTCCTTGAGCCCAGGAATTCGAGGATTTGTGCTCCTGACGCTGGGCTCCAGTCTAGGTGACAGAGTGAAACCCTGTCTCAAAAAAAAAAAAAAAAAAAAAAAAAAACTTTGTCAACATTATTTAATGTTGTGAGAATTAACATAATGGATGTAAATTCTTTATATGCAAAGTCCTGCTCTGTTGGTAAGGAAGCTTTCAGTAACAATTCTCATGATGAGGGTGTATGCATTTTCTTTCTCTTAGGGCAAATACAGACCAACTCTTATGCTAAATATCTAGAGATAGTATCAAGTGTCTCCCACTTTTGAGTATATAGGAGGCAAGAATTTCTACCTGTTATTGTTTCAACCTAGCTTTTCCTAGAGCCTCTACTAAAGTGTTTAGGTAGCTGACCTTCTAGCTTGTACTTGGACTACTGTAGATTTCAGTGCTGATCATATGTTGCTTACTGCTACATTTTCAGTCTGAAAAACCTCTGCCGTCTTCCTTTTCTCTTTGAAGTGTGTTTGAAAGGGAAGTGCTGTTACCAGAAATAGCCTGTAGTTCCTAAAAATCTAATGTGAGGTTAATGCTTTGAGGTGACCACATTCAAAATGTTCTGCCCTCCAGGCAATTGATGGGCTGGTCTAAAAATTTGGGGGAGGGGCCAGGCATGGTGGCTCACGCCTGTAATCCCAACACTTTGGGAGGCTGAGGCCAGGAGTTCAAGACCAGCCTGCCCAACATGATGAAACCTCATCTCTACTAAATACAAAAATTAGCCAGGCATGATGCTGGGTGCCTGTAATCCCAGCTACTCCACAGACTGAGGCAGGAGAATCGCTTGAACCTGGGAGGCAGAGGTTGCAGTGAGCTGAGATTGTGCCATTGCACTCCAGCCTGGGCAACAAGAGCGAGACTTTATCTCTTAAAAAAAATTTTTTTTTTAAGTTTGTAGTTTCAAACTAGTTTCTCACTTCAGGTTTGAATCAATATTCAAACGCAGAAAACTAAACCCTACAATAACCATAGACATAGTTATTTTTGGGCAAAAATGCCCATCTATAACACCATAGAATAGAGTGGATAACTCTTATGGCAGATTGAACCGATTCTCAAATCATTTTTGATATAGTTTGATAGAGAAACTTGGAAATAGTTTCTTCCAGTATTCTCTCTGCATGTGGGAACCGTTCTATATTCCAATCAGGTTTCAGCTCCTAAACTTCATGAAAATACAGCCTGTGCTGGTTTGGTTTTTTGTATATTTGTTAGATTAAATGTTTGTTTGTAATCTTATGCTTAGAATTTTCAGAGGCCTCTCCCTCGTTAATCTCAAACTTCTGTGTCTTCTGTGGCAGTCTCCTCAGTTGTAGTCCCTCCTCATAATAAGTTTTGATGCTAGTGAATTGAAACCATGGGGTTCATGTTCCTTTTTAAAAAAAGCCAGTCAGCCTGAATAGGATATCATCTGAGCCCAGAGTGCGTAACAGTAGGAAAAAAGAGAGCAGGCCTGGGGCCAGCATGCCCTAAAAATGCTTTACTGTGGATAGTAGATTCAGACCACCTGGGAGCTTATTAGAACTGTAAGTTCTATTTTTTTTTTTTTTTTTTTTTTTTTTTGGAGATGGACTCTCTGTTGCCCAGGTTGGAGTGCAGTGGCATGATCTTGGCTCACTGCAACCTTTGCCTCCTGAGTTCAAGCGATTCTTCTGTGTCAGCCTCCAGAGTAGCTGGGACTACAGGTGTGTGCCACCATGCCTGGTTAATTTTTGTTTTTTTTTGTTTGTTTTTGTTTTTTTGAGACAGAGTCTCGCTCTGTCACCCAGGCTGGAGTGCAGTGGCTCCATCTCGGCTCACCACAAGCTCCGCCTCCAGGGTTCACGCCATTCTCCTGCCTCAGCCTCCCAAGTAGCTGGGACCACAGGTGCCTACCACCATACCCGGCTAATTTTTTATATTTTTAGTAGAGACGGAGTTTCACCGTGTTAGCCAGGATGGTCTCGATCTCCTGACCTCGTGATCCACCCGCCTCGGCCTCCCAAAGTGCTGGGATTACAGGTGTGAGCCACCACGCCCGGCCAATTTTTGTATTTTTAGTAGAGATGGAGTTTCACCATGTTGGCCAGGCTGGTCTGGAACTCTTGACCTCAGGTGATCCCCCTGCCTCGGCCTCCCAAAGTGCTGGGATTACAGATGTGAGCCACCACGCCTGGCCAGAAATGCATGATCATGAACCATACCCCAAACCTATCAAATCAGAATCTCTGGGACAGGAATCCAAGAATCTGAGTTTTAACAAGTCCTTCAGGTAATTCCAGCACACACTAATGAAGCCATATCCTAGAAATCCTTGGACGCATGAGAATAACCAGCTGTAAATGTTTATGAAGTGAAAAGCAGCATTACCAAACCCAGCTATTAGAGGAAAGTAACTGACTGAGCGAGCCGGCTGAATCAGTATCAGCTCCTGATGGCTGAGTGTCCTTACTCATGGAGGAAAGATAATGTAGAGTTGAAATGGGACTTGGAAAGCACGATGCACTGAGAAGTTAGGGTCACACTGTTTGAGGGCTCTGAAAGGAACATTCTTCAGGTGCTTTTCATGGTTGAGAATAGTGGTTAACTTCACTATCACCTCAACAGAAAATTCCCACCATGGGCCTGAAAGTCAGGGCTTCAGTCTTATTGATAAATAAGTATGTAATAATGATATCAGATTTTCATCCAAGGTTATAAATGTTTGTATGACTTGCAGTTAAACGTTAAAACCTAGAATTCGATCTTGTTCTCTTTGAAAGGACTTGGGGTGTTCAGAGCAATTCTCTTAAGGGTAAGTCCCAGCTGACTTGCATATTTTTCCTTTTCTAGATGGCAGACTGTGGGGGACTGCCCCAGGTAGTGCAGGTAAGGAAATTTTTTTTTTAAACACCCATTTAATTCTGCCTCTCTGTCTGTGTGAAGATTAATGCCCTCTTGTTTTATCCCCCCAGCCTGGGAAGCTCACCGAGGCCTTCAAGTACTTTTTGCAGGGAATGGGCTACAGTGAGTAGTATACAACTTTCTATCTAGCAACAATTTAGGATTATTGGGGACCAGTTTCACATCTGGGAGCCCACAATTCCTGAGATATAACCTCTGTGGCAGCTAGCCTTAAGCAAAGTAGAAACTGAAATGGTTATGGAACACTGATTTGTCCATATTTATGAGAAGCTAACACTCAGCACTTACTTTTATCAGGCACTATATATTCTTTTGTTTTTTGTTTTTTTGTTTTTTTGGTTTTTTTTTTTTGAGACGGAATGTCACTCTGTCGCCAGGCTGGAGTGCAGTGGTGTGATCTCGGCTCACTGCAACCTCCGCCTCCTGGGTTCAAGCGATTCTCCTGCCTCAGCCTCCCAAGTAGCTGGGACTACAGGCACCTGCCACCATGCCCAGCTAATTTTTGTATTTTTAGGAGAGACAGAGTTTCACCATGTTGGCCAGGATGGTCTTGATCTCTTGACCTCGTGATCTGCCTTCCTCGGCCTCCCAAAGTGCTGGGATTACAGGCGTGAGCTACCACACCCAGCCTATATATTCTTAATCTAAGAGGTCATTCTGTTATTAGTGCCATTTTATAGAAGAAGAAACTGAGGCTCAGAGAGACTAAGCACATTACCAAGGGTAAAAATTCAGCTGCAGGGCCATGTTCAAACCCTGGCAGTCTGACTCCAAAGCCCAATTTTGAACCCCTGCAGCTTAGGCTGTCCTAGCTGTGGATCTGAAATTATGATTTGCATTTAAACTCAGCTGGTTAATAACTCCTGACCAAGAGAAATGAAACGGAGACGCAGGAGAAAAGGGCAGTATCCTTGGTAAAGTCTCCTCCACTCCAGGAGATGAACTTGGAGAGTGTTTTAGAGCAAGTCCAAGGGTGTGTCCATATCACCTTCCATTGTCCTGGTCTCTTGTAAGACCCCTGAGCTTTCTCATGGTCACAGAATTATCTACACTTGCTCCTTTCTTGGAGTTTTAAGAAAAACTCAGCTGGCCGGGCGCGGTGGCTCAAGCCTGTAATCCCAGCACTTTGGGAGGCCGAGACGGGCGGATCACGAGGTCAGGAGATCGAGACCATCCTGGCTAACACGGTGAAACCCCGTCTCTACTAAAAAATACAAAAAACTAGCCGGGCGTGGTGGCGGGCGCCTGTAGTCCCAGCTACTCGGGAGGCTGAGGCAGGAGAATGGCGTGAACCCGGGAGGCGGAGCTTGCAGTGAGCTGAGATCCGGCCACTGCACTCCAGCCTGGGCGACAGAGCGAGACTCCGTCTCAAAAAAAAAAAAAAAAAAACTCTTTCACCCAGGCACAGAGCTCCTTACCCAGTAGGGTGATTTTTCCTCTGTCTTTGGTATTAGTGTGGATAATGGTCATTGGAGAGCTGCCTGGTCAGCTGCTCTGTGCAGCTGGGCCCTGGGTGCAGCCCTGTACCTCCCAGGCAGACCATGTATGTCTTGTCTTAAGTGGCTCTGTCATCCTTGCCTGTGAGCTGCTACCAACCGAGCCCACACCCACAGCTCTGTGGCTCACTGGGAGGACCAGGAGCCCCTCTCCTATCCCATTCTTATCCTTTTCCTATGAAATAGCTGATCTTCCAGCCCACTTCTGATCCAAAGCAAGATGACTGTTGATAGGCAAGGGGAAAACAATTGCCTTTGTCTAGTTGAGGAAAGTAACATTTGAGATGTTATTGAAGTATCTTGTCAGCCTCACCTCCTCTCTGGGAGCTTAAGATAAAAGTTTATCCCTGGCTTAGAGTATTCTGTCAGTGTCTACCAGGCAGCTGAGGTTGCCACTTGGCAGTCTCGGATCACTAACCTGCCTTTTCCTGTGTCCATCCTGCTTCCAGTCCTGTATGTGCAGCTCAGTCACCTGAGCACCGAGTCAGGTACCTTCCTCTGTGCTGGCCCCGCCCCGCCTTCCAGTCTCTCCTGGCTGCACTGGCTGGCTGCAGCATGTCCGCGGTCTTACTGTGCAGTGAGAGCCCGATAGAACGTGGCTCAGTACGCCCCAAGAGATTTAGCCTACAGGTCCAGCCCTGGTCTCCCAGGAGGAAGAAAGGATCTGGTTGTAAGGGGCAGCCTCCTCTTGTCATCCTAAATCCAGGGTCACAGCAGCAGCTGAAACTTGATAGGCAGGGCCTATCTTCCACCGCCACCTACTAATCCTTGAATTAACCTCCAGACATAGGAATCCAAGGACAGCCTTGGCTCTAAATAGGAGGGTCAGAGCCTGTGCCCAGAGAACTCTGCAGATGATAGCACCTTTTGACCCCAGCATTGAAATACAGCTAGGGGAGTGGCTGCTGCCCAGGACGATAGGCAGGGAGGCTATATGCCAGGTAAGGCCCAGTCCTAGCCAAGCTGGAAGGACCTTAGAGTCAAGCAGTGGCAGAACAGGAGTCTGAGTTTAACACCTACCCCCAGAGCTCCTCCATCCCTGGCAACCTGTATCTCATCCCTGTGTTGATGTCAGCTCCAAGCCAACCCGCCCTCCCCTTCACCTGCACCATCCTACACATCTCCTCCCTGGTAGCAAGGTAGCCTGTGGACACGGATGGTAGTCTCGTTGTATCGAGCTTGCACTGTGTTTGTGAAACACCTTCATACTTGTGTGTTTGTCTTTCTTTTCTTTTGGTTTAGTCTTGCATGCACTGTAGGTTTTGGTTACCTGTTTGGGTTCCCAAAGCCTCCATTCTGTCACTGTCTGAATGGTGTGGGCATAGCTAAGAGGCCATACTCTGGACTTAGGGTTTCCCCTTGTTCTGGGGTGACTACAATCAGCTGAGATTCCAACCAGATCTAAAGGATTAAAGTGGCCTCACATATCACCACTCACCTAGAGCAAATAATACAAAATGGGGATGGCTATATCTTGTCCTGGGTGTCATTGTAAATGAGTCGGAAAAGCTAAACATAAAGCCTTTGGTGAGACTCCTAGGTTAGCTGGGCCTAACTGGGGCTTTACCTTCTAGTCCCCTTGGTTCTCTGTTACAGTACCATCTGCCAGCATGACTCGGCTCGCCCGATCACGAACCCACTCAACCTCGAGTAGCCTCGGCTCTGGAGAAAGTCCCTTCAGCCGGTCTGTCACCAGCAATCAGTCAGATGGAACTCAAGAATCCTGTGAGTCCCCTGATGTCCTGGACAGACACCAGACCATGGAGGTGTCCTGCTAAGCAGATGCTCATCCCCTGGACCATTGCAAGTCCATCCTTCTTCAAATGACCACTCCATAATATAACATTTCATCCATGTAAACTGGCCTCTACTATCTTTAACTCATGCATGGCCACTGAACCTCTCTCTAGTAGCCTGGATTTATCATTCTCTCTGCCTGCCCACCCCCTTTTTTGTATAGCCCAGGAACCACTTCCATGCCATACTGTAACATTCCAACATCTTTAGCCGATCAGATCTCTCCATCTCCCCTCTTGCCAGCTTTTTCCCGTGCTCCCCCAACTATGTATCGGATAAGATTCTTTGATCCCAACTCTGTGTGTGTGCGAGCACGTGTGTCTCTGTTTGTGTGTGCATAGTTCTGTGGTTTTAGACACGCTTTCTTGTAGTGCTTCTGCAAAAAAACAAAAAAGGGACTTATTTTGCATTCTCAATGGTGTTTTTAAGGGAATTAGGCAGAATAGATTTCTAGGTTGGGTAGGCCACTGCATTCTCTTTTGTTTGCAAATTGTTCAACAAAATTTGCAGAGTGATTTCAGGAGAGAGCAGCTCTGAGGAATGTGGAAAATCATAATTGCCATCTGGACCATTGATTGATTGTGAGCAATAGTAGAAGGGTGCCTATTACATAGAGAGACTCCTTCTGTCCAGATGAATTTCTGTATACTCTTCTATAAATAAAAGGGAGGAATATATTCTGCTGGAAGCCCATGAACCATCGGTGAGGTTCCGATACAACACAGAGTTTTTTCCAAGGAGTGAATGTGGCTTAATTACTGGACTCTCTTAGCACAGGAAGGTGGAAACAAAATGTCAGGCCTCTGCTCTGAAAAGCAAAACTGCTGTCGCTGCAGTATCTTATACTGGACATCCACATATCCACAAGAAGTGCCTCTTAGGTCTATGATGGAGAGTATCTCCATTCCTCAGTTCCCAGAGAGGGGAGAGGTATGGCCTAAAAAGCATGTAGATGGTGGAGAAATGGGTAGGGGAAGAGGAACAGTCATTAACATAGTATCATGTTTAATAAGTATGGCCTTGATTTCAGTAGATGTAATGGAAGCCAAATTAAATTGATACAGAACCCATTTCTCAGAGTCTTTTTTTTTTTGAGACAGTCTCGTTCTGTCACCCAGGCTGGAGTGCAATGGCGCAAACTTGGCTCACCCTCTGCCCCCTGGGTTCAAGCGATTCTCCTGCCTCAGCCTCCCGAGTAGCTAGGACTACAGGCACCTGCCACCACGCCCAGCTAAGTTACGTATTTTCAGTAGAGATGGAGTTTCACCATGTTGGCCAGGCTCGTCTCAAACTCCTGACCTCAGGTGATCCGCCCGCCTCAACCTCCCAAAGTGCTGGGATTACAGGCATGAGTCATTTTGCCCAGCCATCAGAAAGACTGTTAATCCCGTGAACTCCCTTTTGCAGGAGGGAAAGGGCCACTCTGTAGGGGCAGCCCTGTCCAGGTAAAGTTGTTTTCAGCCTCCTGTCTACAGTTAAGTGAGGGAGTCACAGCAAGACAGAGAGTATTGCTGGAGGGTGAGAACTGTGGAGACCAACTGCCACATAGCAAGAGCCCAGCTCTTGGGAGCATTGAGATGTAAGCTCAGGGTTACACAGTTCCAAATCTTGGGAAGGGGCTTTTCAGACACACTGCTTTCTGCCGAGATAAGGAATGCATCACTCTGCCAGAGTATGACTTTTTACAGATTATTAAATAAAGCTGTATATGTCTCATTGTTACCTGATTGCTGGTGGTATTTCTTTCAAGCCATTCACTGGGGTTCAAGGCGGGACGAGTTGCTGTATGCTGGTTCTGTGTTGGCATTTTCACATGTGATTGCTTATCCACCAAGCAACACTGTCCATTTATAGGAGGAAATGAAGCCTGATGATAAATCATTTGCCCAAGGTCATATAGCCAGTAACTCCAGCCAGGATCAAATCCTAGGGAATTATGCAGAATTCTATCTGATGTGTCTATATTTCCCTGAAGCCAAAAATCGTGAGAAACCTGACAGTATTGTTTGTGATGGAGGAGAAGCTGAAGTCTTGAGAAAGTTGTCCACGTCACAGCTCTACCACCTGTGTGGGATTGCGGAGTCTCACTTCTCATTTAATCATCTGCAACCACTTATCTGGGTTCCTCTAAGAGACCAGCCTGTGTTTCTCCAGAGATGGCTATATTTGTACCATCAAGAATAATTTCAGACCGGGTGCGGTGGCTCACACCTGTAATCCCAGCACTCTGGGAGGCCGAGGTGGGCGGATCACTTGAGGACAGGAGTTAAAAGACCAGCCAGGCCAACATGGTGAAGCCCTGTTTCTACTAAAAATACAAAAATTAGCCGGACATGGTGGTGTGTGCCTGTAATCCCAGCTACTTGGAAGGCTGAGGCAGGAGAATCACTTGAACCCAGGAGCTGGAGGTTGCCATGAGCTAAGATCACACCACTGCACTCTAGCCTGGGCTACAGAGCGAGACTGTGTCTCAAAAAAAAAAAAAAAAACAGATTACTCCTGTATTCCCAGCACTTTGGGAGGCCGAGGCAGGCGGATCACCGGAGTTCAGGAGTTCAAGACCAGCCTGACCAATATCATGAAACCCCATCTCTACTAAAAGTACAAAAAAAAAAAAAAAAAAAATTAGCCGAGTGTAGTGGCATGTGCCTGTAATCCCATCTACTCGGGAGGCTGAGACAGGAGAATCACTTGAACCCGGGAGGTGGAGGTTGCAGTGAGCCAAGATTGCACCATCGCACTCCAGCCTGGGCAACAAGAGTGAGACTCCTTCTCAAAAAAAAAAATAATTTTAGGAGACCACCATCTCAGATGAGTTTTCAATGACCCAGGGGCAAGTGCCAGCAAAAGTGCATGTGGAGTGCTACATCTGTGAGAGGCACTCATAAAAAATGACATGGACCACAGAGTGCAGTGGCTCACGCCAGTAATCCCAGCACTTTGGGAGGCCGAGGCGGGTGAATCACAAGGTCAGGAGATCGAGACCATCCTGGCTAATACAGTGAAACCCCATCTCTACTAAAAATACAAAAAATTAGTCGGCCGTGGTGGCGGGCACCTGTAGTCCCAGCTACTTGGGAGGCTGAGGCAGGAGAATGGCATGAACCCGGGAGTCAGAGCTTGCAGACAGCAGAGATAGCACCACTGCACTCCAGCCTGGGCAGCAGAGCAAGACTGTCTCAAAAAAAAAAAAAAAAAAAAAAAATGACATGGACCCTGCCCATTCTGGCAGAGGAGTTGAAACAAATGTATGTGAACAGATAAAGATTACCAAGCTGAAGCCTTACAATGCAGGCCAATGGTCCACAGAATGCTGACATGGGAAGGAATTGATCTGATGGCCTCAGTTGCCCTTTTTTTGTTTTGTTATGTTTTGTTTTGACATGGAGTCTCGCTCTGTCGCCCAGGCTGGACTGCAGTGGCACGATATCCACTCACTGCAACCTCCACCTCCTAGGTTCAAGCAATTCTCCTGTCTCAGCCTCCCGAGTCCTGGGACTACAGGCATGTGCTGCCACGCCCAGCTAATTTTTTGTAGAGATGGGGTTTCGCCATGTTGACCATGCTGGTCTGGAACTCCTGACTTTCAGTGATCTGCCTGCCTCAGCTTCCCAAAGTGCTGAGATTACAGGCATGAGCTACTGCGCTGGGACTTTTTTTTTTTTTTTAAACAGTGTCTTGCTTTGTCACCCAAGCTGGATGGTAGTGGTGTAATCATAGCTCACTGCAGCCTCAAACTCCTGGGCTCAAGCCATCCTCCCACTTCAGCCTCTTGAGTAACAGACTATAGGCATGCACCACCATGCCTAGCTAATGTTTTATTTTTTGTAGAGACAGGGTATCACTTTGTTGCCCAGGCTGGACTTGAACTCCTGACCTCAAGTGATCTTGCCTTAGCCTCCCAAAATGCTAGGATTACAGGTGTGGGAATCAGCCCTTTATTGAGCATCTATATATAGGCCAGGCCCTTAATGCCTTCCTATAAATTTCCTTCTATTGACCCAGTGAGATACATGCTATTCCCATTTTATGGATGCAGAAGCGGGTCCAGAGATAACTAGTTTGTAAATGGTCACAAAACTAGTAAGTGGCTGTATGGGAAACAGTTTCCTCCACTACACTCAACAATTCCAACACTTCTGTGACCAAATGTATGAGCTTTTTTCCCATACCAACCAATTCTCCAACACCCCAGACACGGAGTAGGTGTCCTAAATTATGACTCCAGCTTCCTGGCGTTAGCACAGACCCTACAGGTTAAGGGTTCAGGCCCACAAGACCTGCTTCAGATGCCAGTTGCAAGCACTGGATCCCCAGGTTATTCATACTTCTGTCCACCCTGGCTACAAATCGGACCCCCTCCCTCAGGTTTGATAGTTTGCTAGGATGGCTCACAGAACTCAGGGAAACACTGAATTTACTGGTTTATTATTAAAAAGGATATGAGGCTGGATGTGGTGGCTCACACCAGTAATCCTAGCACTTTGGGAGGAAGAGGATCACTTGAACCCAGGAGTTCAAGACCAGCCTGGGCAATATAGTGATCATGAGGTCAGGAGATGAAAACCATCCTGGCTAACACGGTGAAACCCCATCTCTACTAAAAATACAAAAAATTAGCTGGGCCTGGTGGCGGGCACCTGTAGTCCCAGCTACTCAGGAGGCTGAGGCAGGAGAATGGCGTGAACCCGGAAGGCAGAGCTTGCAGTGAGCCAAGATCGTGCCACTGCACTCCAACCTGGGTGACAGAGCAAGACTCCGTCTCAAAAAAAAAAAAAAAAAAAAAAAACCATACGATAAAGGATACAACAGGTAAATGCCCAGATAAAGAAGTATATAGCGCCGGGCGCGGTGGCTCAAGCCTGTAATCCCAGCACTTTGGGAGGCCGAGACGGGCGGATCACGAGGTCAGGAGATCGAGACCATCCTGGCTAACACTGTGAAACCCCGTCTCTACTAAAAAATACAAAAAAACTAGCCGGGCGAGGTGGCGGGCGCCTGTAGTCCCAGCTACTCCGGAGGCTGAGGCAGGAGAATGGCGTAAACCCGGGAGGCGGAGCTTGCAGTGAGCTGAGATCCGGCCACTGCACTCTAGCCCGGGCAACAGAGCAAGACTCCGTCTCAAAAAAAAAAAAAAAAAAAAAGAAGTATATAGGGCCGGGTGTGGTGGCTCACACCTGTAATCCCAGCACTTTGGGAGGCCAAGGCAGGTGGATCACAAGGTCAAGAGTTCGAGGCTGGTCAACATGGTGAAATCCTGTCTCTACTAAAAATACAAAAATTAGCCGGGCATGGTGGCAGATGCCTGTAATCCCAGCTACTTGGGAGGCTGAGGCAGGAGAATCACTTAAACCCAGGAGGCAGAAGTTGCCGAGATCGTGCCATTGCACTCCAGCCTGGGCAACAAGAGCAAAACTCTGTCTCAAACAAAAAAAAATATGTAGGAGGCTGGACACAGTGGCTCAAGCCTGTAATCCCAGCAGTTTAGGAAGCCAACGCGGGTGGATCCCCTGAGGTCAGGAGTTCGAGACCAGCCTGGCTAACATGATGAAACCCATCTCTACTAAAAATACAAAAATTAACTGGGCATGATGGTGGGCACCTGTAATCCCTGCTACTCGGGAGGCTGAGGCAAGAGGATCACTTGAACCCTGGAAGCAAAGGATGCAGTGAGCCTAAATTGTGCCACTGCACTCCAGTCTGGGCAACATAGCAAGACTCCGTCTTTAAAAAAAAAAAAAAAAAAAAAAAACGTAGAGCAAAATCTGGAGGGGTCTCAGGGAGTTGGAGTGTGCCATCCTTCTGGTGTGCTGGATGTGTCACCAACCTGGAAGCTCTCTGAACCTCGTACTTTAGGGATTTTTATGGAAGCTTCATCACATAAGCATTATCAATTATTAACTCAATCTCCAGCTCCTCTCCCTACTCCAGAGGATGAGGGTGGGACTGAAAGCTCCAAGCTCATAATGATGGCTTTGTCTTTCTAGTGACCGCTCCCCATCCAGGAGCCCACCAAGTGTTGCCTCATTAGAACAGAAAACACTTCTGTCACCGAGGAAATTAGAAGGGTTTTAAGAGCTCTAGCCAGGAGCCAGGGAGGAACACCAGTGCATATTTCTTAGTGGAAGACCTAGGATTTTAAATTTTGTAATTCTTAGGTGCTTCCCTAAGTAGAAAAGGAGAGTTATGCAGTGGGATTGTTTTAAGAAGAGACCAGAGATTCCCTACTTCCTGCCTCATTCATGAACTGCACCTTGAGGCTTGTTTTGGAAATTTGCCTGTCGTAAGAAGACGGGCATTAGAGTTGTTTGGCAGCAGGAGTGGGAAGGTGGGCTCAAGCCAAGGCCTACGTCCCTGAGTGGCTGTCACCCATTCTAACATCCTGATTAGAACTTTCGTGCAGAAGTGTGCCTCCACTCGGGCTCCTTCAGCTCGCTATGCCAAGTGCCTACAAAGATACAAGTCAAACCAGCCTTCCCCAGGATCAATGGAGAACCTGAGCAGGAGTGCTCTAGCTGGCAAGGCCCCAGAAAAGGCTGCATGGGCTGAGCTGGAGTCAGGAGTCATTTCAGTGCAGAGGGCCCTTTGTCTCCAGGAGTACTAATCCCCCTAATGGGGAAGCAGCAAGAGGGTGTGGTTAAATCTTAATGAAAGGTGGGACTGAAGGTAACACACTGATCAAAGACAATTCAGCCGGAGTCACATTCTTTATCCTAGACCAGTGACTCTCAAGCTTGGCCACGGACTGTGGCTCATGCTTGTAATCCCAACACTTAGGGAGGCGGAGGCAGGAGGATCAATTGAAGCCAGGAGTTTGAGACCAGCCTAGGCAGCACAGTGAAACCTCATCTCTACAAAAAAATGTTAAAATTAGCCATGAGTGCTGGTGCACACCTGTAGTCCTAGCTACTCAAGGCTGAGAAGGGAGGATTACTTGAGCCTGGGTCAAGGCTGCACTGAGCTATGATTGTGCCACTGCACTCTATCCTGGGTGACAAAGCAAGACCCTGTTAAAAAATCAAGCCTGGGCATGCATTGGAATCACCTGGAAGCATGAAAACAGATTGCCGGGCCTACCCCCAGAGTGTGATTCCGTGGATCTGGGATGCAGCCTGAGAATTTGCATGTCTAACAAATTCCCGCTGAGGCTGCTGGTCTAGGGACCACACTTGGAGACCACTGCCCAGATACTGCTATTCAGAGTGTCCCCAGACTGGCAACATGGGGGTCACCTGGGAGCTTATTAGAAATGCAAAATATTGAACTCCGCCCCAGACCTTCTGAATCAGAGCCTGCAGTTTAACAAGATCTCCAGGTGATTTCTATGCACACTAAAGGTTGAGAAGGCACTGCTTCCCAAACTCGGCAGTCAAGGGAATCTCTTGGTTTAAAATTTAGATTCCTGGGCTCCCTGTCTGGTGACTTGGATTTAGAAGGTTTGGGAGATCCCAGAAATTACTACAGTTAAGCCCGGTTGAGTGATTGTTATGGTCAGGCCAGCATGGGAACTCCTGCTCATTTTCCTCAGTCCTGTGTTCCTTGGACAAGACCATGCCACAAAGCCAGAGAAAAACCTTTTGCTCCAGGATCATGACAAGGCAGCAGCTGCTCCCCTAGAAACAGGAACTCGGGGAAGGTGGCTCCTCCATGGTCTGTGATGCCGTCAGAGGAAACGGGTGGTTGTGAGAACCACAGAGTCTGCAGTCGGAGCTAGAGCTCCAAGGACCCCACGCCTGTGTCTCTGTGACAGAGCTCAAAGGGCCCTGGGCCTTCCTTCCCTGGCTCGGCTGTGCTTGGGAGGGTTCCCCAATCCAGAATCCCTCAGGAGCATGGGGCAGCTGATCCATCCCTGCTGTACAAACTGCTGACTGCAGACGGATGCTGAGCTACCCAAACCGACACCTAGCCTCTCTCTGAAGCTCCTTCCAGGCTGAGAGAGTTCTGGGTCCTAGGACCAAGGACACTGGCAGGCTTCCAGAAGGGGCCCCAACCTGTCCAGCCAGAGCATGCGTCTCAGCAGAGCCATCTTCCCAAGCCTGTGATGACAAACCAGTAAGTATGCTTGCTTTTGTTCTCGGATGGCCTAGAGCCAGGTGAGGAAGAATGGTCTCCCCGGCTCAGACTGGGTCTGGGCTTTATTTGCCATTGGGAAAAAAACAGCTGAAGGAGAAGGGAGAGTGGCTGTAAAGAGGGGTGTTTTCTGGGGGTCCCAGAAGAACCAAGACCCACCTGCTCCACCTTTGACTGCCTCTTGGAGCTTACGCTCTTCCCTGCAGCTTGTCTTCACGCCCGTCCTAGTCCCATCTCAGTTGCACATTTGCTGTGTGACTTTGGGCCCCTCTCTGCGCTGCAGTGAGACTCCAAAGGCAGGAATGTGAGGGCTATCATCTCTCAAGACAGTTCAGCTAGAGAGCCTACAGTGAAATCTCACTCTCAAAAGGGTGATATTTCTCAGTGGAAAGAAAGGGAGAGATCTCCCTTTAACTCGATCCAAATTCATTATTGTTTTTTGTTGAGTTGGGGTCTCGTTCTGTCACCCAGGCTGGAGTGCGGCAGCATAATCATGACTATAGACTTGAACCCCTGGGCTCAAGTGTAGTGGTGCAGTCCTAGCTCATTGCACCCTTGAACTCCTGGGTTCACGGGATCCTCCCACCTTAGGCTCCCAAGTAGCTGAGACTACAGGCATGTACCACCATACCCAGCTAATTTGTTATATTTTTGTAGAGATGGCGGGGGCCGGGGGGAGGTCTCACTATGTTGCCCAGGCTGGTCTCAAACTCCTGGCCTCGAGCAATCCTCCTGTCTCAGCCTCCTGAATTGCTGGGATTATAGGCATGAGCCACCGTGCCTGGTCAAATTCATCACTCTTACACCCACTACTGAAAAATGATCTTCAGAAGCACAAAATACACATGACAGCAGGCCCAGCCCTGCACGAATGGGCTATGTGACCAGAAGCACAAGGTTGTCCTCTCAGGGAGTTGGTCACTGTATCTGAAATGGGGCCCAAGTGAGACATTGAAAAAAAAAAACAACCAATATTCTGGGCAGTGAGCTGATCTCGGCTGCCGTTGACTAACTTTTTCCTTTCACCTGATAACCTCATGTCCTCCGGAAAGTGCCTGGCACATAGTAAGATTTTCAAAAATTTGTGTAGTTATTGATTAGATGCTGTCTTATAAAAGTTGTGGCTAATACTGCCTCCTCCTAGGCTGGCCTATCGCATGGTCTTTATTTTGCCCCCAGGGGCTTATTGGCCTTGACCTGACCAAGTCCTTGACCAGGTGAAGGGAGCTGCAGAGACTTTGGGGAGGCTTCCAGCCTGAGTACAGCTCCCCTGGCTCTGCCTTTGGGCCCAGCCCCCAGCTCCACCTGCGGCAGGAAGGAGTCTCTCAGTCTATTGCAGGTGGTGACTGTGGTCTTCCTGAAGGAGGGGAAAGGAAACTAAGCCTTACTGAGCACCCACTCTGTGCCGGACTCCTGCAACTCTCCCCACAGCCCTGTGGCGCCTGTGGTGCACCTCATTCACAGATGAGATGCAGGAAGCTTGCATGCTTTGCCTGAGGCCACACAGCTCCAACCAGGTTCAAGTGGGTACTCACGCTACCCAAGCCAGAGGTTCTCTCCCTGGGGTTTCCTGGTCTTGGGTTTGTAAAATTCCTCCTCAGGAGGATCGCTTGAGCCCAGGAGTTCAAGACCAGCCTGGGCAACACAGCAAGACCCCAATAATGTAAAACAAAAACAAAAAACCTCCTCAAGAACAGCAGCACCATTTCAGTGTACCCAGGCTGCAGGATCCTAAAACTCTGAGCAGGAAGTGGCTGTCAGGACTCATTTCCATGCCATATGCCCATTCTGTGTTCAAGAGGTCCCTTCCAGATGAATGCTGAACTCCCCATAGGGAGGCAGCAGCAAGCAGGTATTGGGTGTTTGTTTGTTTGTTTGTTTGTTTGTTTGTTTTGCGGCAGGGCGGGTAGAGAGTCTCACTCTGTCACCCAGGCTGCAGTGCAGTGGCACAATCTCGGCTCACTGCAGCCCCTGCCTCCCAGGTTCAAGCAATTCTTTTGCCGCAGCCTCTCAAGTAGCTGGGATTACAGGCAACCACCACCACACCCGGCTCATTTTTGTATTTTTAGTAAAGACAGGGTTTCACCATGTTGGCCAGGCTGGTCTCAAACTCCTGACCTCATGTGATCTGCTCGCCTCAGCCTCCCAAAGTGCTGGCGATTACAGGAGTGAGCCACCGCACCCGGCCCAGGTATTGTTATTCCTATGTCAACGACATGAGGCTGAAGAACAGAGAGGCTGTTCCATCCGCTAAGGTAGGATCTTTACTCCCCAGACAGGACTGGCCCAGGAGGCCACAGAAATCACTCCATGATATTAATGGACACCCATCCTCATCCAGGAAGGAGCCCACTCTGTCACCACCCCATTCAGTGAGCTCCTCCAGAGTAAGGAGCATGGGTTCCCCTCCAGGGACTGCCAGCGCTTGGCAGGTGCCTGACACAGAGCAGGAACTCCATGAATACCAGCTGAACTGGGCCAAATGTGTAATTGTGCCTTGTCCCTACTGAAAAGAATGAAACCATCCGAAAAGAAATACAAAGCTCTGCCTCCCACTCCCCAAACACTTTAATACAGTGTTTGGAAAAATCAGCACTACCCTGGAAATCTGGGGATTTAAACTATTCTAAGGATAAGACACCTGTCCGAAGAGCTAACAGTCTCATTTAGTTAATGTGTGCTGAGTGCTTCCCTAAATGCTGAGTAATAGGCAAACAAAAGAAGTTCTTGTCCTCATGCAGTTACAAGATAGTGGCAGATTAAAGAAGTAAACTCTAAAATGAATGATGAAAACTTCCCAAGAGGCTGGGTCCCATGGCTCACACCTGTAATCCCAGGTCTTTGGGAAGCTGAGGTGGGAGGATTGATGGAGCCCAGGAGTTCAAGAACAGCCTAGGCAACATGGCGAGAGCCCATAACTTAAAAAAAAGTAAAAGGGCCAGGCGCGGTGGCTCAAGCCTGTAATCCCAGCACTTTGGGAGGCCGAGACGGGTGGATCACGAGGTCAGGAGATCGAGACCATCCTGGCTAACACAGTGAAACCCCGTCTCTACTAAAAAATACAAAAAACTAGCCGGGCGAGGTGGCGGGCGCCTGTAGTCCCAGCTACTCGGGAGGCTGAGGCAGGAGAATGGCGTAAACCCGGGAGGCGGAGCTTGCAGTGAGCTGAGATCCGGCCACTGCACTCCAGCCTGGGCGACAGAGCGAGACTCCATCTCAAAAAAAAAAAAAAAAAAAGTAAAAGGGCTGGGC
Organism: Rhinopithecus roxellana; assembly: GCF_007565055.1. Lineage (NCBI taxonomy): Eukaryota > Metazoa > Chordata > Mammalia > Primates > Cercopithecidae > Rhinopithecus > Rhinopithecus roxellana. Next base: position 109,038,502 of record NC_044561.1, on the reverse strand, counting down.
GCAGTGGCTCGCACCTGTAATCCCAGCACTTTGGGAGGCTGAGGTGGGCGGATCGCCTGAGGTCGGGAGTTCGAGACCACCCTGACCAATATGGAGAAACCCTGTCTCTACTGAAAATACAAAATTGGCCGGGCGTGGTGGCGCATGCCTGTAATCCCAGCTACTCGGGAGGCTGAGGAAGGAGAATCACTTGAAGCCAGGAGGCAGAGGTTGTGGTGAGCCGAGATCGCGCTATTGTACTCCAGCTTGGGCAACAAGAGTAAAACTCTGTCTCAAAAAAAAAAAAAAAAAACTTGCAAAGAGGCTGGGTGTGGTGGCTAATGCCTGTGATCCCAGCTACTTGGGAGGCTGAGGTGGGAGGATCCCCTGAACCCAGGAGTTCAAGGGTGCAATGAGCTAGGACTGCACCACTACAATCTAGCCTGGGTGACGGAGCGAGACCTCCTGGGGAGGCTCCCAGGAGAGGCCTCTGATGAAGTGACATTCAGGACGTGGTAAAGGAAACAGGGGGCTGGCCAGGGTTTTCATGTGCGTTATCTCTCGGACCTGTATGTTGAGTGTTGTTATCCCCATTTTTCAGATGAGGAAAAGGAGGCACAGAGAGGGGAAGTGGCTCAACAGTCAGTCCCCCAAAGCCTTGCAAGTCATCACTGCATCATACAACCCCTGGTACTTTTTTTTTTTTTTTTTTGAGACAGCATCTCACTCTGTTGCCCAGGCTGGAGTGCAATAGTATGATCTTGGCTCACTGTGAACTCCACCTCCCAAGCTCAAGCAATCCTCCTGCCCTCCCACCTCAGCCTCCCGAATAGCTGGGATTACAGGTGTGTACCACCACAGCCGGCTAATTTTTGTGGTTTCTTTTATAGAGACTAGATTTCGCCATGCTGGCCAGGCTGGCCTGGAACTCCTAAGCTCAAGCAATCTACCCTCCTCAGCCTCTTAAAGTGCTGGGATTAAGTACTTGGCCTCTTAAAGTACGGGGCCTGGTGGCTCAGGCCTATAATCCCAGCAACTCAGGAGGCTGAGACAGGTACTCTTACTTGGCCCTGTGACACCAATAAGTGTATCCGTGTCACCGTGGCTTGCTGCGACACCATCTCTCAAGCCTGCTCAGATCCCCCTTGCAGACCTCTTTTTTTTTTTTTTTTTTTTTTTTTTTTGAGAGGGAGTCTCGCTCTGTCACCTAGGCTGGAGTGCAGTGACTTGATCTTGGCTCATTGCAACCTCTGTCTCCCAGGTTCAAGCAATTCTCCTATCTTAGCCTCCCTCCTGAGTAGCTGGGACTACAGGTGCATGCCACCACGCCCAGCTCATCTTTGTATTTTTAGTAGAGATGAGGTTTCACCATATTGGTCAGGCTGGTCTTGAACTCCTGACCTCAGGTCATCCACCTGCCTCAGCCTCCCAAAGTGCTGGGATTACAGGCATGAACCACCACACCCAGCCCTCCTTGCAGACCTCTGATCCAAGCCACAGGTCCTGGTATGCCTGGAGGGAGCTCACTGTCCTGTCATTGTCCCCTCCCACCCATAGCAGAATGTGATCCCTGGTCAGAGAAAGGGTTCTAAGTGAGCCATAGGAAGTCAAAGGAGTGATCAACAAAGGCTAGGGGCAGGGAAGGCTTCCTGGGGAAGGAAGAATAGGATCCAAACAGGGCTGAAGGAGAGGAGAGGGCGTAACTGCCCATGGGAGGGACCTAAGCAGGGCTCCAGAAAGAAAAAGTTGAGCCTGTTGCGGCATAAAAAAGATGAGATGTGGAGAAAACAGTGTCCAATGTGCAGGAAGCCTTCAGAGGCTGGAGCCTGGCCCTACCGGAGGGAAGTCATTCACATGCTCTGTGAGGAGATAGCCAGGGCCGATCTGGGGAGGGAGAGTTATCTGAGATTGGGCCAGAAGCCTCGGCTCTGTCCTCATCACTGTGTCTCTTTCAGATTTCCCTTGATGATGTGCTTCTGAGTGCTCTGCTGAGGAATAATGGGAAGTCTGCCCAGCAGAAGAAAATCCCTGCCAAGCCCAAGCTTGAGTCCCTCTGTCCAAGGCCAGGGACCTGTGACCATGGAAGCAGGTAGGCCTCGGGGCCTGTGACAGCCAGGCCCTTCCCACACAGTAGTAGACTTCACTGCCTCTGTGGGCCTTCCTAGCCAACAGCTCCAACACAGCATAAGCACCACTGAGGGCCTACTGCATACCAGGCCCTGCCTACTGAGCCATACAGCAGGATCCCTGCTCCTATAGAGCCCACCTTAGCAGTAAGAATAGTAAACAATGGGGTAAATGAGAAAATAGGAGAAAGCAATAGGCACTGACTAGAATATTAAACCAGGAGGCATGGTAGACCCCCAGGCATTTCCCAAGGCTTCCCTCCTTCTCAACAAGTTGTTTATCCAAACACCGAGCCGGCCAGCCCCACCTCTGCAGCCCCCTAGAGCTGCACTGTCCATTGCAGTAGCCACCAGCCACACGCAACTGCTTAAATTTAAAATTTTAGGCCAGGGTCAGTCACGGTAGTTCATGCCTGTAATCCCGCACTTTGGGAGGCCAAGGCAGGCAGATCACCTGAGGTCAGGAGTTCAAGATCAGCCTGGCCAACATGGTAAAACCCTGTCTCTACTAAAAATACAAAAATTAGCCAGTCATGGTGGCAGGCACCTGTAATCCCAGCTACTTAGGAGGCTGAGGCAAGAGAATCACTTGAACCCGGGAGGCAGAGGTTGCAGTGAGCCGAGATCATGCCACTGCACTCCAGCCTGGGCAACAGAGTGAGAATCTGTCTCACCAAAAAAAAAAAAAAAAAAAAAAAAAGTCTTTCATCACCCCAGCCACATTTATTTTAAGTAAGTGCTTGATAGCACATGTAGCAAGTGACCACCTTGTTAGACAGCACAGCATTACAGAACATTTCTATTGTTGTAGAAAGTTCTGCTATACTGTTCTAGTGGACCTGACAGGTACTGTGAAATTACCTGAAATGACATTAGGGCTGTCTTTTTTATTTTTGTGCTTTTTTTTTTTTTTTTTTTAATGCATGATCTTGCTCTGTCACCCAGGCCAGAGTGCAGTGGCGTGATCATGGCTTACTGCATCTTGAACCTCTCAGACTCAAGCGATCCTCCTACCTCAGCCTCTCAAGTAGCTGGGACTACGGGCACATGTCACCATGCCTGGCTACATTTTAAATGTTTTTGTAGAGATGGAGTCTCCCTATGTTGCCCAGGCTGGTCTTGAACTCTTGGGGTCAAGTGATCCTCCTGCCTTGGCCTCCCAAAGTGCTGAGATTTCAGGCATGAGCCACCATGCCTGGCCCTTGCCAGGACTGTCTTAATGGTAGAAAAATAGCATAGACAATGCATATGCTGAGTCTGTAACCATGAATTTCTAATATAGTCTTGACTAAAACTCCCAGTTTCTAGGACAGTTGAACAATAAAAATATCCTAGCAATTCTGGTATTTTGATGTTGGAACTATGGCCCCAGGTCTATTTCTTGTTCCCCCAAACAGGCCAGAAATCCTTTCTCAAGTCACACCTTGATTGGGATTTCAATAATGTATTAGGGTTCTCCAGAGAAATAGAACCAATAGGTGGTGTGTGGGTGTGTGTGTGTGTGTGTGTGTGTGTATAGAGATTTTGTTTTGAGGAGCTGGCTCACACGATTGTGGAGGCTGTAAGTCTGAAATCGGCAGGGCAGACTGGAGACCCAGGGAAGAGCTGATTCTGTGGTCCTGAGTCCAACCACAGTCTGGAGGCAGAATTCCCTCTTCCTCAAAGGACGTCAGTCTTGTTCTTTTATGACCTTCAGCTGATTGCGTGAGGCCCACTCACATTATGGAGGGTCATCTGCGTTACTTGGTCTACTGATTTAAATTCAATCTCGGCTGAGCGCAGTGGCTCACGCCTGTAATGCCAGCACTTTGGGAGACCGAGGTGGGTGGATCACCTGAGGTTGGGAGTTTGAGACCAGCCTGACCAACATGGTGAAACCCCATCTCTACTAAAAATACAAAATTAGCCAAGCATGGTGGCGCACACCTGTAATCCCAGCTACTTGGGAGGCTGAGGCAGGAGAATCACTTGAACCTGGGAGGCAGAGTTTGCAGTGAGCCAAGATCGCACCACTGCACCTGCACTCCAGCCTGGGCAACAAGAGCGAGACTTCGTCTCAAAAAAATAAATAAATTCAATCTCATTCACAGCAACATCTAGACTGGTATTTGACCAAATATCTGGGTTGTGTGGCCTAGCCACAATGACACATAAAATCAACTAGACAGATAACAAGATCACACTCCTTCACGGTGTATTTCCTCGCTCCCCTGGACAGAGCCTAGGGACATGTGCCTTATATGGCTTTTGTGCAAGATTTGCTACTGGGACTTTGGTTAAATCACCTAAATTGGTTAGGGGTGGTGGCTTATGCCTGTAAATCCCAGCACTTTGGGAGGCTGAGGCAGGTGGATCACCTGAGCTCGGGAATTTGAGACCAGCTCGACCAATATGGTAAAACCCTGTCTCTACTAAAAATACAAAAGTTAGCCAGGCATGGTGGCATGCACCTGTAGTCCCAGCTACTCTGGAGGCTGAGACAGGAGAATTTCTTAAACCTGGGAATCAGAGGTTGTAGTGAGCCGAGATTACACCACTGCACTCCATCCTGGGGGACAGAGCAAGACTCTGTCTCAAAAAAAAAAAACAAAAACAAAAAACAAAGCAAAACAATAAATCGCCTAAATTCCCCATCTCAAGTTTTTCATTTGTAATGTAGAACTCTCCTCAACCATGTGATAATTAAAGATGTGAAAATCTTAGCACACTGTTTTATGGAGCTGACTAAAAAAGGCACACTTCAGGCCAGGCGTGGTGGCTCATGCCTGTAATCCCAGCACTTTAAGAGGCCAAGGAGGGCAGATCATGAGGTCAGGAATTCGAGATCAACCTGGCCAACATAGTGAAACCCCATCTCTACTAAAAATACAAAAAATTAGCCAGGCGTGGTAGTGGGTACCTGTAATCCCAGCTACTTGGGAGGCTGAGGCAGGAGAATCGCTTGAATCCAGGAGGTGGAGGTTGCAGTGAGCCAAGATCATGCCATTGCAGTCCAGGCTGGGTGTGAGACTCCGTGTCAAAAAAAAAAAAAAAAAAAGAGGCCAAGGCAGGCAGACCTGAGATCAAGAGTTTGAGACCGGGCGCGGTGGCTCAAGCCTGTAATCCCAGCACTTTGGGAGGCCGAGACGGGTGGATCACGAGGTCAGGAGATCGAGACCATCCTGGCTAACATAGTGAAAGCCCATCTCTACTAAAAAATACAAAAAAAAACTAGCCGGGCGAGGTGGCGGCGCCTATAGTCCCAGCTACTCGGGAGGCTGAGGCAGGAGAATGGCATAAACACGGGAGGCAGAGCTTGCAGTGAGCTGAGATCTGGCCACAGCACTCCAGCCCGGGCAACAGAGCGAGACTCCGTCTCAAAAAAAAAAAAAAAAAAAAAAAAAGAGTTTGAGACCAGCCTGGACAACATGGAGAAATCTGTCTCTACTAAAAGTACAAAAAAAATTAGCCAGGCATGGTGGTATGTGCCTGTAATCCCAGCTACTCAGGAGGCTGAGGTCCTTGAGGAGAATCGCTTGAACCTGGGAAGTCAAGATTGCAGTGAGCCTAGATCGTGCCACTGCACTCTAGCCTCGGCGACAGAGCGGGACTATCTCAAAAAAAAAAAAGCAAACTTCACAGTATATGAGCCTACATTGAAGAAATAACATCACTGTGCCTACAAATATGTAGCAAAGTTTATAGCTGGACATTTCAAACAAGAGTACTGGGCTCAGAACGATTAAAACCTTAGAGGTAGGCTGGGCGCAGTGGTTCACGTCTGTAATCCCAGCACTCTGGGAGGCCAAGGCAGGCAGATCACGAGGTCAGGAGTTCGAGACCAGCCTGACTAACATGGTGACACCTCATCTCTACTAAAAATACAAAAAGTAGGCTGGGCGCGGTGGCTCAAGCCTGTAATCCCAGCACTTTGGGAGGCCGAGACGGGTGGATCACGAGGTCAGGAGATCGAGACCATCCTGGCTAACACTGTGAAACCCCGTCTCTACTAAAAAATACAAAAAACTAGCTGGGCGAGGTGGCGGGAGCCTGTAGTCCCAGCTACTCGGAAGGCTGAGGCAGGAGAATGTAGTGAACCCGGGAGGCGGAGCTTGCAGTGAGCTGAGATCCGGCCACTGCACTCCAGCCCCGGCGACAGAGTGAGACTCCGTCTCAAAAAAAATAATAAAAAAACAAAACAAAAAGTAGCCGGGCGTGGACTCAGGAGGCTGAGGTAGGAGAATCGCTTGAACCTGGAAGGCAGAGGTTGCAGTGAACCAAGATTGCACCACTGCACTCCAGCCTGGGTGACAGAGCGAGACTCCATCTCAAAAAAAAACCAAACAACAACAAAAAAACACGCCTTAGAGGTAGATCTTGACTAATAGAACAAGGGTCACCTCACTTCTATTTCAGTTACAGAAAATGCTGACAAGCAAACACTGATGAGCCAAGACAATTCCGAGCAGATTTACTTACCTCAAAGAAAAATTATTTAAATTGTGAGTAAATTCTGCCAACCAAGCTATTAATCTGTCACTGCAGTAAAACAGATTGAAGCACATTTTCTTTTCTTTTTTTTTGGAGACGGAACCTTGCTGTGTTGCCCACGCTGGAGTGCAGTGGTGCAATGTCGGCTCACTGCAACCTCCGCCTCTCCTGTCTCAGCCTCCTGAGTAGCTGGGATTACAGGCGCCCGCCACCATGCCTGGCTAATTTTTGTATTTTTATTAGAGACAGGGTTTCTCCACATGGGCCAGGCTGGTCTGGAACTTCTGACCTCAGGCTATGTGCCCGCCTCGGCCTCCCAAAGTGCTGGAATTACAGGCGTGAGTCACCGCAGCCGGTCAGTCTTGCAACCTTTTTTTTTTTTTTTTTTTTTTTCTTTTTGAGATGGAGTTTAGCTCTTGTTGCCCAGGCTGGAGTGCAATGGTGTGATCTCGGCTCACTGCAACCTCTGTCTCCCAGGTTCAAGTGATTCTCCTGCCTCAGCCTCCAAAGTAGCTCGGATTACAGGCATGCGCCACCACACCGGGCTAATTTTGTATTTTTAGTAGAGATGAGGTTTTACCATGTTGGTCATGCTGGGCTCAAACTCCCAACCTCAGGTGATCCACGTGCCTCGGCCTCCCAAAGTGCTGAGATTGCAGGCATGAGCCCCCACGCCCAGCCTCTCGCAACCACTTTATATCTACCACATGCCAGGCCTTGTGACAGGACCTGGGGACACACGAGTAGACAAGACTGGCACAGTCCATGCCTTCAGGGACAGTTGAACCCCAGGGACAGGTGCTAAAGCAATAACCAACTAGAACTTAGATTTTGGTGGCAGTATGTTTTAAGGGATTCTGACCAAGAGTGTGTGCAGAAGTGGCTGGTCAGGGAAGGCTTCCTGGAAGAAGGGATATTTCAGTTGGGAAATGGATGAAGGTAAGTCAGCCAGGCAGAGTGAGGCCATTCAGGGGGACAATGTAGTGTATGCAGCTGGGTGGCTGCCCCCAGGGGTGCAAGGCCAGGGCTTCCAGGAGGGGAAGGGGCCCTCTCAGGCCACATTTTCCCATTCTCATCAGAGAGCACCTGTCACAAGATGTGCATCATTTGTCCAAGCATCAGACATTTCCCTGCACTGTGGAATGGCCAGGCCTTATGCTGCAAAGACCTCAGAGGAGAGACCCCTGGGGAGCTCTCCAGGCTGGGTTCACTGCAGGGGTCTCCACATGTATCTGGGAGGATATGGAGGAACTAGTCCATTTCCAGAATCAGCCTCACTCTTCCCATGCCCACCTGGAGCACAGGCCCTTCAGCCCACACGGTGCCCCCACCCAACCCCCACATCCTTGTCTGCTCGTTTGCATCCCCTGCCCCACTTCCTGGGGTCCCAGCTCCATCTTACAGGACCAGAGTCCTCTAAGACCTTGCTTCCTACAGGGCATCTAGGATGCAGATGGACCCTTCTTGCTGACCCTGCTGCTTCTCATACTTAACGCGTTTATGTGCTACAAGTGTCTCAGGAATCCTTACAGAGATAGGACAACGGGGAAGAAGGGAGGGCACTAGGGTACAGTGAGGTGGCCTTCAGCAGCTGCTGAAAGCTGGATTTTCAGGCTACAAGGCTCGGCAGTCATAGGGAGTCTGGCTGGCCTGAGCAGGCTGCCCTCTGGGGTGGGTGAGGGCATGGGTCCTGTGCTGAGGTTGCCCTTGCCGCCTGAGGCCCAACCTTGAAATTGGGCCTTATGGTCACCACATCCTGAGCCTCATGGCCATCATGTCCTGGGCAACAGAGCGAGACCTCATCTCTACTAAACAATTGTTTTAAATTAGCCGGGTGTAGTGGTGCACACCTGTAGTCCCAGCCACTCAGGAGGCTGAGGCTGGAGGATTTGCACCCAGGAGGTCAAGGCTTCATCGAGCCTAATTTTTAGAGATAGGATCTTGCCCTATCGCTCAGACTATGTGCGGTGCTGATGGAGCACAACCCAATTGCTAATTTTTTTCTTTCTTTCTCTCTGTCTGGGCACTGTCAGGGCCCTGCAAAGCTCTGCTGGAAAAGCTTGATTCCAGGGTGGCCCTCTTAGGAAGTGGATGGAACTCCGTCAGGGTGCTTGTGGAGGGCTGATGCTGGGAGCCAGACCCAGGCCAGACTCCACTAGACCTCACACATGGAGCAGGGCTAGCTAAGTGGGTGACCATTTCTGTCCCTCCATCTAGAGAGAAGCAAGGCCACAGCTGTGGCCCTGGGCAGTTTCCCAGCAGGTTGCCCAGCCGAGCTGTCACTGAGACTCGGGGAGCCATTGACCATCATCTCTGAGTAAGTCCATGGGCACTGGGTACCTGAATATGCACTAATTGAGCCAGGCATGGTGGGGCATGCCTGTAGTCCCAGGTGTCACTAATAGAGCCAGGCATGGTGGTGTGTGCCTGTAGTCCCAGCTGTCTGGAAGGCTTAGGTGGGAGAATCGCTTGAACTCGGGAGTTCAAGACTGCAGTGAGCTATGATCAGGCCAGTGCACTTCAGCTTGGGTGACAGCAAGACTCTCTCTTTAAAAATAAATGAATGGGCCACGTGTGGTAGCTCACACCTGTAATCCCAGCACTTTGGGAGGCCGAGGTAGGCAGATCACCTGAGGTCAGGAGTTTGAGACCAGCCTGGCCAACATGGTGAAACCCTGTCTCTACTAAAAATACAAAAATTAGCCAGGTTTGGTGGCGGGCGCCTGTAATCCCAGCTACTCGGGAGGCTGAGGCATGAGAATCGCTTGAACCTGGGAGGCGGAGGTTGCAGTGAGCTGAGATCACACCATTGTACTCCACCCTGGGCGACAAGAGCAAAACTCTGTCTCAAAAAATAAAAATAAATGAAGGAAGGAAGGAATAGAGATGCTGTCCCGGGAGAAGGGGCCCTTCCCCAGGTAGAAAAGCACGAGCCTTTGCTGAAGTGCTCACAGAAACCCTGTGGTGGAATTTCAGGCGGCTGGACAGCCCCACAGGGAGAAGCGTGGGTGGGCAGTGCCCTGTAGCAGGGAGCCTGGAGTCGTGCCATTTACCACTGGCCCCAGCCCTGACTCAGGAGCTACCTGGACAGGCTAGTGCAGGGAAGCCTGGGAAACAGGCGACAGGTGGCTGCAGGACCCAGCCTGAGAGGCTCCTTGCCAACCCTGAATGTGCAGTTCTTGGGGCCTTGGCTCATCTGAAAAAGGTACCCCAACTCTTTTCTCTCTCCAGGGATGGAGACTGGTGGGCGGTGCTGTCTGAAGTCTCAGGCAGAGAGTACAACATCCCCAGCGTCCACGTGGCCAAAGTCTCCCATGGGTGAGTTCCCACCCCAGGCCTGCCTTGCGGAGCTTCCTGCTTTCTCTTCCCACAAGAGCTCCCCTTTAAGCGCGGCTCTGTGCTGAGCAAAGCTGAGGATAGAGGAGAATTGAACCGAGGCCCTGCCCTCAAGAGGGGCAGACAGCTCATCCTAGCACAGGTTGGCCTGTGAGACGTCGGAACCAAGGGAGGGGCCTGGGAAGGCCCATAGAGGAGGTGTGGAACTCTGAGCTTTGGAGGTTGCCAGGATCTCATGGTGGAAAACGCTGAAAAGTCCAAATAGGAGATGGGAGCATGCCCTGTGAGGGCCTGGCACAGTGGTGCGCACCTGTGGTCCCAGCTACTAGGGAGGCTGAGGTGGGAGGATCGCCCGAGCCTGGAACGTCAAGGCTGTGGTGAACCATGATTGCGCCACTGCACTCCAGTCTAGGCCACACAGCAGGAGCCTGTCTCAATTAAAAAAGAAAAAATCACAGGGGCAGCTCTTGGAAAGGTGGGGCTTAGAAAGGTGAGTGGATAGAATCAGGGTGCTGCGGGCACTGAGCAGGGATAGCAGAGAGGCTGGGACCAGCCCAGGTTACTTGGGAATGAGGTCTCCAGGCAGAGAAAGCTGAGGCTGTCCCCATGAGTTTGTCCTGCCAGGACCCTGGAGCCAGGACTAGGAGGACAAAGATGGTGTGGGCCTCCGAGACCCTGAGCCCAGCTCTTCGTGGAACAGGTAGAACTTTGAGGCCTAGAGAGGGAGGGCCGTGTGAGGGTCACTCAGAGGCGGTGGTAAAATCCTGGCTTCCCTCTTCCTCCAGGCTAACCCTGTCCCTTGTCCCTCTCTCTCACTCCTCCAGGTGGCTGTATGAGGGCCTAAGCAGGGAGAAAGCTGAGGAACTGCTGTTGTTACCTGGGAACCCTGGAGGGGCCTTCCTCATCCGGGAGAGCCAGACCAGGAGAGGTGGGTAAGCTCAGCGCCAGCCCAGGCCCTCCCTGCGTGGAGGTCTCAGAAAGGAGCCCTGGCTGGGCGCGGTGGCTCAAGCCTGTAATCCCAGCAGTTTGGGAGGCCGAGGCGGGCGGATCGCGAGGTCAGGAGATCGAGACCATCCTGGCCAACACGGTGAAACCCCGTCTCTACCAAAAATACAAAAAATTAGCCGGCAGTGGTGGCGGGCGCCTGTAGTCCCACTACTCCGGAGGCTGAGGCAGGAGAATGGTGGAATCCCAGGAGGCGGAGCTTGCAGTGAGTGGAGATCTGGCCACTGCAGTCCAGCCTGGGTGACAGAGCGAGACTGTGTCTCAAAAAAAGAAAGAAAGAAAGAAAGGAGCCCACAGATATATGACTGCAGGTGCAGCCCAGAAAATAGGCTTTGCCTGACTCCTCAGTCAACTAAGATTTCCTGAGCCCCAGCTCCATGTCCTGCCCATATGAGCCATGTGGGGCCCAGGCTTGGGGAGATGGAGACAGGCCATGAAAGCAGAGGAGAGGCAGCTAACTTTCGAGCAATCAAGGGAGGCTTCATGGAGGAGTGGGCCGTGAGTGGAAACTTGAAGGATGTTCCCACAGGATCCCGGGCAACAAGACACATTGGTGCTGGGGTGGGCCAGGGGGCTGCACCTCAGGACGATAGGAGGTTAGAAGTGAGCAAGGCTCCAGCATAGAGGCCTTGGATGGCGGGCTGAGAAGCTTGGGTTTTCTCCCAAGGCACTGGGGCTGCTCCTCAGCAGAGACACAGTGCTGGGCGTGTGCTTTGGGGGAGACGAGAGGATTCATTACAGGGACTCTCTGAGTGTGTTCTGTGGGCCACCTGCTTAGAAATAGAGGAGATGGGGGGTCAGTTTAGAGGATACCGAAAATCATCCTTCTCTGAGAGGTTCATAATCCGTGTTAACACAAGACTTCTTAAGGCGTCGCGCTTGCCTAACTGGGCATTTCCCAAGTGTTTCTGAACGCAGGAGCGTTTCATCATGCAGCACCTGTAATATTCACTCTATGTTCGTTCATTCAGCAAATGCTTCTCCAGCACCTACGATGTGGGGAGCCTTCAGGGAAGGACAGGACCTACTGTGTATGTCAGGCCTTAGGCATCTCTGCTGAGGGAGGTGGACATGGTCCCTGTTCTGAGAGCTCCTAGGTCACTGGATGCCAGTGTTCCATGGCACAGAATCTCTGTTTGAGATTCACAGTCATGCCAGGGCTTGCCCCTCCAATGCCAAGAGCCAAGTGTGATATGACTTGAGGGCGGGGCAGGCAGAAGGCCAGATGTGAAGGGCTAGAGTTCCTAGCCTTGGTGTCGAGCAGTCTGGCCGTTGTCTGCCATGTTGCTGCCATGAGAGCCTATCAGCAATAGAGCAAAAATCTGCATTTCTAAAAATGAATACGGGCGGGGCACTGTGGCTCACACTTGTAATCCCAGCACTTTGGGAAGCTGAGGTGGGAGAATCACTTGTGCTCAGGAATTTGAGACCAGCCTAGCCAACATAATGAGACAACTTCTCTACAAAAAAATTTAAAATGTAGTGAGGCATGGTGGTGCCTCCCTGTAGTCTGAGCTACTTGGGAGGCTGAGGCGGGAGGATCGCTTGAGCCCAGGAGTTCCAGGATGCAGTGAGCCATGATTGCATCACTGCACTCCAGCCTGGGCAACAGAACCAGACTCCATCTTCAAAAAATAAAAGTGAATGTGAATGGCCCACAATAGGTATCTAGGCTCAGCCAATATATTGGCAACTAGGATTTTTAATAGAGTATAGTCACAGAATTTCCCTGCACTGACTAGGCGGGATTCCTCCCTCCCCAAGACACAACATGATTCTGATCTCTTGGCAAAACGTTAAAACAGTGACAGGATCTCTTGGGTCAGTAGCCAGTCAGAGCTAGAAACCCATTGGAAGTCACCTCATGGATCCTCCTCTCCCCACTGTACAGACTGAAAAATAGGCCCACAGAGGGGTAGGGACGTGCCACATCACACATTAATGTGGGACGTCTCCCACCCCAGGTGCAGGGCCTTTTGCAATGAAAACACAAAGTTGATTGATAGTCTCTTTGATGACCCTGCCTCCCTCTGAGCTGCTGCCCGAGTCCCTTAAGGTAGAGGCAAGGAGGGAGGTTGAAGGAGCAGCAGCACCCACATTTGTGTTAAACCCTTTAAGTGACTTAAAACAATATGTGGGGATTGTACTCCCATTGTCTTCATTTTACAGATGGAAGAACTGAGGCTTAGAGAAGAGAAATAGTTTGCCTGGGGAAACACAGCTAGTAAGTGCAGAGCCAGGATTCAAACTCAGCCACAGCTCCTCTCACTCCAGGCCCCCAAGAAAGGCCCACATGGGGCAGTAATGTTGGCACTGCAAGCACAGTGACAGACCAGGAAAGGAGGTATCAGGAGCGGACAGACCTCCTGGTGCCCGCCTTGATAGGAACCAACTGTGAGAGTCTGTGGGGACCCTTTGTTCTCTGCCTCAGTCTCCCCCCCAGGACCCTCTCCAGCTTCTTTGCGTCTCCTCCCTTGCCCTTGGGCGCTCCTGGGTTGACCTCTCCGAGGCCCCTCCTGCTATTTTCTAGGTAGCATCAGCACCCCCACCTCACATACATCCATATGCTGGTAGAGGGGCTGGGGAGGCCAGCCCAGCACAGCAGCTGCAAACAGGAAACCACAGCAGCGGTGCGGAGTGGAGCAGGGCCCCACTGCAGACTGTCCCCCGGAGCTTGAGAAGCCACAGGAAGTGCTCAGTGCTCAGCTGCCCCACCCCTGGCCCATTCTCTGGCCTGGTTCAGCCCCAAGAATATAGTGGCCGGCCTTTATGGCCACTCTGCCCCTTACCTAAGAAGGCACAGACGCAAAGACAAAACCGTGTGAGTGATAGAGGAGAAAGCTGTATGGATCCATGAATTTTTTTTTTTTTTTTTTTTTTTTTTTGAGACAGTCTCACTGTGTCACCCAGGCTGGAGTGAAGTGGCACATTTTGGCTCAGTGCAGCCTCCGCCTCCTGGGTTCAAGTGATTCTCATGCCTCAGCCTCCCTGGTAGCTGGGATTACAGGCGTGTGCTACCACACCGGGGTAATTATTATTTTTTTGAGACAGAGTTTTACTCTGTTGCCCAGGCTGGAGTGCAGTGGCGCAATCTTGGCTCACTGCAACCTCTACCTTTTGGGTTGAAGTGAGTCTCCTGCCTCAACCTCCTGAGTAGCTGGGATGACAGGCACGTGCCACCATGCCCAACTAATTTTTGTGTTTTTAGTAGAGACAGGGTTTTATCATGTTGCTCAGGCTGGTCTCAAACTCCTGACCTCAGGTGATTGACCCGCCTCAGCCTCCCAAAGTGCTGGGATTATAGGCATGAGGCAACATATCGGGCTATTTTTTTTTGTATTTTTAGTAGAAACGGGGTTTTGCCATGTTGGCCAGGCTGGTCTCAAACTCCTGACCTCAGATGATCCACCCACCTTGGCCTCCCAAAGTGCTGGGATTGCAGGCGTGAGCAGCCCGCCGTGCCCGGCCGGATCCAGGAAGATCTTTAAAGACCCATAAGATCCACATAAGGCCGGGCGCAGTGGCTCTCACCTGCAATCCCAGCACTTTGGGAGGCCAAGGTGGGTGGATCACCTGAGGTCAGGAGTTTGAGACCAGCCTGGCCAACATGGCGAAACCTCATCTCTACTAAAAATACAAAAAAATTAGCCGGGTGTGATGGCGAGTGCCTGTAATCCCAGCTACTCAGGAGGCTGAGGCTGGAGAATTGCTTGAACCTGGGAGGTGGAGGTTGCAGTGAGCCGAGATGGCACCACTGCACTCTAGCCTGGGTGACAGAGTGAGACTGTGTCTCCAAAAAAAAAAAAAAAAAAAAAAAAATCCACATAATTACTGGGACTAATTATCCAGGTCCCCATAGTCAACTCCAAAAGGGGATGGATCAATATGCAGCTCTTCTTATCAAAGAGGAAGATGAAAAACGTGAACAGGGAAAGAAAAAAAGGATTTGCCAATTTTTCAGGAAAGGTAAAGTTTTCCTGCAGGTCATGGTCAATTTGTGGGACAAGAATCAGTTTCGGGGCCATGTGCAGTGTCTCACACCTGTAATCCCAGCATGTTGTGAGGCCAAGGCAGGAGGATCACTTGAGCCCAGGAGTTCAAAACCAGCCTGGGCAACAAAGGGAGACCCCCATCTCTTTAAAAAAAAAAAAAAATTTTTAAGTTAGCCAGGTGTGGCGGCATGTGCCTGTTGTCTCAGCTACTTGGGAAGCTGAGGCAGGAGAATTACTTAAGCCCAAGAGGTCGATGCTGCAGTGAGCTATGATCACACCACTGGACTCCAGCCTGGGTGACAGACCAAGACCCTGTCTCTTAAAAATAAATACATAAATAAATAAATTCAATAAATCAACTACTGATGCCTGTACCCCACCTCCAGGGTTTCTGACTCACCGATCAGGGCTGTGGCCTGCACACTGTAAAAGCTGCCCAGGTGATTCTGATGGGTAGCCAGGGTCAGAACCCACTAATTTAGTGGGTCTGGACCAGTGCGTGTTTGTAGTGAAACTGAGCAGAGAACATGACCATGGTTGGGGTAAATACTGTGTCATAAAACTTTTGTTTCAGATTTTTTATAAGGTGTGTCCTGGGTCACAGTGTAAACTTCTATACTGTGGTTTGACACCGCAGTGACTCTAGGGGCCCAAGTGACCTCAGAGAACAGTGGTTCTCAGACTTGAGTGTACAGAAATCATCAGGGAAACTTGTCGACACTGTCGACTCGTGGGCCCCACCGCAGACCTAACTAAATCAGACTTTTGGGGGCAGAGGTCAGAAATCTGCTTCTTGGACAAGCTCTCTGGATGGTTCTACTGTTCTCTTGAGTTTGAAAACAGAGTTCCAATCTAGGGAACCCAGAATGAAGTAATAAGAGATAATGTATTTTACAGTATGCTCTTGTCTTATATAATGGGAATTAGCCATTGACCGAGTGAGCGAGCAATGCCAGGATCAGCTTTTCATTGGCCCAAAGGCACTGATTCCACAGGGGCTTCAAGCCTGTGTGTGGACCAAGGAGGAAGATCTGGGGCCGTGAGCTACCAGGAACACTACTCAGAGTCCGGAGCGGGAAGACCCCATCTTCCCAAGTCCTTCTGGCATACCTGGCTATATGACAGGCCTCGGGACAGCCATGGCCAGGCTCTACTCAGGTCCCAAATCTTGGTCGGTGAAGGGTGCCTGGAAGACTTCGTGGAGGTCACAGGATTGTGCAGAGGTCAGCAGAGGGTTGGGGACAGGCCCCAGCAGCAGCCCTACCTGGCTGTCCTGCTGTATATCTGTTCTGCGTCAGGCACTGTAAGGGAGATTGATGAGCAAGACGTCGTTCCTGCCCCCGTGGGGCTCACCTCTGTCCACTTTCAGTTGGGAAACACTTACTGAGCATCTCCTCTGAGTCAGGCCCGCTAAGTCATGGCTTTTGTCCTCAGGGTGCAGACAGTGGAGGGTGCAAGATTCAGCATCCCCAAAGCTTCTCAGAGGCCTCAGCAGAGAAGGTTCAGGAGGGTCCTGCTAGGCCCACTTCCCACACACAGCTCCTGATCTGATCTCTCATAGCCCCTCCCAGCATCGTCACTGGAATACCTGACCCCAGAGGTCCCAGAGGTGATGTTGCCTACGCCTGCCGGAGCTTTCTGAAATCAGGAACTTATACTTTGCCTTTCTTTCTGGTGGGTCCTCCTCTAGGCCCCGCATCCAGCCACAGCTTCCACTGTTCCCTCTGGACCCTCTGTCCACCAGCCACTCTGTAAACATACCTTGTTCTTTCTACCACTGCATCCTTACACATACCCCTCCCTCCATCTGGAAAGCCTGCCCTCTGCTTCTCCTCACGGCAAACTCACACTCATCCTTCGCCATTCGTTCCAATGGGACCTTCCCAGACCATCGCCGTCTCAGCCCATCGCCTACCCAGACCATCGTCTACCCAGACCATCGTCTACCCAGACCATCGCCTTCCCAGATTATCGCCTGCCCAGACTATGTCAATCTTTGTTCTCAACTCCCATAGCATCTTGAAAAGACCTCTTCTGTAGCTATAATAGGTTTATTTTTTTTCTTTTCTTTCTCTCTCTTTTTTTTAGACAGGGTCACCCAAGCTGGAGTGCGGTGGCACTATCTTGGCTCACTGCAACCTCCGCCTCCCAGGCTCAAGCGATTCTCCCACCTCAGCCTCCTGAGTAGCTGGGACTACAGGTATATATGCTACCATGCCTGGCTAATTTTTGTGGGTTTTTTTGAGACAGAGTCTTGTTCTGTCATCTGGCTGGAGTGCAGTGGCACGATCTCGGCTCACTTCAACCTACACCTCCCGGGTTCAAGCAATTCTCCTGCCTCAGCCTCCCGAGTAGCTAGGATTAC
Organism: Rhinopithecus roxellana; assembly: GCF_007565055.1. Classification (NCBI taxonomy): domain Eukaryota; kingdom Metazoa; phylum Chordata; class Mammalia; order Primates; family Cercopithecidae; genus Rhinopithecus; species Rhinopithecus roxellana. The sequence goes on along the minus strand of NC_044561.1, from coordinate 109,021,229 downwards.
AGGCGCATGCTACCACACCCAGCTAATTATTGTATTTTTAGTAGAGACAGGGTTTCACCATGTTGGCCAGGATGGTCTTGATCTCTTGACCTTGTGATCTGCCCGCCTTGGCATCGCAAAGTGCTGGGATTACAGGCATGAGCCACTGTGCCCAGCTGTAATTTTTTTTTTGAGACGGAACCTCTGTCACCCAGGCTGGAGTGCAGTGGCACAATCTCAGCTCACTGCAAGCTCCGCCTCCCGGGTTCACGCCATTCTCCTGCCTCAGCCTCCCTAGTAGCTGGGACTACAGGTGCCCGCCACCACGCCTGGATAATTTTTTGTATTTTTAGTAGAGATGGGGTTTCACCGTGTTAGCCAGGATGACCTCAATTTCCTGACCTCGTGATCTGCCCGCCTCGGCCTCCCAAAGTGCTGGGATTACAGGTATGAGCCACCACGCCCGGCCTGTATTTTTTTTTTTAAGACGGAGTTTTGCTATGTTGCTCTGGCTGGTCTTGAACTCCTGACCTCAAGTGATCCACCCACCTTGGCTTCCCAAAGTGCTAAGATTACAGGCATGAGCCACCGTGCCTGGCCCAGGTATTTTTGTATTTTGAATAGAAACAGCATTCTGCTATGTTGCCCAGGCTGGTCTCAAACTCCTGACCTCAGAAGATCAGCCACCTTGGCCTCCCAAAGTGCTGGGATTACTGGCATGAGCCACCACACCCAGCTTTTTTTTTTTTTTTTTGAGACAGGATCTCACTCTATTGCCCAGGTTGGAGGACAGTGGCACAATCATGGTTCACTGCAGTCTTGAACTTCTGGGCTCAAGTGATCCTCCCACCTCAGCTTCTTGAGAAGCTGAAACTACAGGGGGGTGCACCACCATGCCTAACTTTAAAATATTTTTTTAGAGACAGGATCTCACTGTGTTGCCAGGCTGGTCTTGAACTCTTGGGCTCAAGCGATCTTCCCACCTCAGACTTCCCAAGTGCTGGGATTACAGGTGTGAGCCACCACAGCTGGCTAAATTTATTTCCTGAAACAAAATCATGGCTGGGCACGGTGGCTCACGCCTGTAATCCCAACACTTTGAGAGGCCAAGGTGGGTGGATCACCTGAGGTCAGGAGTTCGAGGCCAGCCTGGCTAACATGGTGAAACCCCGTCTCTATTAAAAATACAAAAAAATTAGTCAGGCATGGTGGCAGGTGCCTATAATCCCAGCTACTCAGGAGGCTGAGGCAGGAGAATTGCTTGAACACAGGAGGTGGAGGGTGCAATGAGCTGAGATTGTGCAATTGCACTCCAGCCTAAGGAACAAGAGCAAAACTCTGTCTCAAAAAAAAAAAAAAAAAAAAAAAAAAAAAAAAAAAAAATCTGGGGACATAGTCTGATGAGAATAATACAGAAACTACATACTTGAAATGAGGACCATTAAGGAAAATCCTAGCTGTGGATGTGCTGACAAGACAGCACTTATTTCCCCCGAGTGTGATGATTTCATACCTGTGTCTGGGCCCAGAGCAGAGTGTCCAGCATGTAGTGGGTGCTCAGCAGATGTTTACTGAATAAATGAATGAGCAGGTGCGCACACCTATGCACGTTGAGAGGGGGAGAGAGGATGAAGAGCTGGGGGAGACTGCCCCCCAAACAGGAAGATTCAGGCCGTTTGTAGCATCAGTTCCAAAGACAGAACCAAAGTCACCTCCCCATTACCCCTAGTGACCTGCTCCCCCATCAGTCACCTGGACCTGTGTGCCCCACAGCACTCCGTCTTCAGCTGAGGGCTGGCTCTGGGTGGGCCTTCTGTCCCCAGGGCAGGGTAGGGCTTAGTAAATGCTCAATATGTGTTTGCTGCAAATCGTGCAATGATAGGCCTTCAAGAATCATTCCCAGCACCATCTGTGCTCACAGACAGTAGGAGTGCAAATGGTGATGCGCTCTCCTTTAAAACTGCTTGTCATCGTGGCTCCATCCGAGTGTTTATCACAGAGACTCAGTCATTCATTCAACAAACAGATACTGTGTGCTGACTCTGTGCCAGGCACTGTTCAGAAAACCGGAGATTCTGCAGTATGAAAAGCAAGATTCCTGCCCACAATCTAGTTGGCAAGGTGGACAGTAAACAAATAAGAAAAGAATGTGAGAGTGATAAGTGCCAAGAGGAAATAAAGCAGTGTTCAGAGGACACAGAGTGCCAGGGTGTGAGTGTGAGCACAGGCCTTAGGGAGGCGCGTGCGTCCTCAGCAGGCGGCCACAGGAGACAGGACGAGGGGAGTGGGGAGTTGGGAGTCAGGTCACACAGAGCCTTTCCAGGGAGAGGACTTGGGATTGACTTGAAGTGTGACAGGGAGGATTCTGAGCAGGGGAGTGAGACGACCTGACTCCTCCTGCCTGCTGCGAAGAGAGGAAGCCACGCAGGAAGCTGCAGCAGGCTCTGTCCAGGTGAGAAGTGGTCGGTTCTTAGCTGTTCTTATTGTGTGTTCTGACCACACCCAATAGGGCTTTCTGTTGGGCTGGATGTGAGGCTGAGAGAGAGGAAGCAATCAGGGATGGATGACCCCTGACCTCTTTATCCCTGAGACCAGATCCCAAGTGTAGCCACCCTTTCTGATTCTAGTAACTGGTGACAGTGGCTGGGGTGGGGTGGTTCAAGAACCATGCAAAAGATATAAGGTCTTGGTCACTAGCTCAGCTGGGTTGGTTGGCCTTCTGGGCCTATTTTCAAATATTTAGCCCATTCCCAACCACAGAATTTTTTCAGGGTTACAGCACAGTTCAAGAAGAGACTCTTCTCAAAGGTACAGAATACAGGCCGGGCGTGGTGGTGCACACCTAGAGGCCCAGCTACTTGGGAGGCTGAGGCAACAGGATCACTCGAGCCCAGGAGTTTGAAGCCTGCCTGAGCAACATAGTGAAACTGTCTCTAAAAAAGAAAAAGAAAAAAAAATTAAAGGTACAAAGGTCAAAGAGCTCTCAGTCAGGCAAAGATAACAAAGAAAAGGAAGCAGAGACCCTGCTGGGGTCACTGCACTTCTCAAAGCATATTGACTCTGGGCCACCTTGCTAAATCTACTTTTAGTTGTAGTAGCTTTTTGGCAGATTCCTTAGGATTAACTGTATATGATTGTGTTATCTGTAAGTAAACGTAGCTGTATTTTATTTTCCAATCCATATACTTTACATTTCTTTTTCTTGTCTTACTGCACTTGTTAGGGCCTTTGGTGCAACACTGAGTAGACGTGGTAAGAACATTGTTGCTTCGTTCCCAATCTTAGATGGAAAATAATCCCATGAAGTATGTTATAGATTTTTTTTTTTTTTTTTTTTTTGAGACGGAGTCTCGCTCTGTCGCCCAGGCTGGAGTGCAGTGGCGCGATCTAGGCTCACTGCAAGCTCCACCTCCCGGGTTCCCGCCATTCTCCCGCCTCAGCCTCCGAGTAGCTGGGACTACAGGCGCCCGCCACCTCGCCCGGCTAGTTTTTTTTGTATTTTTAGTAGAGACGGGGTTTCACCGTGTTAGCCAGGAGGGTCTTGATCTCCTGACCTCGTGATCCACCCGCCTCGGCCTCCCAAAGTGCTGGGATTACAGGCTTGAGCCACCGCGCCCGGCCAGATTTTTTTTTTTTTTTTGAGATGTAATGTCACTCTGTCACCCAGGCTGGAGTGCCGTGGCCCAATCTTGGCTCACTGCAACCTCTGCCTCCTGGGTTCAAACAATGCTCCTGCCTCAGCCTCTGGAGTACCTGAGATTACAGGTGCCCACCATTATGCCCGGCTAATTTTTCTATTTTTGTACAGATGGGGTTTCACCATGTTGGCCAGACTGGTCTTGAACTCCTGGCCTCAGGTGATCTTCCTGCCTCGGCCTCCCAAAGTGCTGGGATTACAGGTGTGAGCCACCCCACCGGCCAATGTTTAGTTATTGATTGATTGAGCCAGGGTCTTGCTCTGTTGGCTAGGCTGGAGTGTAGTGGCACAGTCATGGCTCACTGCAGCCTCAATGTCACAGGCTTGAACAATTCTCCTGCCTCAGCCTCTGGAGTAGCTGGGACCACAGGCATGCACCACCATGCCTGACTAATTTTTAAATTTTTTGTAAAGACAGACTCTCACCATGTTACCCAGGCTCGTCTCAAATTCCTGGCTGGCCTTAAGTGATTCTCCCACCTCAGCCTCCCAAAGTTCTTAGATTACGGTCATTAGCCATTGTCCCTGGCCAATGTTCAGTTCTTATTTTGTAAATAAATTTTAATTTTACATTTATCCTTATTGTTAAGCAAGTGATGTTCGGTTTTTGTTTTTTGTGGGTTTTTTTCTTTTTTTTTTTTTGAGATGGAGTCTTGCTCTGTCACCCAGGCTGGAGTGCAGTGGCGCAATCACAGCTCACTGCAACCTCTGCCTCCCGGGTTCAAGCGATTCTCCTGCCTCAGCCTCCCCAGTAGCTGTGATTACAGGTGTCTGCCACCATGCCCGGCTAATTTTTTTTTTTTTTTTTTTTTTTTTTTTTGAGACGGAGTCTTGCTCTGTCACCCAGACTGGAGTGCAGTGGCCGGATCTCAGCTCACTGCAAGCTCCGCCTCCCGGGTTCACGCCATTCTCCTGCCTCAGCCTCCCGAGTAGCTGGGACTACAGGCGCCGCCACCTCGCCCGGCTAGTTTTTTTTTTGTCTTTTTAGTAGAGACGGGGTTTCACCGTGTTAGCCAGGATGGTCTCGATCTCCTGACCTCGTGATCCGCCCGTCTCGGCCTCCCAAAGTGCTGGGATTACAGGCTTGAGCCACCGCGCCCGGCCTAATTTTTTTATTTTTAGTAGAGATGGGGTTTCACTATCTTGGCCAGGCTGGTCTCAAACTCCTGACTTCGTGATCCACCTGCCTTGGCCTCCCAAAGTGCTGGGATTACAGGAGTGAGCCACCGCGCCCGGCTGTGATGTTCAGTTTTTACGTCAACTCTGCATTCCTGGGAAAAAGCCAATTTGGTCATCATGTTATCTTTTTCTTAATTTGAAAAGTTAAAAATTCCTTAATTTTTTATTCCTGGTACCACTACCACAATTTACAGGGCAATATACCTGATATAAAGAAAAGGCTACAACACTATATTATATTAATCAATCGCTGCACTTTTGGCAAACTGCGGCTCTGACAGTCCTGCACAAGAAGGGTTTCCTATTGAAGCTGCAGTAACTTTTCTGATGATGGACCATCGTTCCTTCTTTGGAGGATTTTTAAAGTTCCTCTAACGCATTTGGAACTACTGTCTCCAAGTAACCTGCAGCTTTCCTGACAACTCCTTGCTCTCTCTCTCCTGCTAAGAACTGTAGCCCTGGCTGGGCGCGATGGCTCAGGCCTGTAATCCCACCACTTTGGGAGGCCGAGACGGGTGGATTACCTGAGGTGAGGGATTGGAGACCAGCCTGGCCAACATGGTGAAACCCCGACTCTACTAAAAATACAAAAAATTGGCCAGGTGCAGTGGCTCACACCTGTAATCCCAGCATTTTGGGAGGCCGAGGTGGGTGGATCATGAGGTGGATGATCACGAGAACATCCTGGCCAACATGTTGAAACCCCATCTCTACTAAAAATTAGCTGGGCGTGGTGTTGCATCCCTGTAGTCCCAGCTACTTGGGAGGCTGAGGCAGGAGAATCCCTTGAACCCAGGAGGTTGCAGTGAGCCGAGATCGTGCCACTGCACTCCAGCCTGGTGACACAGCAAGACTCCATCTCAAAAAAAAAAAAAAAAAAAAACCTATAGCCTTTTTCTGCTGTTTTTAGAACCTTCTGCTACTATATTTACCACTTCCACCACTAGATCCATAAGTACCAGCATAGGCACTGCCTGAGATTCTTCCACCAAAACTACCCCCTTTCTTTCTTTCTTTTTTTTTTTTTTGAGACAGAGTCTCACTCTGTCGCCCAGGCTGGAGTGCAGTGGCACAGTCTCGGCTCACTGCAACCTCTGCCTCCTGGGTTCAAGAAATTCTCTGCCTCAGCCTCCCAAGTAGCTGGGATTACAGGCACGCACCACCACGCCCGGTAATTTTTTGTATTTTTAGTAGAGATGGGGTTTCACCGTCTTGGCCAGGCTGGTCTTGAACTCCTGACCTCGTGATCCACCCACCTCGGCCTCCTAAAGTGCTGGGATTACAGGTGTGAGCCACTGGGCCCGGCCAACTACCCCCTTTCATAGGTCCATAATTTGATTGCTGTTGTCTACTATAATTGCTAAAATCACAGTTCCCACCACCACCATAGCTACCAGCGCCAAAATTTCCTCCTTCATTGTAACCATCATATTCTCCGCCACCACCACCATATCTACCACCTTGGTTTTCATATCTTGCTCCACCATCACCATAGCCCCCTCTGCTGCTATAAGCAGGCTCACCATCATTGATACCAACATCACCTCCTCCATAACTACCTCTGCTGCTGCCACCTCCCACCCATCACCTCCTCCATAACTACCTCTGCTGCTGCCACCTCCACCCCATCACCTCCTCCATAACTACCTCTGCTGCCGCCACCTCCACCACCACAGCCTTCTCTTCCACCAAAGTTTCCACCACGGTCAAAATTACCTCTACCACCTCCAAAGTTTCCTCTGTAACCTATAAAATTGCCAGGTCCACCTCCATGACCACTTTGCCATACAGCAGACTACATCTCTTGTTTACTAAGGACCTTTTTCACTTCACAATTACGCCAATTAACAGTGTAGTATTTCTGGCTGGGTGCAGTGGCTCAAACAATAGGGATATAGAAGACTTGAATAATGCAATCAACCAATTTGATTTGACATAAAACATGGCACTGTAGGCCGGGCGCGGTGGCTCAAGCCTGTAATCCCAGCAATTTGGGAGGCCGAGACGGGTGGATCACGAGGTCAGGAGATTGAGACCATCCTGGCTAACACGGTGAAACCCCGTCTCTACTAAAAAATACAAAAAACTGGCCGGGCGCGGTGGCTCAAGCCTGTAATCCCAGCACTTTGGGAGGCCGAGACGGGCAGATCACGAGGTCAGGAGATCGAGACCATCCTGGCTAACATGGTGAAACCCCGTCTCTACTAAAAAAAAATACAAAAAAACTAGCTGGGCGAGGTGGCGGGCGCCTGTAGTCCCAGTTACTCGGGAGGCTGAGGCAGGAGAATGGCGTAAACCCGGGAGGCGGAGCTTGCAGTGAGCTGAGATCCGGCCACTGCACTCCAGCCCGGGCGACAGAGCGAGACTCCGTCTCAAAAAAAAAAAAAAAAAAAAAAAATACAAAAAACTAGCCGGGCGAGGTGGCGGGCACCTGTAGTCCCAGCTACTCAGGAGGCTGAGGCAGGAGAATGGCATAAACCCAGGAGGCGGAGCTTGCAGTGAGCTGAGATCTGGCCACTGCACTCCCGCCTGGGCAACAGAGCGAGACTCCGTCTCAAAAAAAAAACAAAAAAACAAAAAAACATGGCACTGTAATCCCAGCACTTTGGGAGGCCTAGGTGGGCAGATCATGAGGTCAGGAGTTCGAGACCAGCCTGACCAACACAGTGAAACCCCATGTCTACTAAAAACGCAAAAATTAGCTGGGCGTGGTGGTACGCGCCTGTAATCCCAGCTACTCAGGAGGCTGAGGCAGGAGAATCCCTTGAACCTGGGAGGCAGAGGGTGCAGTAAACCTAGATTGCACCACTGCACTCCAGCCTGGTCGACAGTCCGAGACTCTGTCTCAAAGAAAAAAAAAAAGTGATATTTCTGAACAGTTTTATCAACTGTATCTTGATTATCAAAAGTTACAAAAGCAAATCCTTTTTTCCACTCTGCCTGTCTTCCATAACTTCTATGGTTTTAATCTTGCCATACTTTTCAAAGGTCTCTCAAATTATATTCTTCTGTATCTTCTTTATTTTATCTATTTTTTTTTGAGATGGAGTCTCGCTCTGTTGCCCAAGCTGGAGTGCAGTGGCGAGATCTTGGCTCTCTGCAACTTCTGCCTCCCAGGTTCAAATGATTCTCCTGCCTCAGCTTCCTGCGTAGCTGGGATTACAGGCGCCCACCACCACGCCCAGCTAATTTTTGTATTTTTAGTAGAGACGGGGTTTCACCGTGTTAACCAGGCTGGTCTTGAACTCCTGACCTCGTGATTTGCCCGCCTCAGCCTCCCAAAGTACTTGGATTACAGGCTTGAGCCACCGTGCCCAGCCTTGTTTTTATTTATTTTTTATTGAGGTGGAATCTCGCTCTGTCTCCCAGACTGGAGTGCAGTGGCATGATCTTGGCTCACTGCAACCTCCCGGTACCAGGTTCAAGAATAAGCCATTCTAGCTTACTTATGGTTGTCTGAATACTTTTTTCCATCTTTTTACTTTTAGCCTTTAATTTTTTTTTTTTTTTTTTGAGACAAGGTCTCACTCTGTCATCCAGACTGGATGACACAATCTTGGCTTACCGCGACCTTTGCCTCCCGGGCTCAAGTGATCCCCCTGCCTCAGCCTTCTGAGTAGCTGGGACTACAGGCTTGACACTCTGCCTGCTGGCCTTGTTTTTATTTTATTTATTTTATTATTTTTATTTATTTATTTATTTTGAGACGGAGTCTTGCTCTCTCACCCAGGCTGGAGTGCAGTGGCATGATCCTGGCTCACTGCAAGCTCCGCCTCCTGGGTTCACACCATTCTCCTGCCTTAACCTCCCAGCAGCTGGGACTACAGGCGCCCACCACCACGCCCGGCTAATTTTTTGAATTTTTAGTGGAGACAGGGTTTCACCGTGTTAGCCAGGATGGTCTCGCTCTCCTGACCTGTGATCCGCCCACCTCAGCCTCCCAAAGTGCTGGGATTACAGGCTTGAGCCACTGCACCCAGCCTTTTTTGTTGTTGTTTAATTGAGAGGGAGTCTTGCTGTGCTGCCCAGGCTGGAGTGCAGTGGTGCAATCTTGGCTAACTGCAACCTCTGTCTCCCGGGTTCAAGCAATTCTCCTGCCTCAGCCTCCCAAGTAACTGGGACTACAGGTGCACGCCACCACACCTGGCTAATTTTTTTTTTTTTTTTTGTATTTTTAGTAGAGACACGGTTTCGCCATCTTGACCAGGCTGTTCTCAAACTCCTGACCTCAGGTGATCTGCCCATCTCGACCTCCCAAAGTGTTGGGATTACAGGCGTGAACCACCGTGCCTGTCACCAGCCTTGGTTTGTTTGTTTATTTATTTATTTGAGATGGAGTCTTGCTCTGTTGCCAAGGCTGGAGTGCAGTGGCACAATCTCAGCTCACTGCAACCTCCACCTCCTGGGTTCAAGTGATTCTCCTGCCTCAGCCTTCCGAGTAGTTGGGACTACAGGTGTGTGCCACCACACCCAGCTATCTTTGGTATTTTAGTAGAGACAGGGTTCACCACGTTGGCCAGGCTGGTCTCAAACTGAGATGACTGGGGTGAGCCACTGTGCCCAGCCTGTTTCAATATTTTAAATGTGCTTATATGGCCAGGCACAGTGGCTCATGCCTGTAATCCCAGCTACTCAGGAGGCTGAGGCAGTAGGATTGTTTGAGCCCGAGAGCCGTCATCATGCCACTGCACGCCATCCGGGCAAGAGAGCGAGAGCATGGCTCTAAAAATAAATTAAAATCTGGTTGGGGCCGGGCGTGGTGGCTCAAGCCTGTAATCCCAGCACTTTGGGAGGCCGAGACGGGCGGATCACGAGGTCGGGAGATCGAGACCATCCTGGCTAACACGGTGAAACCCCGTCTCTACTAAAAAATACAAAAAACTAGCCGGGCGAGGTGGCGGGCGCCTGTAGTCCCAGCTACTCTGGAGGCTGAGGCAGGAGAATGGCGTGAACCCGGGAGGTGGAGCTTGCAGTGAGCTGAGAGCCGGCCACTGCACTCCAGCCTAGGTGACGGAGCGAGACTCTGTCTCAAAAAAAAAAAAAAAAAAAATCTGGTTGGGTGCAGTGGCTCATACCTGTAATCTCGAGGCAGGTGGATCACAAGGTCAGGATTTCCAGACCAGCCTGGCAAATATGGTGAAACCCCGTCTCTACTAAAAATACAAAAAATTGGCCGGGCGCAGTGGCTCAAGCCTGTAATCCCAGCACTTTGGGAGGCCGAGAAGGGCGGATCACGAGGTCAGGAGATCGAGACCATCCTGGCTAACATGGTGAAACCCCGTCTGGTGCCGGTGGCGGGCACCTGTAGTCCCAGCTACTCGGGAGGCTGAGGCAGGAGAATGGCGTGAACCCGGGAGGCGGAGCTTGCAGTGAGCCGAGATCGTGCCACTGCACTCCAGCCTGGGCGACACAGCGAGACTCCGTCTCAAAAAAAAAAAAAAAAAGAAACCCCGTCTCTACTAAAAATACAAAAAACTAGCCGGGCGATGTGGCGGCGCCTGTAGTCCCAGCTACTCGGGAGGCTGAGGCAGGAAAATGGTGTGAACCCGGGAGGCGGAGCTTGCAGTGAGCTGAGAACCAGCCACTGCGCTCCAGCCTGGGCAACATAGCGAGACTCTGTCTCAAAAAAAAAAAAAAAAAAAATACAAAAAATTAGCCAGGCATGGTGGCGGGCGCCTGTAGTCCCAGCTACTCAGGAGGCTGAGGCAGGAGAATCGCTTCAACCTGGGAGGCAGAGGTTGCAGTGAGCCGAGATTGTGCCACTGCACTCCAGCCTGGGCGACAGAAGGAGACTCTTGTCTCCACACACACACACACACACACACACACACACAAATAAAAAATGAAAAAATGAAACATGCAAAACTGGCAAAACTCTGTCACATGCATCAGTGTATGTAATGTATACATATAGGTTGAGGAGCAGTAATAAAACTGACATCCATGTGCCTACTTGCCAGCCGAAATTACCTAACAAGCCCTTTGTAGCCCCCTCTCATGCTGCACTGTTAATCATACAGTTGCTTTTCTTCAGAGCTTTGCCGTGTGTGCCTGTGCAACATATAATGTCAGTTGGCTGTCTTTGAACTTTAAATAGAATCAGGCTGAATGTATGCTCTGTAATGTTTTTCTGCTTATTTCCAAGATTTCCTTATGCCTATATATGTAGCAGTTATTAATTTTAACTGCTGTATAGTACTACACTCTATAATCCACAGTTCTACTCTTGAGCACAAATGGGTTGTTTGCAGTTTTTGACTTTTGTTTTGAGACAGAGTCTCCCTCTGTCGCCCAGGCTGGAGTGCAGTGGTGTGATCTCGGCTCGCTGCAAGCTCCGCCTCCCGGGTTCATGCCATTCTCCTGCTTCATCCTCCTGAGTAGCTGGGACTACAGGCGCCCACCACCACGCCCAGCAAATTTTTTGTATTTTTTCATAGAGACAGGGTTTCATCGTGTTAGCCAGGATGGTCTCAATCTCCTGACCTTGTGATCTGCCCGCCTCGGCCTCCCTAAGTGCTGGGATTACAGGTGTGAGCCACCACACCTGGCCCATTTTTGACTTTTACAAACAATGCTGCTGTGCATATTCTTACCTGTGTGCTTCTGAGGTAATGTGCCTGGGTAGAACTGCTGGGTTGTAAGGTACGTGCATGTTCAGCTCATCTAGCTAATGCCAAACTATTTCCAAGATGGCTTGTACTAATTTCTCTTCTTTTTTTTTTTTTTTTTTTTTTTTTTTTTTTTTTTTTTTTTTTTTTTTTGAGACGGAGTCTCGCTCTGCCGCCCAGGCTGGAGTGCAGTGGCCGGATCTCAGCTCACTGCAAGCTCCGCCTCCCGGGTTCACGCCATTCTCCTGTCTCAGCCTCCCGAGTAGCTGGGACTACAGGCGCCCGCCTCATCGCCCGGCTAGTTTTTTGTATTTTTTAGTAGAGACGGGGTTTCACCGTATTAGCCAGGATGGTCTCGATCTCCTGACCTCATGATCCGCCCGTCTCGGCCTCCCAAAGTGCTGGGATTACAGGCTTGAGCCACCGCGCCCGGCCACTAATTTCTCTTCTACCAGCAGGGTGGGAGGTCCTACTTCTCCACTTCCTTGCCAGCATCTTGATAGTGTTTTTGCATCCTAACACATCTGCCACCTGAGTTTTTGTAAGAACAGCCAATACACGCTGGGTGCGGTGGGTCAAGCCTGTAATCCCAGCACTTTGGGAGGCCGAGACGGGCGGATCACGAGGTCAGGAGATCGAGACCATCCTGGCTAACACGGTGAAACCCCGTCTCTACTAAAAAAAATACAAAAAACGAGCCGGGCGAGTTGGCGGGCACCTGTAGTCCCAGCTACTCTGGAGGCTGAGGCAGGAGAATGGCATAAACCCGGGAGAGGGAGCTTGCAGTGAGCTGAGATCCGGCCACTGCACTCCAGCTCGGGCGACAGAGCAAGACTCCGTCTCAAAAAAAAAAAAAAAAAAAAAAGAACAGCCAACACTGAATGTTCATTCACACGGTGCCAGACCCTGTACTGAGAGCTCTGTGTGTGATTTGATTTCACCCTCACAAGACCCCCATCTATTATGAACATGTTATTGATGACCGAGAGAGCAAGTCTTTGTCCTGCTTCTGCCCAAGACACTTCCCTTCTGCCAGGGCCCCATGGCCATGTTGCCTATCATTTCCCAACCTGGGTGGCGCTGAGTCCCAGCAGGGCCTCAGCGCCACCCCGGACCTCTTTCTCCTCAGGCTCTTACTCCCTGTCAGTCCGCCTCAGCCGCCCTGCATCCTGGGACCGAATCAGACACTACAGGATCCAGAGCCTTGACAATGGCTGGCTGTACATCTCACCGCGCCTCACCTTCCCCTCACTCCAGGCCCTGGTGGACCATTACTCTGGTATGGCCTTTCCCTGCCCCCAGGAGTAGGCTGGGATAGTCTGTGGGGAGGAGCAGGCAGTGGTGTCCTCGGATATTTTACCTGCTATGGAGTATTCAGACAGACATGAGAGAGGCCTCCCCTATTTTCACACCAGTCCCCATGCCAAGAAATGCAGGCTGGGAGCCTTGTCTTCACCTCATGCCCTAGCAGAAAAGCCACAGGTAGGCTCAGGTCAGTATCTTGTAGGCTCAGGTCAGTAGGCTCAGGTCAGTATCTTGCCTACCACTCTGGTTCTGATTCAAAGCCCCTGGCAGCAGGTGGAGTTCTCTCCACAGGAACTGGATCCAGAGCTGCTGCTCTGTGGGATTCAATCCTGACTCTCCTTAGTACTTCCTGATGCCGGTCCTTCGACGGACACTGGAAGATGCAGTCACTGGGCACAGCGTCAGGGGGCAGAGAGGGAAGAGCACTCTCGTGAAAACTCAGGCGTTTTCTGTAGGTCACTCCGTGCGGGAGTAGACAGTAGTAGACTGAGCATTCCTTAGCGTTCTTCTTCCCAAAGCAATTTCCTAACCAGAAACTTGAGCTCAAGAGGTCCATGAACTCACCCTAAATCATACAGTGATTGTCTCCCAAAAGTTAGCCCAGAAAGACCTTTGAGTGCATCTGTCTCCATTAAACCAACAGCTTGGGGCTCATGTCCTGTCACTCTTTTGTAACCATGCCCCCTCCTGCCAAGTGTGGAGGGCTGTCAGGATGAGGGCTGTTGGGGAGAAGTAGGGTGGAGTCGGCCATGTCAGGGATGGAGGTCTCTTCCTCAGAGCTGGCGGATGACATCTGCTGCCTCCTCAAGGAGCCCTGTGTCCTGCAGAGGGCTGGCCCGCTCCCTAGCAAAGATATACCCCTACCTGTGACTGTACAGAGGACACCACTCAACTGGAAAGAGCTGGACAGGTAAAGTCGGGGACTCCTGGAAACATGAAAGCAGGACCAAGAGTTAGAAGGACTCACTCCTGGGAACCACAACCCGAATGTACCTGTCACACTCAGGGACACCTGGCAGCTGAAGCCAGGGCACACTGACTCAACTCCTGGAGCAGAGCCCAGGCTCGGCAGGTGGGGCTGGGGAAGCTGATCTGATAGGGAACTGGGGAGCCCCATGAGGTCCTCATCAGGAGTGAGGGGTTTTGAGAACAGTGCATTTTTGTGTGTAGTGAGTGCAGGGAGGAGGAATAGGCTCCTTGACCCAATTCTCTTCCTTTGTCCACAGCTCCCTCCTGTTTTCTGAAGTTGCCACAGGGGAGGAGTCTCTTCTCAGTGAGGGTCTCCGGGAGTCCCTCAGCTCCTACATCAGCCTGAATGAGGAGGCTGTCTCTTTGGATGATGCCTAAGCCCAAAAGAGGCCGAAAGGGAAACCAAGACTGCACACCTAGAACCCCAATTCAGCCCAGCCACCTGAACACCCCAGAGGCAAGGCTGTGCACTCAGTGAGGGAGGGCTGGGACACAGAGGTGCATCCAGGGTCCCACCTATACCCTTGCTCTTTCCTCTCTTGGCCCTAAGAAGTCACCTACCTCCTCCCAGTGCCATGATCCCATCTGCGACCTCTAGTCCAAATGCAGAGAAGTTGGGACCAGGGCCAGGGTTCCAAAAAGAGAGTAAATCTGGCCGGGCGCAGTGGCTCAAGCCTGTAATCCCAGCACTTTGGGAGGCCGAGACGGGCGGATCACGAGGTCAGGAGATCGAGACCATCCTGGCGAACACGGTGAAACCCCGTCTCTACTAAAAATACAAAAAACTAGCCGGGCGAGGTGGCGGGCGCCTGTAGTCCCAGCTACTCTGGAGGCTGAGGCGGGAGAATGGCATAAACCCGGGAGGCGGAGCATGCAGTGAGCTGAGATCCGGCCACTGCACTCCAGCCTGGGCCACAGAGCGAGACTCCGTCTCAAAAAAAAAAAAAAAAAAAAAAAAAAAAGAGTAAACCTCCTGGGGGTCTGACTTAGTCAGTTCTTGAGTTTGTTTCCAGTACCATCTGGATGCCCTGCCTGCTGAGCCCCGTTCTACATCCCCCCGTTAACCAGGCCCCACCCACAAGGTAGAAACAACCCCTAGCTTCTGTGAGAAAATCATTTTCAGGAAATTTACAAGTCTCGTTGAGACCACCACCATACCTCAGAAGATAGGACTGTGGCCTAGAAGGGAAAGGAAAACTGAGATGATGTCTTACCGTAGCAGCAGATCGTAGGTGCTCCAGCCTCTACTTGACCTCCAGAGCAAAGAGAAAGACTTCTGACAGTCTAAGTCCTCAAAATGTCCCCCACTGAGGACAACAGCCCCAGCTTTTTTTTTTTCCTGAGACGGAGTCTTGCTCTGTTGCCCAGGCTGGAGTACAATGGCACGATCTCAGCTCACTGCAACCTCCATCTCCTGGATTCAAACAATTCTCCTGCCTCAGCCTCCAGAGTAGCTGGGATTACAGGTGCACACCACTATGCCTAGCTAATTTTTTTGTATTTTTAATAGAGATGGGGTTTCACCATGTTGTCCAGGCTGGTTTCGAACTCCTGACCTCAGGTGATCCACCTGCCTTGGCCTCCCAAAGTGCTGGGATTACAGGTGTAAGCGACCGCACCCAGCCTAGCTTTCAGATCTCTATTTCATTTTGTGGCTTAGTATTCCCTAGCACACTGGCCTTGCCATCTTGTGGCCAAATACAAAATAACACCTCTTAAGTCTAGCACACTGCAGTGAGGCCAGGCACCTCAGTGCTGGGCAGGGGCATCAGAAGGTGCTAAGCCCTCTCTCCACAATGCCAAGACTGAGGCCACAGCCTACACCAAATCCAGCCCTTGATTTCCCTGCTGCCCCCATAAAGAGAAAGAGGTCTGCTGGATCTGCTAAGGGAGCACGGAGTGGAAGAAAGAGGGATGGGGTGGGAGGTACCACCTCGAGTGTTCCTACTGGGTTCCCAAGCTACAGGTGGGGTGGGAAAGGCTTTATCAGGTATCATCAACAGGTTCTCAATTAAAGATTTGATTTATTCAAGTATCTGAAAACATTCTACAATGGACACTGTTATTAGATGCTGCCTGTACTGTGCTATGGACCACACACATACAGTCATGCTGTTTCAGAAGACTTGAAATGCCACTGATAGTTTAAAAACTGTACACCTGATGGAGAATCAAGGAAGACAATTTAATGTTTCATCTGAATCCAGAGGTGCATCAAATTAAATGACAGCTCCACTTGGCAAACAGCTGTTACTTGACGGTATCCAAGAAGAAATGGTTGGTGACGGATAAATTCAGAAATGCTTCTCCAAAGGTGCGTGGTTTTTAAAAAGTTTCAGGTCACAACCCTTGCAGAAAACACTGATGCCCAACACACTGATTCGCGGTCCAGGAAACATGGGTCTTCCAAGTTCCAAGGGGCTGGGGTTCCCCAACTATCAAGTTCCTGTGCTGTAATCAAGAGGGTCCTTTGGACTGGATAGGGAGCAGCTGGGAGCTGTACACCATCAGTCATAATGAATGGCAGTGTAAAAGATGATCCAGATGACCTAGTGAGGAGACAAGCACTGTTCATAGGTCACCTGGGTTAACATAAGCCCTGATTCCACAAAACAAAAATGCCAGATGAGAATGTAAACACGGGGCACTCTCCCGGGGCTATCCATTGCACAATCAGCTTGGGGAGTCTAAGTTAAAATTTCACTGAAATCACACTGTTACTAACAGAGCCCAGGACTGCCCACCTGCACTTGCAAAGGAACTCCTGATAAGCTCCTCCCCTACCAAATGGCAACCCCAGGCCCAGGGAATTGAGATACAGAGGTGGAAATGATTCAAGTAAAGCATACTACCCTGCTAGCAGGTGCTGCAACTACCAGTGTGAAAACACCATCATAATTTGTCAGCTGCATATCAAAGCAGTGATTCTCAAACCTTGGCTACCCATTGTAATCTCCTGGTTCTTTAAAAAACATATAGATGCCCCAGCAATACCTCTCAGAAGATTTTATTGGTTTGGATTAGAGTCTGGACACGTAAGGTTTTTTTTTTTTTTTAAATCCTGCTGGGACTCAACAGGTACACACCACCAGTCCTGGCTAATTTTTTTCCCCCCCTGTAGAGATGGGTTTCACCATATTGCCCAGGCTGGTCTCAAACTCCTGGACTCAAGCAGTCTGCCTGCCTCAGCCTCCTATAGTGTTGTAATTACAGGCATGAGCTACCATGCCAGGCCATGAGTATAATTTTTAAAAAAATGGGCAGGGCGCGGTGGCTTAAGCCTGTAATCCCAGCACTTTGGGAGGCCGAGACGGGTGGATCACGAGGTCAGATCAAGACCATCCTGGCTAACACGGTGAAACCCCGTCTCTATTTAAAAAAATACAAAATACTAGCTGGGCGAGGTGGCGGGCACCTGTAGTCCCAGCTACTCGGGAGGCTGAGGCAGGAGAATGGCGTAAACCCGGGAGGCGGAGCTTGCAGCTAGCTGAGATCCCGGCCACTATACTCCAGCCTGGGCGACACAGCGAGACTCTGTCTCAAAAAAAAACGGGCTGGGCGTGGTGGCTCACACCTGTAATCCCAGTACTTTGGGAGGCGGAAGCAGGCGGATCACTTGAGGTCAGAAGTTTGAGACCAGCCTGGCCAACATAATGAAACCCCATTTCTACTAAAAATACAAAAACTATCCAGGCATGGTGGCTCACGCCTGTAGTCCCAACTACTGGGGAGACTGAGGTGGGAGGATCACTTGAGCCCAGGAGGCGGAGTCTGCAGTAAGCCAAGATTGTGCCACTGCACTCCAGCCTGGGTTAAAGGGTGAGACCCTATGTCAAAAAAAATAATAGTATACAGTTCAGAAGTTTTCTGTATGGGCACAGGTGTGCAAACATCACCACTGATTTTAAAACATTACTCCAAAAAGAGCCTGTTTCCTTTATCAGCTACTCCCCTCCTCCCAGCCACTGGCAAGCACTAATATACTTTTTGCCTCAATGGATTTGCTCACTGGGAGATTTTGCATATAGAATCACACAATATGTGGTCTTTTGTATCTGGATTCTTCCACTTAGCATAATGTTTCAAGGTTCATCCATGTTATACAGCATGTATCGGTACTTCATTCCTTTTTTTTTTTTTTTTTTTTTTTTTTTTTGAGATAGTCTTGCTCTGTCTCCCAGGCTAGAGTGCAGCAGCGCAATCTTGGCTCACTGCAAGCTCCACCTCCCGGGTTCACACCATTCTCCTGTCTCAGCCTCCCCAGTAGCTGGGACTACAGGCACCCACCACCATGCCTGGCTAATTTTTTTAGTAGAGACAGGGTTTCACCTTGTTAGCCACGATGGTCTCGATCTCCTGACCTTGTGATCCGCCCGCCTCAGCCTCCCAAAGTGCTGGGATTACACGTGTGAGCCATCGTGCCGGGCCACTTCATTCCTTTTTAAGACCAAATAACATTCTACTGTATGGATATATATTATCCTATCCATTCATCAAGCGATGGTCATTTGGATTGTTTGTACTTTTTAGCTATTATGAAAAATATTTCCTAGTTTCTTTTTGGAGGTGGAGTTTCCCTCTTGTTGCCCAGGCTGGAATGCGATGGCGTGATTTCAGCTTGCTGCAACCTCTGCCTCCCAGGTTCAAGTGATTCTCATGCCTTGGCCTCCCAAGTAGCTGGGATTACAGGTGCCCGCCACCACGCCCAACTAATTTTTTGTATTTTTAGTAGAGATGGGATTTCACCATGTTGGCCAGGGTGATTTTGAACTCCTGATCTCAGGTAATTTGCCTGCCTTGGCCTCCCAAAATGCTGAGATTACAGGCCTGAGCCACCGTGCTCGGCCCTCCTAGTTTCTAGTATGTAGCCAGGGTTGAGAATCAGATGTAGAAGCTGATGATGGGCCCTGGATTTACACATTACAGGGGACTGTACAGTATTTCAGACCACATCTTCTGGGATGTGGCTCAACACAGGCCATGGCCCTAAGCCTCAGAAGCCTTTAGAAAAACAGCACCCTGTTCACATAGTGTAACTCAATCAGTGGGGTCCCCTCCTGTAAGTGACACCTCATGAAATGAACAGTACCTGTTGTAAAACTATCAGCTACACATACCATGAACAAGGCAAAAGAGGTCATAAACCCTTCTTTCGTGAGCTCCCACGTGCCGCCATATTCTTCCTCATCAATCTGTAGATAATTGCTGAAGTAGAGGTACAGGACTCCTGCATTGATCAGGCAGAATCTAGAGCAAGAGAGAACAAGTACCAAACATAAACTGTAAGATTAGAAGACTCAGAACCTGGGGCCAGGCATGGTGGCTCACGCCTGTTATCCCAGCACTTTGGGAGGCTGAGGTAGGTGGATCACTTGTGGTCAGGAGTTCGAGAACAGCCTGGCCAACAGGATGAAACCCTGTCTCTACTAAAAATATAAAAACTAGCAGGGCATTGTGGTGGGTACCTGTAATCCCAGCTGTTCAGGAGGCTGAGGCAGGAGAACTGCTTGAACCCAGAGGCAGAGAGGCTGCAGTGAGCCAAAATTATTCCACTGCACTCCAGCCTGGGCAACAGCGAAACTCCATATATAAGTATATAGTGTGTGTGTGTGTATTATATAGTTCTCAAAAGCCCCTTGAAGTAAGACAGAATGGCTGCTGAGCTGTCCCAAACAGGACCTGACATGGGCCTCCAGGTAGCTCCAGCTAGGGGGAGGCTAAGGGAGAAACACACGTGAAGCCGCTGCTTCACAGCCTAGTTGAGCAGGCAACAGCATACCCCCGTACAGCTCCCCGTGGGAGACCATTTCTGGATATCCACTGTCTGTTACTGCTACGGGATGCAGATGTGAAGATGACTGTTCCTGCTCTCAGCTCACCATCAATTACGGGGCTAGGAACAGCAATGAGCTAGGCACGGTGGCTCATGCCTGTAATCCCAGCACTTTGGGAGGCCAAGGTAGGCGGATCACCTGAGGTCAGGAGTTCAAGACCAGCCCAGCCAACATGGCGAAACCGTCTCTACTAAAAATACAAAAAAATAAGCCGGGCATGTTGGCGGGCACCTGTAGTCCCAGCTACTTGGGAGTCTGAGGCAGGAGAATTGCTTGAACCTGAGAGGTGGAAGTTGCAGTGAGCTGAGATCATGCCAGTGCACTCCTGCCTGGGCGCCAGAGCAAGACTCCGTCTCAAAAAAAAAAAAAAAGAGGGACCTAGGCCAGACATTCTGACTCATGCCTGTAATCCCAACACTTTGAGAGGCCGAGGAAGGAGGATCACTTGAGCCCAGAAGTTCAAGACCAGCCTGGGCAATGTAGAAAAACCTTGTCTCTATAAAATTTTAAAAAATCAGCCAAGTGTTGTGGCCCACGCCTGTAGTTCCAGTTACTTAGGTGGCTGAGGCAGGAAAATCATTTGAATCCAGGAGGTCAAGGCTGCAGTCAGCCGTGATGGTGCCACTGGGCTCCCACCTGGGCGATAAAGTGGGGCCCTATCTCAAAAAAACAAAATGAAGGGACCTGAAATAACTTCTGCCAAAGCCAAGGTTTAGCACATTAAGCATAGTGCCAGGCACAAGGGAAATGGTCGTCAAATACAGAAGTTCCTACTTCCCAAACTTGCACGGGAACAAAGGTCACAGCAGAATTAGAGGGCATGCCACCAACAAGTAATGTGATAGCCTCTTGCAGGAGGTCACTTTAGACCCATGAATGAATGGACTGGCCCAGCCTTCAGGAAGGCAGGAAGGTAACCTGCCCGACCTGAGATGCTCCTGAGGAGTGGTGCACCAGACCCAGGAGTGCCATGGTAGGGCCGCTGCTTTGCTCTATTCATCACACACACACACACAGCTCCAGAGCAGCAATGGCCTTTCCTATAACAGGAAAAAAAGCCTCTATTTAAAAAGAAATGATACCATGAAAATGTAAGATACCCAAGACTTACCCTGCTATTCCCAAGAAACCTCGTAATGGTAAAACTCCCCAAATGACACCCAGGACCACAGCAATGATCTGTCGGAACCAGTAGATCACATCTAAAAATTCATCCTGTAGAAAAGACAGAAAATGCAAGAATTATCTGGGGGTGGGTGCCACAGTACAGCCAGAGGGGGGAATGTTAAACCTTTCCGCTAAACACATCCAGGAAATTTGTTTCCCCCAAAGGCAACGGTATGTGCTTCCTGCTTCATCTCTTACTTACACTAAAATGTGGTAGAAATGATACATTTAGACATCATTAAGCGATCACTTCCAGAATCTATGCTCTAAATTAAAATTCTAGAGCTGCATATATAATATGACCTGTAATGAAATGATTGTGATAGTAATCGTGCTACTGGCCGCACATATGGATTAGAAGCAAAAATGCTGGAGTCAGGTGCCAGCATATTTAAGTTTCATGGAAGAACACAGAAGACGACTGGTTTCGGACCTGCCCTGGATTCCAGAAACCAGTCCTTACACAAGAAAAGAAAAAAATGACACAGCAGATTAGAGACTGCAGGTTTTGCAAGAGTTGGGCAGGGCTGGGGGCAGAGCAAGGGCACCTTCAGGAAGTGCCTCCCATCCCCCCTTACAGGAACTTCAGGAAGGAAAATCCCCCTTCAGCAGCCGAGAAAACCAAAGAAATGACTGCAAATATAATACTCTTTCCAAACTACCTGGAATCAAGAGGTTTGTGATTACCCCTTCCCGATCATGGAGCAGAGTTACGAAGCATCCTCCGAATGGGACGAGTAAGAACGTCCTGAAGTCCCAACCAATTCTCGCACGTATTTGGTGGCATTTCTCTACCCTGACACCTCACACTCACCCAGTGAGTGGTCTCAGTCTCCCCTCTTGACTCATGCTTATCAAAGTATTCGGTCCTTTTCATTCAACAGGCAACAACAGCTCAAGATTAGCGAGCCTCACTATGTGCAAAAGGCTTTAACGCACCACAGTACCCCCACTTCAGAGCTATTCTGACTTAGATTCCGCAAGGAGAGCACCTGGCACGTAGAAAGCATTCTCAGTAGAAGTCTGTTAGTGTTAGTTTGTGCTAGTTAATTCGAAAGAGACAAGTAACTTACTCAAAACCCTACTGCACATAAAAGGCAGAGGCCGAATCGAATTCAGCTCCCTTTCCCCGTTCAGGCACAAGCCCTGCCCGCGGATGACAAAGCCTCTCCCCACTCCTCATCAATTCCGCATAACTAGGGGGCTTCACCCTTAGGCCACCCTTCGGGGAGCTTCAAGCCCAGCTGTCCGCCCAGTGCCCGCCAAGTTTGTTCTGACACCCTTGGGCCACCCGCCCCACTGCCCTACTCGATAGCGCCGGAACGGGGGAGAGGGCAGGCCCAGGCCAGTCTTCCCGTTCCCCGAGTCCCAGCCGGCTCCTCGCGCCCGCGCCCTGTTCGGGCTCCACCGTACCTTGTCCTCCCAGGCCGCGTCGCTCCGCAGAACCTTGCTCCAGACGGAGACTTTGAGGGCCCCGTTGGCCAGCTGCGGCTGAGACGGCTCCTCCTTCCGCCGCCCGCCGCTCATCCTCCCGTCGCGCCGCCCGGGCCGGGCCTGGGGCGCGCGGGCTGAGCCAAAGGGAGTCGGGGTCTAGGGTCGCGGGTCACGGCGCGGGTCGGCTGCAGGCTCAGCGGTCCGGTCCTGCGGCGCGCCGCGGTTCCCCTCACCTGGCCAAGCTACCCGGCTCCGCTGGCTCTACAGAGCAGGCGCCGCGAAGGGAGGGGCGGCACAGTGTCGTGCGACCTCTCGCCGACGTGCTCACGCAGCCAATTGGCAGCCGCGCAGCCGTCCGAGTGAAAGCGCAACCATCGCCTTGGCGCAAGCGCGCTACTCGTGGCGGAAATGACGTCAGCCTCTGCCAGGCTCGCGGTAAAGTGTGAGGGAAGGGACAATCTTGATAGAACGGTGACATGGGCGCCAGGAGGCGCTGTGGAGACCGAGGAGGTAGGGGAAAACCGAGGCTGGACGTCAGCGTCGCACAGTCGGCCACAGCTGCCCCTCGAGCAGCGAGTGGGGCAGGAGCGGCTCTACCTTTCCTTGCGATCTACACGCCAGCTGAGCCCAGACCTTGCTCCAGGGTAGCCCCAAGCTGCCCCGCAGGATTTAGCCCGTTTATTTTCTCCCCTAACCCTGCAAGTTCTGTAGGGCCTTGTTCAAGATGTTAACTCTTCTGTAATACCTAAGCATCTCATCTTGCCCAGCACACTCTTTTGGCACACGAGAGCCCTGAGACCCCAAAAGAGGAAATGAGTTTCTGAAGCCGTATAGCAATGTGGACCCAACCGGGGACTCCTGAGCGGCAAATACAAGAATTGGGTTAGGTGTCAAGATATCTGAGTGTTCACATACAGCGTCCTCACCATGTGCTGCGTCAGTGCTTCACAAAATGAGCTTCCAGAGCAGCAGCGGCCGCATCACCTGGGAACTGGATAGGGTGGCAGGTTCTCGGCCCCCATTCCACACTTCTGACTCAGAACCCCTGGGGATGGGGCTCCTTCCGATGTTTGAACAAGCCCTCCAGTTGGTGCCAGGCGCACTGTGTTGGTAAGTCCAGAGACCAAGGCACATCTCTTCTGGACAGTGGATTTTTTTTTGAGACGGCACGGTCTCCGCTCACGGCAATCTCCACCTCCCAGGTTCAAGCGATTCTCGTGCCTCAGCCTCCCACGTAGCTGGGATTATAGCCGCCCGCCACCACGGTCCACTGATTTTTTTTTTGTATTTTAGTAGAGAGGGGGGTTTCGCCATGTTACCCAGGCTGGTCTCGAACTCCTGAGCTCAGGCAATCCGCCCATCTTGGACTCCCAAAGTGCTAGGATTACAGGCATGAGCCACCTCACCCGGCCTCTGGACAGTAGATTTATAGAGGCAAGTAATGTATCTGGACCTGGGCGTGTCTGACTCCAAAATCTGTGCTCTTAACTGTTAAACTTTAAAGCTTAAAGAGTATCAATGAGGTCAGAGCATCTTTTGCATACCTATCAACATTCACCTGTAATTCTTCACTTTTCGTGAGTAATAGAACCTCCTAGGGAGGCCAGGCGCAGTGGCT
This sequence comes from Rhinopithecus roxellana, assembly GCF_007565055.1. Classification (NCBI taxonomy): domain Eukaryota; kingdom Metazoa; phylum Chordata; class Mammalia; order Primates; family Cercopithecidae; genus Rhinopithecus; species Rhinopithecus roxellana. The sequence continues at coordinate 108,997,439 of NC_044561.1, read as the reverse complement.
CACTCCTGTAATCCCAGCACTTTGGAAGGCCGAGGTGGGTGGATCACTTCAGGTCAGGAGTTCAAGACCAGCCTAGCCAACACGGTTGAAAGCCTGTCTGTACTAAAAATACAAAAAAAAAAAAAAAAAAAAGGCCAGGCGTGGTGGTGGGGACCCGTAATCCCAGCTTCTCAGGAGGCTCGAGGCATGAGAATTGTCTGAACCTTGGAGGGGGAGGTTGCAGTGAGCCAAGATCACGCCATTGCACTCCAGCCTTGGCAACAGAGCAAGACTTGGTCTCAAAAACAACAAAAAACAAACAAACAAAAGACCCTCCTAGAGAGCTTTTCCAGAATACCATAGCTGCTGTTTTCCACCCCAAGCCTACCCTGACATTGTTTCAGTAGATTAAGTGGGGCTGGACCCCCAAGGTGAAACATACTGTGATCACATTACTGTCTGGAACTGGTGGAAGGGCCGTATACGTTGTATGGGTGCACACCTTTTGTCCTAAGTTTCCCCATGGGTCTTGTTCTTTTCAGCCCTGCCTCTTTTCTGATCCAGTTTCCCTCCCATATGAAATGGTAAAGCTTAGCCAGTTGAAGGAAATCAAAATATTTTGCCCCAAAATATGGCTCCCTCATATAATGACTATTTTAGTTTCGTTTCTGAGACAGGGTCTCCCTCTGTTGCCCATGCTCAAATGCAGTGGCATGATCAGGGCTCACTGCAGCTTTGATCTCCTGGGCTCAAACGATCTTCCCACCTCAACTTCCCAAGTAGCTGGAGCTACAGGCACAGGCACATGCCACCACGCCTGGCTAAGTTTATTTATTTATTTATTTTGATTATTATTATTATTTTTTGAGACAGAGTCTCACTCTGTCACCCAAGCTGGAGTGCAGTGGCATGATCTCAGCTCACTGCAACCTCCGCCTCCCAGGTTCAACCAGTTCTATTGACTCAATCTCCCCAGAAGCTGGGCTTGCAGGTGCGTGCCACCACACCTGGCTAATTTTTGTATTTTTCAGTAGAGATGGGGTTTTGCCATCTTGTCCAGGCTGGTCTCAAATTCCTGACCTCAAGTGATCTGCCTGCCTTGGCCTCCCAAAGGGCTGGGATTACAGGCATTAGCCACCATGCCCTGCCATGTTTTTTCTTTTTTCTTTTCTTTCTTTCTTTCTTTCTTTTTTTAATTTTCTGTAGAGACAGGGTCTCACTATGTTGCCTAGGCTGGTCTTGAACTCCTGGGCTCAAGCAATCCTCCCATCTCAGCCTCCCAGTGTGTTGGGATTACAGGCATGACCCACTGTGCCTAGCATAATGAATATCTGAAATTGAAAACCTTTAGAGATTGGGGGCTGGAAGGGACTTTTCCCCTATCTACATAAAGATATGACTGACCCACCAAGGAGAAGAGTTCTTGTTCCTTTCCCTGTTATCTCACTTTCTATTGCAGAAGGTAAGACAGTGTAACCACAACTGAACAGATCCTTTTTCAAGGTAGTGACTGTCTCCAAAAATAATTTAAATTCCAAAGATAACTATTTACAAGTTAACTTCTGTTTCTCAACCAATCATTCTTCCTAATAATCATTTGTTGTCCCTCAATAAAATTCCTGTGCTCCCCCTTCCCATAACCTGTTCTACCAGGATCCAAGTCCCCATTCTTTCTGTAACCTCAAGATAGTACAGAAACTTCTGTACCTGGCGGGGTGCAGTGGCTCACACCTGTAATGCCAGCACTTTGGGAGGCTGAGGCAGGTGGATCACCCGAGGTTAGGAATTCGAGACCAGCCTGACCAACATGGAGAAACCCCATCTCTACTAAACTTATAAAAACTTACCCAAACATGGTGGTGTGCACCTGTAATCCCAGCTACTCAGGAGGCTGAGGCAGGAGAATCGCTTGAACCTGGGAGACGGAGGTTGCAGTGAGCCAAGATTGTGCCATTGCACTCCAACTTGGGCAACAAGAGCAAAACTCCGTCTAAAAAAAAGAGGCTTCTGTACCTTACTGGGGAGTTGGGGAGCTGGGTCTTCATTCTGAAGACTCCTGTGTATACGTGTCAAATCAAATTGTATGCCTTTTCTCCTGGTAATCAATCTGCCTCATATTACTGATTTTCAGGGAAACTTCAGGGGGCCAAGAGCTTCCAAACTGACTTGTTGGGAAGTGTACCATTGTCACAAAACCTCTTTTACAGACTCCCTGCTAGCATGTAGTTCAGAAGACACACTAATGAATCTGTCATGGAACGAAGGAAGAATGACTAGCCCTTGGCCTAAAGGTAAGTTTTCACTCTGCCAGGTCTCCTCCTGGTGAAGATATATAATGGGGAACCTGATCTGGCGGGATTAGGGAAGGCTAAACTCTGAAGGAAGAGATTAGAAGGAAAAGAGGGAGGTGAAGGTGGGAGAGAACATTCAGGGAAATGAAACCGTGTGGACTAATGGTAAGGAATGAAGCCACCAGATGGGAAGCACAGGGGAAAATCATGCGGAAGAGCTTGCTTCTTATCCCAGGGGTAGGGGAAGCCATCAGGTTTGCATCTTAGAAGGATCATGCTTGCTGCTATTTGGGGGACTGGATCAGAATGGGGGACTAGTTAAGAGTCTACTAAAGTCATTTAGGTGAGAGTTGGTGAGGGCACTGAAGATGCAGAAAACTGGATTCAAAAGTTCTTTTTGTTGTTGTTGTTGTTTGAGAAAGAGTCTCATTCTTGTTGCCCAAGTTGGAATGCAGTGGCATGATCTCGGCTCACTGCAACCTCCACCTCCCAGGTTCAAGTGATTCTCCTGCCTCAGCCTCCTGAGTAGGTGGAATTACAGGCACCCACCACCACGTCTGGGTAATTTTTTTTGTATTTTTAGTAGAGATGGGGTTTCACCATGTTTGCCCAGGCTGGTCTTGAACCCCTGACCTCAGGTGATCCACCCGCCTCAGCCCCCCAAAGTCCTGGGATTACAGGCATGAGCCACCATGCCCAGCCCATTCTTTTTTAAATTAAACATTATTTATTTATTTATTTATTTATTTATTTTGGAGACAGAGACTCACTCTGTTGCCCAGGCTGGAGTGCAGTGGCACCATCTCAGTTCACTGCAGCCTCTGCCTCCCAGGTTCAAGTGATTCTCATGCCTCAGCCTCTGAGAGTAGATGGGATTACAGGTGTGTGCCACCACATCCGGCTAATTTTTTGTATTTTAGTAGACGTGGGGTTTCACTGTGTTGCCCAGGGTAGTCTTGAACTACTGAGCTCAGGCAATCTGCCTGCCTCAGCCTTCCAAGGTGCTGGGATTACAGGTGTGAGCCACCACACCCAGCCAAATTAAAAATATTTTTAAGGGCCTGGCATGGTGGTTCATGACTATAATCCCAGCAGTTTGGGAGGCCAAGACAGGAGGATCACTTGAACCCAGGAGCTCACGACTAGCCTGGGCTACACAGGGAGACCCCATTTCTACAAAAAAAAAAAAGAAAGAAAGAAAAGAAAAAAACAATTAGCCAGACATGGTGGTGCACGCCTGTAGTCCCAACTATTTGAAGGCTGAGGTGGGAGGCTCGCTTAAGCCCAGGAGGTAGAGGCTGCAGTGAACTGTGATCATCACACCACTGCACTCCAGCCTGGGTGACAGAGAGACTCAGTCTCAAGAAAAAAAAAAAAAAAAAAAATTGTTTTTTAAATTTTAGTAAAATATATCTAACAAAGTTTATCATTTCAACACTTAAGTGTATAGTTCAGTGGCATTAAGTGAATTCACTTTGTTCTGCAGCCATCACCACCATCCATTTTTCAGAACTTCGTGATCTTATAAAATTGAAACTCTGTACCCATTAAAAATAACTCCTCATTCTCCCATTTCCCCAGTCCCTGGAAACCAGTTCCATTCTACTTTCTCTGTAGGAATTTGACTATTCTCATGGGTATGTCATATGAGTACAGTATTCGTCCTTGTGTGACTGGTTTGTTTCAGTTAGCATTGTGTCCTCCAGGTTCACCCATACTGTAGCATGTGTTAGAATTTCTTTCCTTTTAAAGCTGTTGTATGTGCATACCACATTTTGCTTTTACCCACTGATAGACACTTGGGTTGCTTACACTTTGACTATTCTGAATAATGCTGCTATGGATTGGAGCGCACAAATATCTGTTCGTGTCCCTGCTTTGTTATTTTGGGCACATTCTCAGAAGTGGAATTGCTAGATCATGTTGTAATTCTATTTTTAATTTTTTGAGGAACTGTTGTTTTCCACAGCAGCTGCAGCATTTCGCGTTTCCACCAGCAGTGCACAAGGGTTCGGAGATACATGATTTTTGTTGTTGTTGTTGTTGAGAAGGAGTTTCGCTCTGTCGCCCAGGCTGGAGGGCAATGGCGCAATCTCGGCTCACTGCAATCTCCGCCTCCTGGGTTCAAGTGATTCTTCTGCCTCAGCCTCCCAAGTAGTTGGGATTACAGGTGCCCGCCATCATGCCAGGTTAATTTTTGTATTTTTAGTAGGGATAGGGTTTCGCCATGTTGGTCAGACTGGTCTGGAACTCCTGACCTCATGATCCGCTTGCCTCGGCTGCCCAAAATCCTCCCTGGGTTACAGGCGTGAGCCACTGCGCTCAGCCTTTTTCTGTTGTTAATCATCATCCTACTAGGTGCAAAGTAGTATTTTCATTGTGGTTTTGATTTGCACTTCCCTAGTGATTAGTAATGATTGAGCATCTCATTAGGCAGTATTTTTTTCTTTTTATGTCATGTTTTCTTTTCTTTTCTTTTTTTTTTTTTTTTGAGACAGAGTCTCGCTCTGTCACCCAGGTTGGAGTGCAGTGGTGTGATCTCGGCGCACTGCCACTTCCACCTCCCAGGTTCAAGGGATTCTCCTCAGCCTCCCAAGTAGCTAGGATTACAGGTGCCCACCACTATGCCCAGCTAATTTTTGTATTTTTAGTAGAGACGGGGTTTCATCATGTTGGCCAGGCTGGTCTCAAACTCCTGACCTCAAGTGATCCACCCACCTCAGCCTCCCAAAGTGCTGGGATTACAGGCATGAGCCACTGCATCCCGCTCTAGGTCATGTTTGTATTACATTGTGAAGCTCTGACCGTAACTCCAAGAGCCATTATGTTTGCATGGGATTGGGAGAGGTCACAGAAAGTTCTAGTTAGAAGGGTCCTCAAATCCTGCAGTGTAGCCCAAGGTCATATACGGGAAGTTAGAAGTTCAACAGGCGGTGGCGGGTGCCTGTAGTCCCAGCTACTCGGGAGGCTGAGGCAGGAGAATGGCGTAAACCCAGGAGGCGGAGCTTGCAGTGAGCCGAGATCACGCCACTGCACTCCAGCCTGGGCGACAGAGCAAGACTCTGTCTCAAAAAAAAAAAAAAAGAAGTTCAACAGGCATCTGAAACCTGCTCCCTGTTCCTCCTCTTACCTTTCTAGGATCAAAGCTAAGCTGGCAGGCAGAGTGGAAGCCCTTCTCTAGAAGGTATTTTTGGGACTCAGACTTGTTCCCTTTTTGCTTTTACACAAGGCTTTCCTTATCTTAGGAAGCGGGGAATCTGGCTGAATCTCAGTGAATCCATCTGGTTAAAATAAACATCTTGGGTGGTCTGAGATGGAAAATAGCTTGATGAAGGGTCAGATCTGGAAGTGGGAGAGACAGATTTGGAAGTGGGACAGATTTTGTCTTTGTGAGTTCGTAGCTTTTCAGCACTAGTTGAACACGAGCTCAGCCTTAGGGCTATTTCCTCCCAGCTGAATGCCCGATAGCACTGCCAGCTGCTTGGAGTGGGGTTTGGAGAGGAAGGTATGTTCTGAGACGTAAGACTGGCCCCTCACAGGCACTGATGGATCACAGGTATCAGAAATCCTGGGGGCAACCACCAGCCATGGAAAGAGCACCTGTTGTTGGAGTGGAGGTCTGAGATTGCATCTGGGCCTTTTTTTTTTTGGCCTACAATAAATGTCATACTAGTACTTAATGAACGCTTACTAGCTACCAGTCACTTTACTAAATGTTTTACATTCATTTGTTATCACTCTGTCATCCAGGCTGGAGTGCAGTGGGACAGTCTCGACTCACTGCAACCTCCACCTCCCGGGTTCAAGCGATTCTCCTGCCTCAGCCTCTTGAGCAGCTGGGACTACAGGCACCTGCCACCATGCCCAGCTAAGTTTTGTATTTTTAGTAGAGATGGGGTTTTGCCACGTTTGCCAGGCTGGTCTCGAGCTCCTACCTTGGGTGATCCACCCACCTGTCTTTCCAAAGTGATGGGATTACAGGTATGAGCCGCTTTGTCTGGCCACATTTGTTTTCATCCAAAACCTGGTTGGGCTTCTAACCATTATACTAAACTCTTCTCTTTTTATACCTTTACTTGCAATTTCTCTACATTGAGTGTGGATTACTTTGGTAATTAAAATGGTAGGGCTACACTTGACGTTCAAGTTACCATAGCCTCCTGAGTGCAAAGATGTCAGATGGTTCAGAGACACTTCTTCCTCTCATCTTGTAACTTTGAAAGACAAAGAGTTTCGGCCGGGCGCGGTGGCTCAAGCCTGTAATCCCAGCACTTTGGGAGGCCGAGACGGGCAGATCACGAGGTCAGGAGATCGAGACCATCCTGGCTAACACGGTGAAACCCCGTCTCTACTAAAAAATACAAAAAACTAGCCGGGCGAAGTGGTGGGCGCCTGTAGTCCCAGCTACTCGGGAGGCTGAGGCAGGAGAATGGCGTAAACCCAGGAGGCGGAGCTTGCAGTGAGCTGAGATCCAGCCACTGTACTCCAGCCTGGGCGACAGAGCGAGACTCCGTCTCAAAAAAAAAAAAAAAAAAAAGAAAGACAAAGAGTTTCTACTTTCCCAGCCCAGCAGTTTCCTGGGGATAGGTCAGTGTCCTGACAATGATCAAGGTCTGTGGAGCAAGATCATCAGAATCTCCTGTGGCATCAGTGAGGAATGCAGATTCCTGCCCAGACTCTCTGAGCGTGAGGTCTGGGAATATGCATCTTTATAAGCTTTACCTGATGATCTTGATGGATATTTAGGCCTGAGAATCACTTCTCTGGGTAATTAGGCCCAATTCCGCCACTTACAAGCTGTGTGGTATGGGGTAAGTTATTTTACAGGTTGTTTTTCCCTCAGCTGCGTGCTAAACAAGGTTAGATAGTAACATATAGATTATCCCATTTCATCCTCCCAAGAGATATTACTATTCCCACTTTATTGATGATGAAAACTGACGTCTGGAGTAGTGAACTGTCTTGTCTATGGTCACGACAGCTAATCTGTGACAGACCAAGAATTTGAAACCGGGCTTGGGTCATAGAGAAATGCCTTTGAAATCAGTAACTGACAGCAGTGATGGTTATTTCTGCATCCTTCTTGAGTGCCACACCTTATCCTCTGCAGCTCTAGTGCATAACATAGCAAGGATACACCCATACAAGGCAGACCTGGCCTCTGCCTTATGGGAGTTTTCATGTAGCAGCGCTCCTTTTTTTGAGATGGAGTTTTGCTCTGTCGCCCAGGCTGGAGTGCAGCAGTGCGATCTTGGCTCACTCCAACCTCTGCCTCCCAGGTTCAAGCGATTCTCCTGCCTCAGCCGCCCGAGTAGCTGGGATTGCAGGCACCCGCCACCACGCCTGGCTAATTTTTGTATTTTTAGTAGAGATGGAGTTTCACCATCTTGGCCAGGCCGGTCTCAAACTCCTGACCTCGTGATCTACCCGTCTTGGCCTCCCAAATTGTTGGGATTACAGGTGTGAGCCACCGTGCCCAGTCCATGTAGCAGCTTTCAAGCTAGACTGTACTTTTAAAATCCAGAGTCCTGAGTCTTACCCCAGAGATGCTTATTCATAGGGCTGAGTCGATGCAAAAGAAAAAAAAAAGGTTCTAAGCCTGGGTGCCATGGAGAAACTACCATTCAAAAACAGTGGAAAGGAAGAGGACTTCCCTGACCACCGGTCTAGAGGATGGCATACACCCTCCCCACCAATCACTACCACTACTTTTATTTTATTTTATTTTAATAAAGAGTGATACTATCTCAAAAAAAAAAAAAAAAGAAAAGAAAAGAACAGAACAAGGGTACAGAGAGGCGGTCAGGCAATCCACAGCCAGCCCAAAGAGACAGCAGGTATTCACGACCGGGGCAGATGCATTTAAAAGCTGTTTCCTGAATAAGACTATAGTAAGAAAGGTGGATGTCCTTGGATCATGTTCCCAACTTCAGAGGAGGGGCCCCTGCCACAGTATCCCACGGTTCACTTTCATTATCTAGAGTGCTTGCTCACTCCAGGGCTCGTTTGAAGCTTGATGCAGAAGACACTTTTGGTTTCAGTTCCTTTTATTTTTTTTTTTTGAGACAGAGTCTCGCTCTGTCGCTCAGGCTAGAGTGCAGTGGCGCGATCTCGGCTCACTGCAACCTCCACCTCTGTGGTTCAAGCGATTCACCTGCCTCAGCCTCCCGAGTATTTGGGATTACAGGTACATGCCACCACACCCACCAATTTTTGTATTTTTAGTAGAGAGAGGGTTTCACCATGTTGGCCAGGCTGGTCTCCAACTCCTGACCTCAAAAGTGATCTACCCACCTCAGCCTCCCAAAATGCTGGAATTACAAGCATGAGCCACTACCCCCGGCCAATGTGAATTATATATTAAACTTACTTTGAAAAGGTGTAGGCCGGGCGCGGTGGCTCAAGCCTGTAATCCCAGCACTTTGGGAGGCCGAGACGGGCGGATCACGAGGTCAGGAGATCGAGACCATCCTGGCTAACATGGTGAAACCCCGTCTCTACTAAAAAATACAAAAAAAAAAACTAGCCGGGCGAGATGGCGGGCGCCTGTAGTCCCAGCTACTCGGGAGGCTGAGGCAGGAGAATGGCGTAAAACCCGGGAGGCGGAGCTTGCAGTGAGCTGAGATCCGGCCACTGCACTCCAGCCTGGGCGACAGAGCGAGACTCCATCTCAAAAAAAAAAAAAAAAAGAAAAAGAAAAGGTGTAACAGCACGAGCCTATTCTGCTGAGTTCCAGGGCCAAGTGTGCAGTTTGAGAGATACTGAGAGAGAAGTGGGGGAAAATCAGGACCATGGGTGAATGGCTAAGGGAGTTGAGGCTCTTTAATCTTGGGAAACTTGAGTGGGGAGGCTCTCTCTCGAAATTCCTACAGAATGACCTGTAGAAGACCAGACATCCTCCATCCAGGTGTACCGGGGAGAAATCAAGATTTCGTTCACAAGAAGAAACTTCTTGTGCTTAGCCCATAGCAGTGTTCTAGACAGCTAGATGATACTACATTAGTGGTCACTATATATAATTGCCCACTATATTAGTTCAGATAGGTTCTGGGCAGACCTGAGTGACCCTGAAGTAAAACATAATTGAATTTGAATTCTAGCTCCATTTTTATATGGGCTATATGAGTTCAGGCAAGTATCTTAAATCCCTACTCAATTACTCTCTCTTTAAAAAAAAAAAAAAAAAGATGGGGTCTCAGTCACCCAGGCTGGAGTGCAGTGGTCCAATCACAGCTCACCACACCTTCAAACTCCCAGGCTTAGGTGATCCTCCAGCCTCAGCCTTGGAGTAGCTGGGACTGTAGGCACAAACCACAGCCCACTCAGTTTCTTTACCTGGGGCATCTCAATTCCATGTGTGTGTGTATACAAAAATTAAGCAACTGGGGCCGGGCACAGTGGCTCACGCCTGTAATCCCAGCACTTTCGGAGGCCGAGGTGGGCAGATCATGAGGTCAGGAGATCGAGACCATCCTGGCCAACACGGTGAAACCCCGTCTCTACTAAAAAATACAAAAAATTAGCCAGGCGTGGTGGCGCACGCCTGTAGTCCCAGCTACTTGGGAGGCTGAGGTAGGAGAATCGCTTGAACCTGGGAGGTGGAGGTCACAGTGAGCCGAGATTGCACCACTGCACTCCAGCCTGGCGATAGACTCTGTATCAAAAAAAAAGAGAGATCGAACATAGCACAGACCCAGACCCAGGCCCAGGCACACTCAGCCAAACTCAGTCTCCCACTGTTGCAGACCTTGGTTTTTGTAGTTTGGGCTGCAGTTAGTGTATTGTCATTTCAGTATGGCAGAAATATATTAACAGCTAATTTAAGCAAAAAGGGGAATTCACTAACTTACATAATAGGGAAGTCTAGAGGTAGTCCTGGTTTCAGACATGACTGGAGTTTCCACCCCATAGCTGCTTCTCTCTGTGCTGGGTTCACGCTGCAGTTGTGCTCATTTCTTACCGAGAGAGGGGGAGGACAAAACTGACAGTTCCTCAAGGTTATCTCCTCACCACTTAGCAACGCTAAAGCTTAACTGTTGATCCCAGGGAAGACTGGCTTAATGTGGGATGCAAAGGCCCCCTTTACCTTGAGTTGAATGGGATACAGAATGGAGCTGGTGAAAGGGAATGGGGGTATAGCGTGCACAGAACTCAGAGCTGACTACTAGAGAGAGAGTAAAAGATGTAAAGCAAAGTAGGAAGCCAGTAACTGCCTTGTCTTCAAGCCTGGGCCCTGAGCCCTGGTGGATCAATCATTAAGAACCCTGTTTCTGCTTAAAAAAACAAAACAACAATTTTATTTGACAAAAGACAAAAAAGTTATTTACAGTAGTTTTTGCTCAAATAATTCAATGGGACAACTGTGCTTCTCCTCCAGGTTTATCTTACAACCAAACCCAAGCAGAGTCTGCCCCACCCCAACACCTCACTTTACATAATGGGTGAATGCCAACCAGAATTCAGCAGCATGGCTCCCTCACCCCTCACCACCCTCCGTTGCTCAGTGCACTGTGGGGAGGGAAAATCCCACCTCAGACCAATACACTTCCAGAGTTCCCTACTACAGGCATCCTGCAGCAGTTGCACCAGACCAGGGCTCACTGACAGGGCTGGGATGGAAAAGGCTGGGCAAATGGCAGCTTCAGTTAACCTGGATGCAGCCATGTTCATTCTTCCCCACTGGGCTTCAGGAGGGTGAGGATCCCTGATCCCCCTGGGGCACACGGGGAGAGGGCACAGGAGGAAGAAGCCAGAGGGAGGCAACACAGAGAGCCCAGGAAACTTGCCCACTTAGAGAGAGCAAAGCTCCCTCTCCTTCAGCAATCCATTCCCACTCCAGCAACAGATGGGCGACTCAGAAGTTGGGGAGCCTCTGTGATGGCTTCAGGGATCTTCCAAGAAAGTACAGAACACATGTTACTGTCTTTCTCCTGGCTAGGCCCACTCAAGTTAGTCAGTATCCAGGAACCTCTCTTCTCCTTCAGCCTGACCTGGTGATTTCAGGAAACTAAAGGCTGCGGTACTGATCTATCTTTTGGCCCAGTGACGTTATTGAGGACAAAAATATTTTGGCTAGCAATAACCTAGGATTAGTGTTTCTTAGGATATATAAAGATGGGGCATATTGCTGTTGAACACTGTCAGCAATGAAACAGCAAAAGAGGCTGGGCGCGGTGGCTCACGAGGTCAGTTCAAGACCAGCCTGGCCAAGATGGTAAAACCCCATCGCTACTAAAAATACAAAAATTAGCCGGGCATGGTGGTGGGCGCCTATAATCCCAGCTACTCGTGAGGCTGCGGCAAAGAATTGCTTGAACCCGGGAGGCGGAGGCTGCAGTAAGCCGAGATCGTACCACTGCACTCCAGCCTCGGTGACAGAGTGAGACTCTGTCTCAAAAAAACAAAAAACAAAACAGCAAAAGAAAAAATGGGGGAGAGGGAGGAGCATAAGACCAATTGTGATCTGTTCACTGGGCAGGGGCCCCTGTAACTCTAATTTAAAGGAAGCTGAAACAAAGACAATCCCAGCTAGCAGGCTTCTAACCCTTTTCCAGCCCCAGCCTTCTCTGAAGGCAGTTCCCTGGCAGCAGTGGACACTATTCCTGCTTTCCCCAGATAGTTTCCTGCCACCATTGTGGGAAAGGCTGCCTCTTTGGAGGACTTCCTGACCAGCAGATGGCTCACTTCTCTCCCAAGTAGGAGGTGCTGGGAGCTTCTGACATAGGGGCCCCTCTAATCCAAGTTCCTAAAAGAATTCAAAACTCAGGCTGCAGGGCAAAAATGTTCAAGAACAAAGGGAAAAACATTAAAGAAAAAAAAAAAAAATCCATCGCTTCAGTCTAGTTTACTCCCCCCACCCCCCAAAAAACTACAATAAAAAAGAAAAGAAAAACCAAACACCTTTTGATCTTACCATCCTTCTCTGCTAGGTACCTAGAAAGTTGAGTCAGAGTCTGCTGGACTGCCCCCTGCTGTGGCTTTCTACCCTTCTGTGCCTGCGGCAGAAAAGTCAATGCGCTCATATTGGTTTTTTTTTTCCTGCCTTTTTTTTGGGTAAACCAAACCAACGATAAAAAAACCATTTGGAATTTCACACTACTGCAGAGACTTAGCTGGTCCCCAAAATAAAAATATTCCTTTCTTGCAAAACAATCCCCAGTGGCAGTGGTGGGTCGTTCCCAGCTCACCATAACGCTATCATGCAGTGCACTCTTGTTCCCCACACCTGGGCTAACTACTGCCGTGAACGCAAACCACAGCAAAAAAGGGAAAAAGAAATCAGTTTAGCAAAAATCTAAACATTCAACTGGAGTCGGTTCTGTTACATCCACTGGGTTCCTCTTTTCTTTTGTTCATGCATATGAACTTGGAATGTCCATACCTGGCTTGACAGAAACAGCACAGGGGCAGCTTGGACCCAACATAGGACTGAACTTGGCAGCTTTCCTGAGCCCAGCCCAGGAAACCAGGCTGGAACAAAGGTGTCCCAGGGATTTTCTGGAGAAGCAGCAGCAGCATCAGCACCATGCTTGTCTCCGATCTCTTGGTCTCATCACTGAGGGGAGGCCTGGAGAAACGGCAGAGTCAGCAGAGGAGAGGGCCCCCATCACAGTGCAGTGGTGCCAGCTGGTGTCTTCCTGCTGAAGACCTCTGGACAGAGGAGATGATCCCAATGTTTGGCAGTGATCCATAGAAAACCCTCTGTATGAAAGGGAACCAAAACGGAAACCCAGGACAGCTGGCTTGAGCCTTGAGCACCCTTGTTGGCAGATGCCTACTGGGGATTTTCAGAGACTAAAGGGATGGGAGTGTGTAGTAATGAGAGTGATGGGTCCTGCTGCTTCTGAAGCTCCATCTCAGCAGCCCTCTGTAGCGCCACCTCCACCAGCAGCTGGAAGCTGCTGAAGTCCTCTTTGTCCTGCTCTGGGGGTGTGGGTGGTGGCGTGTTGAAGAGTCCACCTGTGGGGCTTCCAGCCTCAGCCCTGGTCAGCAGGGTAAGTGTGCTACCAGGGGTCACCAGGGGCTTGGGAGACTCCAGCTCCCCACGTGGGAAAGGGGCTGCTGGCTTTTCCCCCTGGCCTGAGTGAAGTGGCATGGAGCACACAGACAGGGAGAGCACATTGGTGGGGGCTGGGACAGATACAGCCAGCACAGAGGGGCTGCTGCCACGGGGGAGGGCCACATCTGAGGCCTTACCCCCGCGGCGGGAAATGGTAAACTGATTAGGGTCTTTGCCATCCTTCCGAAGCATGTCTGGGAGAAGCCGCCGCCGGGCATTGATGAACCAGTTACATATCTGGAATGAATATACAAGACCGATCAGTTCGCTGAATCAAAAACAGCTATGGGCTGGGCGCAGTGGCTCACGCCTGTAATCCCAACAATTTGGGAGGTCAAGGCGGGAGGATTGCTTAAACTCAGGAGTTTGAGACCAGCCTGGGCAACACAGGGAGACCCTGTTTCTACAAAAGAAGTTAGCCAGGTGTAGTGGTGCGCCCCTGTGGTTCCAGCTACCTGGGAGGCTGAGGTTGGAAGATCGCTGGAGCCCAACAGGTGGAAGCTGCAGTGAGCTATGATCGTACCACTGTATTCCAGCCTGGGCAACAGAACAAGACCCTGTTTCAAAACAAACCAAAACAAACAGCTATGAAGCATGTCCCAGGACCTGGGAACACAGCAGAAAACACAGAAGTTAATAGTAGGAAAAGAGAGTTAAATAAGAACACACACCAGTCTGGCCAACGTGGTGAAACCTTGTCTCTACTAAAAATAGAAAAATTAGCTGGGCATGGTGGCAGGCACCTGTAATCCCAGCTACTTAGGAGGCTGAGGCAGGAGACTTGGTTGAACCCAGGAGGACGAGGTTGCAGTGAACCAAGATTACATCACTGCCCTCTAGCCTGGGTGACAGAGCCAGTCTCAAAAAAGCAAACAAACAAAAACTCCATGTGGCTGGAGCTTAGAGTGGTAACTGAAGGCTACCTCTTAGCAGGAGGATTTGCTTCTTTATTGTTAAGGGTACTGAGGAGCTATATAAGGGTTTGACGCAAGGAGCAACGTATGATGTGGAGAACAGACTGGAAGCAGGAAGACGGGGTACTGCTAGTAGTTCAAGTTACGTTAAGGGAGGTGGCGAGAGGACAAATGTTTGCTGCGTTTAGGATATTGGAATGGCAGGACCTGCTGCCTGGGTGGATGAAGAAGAAGAGAGGGATTGATGCTAAGGGCAACTCATTCCCAAGTTTGTAGTGCAGAGTTTCACTGCAGGCCGGAGAAAGCCACAAAGGCACAAGGGAGCTACCAGGAAGAAGGTTATTCTTTATTTTTTCCTTATTATTTTTTTTGAGATGGGGTTTTAGCATGTTGGCCAGGCTGGTCTCGAACTCCTGACCTCAAGTGATCCACCTGCCTCAGCTTCCCAAAGTGCTGAGATTACAGGCATGAGCCACCGTGCCTGGCCTGGAAGAAAGTCATTCTTATTTCTCAGCAATACCAGGAGTAGTAGCCTCAGCAGAACATGCGCTCAACCAACATCCTTGACTTTTTTCCACATGCTGCTGAGAAAGCTACCACTAACTCTGACCCCATTCCCATCTAGTTGATTGTTTAGAAGCATAAAATTTCTCACCATTAAGTGATATGCATGTGGTTTCGGGGACACCTATAGCACCCTGCCCTCTATCTCTGGACTCTCTTGAATAGCCCCCAACTTTATAGCTCTTCAGTCTAGCCTCTTTACTGGTTTCGTGTTCTCTTTCTAAAATGCCATGGTTGTCATTCCTGTTCTAGAAAACTGCCATTTGTCTCCTACTGCCTACAGGATAAGTCCAGACTCCAGAGCTTGGACATGAAGACCCTCCCCTGGCTGGGCACGGTAGCTCACACCTGTAATTCCAGCCTTTGGGAGGCTGAGGCAGGCAGATCACTTGAGCCCAGGGATTCGAGACCAGCCTGGGCAATATGGTGAAACCACATCTCTACAAAAACACAAAAAATTAGCTGTTGTGATGGCACGTGCCCTATAGTCCCAGGAGGCTGAGGTCAGGGAGGCCGAGGCTGCAGTGAGCCATGATCATGCCTGTGTACTCCAGCCTGGAGAGTCAGGCTGGGTGCTGTTAGCTCACACCTGGAGTCCCGGTACTTTGAGAGGCCAAGGTGGGCAGATGGCTTTCACTCAGGAGTTCCAGACCAGCCTGGTCAACATGGCAAAACCCTGTGTCTACAAAAAGTACAAAAATTAGCTGGGTATGGTGGTGTGTGTCTGTAGTCCTAGCTACTTGCAAGGCTGAGGTGACAGGATCAATTGAGCCCAGGAGGTTGAGGCTGCAGTGAGCTGTGACTGTGCCACTGTACTCCAGCCTGGGTGACAGCGTGAGACCTTGTCTCAAAGGCAAAAAAAGTCGGTCAAGTGTGGTGGCTCATGCCTGTAACCTCAGCGCTTTGGGAGGCTGAGGTGGATGGATCACAAGGTCAGGAGACCAGCCTGGCCAACACAGTGAAACCCCATCTCTACTAAAAATACAAAAATTAACCGGGTGTGGTGGCGTGTGCCTGCAGTCCCAGCTACTTGTGGGGGCTGAGGCAGAATTGCTTGAACCCAGGAGGCGGAGGTTGCAGTGAGCCGAGAACACGCCATTGCGCTCCAGCCTGGGTAACACAGTGAGACTCCATCTTTTTTTTTTTTTTTTTTTGAGACGGAGTCTCGCTCTGTCGCCCAGGCTGGAGTGCAGTGGCCGGATCTCAGCTCACTGCAAGCTCCGCCTCCCGCGTTTATGCCATTCTCCTGCCTCAGCCTCCCGAGTAGCTGGGACTACAGGTGCCCACCACCTCGCCCGGCTAGTTTTTTGTATTTAGTAGAGACGGGGTTTCACCATGTTAGCCAGGATGGTCTCGATCTCCTGACCTCGTGATCCGCCCGTCTCGGCCTCCCAAAGTGCTGGGATTACAGGCTCGAGCCACCGCGCCCGGCCGAGAGACTCCATCTTAAAAAAAAAAAAAAAAGTTAGAGCTTCGCACCTTCCTGCTGCTCTTCAAGGCTTCTTGCTCATTCAAATATCATTTGAGTGCCTGTTATATTGGGCCCAGTTCTTGGTGCTGGGATGACTTTGTGCATTAAACAGACATGCATGCCAACCTGTGGAGCTTACAGCGCACCTAGTCATGGAGACTGACAATCAACAACTAGGTGAATAATCACCAATAAGCGCCAAAAAGGAAACAGAAATAAAGGGGGGGTGGTTATAAAGATAAGAGAAACTTCCATGGCTAAGGGTTTTTTTTTGTTTTTTTTTTGAGACGGAGTCTTGCCCTGTCGCCCAGGCTTGAGTGCAGTGGCCAGATCTCAGCTCACTGCAATCTCCGCCTCCCGGGTTTACGCCATTCTCCTGCCTCAGCCTCCCGAGTAGCTGGCACTACAGGGGCCCGCCACCTCGCCCGGCTAGTTTTTTTTAGTAGAGACGGGGTTTCACCATGTTAGCCAGGATGGTCTCCTGACATCGTGATCCGCCCGTCTCGGCCTCCCAAAGTGCTGGGATTACAGGCTTGAGCCACTGCGCCCGGCCGGCTAAGGGTTTTGGAAGGCTGAGACGTAAAGATAAGGAAGAGCCAGCCACATAGAAAGCTAAGAATGTTCTAGACAATTCCAAGGAAAGGCTCTGGCCGTGGGGTTCTCATCTGCCCTCCTTCACCTCTATGGTCCTCCAAAACAGCTGAACTGAGGCAGGAAAGGGTTGGCTTAAGGAACCGGTGAATGGTAGCTCATGAGCTCAGAGGTGGGCAGGGCTGACAACCAGGCCAGAGCACCATGGAAAACCATTAATCGGTCTAAATGGTGGCTTGACTGAAATTTCACACTCTAGGTCCGTCTTCTGGTCCTGTGTCCTTTCTCCTACCTTAGCTAACTGCAGCTGCATCTATTCTACAGGTGACTCAAAGACAGCACCAGGATGTCAGGCTGGAAGGCTCATAGGCAGGACAGAGCCAGAGGCTTCTGTGGTCCTTCTCTCCCATTCCATTCCAGCCAGGAGGGGCCCTGGTTCTGGGGTTCTTATTGCTCCTCTTCACCACTATGGTGCTCCAATGCACACACATACCAGCAGGTTTCGGTGGACGCTGGCTGAGCCAAATCCTGACTAGAGCTGTGGGAAAACCCTAAAGAGAGGAAGGGCTTAGCAGTGTGTGTGCCTGTAGTCCCAGCTACTCAGGAGGCTGAGAGAACTGCTTGAACCCAGGAGGAAGAGGTTGCGGTGAGTTGAAATCGTGACACTGCACTCCAGCCTGCGCAACAGAGCAAGACTCCATCTCAAAAAAAAAAAAAAAAAAAAAGAAAGAAAAAGGAAGGGCTGAACAGCTGGGTGGGATGAAGGAAGGGAACAAACTTATTCAAACACCTTTGATAGCAGTATCATGCCAGCCACCACACTTGCATTATGTTTAATCTGCATACAACCTGAAGGGTAGAGGGCAATGTCCCAAAAGTACTAGAGAGAACTGAGCTCAAAGAGAAGAAAGCCCTTGTGCAGTCACACATCCTCCCAGTGCAGAGCTGGGATTTAAAATGAGGCCTCCTGGCTTTAGGGCTTCCACTGCTTTGCTGTGCTTTTTTTTTTTTTTTTTAAAGACAGGGTCTCACTCTGTCACCCAGGCTGGAGTGCAGTGGTGCAATCACAGCTCACTGCAGCCTTGACCTCCTGGGTTTAGGTAATTCTCCCACCTCAGCCTTCCGAGTAGCTGGGACCACAGACATGTGCCACCACGCTCAGGTATTATTTTTTGTAGAGATGGGGTTTCACCGTATTGGCCAGGCTGGTCTTGAACTCCTGGACTCAAGCAATCTGCCTGCCTCAGCCTCCCAAAATGCTAGGATTACAGGTATGAGCCATAGTACCCAGCCAGCTTTGCTGTGTCTTTCCAGAGGAACAAAGGGGATAGCTGAGTAATAAACATCATAATCCTGATAGCAAACATTTGAACACAAAACACATCAGGTGCTACTGTTTTTTTTTTTTTTTTTTTTTTTTTTTTTTTTTTTTTTTTTTTTTGAGACAGTCTCATTCTGTTGCCCAGACTGGAGAGCAGTGGCTCACTGCAACCTCTGCCTCCTGGGTTCAAGTGATTCTCCTGCCTCAGCCTCCCGAGTAGCTGGGATTACAGGTGCCTGCCACCATGCCCGGCTAATTGTTTTTCTTTGTATTTTTAGTAGAGACGGGGTTTCACCATGTTAGCCAGGATGGTCTCCATCTCCTGACCTTGTGATCCACCCGCCTTGGCCTCCCAAAGTGCTGGGATTACAGGCATGAGCCACTGCGCCCGGCTTTTTTTTTTTTTAGTAAAGATGGGGTTTCTCTATGTTGGTCAGGCTGGTCTTGAACTCCTGAACTCAGGCGTTCTGCTCACCTCAACCTCCCGAAGTGTTGGGATTACAGGTGTGAGCCACCATGCCTGGTCTCAGGTGCTATTCACATTTCATATCTAATTATTCATTCAATCTCAGCCTATCGGACAGGTTATATGCTTATCTCCGTTGAAGAAACACATCAGAGAGGTTCAGAAACTTGTTCAAGGTCACAAGTGCAAAAACTGGGTTTGATCCAGACAGCCTGGTTCTGGGCAGCCACCCACTGCCAGCTGAAGAGTGAGAGGGAGGCTTCCTTGCACAAGAGCAGTGCCTGTGGCCTTCTCTCCCTCCCTCCCACAGCTGCCTCCTCCCGTACCTGTGCTGCAGGGGAAAAATGGTCAGGTCACAGTGACCTGGATCAAGCAAACTAAGGAGGAGTGTTGTTGAGCAGGCAGTCTCAGGGAAGGGAGCCTGGGTATTCCTCAGCATCTGTGTGGACACCTAGCCCCTAAAGGCACCTCCCATTTTGGCTGAGGATTCAGAGAACAGAAAAACACCCCCTCCACGCATTCCCCCACAAGACTGTCCTGTCCAGAGCACTTAGCAGCCTAGCATCTGTTTGTTTTGTCTTCTTAGCCCAGAAAAATGCACGGCTGAGGGGCTGGGCAAGGCAAGGCGGCGGAACTGAGTGGCCGCCAGTGCCCTTTCTGCAGCCCCTTCCAGCTGCCCAGCCTGTGCCTAAGTGAGGAAAAGAACCTGTGACTTGTCCCCACTCAAGGTCATGGAGAGATGGTAGGAAGGTCAAAGTGAACTCTGTGATGTATATGGCATAACATAGGCTGGGAGCCTGAAACCGGTCTCTACCATAAAACAGGGCTCTATCTGAAAGGCTGCTGAGGGACAAGGGGGGAATCACTGTGGCAAATGGGGGTAGGAGGAACACCAGGAGGCTGACAAAGGGTGTGATGCTAGGAGCAGCAGCTAATGGATGCAGGCACAAACTCTCTCATTTTCATGTCAAGGAAGTGAAGGCACTGAGGCGCCTTTCCCAAACGTCATGGTACCACCATTCGCGCTGGGACTGCCATATCCAGGTGCTCTTGAAGGCAGTTCTCTGTATGAGAATCGCCTTAGGGGAGATTTTTTTTTTTTTTTTGAGATGGAGTCTCGCTTCTTCACCCAGGCTGGAGTGCAACGGTACGATCTTGGCTCACTGCAACCTCCGCCTCTCGGGTTCAAGCAATTCTTCTGCCTCAGCCTCCCAAGTAGCTGGGATTACAGGCATGTGACAACATGCCCGACTAATTTTCGTATCTTTTTTTTTTTTTGAGACGGAGTCTCGCTCTGTCACCCGGACTGGAGTGCAGTGGCCGGATCTCAGCTCACTGCAAGCTCCGCCTCCCGGGTTTACGCCATTCTCCTGCCTCAGCCTCCCGAGTAGCTGGGACTACAGGCGCCAGCCACCTCGCCCGGCTAGCTTTTTGTATTTTTTAGTAGAGACGGGGTTTCACCATGTTAGCCAGGATGGTCTCGAACTCCTGACCTCGTGATCCGCCCGTCTCGGCCTCCCAAAGTGCTGGGATTACAGGCTTGAGCCACCGCGCCCGGCCTAATTTTCGTATCTTTATTTTTTATTTTTTTTGGTGACGGAGTCTCGCTCTGTCGCCCAGGCTGGAGTGCAGTGGCCGGATATCAGCTCACTGCAAGCTCTGTTTCCCGGGCTCACGCCATTCTCCTGCCTCAGCCTCCCGAGTAGCTGGGACTACAGGCGCCTTCCACCTCGCCCGGCTAGTTTTTTGTAGTTTTTAGTAGAGACAGGGTTTCACTATGTTAGCCAGGATGGTCTTGATCTCCTGACCTTGTGATCCGCCCGTCTCGGCCTCCCAAAGTGCTGGAATTACAGGCTTGAGCCACCGCGCCCGGCCTAATTTTCGTATCTTTAATAGAGACAGGGTTTCAGCATGTTGGCCACGCTGGTCTCAAACTCCTGACCTCAAGTGATCAGACCACTTTGGCCTCCCAAAGTGCTGGGATTACAGGGAGAGCCACCACGCCCAGCCTGGGGGAGATTTTTAAAAACTGTTAGATAGTGATTTCCCCTCTGCTTTATTGATCTAGTGGGGGTGAGGGGTGGAGTCGGGAATGTGTTTTCAGACCAGCTACCCAGAAAGTCTGGCCACCCAGGCTTAGGAACCAATGGTTTAGCCTACTGGTTACTTGTCCTTGCAGGCCAAGCCCTTTATTTAAGCCAAAAAGCTTACACAGAAGCTCAAAAAAAAAAATACACACAGATGAAAGGCCTTGAGGCAGAGGGCAGCTAGCTTTGGAGTCAGAAGAGAGCAGCTCCTACATCCCTGGCTGCCCTGGGGGCTAGGCCAGGACACCCCTCCCCCACAGCTGACCACTACAGCCTCTGCACCAGGCCTCTTTCTCACCCAATAGCCCTTGCCGGGGGAAGGCTGCCCTGCCCTGGTGTTGGCTTTGGGAAGACTTCCCTCAGGAAGCTGCATATGAAAGCAGTCCTGACAGCCAGGGAGTAATGGGAAGGTACCCATCTTACTACTGTGTACCCAGCACAGAGTCCCGGGCCAGGCATGTGGTATATCCCCAACCATTGCTACAGTAAAGGAATGGGGCCCAGAATCCTGCCAGGTAGCCATAGATCTAGTCCAACCAATAAATTGGGTTTAGAGGATGTCAGAGGGACCTGTGAAAATCCTTTACAAAAGACTTTTTTCCCTAACCCTCCCAACTGCCTAGCCCCAGGCAAGTACTAGCAAACCAGTTAGTTAAGTGACTCATTGACTTGCTAATGAATCGCTCCTGGGGCGGGGGTTAAAGGAGACAATCAAAAGAGATGCCCCCAAGGAGAGATAAAACAAGCTAGGAAAATGTTGATACTTGTTCAAGCCAAATGACTGGTGCTGGTGGTTATTATATTCTCTTACTTTTGCGGTTTTTTTTTTTTTTTTTTTTTCAAAAGACAGAGTCCCACTCTGTCGACCAGGGTGGAGTGCAGTGGCGTGATCTTGGCTCCCCGCAACCTCCACCACCCCCAGGTTCAAGTGATTCTCCTGCTTCAGCCTCCTGAGTAGTTGGGACTATTTTTAGTAGAGATGGGGTTTCACCATGTTGGCCAGACTGGTCTCCAACTCCTGGCCTCAAGTGATATACCCGCTTCAGCCTCCCAAAGTGTTGGGATTACAGGCGTGAGACACTGTGCCTAGTGTTTTTCTTTCTTTTTTTTTTTTTTTTTGAGACGGAGTTTCACTCTTGTTGCCTAGGCTGGAGTGCAATGGCTCGATCTCGGCTCACCGCAACCTCCATCTCCTGGGTTACAGTGATTCTCCAGTCTCGGCCTCCAGAGTAGCTGGGACTACAAGCACGCGCCACCACACCCAGCTAATCTTGTAGTTTTTAGTAGAGATGGGGTTTCTCCATGTTGGTCAGGCTGGTCCCGAACTCCTGACCTCAGGTGATCCACTCGCCTCAGCCTCCCAAAGTGCTGGAATTATAGGTGTGAGCCACCATGCCCAGACTGCGCTCAGCTTTTATAGATATTCTTAAATGTCCTTAATGGAAAATGAAATTTAAAAACTTAAATACAGGAAGCCAGGTGCAGTGGCTCACGCCTGTAATCCCAGCACTTTGGGAGGCTGAAGCGAGAGAATCACCTGAGGTCGGGAGTTCGAAACCAGCCTGGCCAAGATGGTGAAACCCTGTCTTTACTGAAACTACAAAAATTAGTTGGGCCTGGTGGCAGGCGCCTGTAATCCCAGCTACTCGGGAGGCTGGGCAGGAGAACTGCTTGAACCCGAGTGGCACAAGTTGCAGTGAGCTAAGATTGAGCCACTGCAATCCAGCCTGGGTGACTCTGTCTCAAAAAAAAAAAAAAAAAAAAAAAAAAAAAAATTAATAAATACAGGAAAAAATGATGCTCTCAGGCTTTAGGCAATTTTTCATGATTAGGAGCCATTACATTTCCTTACTTCTGAGGTCCTGCCTGTTGACACTTCATAGTCCTTTTCTGCTACTTCAACATTATTTACTGAGCACCTACCTACCAGATTACCAAGCACTAAGCTACATTAGGGCCATAACTATGAACAAAACTAGGTCAGTGCTCTCCATACCTCTAGAACTTGGTGCAGTCTAAAAGCAATTACAGTTTAGTGTCCCAGTGCTCTGACCCCTCTATCTGCTGTGAGAGCACACAGCTCCTTTAGGGGATGGATAGGTCAAGGATAGGAGGAAAATGGTCTGGGGAAGTGGATCAATGTAGCAGGAATGTGGGGGATCAGCGTTGAGGTTTAAGATGTAGACACGGGCAGGTGATGTCATGAGGTTGGCAAAAGCCATTGAAGGTTTTTTTGTCTTTTTTTGAGATGGACTCTCGCTCTGTTGCCCAGGGTGGAGTGCAATGGTGCAATCTCAGCTCACTACAACCTCTGCCTCCCAAGTTTAAGCAATTCTCTTGCCTCAGCCTCCCAAATAGCTGGGATTACAGGTACCTGCCACCATGCCCAGCTAATTTTTGTTTTCTTGAGACAGAGTCTTAGTCTGTTGCCCAGGCTGGAATGCGGTGGCGCAGTCTTGGCTCATTCCAACTTCCACCTTCCAGGTTCAAGCGATTCTCCTGCCTCAGCCTCCTGAGGATTACAGGCACACAGCACCACATCTGGTTAATTTTTATATTTTTAGTAGAGACGGGGTTTCGCCATTTGGCCAGGCTGGTCTCAAACTCCTGACCTCAGGTGATCCACCCATCTCAGCCTCCCAAAATGCTGGGATTACAGGCGTGAGCCACTGCGCTCGGCCTAATGTTTGTATTTTTAGTAGGACAAGGTTTCACGAAGTTGGCCAGGTAGGTCTCCAACTCCTGACCTCAGGTGATCCACCCACCTTGGCCTCCCAAAGTGCTGGGATTACAGATGTAAGCCACCGTGCCCAGCTTTTTTTTTTTTTTTTTTTAGAGATAGGGTCTCACTCTGTCACCTAGGCTGGAGGGCAGTGGCATGATCATAGCTCACTGCAGCCTTGAACTCCTGGGCTCAAGAGTCTCCCATCCTAGCCTCCCAAAGTGCTGGGATTACAGGCATGAGTTACCCTGCCAGCCCATTGAAGTTTTTTTTTTGAGACAGAGTTTTGCTGTTGCCCAGGCTGGAGTGCAGTGGCGTGATCTCACCGCAGTCTCCTCCTCCTGGTTCAAGTGATTCTTGTACCTCAGCCTCCTGAGTAGCAGGGGTTACAGGCATGTGCCACCATGCCTGGCTATTTTTTTTTTTTTTCTTTTTGAGACAAAGTCTCACTCTGTCACCCAGGCTGGAGTGCAGTGGCCGGATCTCAGCTCACTGCAAGCTCCGCCTCCCAGGTTTACGCCATTTTCCTGCCTCAGCCTCCGGAGTAGCTGGGACTACAGGCGCCCGCCATCTCACCCGGCTAGTTTTTTGTATTTTTTTTTAGTAGAGACGGGCTTTCACCGGGTTAGCCAGGATGGTCTCGATCTCCTGACCTCGTGATCTGCCCGTCTCGGCCTCCCAAAGTGCTGGGATTACAGGCTTGAGCCACCGCGCCCGGCCATGCCCAGCTATTTTTGTATTTTTAGCACTGAAGAGGTTAACCATGTTAACCAGGCTGGTGTCGAACACCTGGCCTGGCCTCAAGCAAACCGCCTGCCTCAGCCTCCCAAAGTGCTGGAATTACAGGCACAAACCACCATGCCTGGCCTGAAGGGTTTTAAGTTGGAGAGTGATAAATGATCGTGATCAGATAATGATGGTTTAGACAAGGGTAAGAAAGAAGCCAAAACCCTGAAATATTTAAGGGGTATATGTACAGAAGCTGGTAATTGACCAAATGAGCTGAGGGGAATGAGCTAACTGGGAGGAGTTACCAGAGAGGTGTGCAGCTGGGGCTGACATGGGATTCATGGTCAGTTTCCATCAAGGAGGGCTGGGTGGTCCCCACTGCTCTTAACTCTCGGCATAACTCTAGAGCAGGTAGCCACCATGGGTCCCTTCCCTCCAGGGGATGTCCAGTCTCCTTTCCTTAGACTCACATTTCTCCAGGTGAGATCTGTGGATGTGTCACCTTGAGGAGTTCGCTAGTTCTCTAGAAGGATGCTTGGCTTTGGGTTTCCATTTTCATTACCAATAGGAGCATCGGGGCCTAAGGCCATCCAGACCTACTCTACTGAGTCTGTGTGCCTTTGTCACACCATATCCTGCAGTGCAGTCAGCAAAGCACCACCTGCCATTTTCAGTTAACACAGTCAGGTGGAATGTCACGCTTTCTACACTTATCTACTTTGGAAACAGTTTGATTTTAAGGTTAGGTATAAGAACAAAAGCAAAAAGCAGTGTTTTTTTGTTTTTTGTTTTTTAATATACCCAGTTTTATGTTTTACCTAAGTGATATGATAAAAATGATTCAAGTTAACATCTTGAGGGGAGATGGGCCCATGAAAAATGTTTTCTTTATTTTTTTATTTTTTGAGACGGAGTTTTGCTCTTGTTGCCCAAGCTAGAGTGCAACGGTGCGATCTCGGCTCACTGCAACCTCCACCTCCCGGGTTCAAGTGATTCTCCTGCCCCAGCCTCCTGAGTAGCTGGGAGTACAGGCATGCGGCACCACGCCCAGCTAATTTTGTATTTTTAGTAGAGACAGGGTTTCACCATGTTGGTCAGGCCGGTTTTGAACTCCTGACCTCAGGTGATTCGCCTGCCTCGGCCTCCCAAAGTATTGGGATTACAGGCATGAGCCACCATTCCTGGCTGAAAAATGTTTTCTTTAAAAAGATGGGCCAGGCACAGTGGCTCACGTCTGTAATCCCAGCACTTTGGGAGGCTGAGGTGGATGGATTACTTGAGGCCAGGAGTACAAGACCAGCCTGGCCAGCACAGTGAAACCCTGTCTCTACTTAAACTACAAAAATTAGCTGGGTGAAGTGGCATGCGCCTGCAATCCCAGCTACTAAGGAGGCTGAGCCAGGAGAACCACTTGAACCCAGGAGGCAAAGGCTGCCGTGAGCTGACATCGCACCACTGCACTCCAGCCTGGGTGACAGAGCAAGACTCCATCACACATACACACAAATAAACAAAAGGAGTTAGTAGGCTGGGCGTGGTGTCTCACGCCTGTAATCCCAGCACTTTGGGAGGCCGAGGCAGGCAGACTATAAGGTCAGGAGATCGAGACCATCCTGGCTAACACGGTGAAACCCCGTCTCTACCAAAAACACAAAAAAGTAGCCGGGCGTGGTGGCGGGCGCCTGTAGTCCCAGCTACTTGGGAGGCTGAGGCAGGAGAATGGCATGAACCCAGGAGGTGGAGCTTGCAGTGAGCTGAGATCCGGCCACTGCACTCTAGCCTGGGTGACAGAGAGACTCTGTCTCAAAAAAAAAAAACCAAAAAAAACAAAAAAAAACCCAAAAAAAACAAACACCGGAATATTTCTCAGGTTTGAGAAAGTGTCCCTGACAAAAAGTAATTCCAATAGAATGTGACAAGTGGTTTGACAGGACAGGATGAGGTGCACTGGGAATATAAGCAGCAGCCCCAAACTTAGGCTGTGGATCAGTTTGGACTCTATCCTGAGGGCAGTAGAGTCTAGGAGTGCCTGGCCCTATCAGATTTGGGCTTTTGTGTTCAAAATAATGGATTAAATGAACAAGGCTGAAGGCAGGGAGACCCGCAATGAGGCTGTCTACGCACTCCTCGAGGGTAAGAATGTGTCTGGAACCTCTCTGGGATCCCAACTCTGCACAGCTCCATGCTGAGGAGGTACACTGTGAGATGCCATGCACTGCTGGGCACCCAGGGTCAGCCCAAGACTTTGTGCCTCAGGCAGAGACATGAAGCTGAAAACAGTAGAAACACCCAGTGTATGCCAAACACTGAACAGTAGCCTTTTTTTTTTTGAGATGGAGTCTCGTTCTTGTTGCCCAGGCTGCAGTGCAATGCAGCCATCTCGGCTCACTGCAACCTCTGCCTCCCGGGTTCAAGCGATTCTCCTGCCTAAGCCTCCTGAGTAGCTGGGATTACAGGCATGCACCATCACGCCCAGCTAATTTTTTGTATTTTTAGTACAGATGGGTTTTCTACATGTTGGCCAGGCTGGTCTTAACACCCAACCTCAGGAAATCCACCTGCCTTGACCTCCCAAAGTGCTGGGATTACAGGAATGAGCCACCACACCTGGCCATTTTTTTTTTTTGAGACATCATCTCACTCCGTTGCCCAGTCTGGAGTGCAGTGGTGCAATCAAAGCTCACTGCAGCCTCCACCTCCAGGGCTCAAGTAATCCTTCCTCCCACTTTAGCCCCCCAAGTAGCTGAGACTACAGGTATGTACCACTATGCCCAGCTAATTTTTTTGTTTTGTATAGATGGGGTCTCCCTATGTCGCCCAGGCTGCTCTCAAACTCCTGGGCGCATGTGATCCTCCTGCCTTGGTCTCCCAAAGTGCTGGGATTATAGGCGTGAGCCACTGTGCAGGGAGGGCCTGAGTGAGCCTTGAATTCTTCTTCTCTTCCCCTCCTCCCTACGCTCATGAAAGTACTACAATCACCTCTCTTTTTTCAGATGAGGGAATAATGAGGCTTAGAGAGAAGGCAGTGACTTGGCCAAGGTCCAGGCTTCCTCTTGTGGAGAAGATGGAATCTGAGTCAGGATCTGTAACTTTAGAGCCTTTCTCATACAGATACTTGGATTAACCATTGCCCAGAGTATAAAGTCAGGTGACAGGAGTTCTGCGGGCTGAAATACTTACCATGTCTGTACATGGAAGAAAGACAGGAGGTAGAAAGATGTGGGAGGTTCAGAGGGGATAAGGGAAGGAGGGAGAGACAGCACCAAAGGTTGGAGTAACAAGTTATCAAAGGACAGAGAGGGAGGCCAGGCATGGTAACTCAAGTCTTTAATCCCAGCACTTTGGGAGGCCGAAGTGGGCAGATGACCTGAGGTCAGAAGATTGAGACCAGCCTGACCAACATGGAGAAACCCCATCTCTACTAAAAATACAAAAATTAGCCGGACGTGGTGCCTGTAATCCCAGCTACTCGGGAGGCTGAGGCAGGAGAATTGCATGAAGGAGGCAGAGGTTGTGGTGAGCTGAGATGATGCCATTGCCCTCCAGCCTGGGCAACAAGAGCAAAACTCTGCCTCAAAAAAAAAAAAAAAAAAAAAGAAAGAAAGAAAAGAAAGAAAGGACAGAGGGGGAAAGAGAAACAGG
This sequence comes from Rhinopithecus roxellana, assembly GCF_007565055.1. NCBI lineage: Eukaryota > Metazoa > Chordata > Mammalia > Primates > Cercopithecidae > Rhinopithecus > Rhinopithecus roxellana. The sequence goes on along the minus strand of NC_044561.1, from coordinate 108,969,603 downwards.
AGAGTTTGGGGGAGAGGTCTGACTGGCTCAGGAAGGGAGCAGTGGGGGCCAGCAGGACAGGGCTGGACCGGGCCTCTGGTGTTAGGCTAACGGGCTACTGTGTATCTCTAGGAAGGGGAGAGGCAAACTGGAGGCAAAGCAACGGTGGTCCAGGGTCCCCCGCCTCTGCTCCAGGAAAGCAGAACAAAGACACCTGCGGGTCAGCAATAGGCGTGATTCAAAGGGGACAATACTTTGCACTCTGATTAAAAGGGGATAAGGCTATCTCTTTTGAGTGCGTTCATGTGCATGGTTTGCAAAGCACTTTCACATCCAGTTCTGAATCTATTTGTCACAACAGTTCCACCAGGCAGGGGAGGATTCTGCACACCCCCTGCTCCTTTACAGATGAGGAAATCAAGACGTGAGGCAGGACTGGATTATGAACACAGAACCTCTGACTTCTGTCCTTTCCTGGATTGTGATCCTGTCCCATCTCTTAACCTCACTGCAAATCACAGCTGCCCCTTTCAACCAAATTGCCGTCCAATACTGCGTTGGGGCTGGGGGCCAAATCCTAGATGCTCGATGCCTTCTCATCTTCCCTTGGCCTCCAAAGTTAATGATGACACCTAGACTTTGACAGCATTACATTCCTTGCCTCTTCAGAACTATCCAAAGTCTGGGCCAGGCGTGGTGGCTCACGCCTGTAATCCCAGCACTTTGGGAGGCTGAGGCAGGCGAATCACAAGGTCAGGAGTTCAAGACCAGCCTGGCCAACATGGTGAAACCCTGTCTCTACTAAAAATACAAAAAATCAGCTGGGCATGGTGGCGGGCGCCTGTAATCCCAGCTACTCGGGAGGCTGAGGGAGGAGAATCGCTTGAACCCAGGAAGTGGAGGTTGCAGTGAGCCGAGATTGCACCACTGCACTCCAGCCCGGGTGACAGCACAAGACTCCGTCTCAAAAGAAAGGACTATCTAAAGTCTGAAATTGACCGCAGCGACCCTGTTTCATTGTCTTCCCTTGAGACAGGGAGAGCAGGTGTTCTCCCCTAACCCAAGAAGAAACTGAAGCCCAGACAGCAAAAGTGACTGGTCCAAGACCACAGTGAGTCAGTGGCGTGGCTGGAATAGGACTAGAACACAGATCCTCCTACCACCCCCTTATCCAGATCCCCTCCTTACCTGCAGCACTGACAGGTTGGTCTGTCCAGAAAGGCTCAGCTTCTCCTGCTCTGAGGGGTAGGCGTTGTAGCGGTGCAAGTACAGCCAGTCCCGGAGGATCTTCACCGACTCCTTGGGCAGGTTCCCCCTGCGCTTCCTTTTGCCCGTCAGAGAGAGGAGGCCTTCGTCCTCGCCTAGATCACTGTCCGACATGGTGCCTAGGGGGCTGGACCTTGGGTAAACCTGGGACAAGTGACACAGGGGATGGGAACATCATTAGCATGTACTGCCTTTTCCTAGTCTCCAAACACGCTCAGCATTACTTGAGCCTGGGACACCAGAAATGGGGTAATTGCAATTCAGAGTCTCAGGCCATAACATAGCCCAAGCAAGCTAGAAGGTATGAGTCCAAAGTTCCTCCACTTCATGGAACAGGTAGGTGACTAGCAAATGGCAGCTCATTCACAAGCAGGACTCGGACTGGAAATAATTACAGTTTCCACTGAGGTCTACTATTCTCCATGTTCGTTACTGAGCATTTGGTTTTTTCTTTTCTTTTTTTTTTTTGTTTTGAGACAAGGTCTCACTCTGTAGCCCAGGCTGGAGTGCAGTGGCACCATCTCGACTCACTTCAACCTCTGTTTCCTGGGTTCAAGTGATCTCCCACCTCAGCATCCGAGTAGCTGGGATTACAGGCATGCGTCTGGCTAATTTTCTGTATTTTTTGGTAGACACGGGGTTTTACCGTATTGGCCAGGCTGGTATTGAACTCCTGGCCTCAAGCAATCTGGCAGCCTGAGCCTCCCAAAGTGCTGGGATTACAAGTGTGAGCCACCATGCCCAGCCTGTACTGAGCATTTTACACGTTATCTCATTTAATCATTACAATTCCTCAATAAGGGAGAAGCTATTATTATCATCATTTTATAGCTGAGGTAACAGAGAGAGATTAAGACAGCTGCCCAAGGCCAGCGCAGTGGCTCACAAAAAAAAAAAAAAAAAAAAAAAAAAAATCAGTCAGGTGTCATGGTGGGCACCTGTAGGCCCACCTACTTGTGGGACTGAGGCAGAATTGCTTGAGCCCAGGAGGTCAAGGCTGCAGTGAACTGTGTTTGTGCCACTGCACTTCAGCCTGGGTAACAAAAAAATAAAAAAGGTCTCAAAAAATAAAGGCTGAGCTCGGTGGCTTATGCCTGTAATCCTAGCACTTTGGGAGGCCAAGGCAGGCAGATCACGAGGTCAAGAGCTCAAGACCATCTTGGCCAACACGATGAAACCCCATTTCTACTAAAAATACAAAAATTAGCTGGGCGTGGTGGCGCGTGCCTGTAGTCCCAGCTATTCCGGAGGCTGAGGCAGGAGAATTGCTTAAACCCGGGAGGCGGAGGTTGCAGTGAGCAGAGATCGTGTCACTGTACTCCAGCCTGGAGACAGCGCGAGAATCCATCTGAACAAAACCAAAACCAAACAAACAAAAGGCCGGGCGCGGTGGATCACACCTGTAATCCCAGCACTTCGGGAAGCTGGGGCAGGCAGATCACAAGGTCAGGAGTTTGAGACCAGCCTGGCGAATATGGTGAAACTCTGTTGCTACCAAAAAATACAAAAATTTGACAGCTGTGGTGGCAAGCGCCTGTAGTCCCAGTTACTCAGGAGGCTGAGGCAGGAGAATCGCTTGAACCCGGGAGGCGGAGGTTGCAGTGAGCCGAGATCATGCCACTGCATTCCACCCTGGGCAACACATTGAGACTCCATCTCAAAAAAAACAAAAAACAAAAAACAAAACAAAACAAAAAAAAGGCTGCCCAAGATACTATGGTGGTCAAACGGAGTTACTATGCAACCCAGAAATTTCACTCCTAGATATTCCAACAGAAATGAAAACTTGTGTCCACATAAAACCTCATACACACATGTTCACAGCAGTATAGGCTGAGGTAGAAGGATTATTTGAGCCCAGAAGTTCAAGACCAGCTTGGGCAACATAGTGAGACCTCATCTCTACAAAAAAAAAAATGTCGTCTATCTCTTCAATGGTTTATTCGCCCATTAAAAAAAGGAATTCACAGCCGAGAGCAGTGGCTCATGCCTGTAATTCCAGCACTTTGGGGGGCTGAAGCAGGTGGATCACTTGAGGTCAGGAGTTCCAGACCAGCCTGGCCAACATGGTGAAACCCCATCTCTACTGAAAATACACAAAAATTAGCTGGGCGTGGTGGCGCGCGCCTGTAATCCCTGCTACTCGGGAGGCTGAGGTAGGAGAATTCCTTGAACCCAGGAGATGGAGGTTGCAGTGAGCCGAGATTATGCCATTGCACTCCAGCTTGGGCAACAAGAGCGAAACTCCATCTCAAAAAAAAAAAAGTCAGTCCTGACATATGCTACAATATGGTAGGCCTTGAAAGCATTATACTAAGGGAAAAAAGCCAGTCATAAGAGACTACATGTTATATGATTTCATTGATCATGAACTCTATCGAGACAGGGTAGATTAGCTAACTAACAGCTCCGCAGTTAGGGCTGCGGAGACAGAATGCTGATAGCTAAAGTGTATGGAGTTTCTTTCTGATGGGGTATAACATCCTGGGCCAGGTGTAATACAGGCTCAGGTGTAGTACAGGCTCATGCCTGTAATCCCAATGCTTTGGGAGGCCAAGGCAGGAAGATCCCCTGAGGCCAGGAGTTCAATAGCAGCCTGGACAACACAAGAAGACCCTGTCTCTACAAAAAATAAAAATTGGGGCCAGGCATGGTGGCTCACGCCCGAAATCCCAGCGCTTTAGGAGGCTGAGGCGGGTGGCTCACCTGAGGTCAGTAGTTCGAGACCAGCCCGGCCAAAATGGTGAAACCCCCGTCTCTACTAAAAATACAAAAAGTAGCTGGGTGTGGTGGTGGGCACCTGTAATCCCAGCTACGCAGGGGAGGGCTGAAGCAGAAGAATTGCTTGAACCTGGGAGGTGGAGGTTGCAGTGAGCTGAGATTATGCTATTGCACTCCAGCCTGGGTGACAGAGCAATTCTCTGTCTTAACAAAATAAAAAAAAAAATTAAAAAAATAAAAATAAAAAATAAAATAAAATAAGGCCGGGCGCGGTGGCTCAAGCCTGTAATCCCAGCACTTTGGGAGGCCGAGACGGGCGGATCATGAGGCCAGGAGATCGAGACCATCCTGGCTAACACGGTGAAACCCCATCTCTACTAAAAATACACCTAGCCAGGCGAGGTGGCGGGCGCTTGTAGTCCCAGCTACTTGGGAGGCTGAGGCAGGAGAATGGCGTAAACCCGGGAGGCGGAGCTTGCAATGAGCTGAGATCCGGCCACCGCACTCCAGCCTGGGCGACAGAGCAAGACTCCGTCTCAAAAAAATAAATAAAAATAAATAAATAAATAAAATAAAATAAAAATTAGCCCAGTATGGTGGTGTGCCAGTAGTCCCAGCTACTCTGAGAGGCTGAGGTGAGAGGATCCCTTGAACCCAGGAGTTCAAGGCTGTAGTGAGCTATGATCGCACCAGTGCATGTCAACTTGGACAACATAGTAAGACCCCATTTTTAAAAATAAAATAATAAAAAAAAAAGCCACATGCTGTGGCTCACACCTATAATCCCGGCACTTTGGGAGGCCAAGGCAGGTAGATCACTTGAGCTCAGAAGTTCAAGACCAGCCTGGGCAACACGGTGAAACCCCATCTCTGCAAAAAAATACAAAAATTAGTTGAGCATGGTAACACATGTCTGTGGTCCTAGCTTCTCCGGGGGCTGAGGTGGGAGAATCGCTTGAGCCTGGAGGCAAAGGTTGCAATGAGATGAGATAACACCACTGTACTCCAGTCTGAGAGGCAGAGCAAGACCCTGTCCCCCCATCCCCCTCAAGAAAAAGTCCTAAAATTGACTATAGTGGTAGTTGCAAACATACCAAAACCTGCTGATAAGTATACTTTAAATGGGTGAATTGCATGGTATGTGAGTTGTATCTCAATAAAGCTGTAACGGAAAAAAATCCCACCCCCAGCTTAGGATACTAAAGTTGGATATGGACCAGGCCTCTCCCCACCTTCTCTTGTGGGCTGTATACCGTACTGCCTCCTAGGTCTCCCAATGCCCAGTGAGAACTCTGGAAACTACAGATCACCATGGTCCTGCAGCAGTCCATGTAATATTTAAGGAGCACCTACTGTGTACCTTGCAGTGAGAGAGGCGAGTCATCTCTCTACTGGTTGCTTCTTGGACATTCTCCTTTGTCAGGCCCCTTGACCTGGTCCTAGACTCAACCACTCAAAATCCAGATGAATGAGCAAGGCCCACCCTCCACTTGGCACTGTAACCCTGGGCAAGGATCCTCCCCTCTCTGGGCTTGAGTCCTCACCTGTCAAATGAAGGAAGGATTTTCCCTAGATAACCCAAATCAGCTGCTCAGCCCCCGACAAAGTTCTGTTTCACACATGCAAAAAATATTTTCTTTTTTCTTTTTGAGATGGAGTCTTGGTCTGTAGCCCAGGCTGGAGTGCAGTGGCACAATCTCGGCTCACCGCAACCTCCGTCTCCTGGGTTCAAGCAACTCTGCCTCAGCCTCCCAAGTAGCTGGGATTACAGGTGTGTGCCACCACACCTAGTTAATTTTTTTTTTTAAAGTAGAGATGGGGTTTTGCCATGTCGGCGAGGCTGGTCTCCAACTCCTGACCTCAGGTGATCTGCCGGCCTCGGCCTCCCAAAGTGCTGGGATTACAGGCCTGAGCCACCGCATCCGGCCAGATTTTCATTTTAAAAGCAAAAGTTCTAGGCCAGGCTGATGCCAGGATCTCAAGGCTCCTCCCTTCTCAGCCTTTTAACAGCTCCCCAGCAGGCCGGCCAACAGACTCTGGCATCTCCCAGGTTTTGTTTCCTCTTCTTGGACCTGAGCCCAGATCTCTGGGCTGGCTAGGCCAGGCTTTCGAGGGAAGGGTCTACCCTTTCAGCCAGGCCACCTGGAGGTGAGACGGGCACTGGTTAGAGGTGCCACTCCTCAGAGAGCACCACAGCAGGCGCTTTCTGAGGTCAGACAGACATTTCTAGATGGCCAGGGCAGCTGGGATCTAAGTTCAGTGATGCAGCCCTGGCCGGCTGTGAGAAGTTTACTCAAGGTTATCTGTACAAATTCCACCCTGGCTGCCAGCCAAGTCTGTCTGCAGGGTTCCCCGGGTGGGCCCTGGGGAACGACCCCTCAGCCTACACAAACTTCTCCACCTCGGTGTTCTGCAACCCAGGACCATCTATAGTCTGGGAGGTTTCCCACATATGCACCCTACACCGCACCCAGACACACTCAAGCCAGGCAATTAACCAACAGCGCTAGGATAACTGGCCCGGACCCATCGCTCAAGCCCTACAAACCCTAGGGTTTTCACCGACACACACAGCACGCACACACACAGCTTACAGACCCAGGCCTCGCACGAACAACAGTGACCCACGCAACTAACCCAACTTTTGTACCCGCCCACCCACGAACTCCCACCGACCCGGCCACCCCCAATTTCTCCGACAGGGAAAACTCCAGGAGTCATCACACTAACAATCAGTTCTACCCTCAGTGACCAGTGGCAGCACCCCCTCGACACAACATCCAATGCACCCTCCTACAGACTCCCACCACGCCACCTGCAGCCACTCCCGCACCAACTTTCTGACAACTCCCCTAGCTTGGCCCCGACACTCCCCCCGGCCGCGCACTCAAGCCCGCATTCCCAGCAATGCAGACAAAGCGCGCAACCTCCCCCGCGGCCCAGACAGAGTCGGAGCACATGGCTCCCCGGTCGGCGAGGAATCGGCCGGCGCTTGGGGCGCCTGCACCCCACAGTTCCCTCACCCCTGGCCGACTCCGCGCACCAGCTCCCCCGCGGGCCCGCCATTCCGGTGGGGCGGGGGCTCTGGAAGAAAGAAAACTCACGTGTCTGTCCTGGAGCAGGAAAAAGTTTGGTTCCCACCCCCTTCCCCGGCAGTTCGGGGCTGGCAGACTCTTCGGGGCGCGGGGCCGGCGGAGCGTGCGCGCTCGGCTTTGTGCTCCGAACTCGGCCCTGAGGGGGAGGGGAGGGGAAGGGAGGGGAGGGGGCTGGGCTCCCACCTCCGCGCCGCCCCCCCACAGCCCTGCGCCCAGACTCCATGTTGGCCGCCCCCTGCCCCGCAGGCTGCGCGCTTCTCCTTCGGGAGGCTCGGCTCACCCTCGGCCTGCCCGAGGGTCCCGGCGCCAACAAACTTTCTCCGGGGCGCCGGCCTCACGCGCCCCGCTTCCTCGGCCCGCCTGGGAGTGACAGATGCCTCAGAGACAGACTTTCCTTTGTTCCAAAGGAAAGGGGAACTCGCGCGGGCTCCCCAGGGCCCCCCCGCTCCGAGCCCTTCCCGCAGCCCCCACTCCCAGCTGTCACTCTCGGCCACCCCCTGCCCGGCTCGGCGGCGGGGGGCCCCTGCCGGCGGTTAGCAACGTGCACTTTTGAAACCAAACAAATTCGCCCCCCCGCGCGCTCACTCAGGTCCGGCGCAGGATCGGCCCTCTCCTGGGGTGGAATCCTATGAAGCGGGGCCCCCCACCAGGGCCCCGAGCAGGCTTCCTCCCGAGGGCTGGAACAGCCCCCCACCGGCCCCCGGAGCGCAGCGCCTTCGGGACTCACAAACACCCCCTGGGGGCCGTCGGGACTCACAAACACCCCCGAGCTCACACACCCCCAACCGCACGCGCCAGGACGACGCTCCCTCCCCCGTCCGACTGAGAAAAAGAAACTTTCCAAGTTGTCCGCGCGCCCCCACCCCCATCTGGCCCTCTCCTGCTCCCTGCACTAACTTTTCCGAGAGGCTTTCGGGTCCACGCGGCCTCGGGCTCGGCGCGGGGAGTCCCGGCGGGGGGCGGGGGGCCCCGGGGGCGCGCGCAGCGTACCTGCCGGGCCTGACACTCGGCCTGACAGCTCGCGGCTGGAAAGCACCTCGCGGCCTGACGTCAGATCCCCTCTCCTCCCCCCGCGCCCTCCGCGCCCTCCCCCACCCGCCCGGAGGGAGAAAACAAACTTTGTGAGGAGCGCGACAAGCTGCGCCCACCCCCCGCGGGGCGGGCCGAAGGCGCCGAGGGGCTTCGCCCCGCCCAGCGCGCCCGGAGGGGGCGGGGCCGTGGGCACCTTCTTCCTGCGCCCACCCCGCCCTCAGGAATGCTGCATGGCCTCCCCAGAGCGGAGGTGGGAGCCTCGGCCGGGGAGAGCCCGCTCGGGGGCAGGAAGTGGCCCGGCCCTCCTCGTGGAGGGTGTTTCCGGAGCGCTTACTGTGCTCCTCGCCGGAGAGGGGTCGTTACCGAGGGGGAACTTCTGTAAATCGTGACTTTTGTCATTTCGCGCCCCCCACAAGATGTCCTGCCGGCGGTGCGATTGCTCCCGTTGCTTCGAGGGGAAACTGAGGCCGGTTAGTCCGGGCACTTACCCTCAGCTGGTAAAGGACTGGGCTCTGATGGGGACGCCTGTTACGACCTCAAGGGCCTGTAGAGTCTGGGAGGCCGCCTCCGACCTAAGCCCAAAAAACACATGGTCGGGCTCACAGGGGGCGGCCAGAGGTGAAAACTGCCAGTGCTTTGCAGCGACGCTGTGCGGGGCACTTCGTGTGTGTCATCCCGTCTCATCCTCGGGTGATGGGGTATGTGTTGTCCTTTGTAAGTCTCTGGCTTGTTCATGAGCCGCAGAGAGGTTCTTGATTTGCTTTTGTCACACAGTCAACCGGTGTCATTCAGCCCAGGTCGGTCGATGGTGAAGCCTGATCCCTTACCCGTTGTGCTCGGCCTTAAACCATCAGTTCAGGAGCTCCCAGAGTTCCTGTCTGGTTTTTCCTCTTCTGCCGGTTACACCCTACTCCAGAAGGTTTTCCTTGGCCTCCCCCACCCGGGTCAGTACACTCTTCCCCCGCTGTCTGCTGTGGGTACCACATACTGTGAAATACCTGTTAACCAATCTCCTAGGGCACCCCCACCCCCCCCAGCCCTGTACCTGGGTACGGCTGGGCCCAGATATCTAGGGCCCCTGAGCTTGTAAATCGCCTTGAAAACAGCTTTTGGTCTTAATGGCCCTTTAGCAAGGGAGAACTCGAGGAACAACACTCTTTAATTTTTTGCAAACGAGCCTTAAGCCAATCAGAACGCCAATTAAAAGATTGTTAAGGTTTCACCTGGACACCCCATAGAAGCCAGACTTCCTGCAAATGTTAAAAATCTCCTCACAGCAGCGGGTGAAATGTCAGTGGCACTGCCTGTTGCTCTCCATTTCACAGACAGGGAAACTGAGGCCCAGAGTGTGGGTCAGAAGCAATTTTCTTGGCCGAATAAATGGTGCTTCCCCCACAGCCCTCTGAAAGAAAAAGCCATGTCTGGGTTGCCTTAGGTAAGATACGTAAAACCAATGGGCCTTGGCCTCTAGGAAATGTATGGGACAGGGACCTTCAGAAGAGGGGAGCCCCAGGGGGAAATGGGTGCCATCAGGTGAGCCTGGAGAGGGGGCTCCGGTAGTGGCTGCTGCACTATGCGTTTTTCTCCTGTATGCCTAAGAGCCGCGCTGCCCTTTCTGGGGAAGCCACTGGGGGCCTGGGCTAGAGGCAGAGACCGCACCATAAATTGTGCCTGCAGCAGCCCCTTAGACCAGTGCTTCCCAAGTCTGGTACTAGATGAGGTTGGGGAAATGGAAGGGAGTGACTGCCTCCTCCTCCACCTGAGAGCTGCATAACAAAGACCTTCCTCCTGGAGGACGGGGTAGGGGTGAAGGGAGGCTGGTAGCGGGTCAGATTTTGCAGGTAAGCAAGCTTCACAGGTAAAGCCTTAGTGCAATTAGAGTTTGAGAATTACTGTGTAAAGTTTCTCAACTAGTAAGTATCAGAATTTAGCATGTGTGGATTCTCTAAGCCAGTAATTCCACTTCTAGGAATCTGTGTTTAGAAGTAGCTGTACAACAAAGATAAATGCTTATAGAAGATTATTCTTTGCAGAACTGTTCATTCGGGAAAATTGCAAACAGCTAAGTACCCCTCACCAGGAGCTGGCCCATTATAGCAACTCTGAGACCTCTCTACTACAGGCTCTTAAAATGGGGTAAGTTGGTGTACGCTAATGTAGGGGCATGGCCAAGGTGTGTTTATTGACAGCTTACAGTGTCCCAACATGGAGGGACTTTGGACATACTTGGTGAGAACTTCAGTGGGAAAACTTTTTCGAAGTGATAAGTTATTTTATTGTCATTTTTCTCCCCCCCACTTTCTTTTTTCTTTTCTTTTTTTTTTTTTGGAGACAGAATCTTGCTCTGTCTCCAGGCTGGAGTGCAGTGGGGCGATCTAAGCTCACTGCAACCTCTGCCTCGCGGGTTCAAGCGATTCTCCTGCCTCAGCCTAAAGGCGCCCACCACCATGCCCAGCTAATTTTTGTGTTTTTAGTAGAGACGGAGTTTTGCCATGTTGGCCAGGCTGATATTGAACTGACCTGAAGTGTCCACCGCCTCAACCTCCCGAAGTGTTGGGATTACAGGTGTGAGCCCAGCCTTCTCCCCCTCTTTCTAAATTAAAAAATACTGTAATAAGAAGCTCCCCCCACCTTTTTTCCCCGTGTTTGAAGAAACTGGGTCACTAAGGGAAGAAGAGACTTGCCTAATACGAGTTTGGGGTCCTGACCCCTGGGAGGGATCTGGGGATAGACTAGGAGAGGAAGGAGAGGTGGAAAGACATCCAAGCCGAGACCAACCTGGCTGCCCAGGTCATCTAAGTCAGTTCCCTGCCTCCGTGCCAGAAAAACCCAAACTGGAGACTCTTGGATATGAGGCTCCAGGTTCATCCTGCCAGTTTCTAGTGAACTTGGTGATCTCATTGGTTCAAATGAATAAATCCACTTAAAAAAAAAAAAAAAAAAAAAAGCGAGCCACTTCCTTTTTTTTTTTTTTTTTTTTTTTTTGAGACGGAGTTTCGCTCTTGTTGCCCAGGCTGGAGTGCAGTGGCAAGATCTCAGCTCACTACAACCTCCACTTCCCAGGTTTAAGCGATTCTCCTGCCTCAGCCTCCTGAGTAGCTGGGATTACAGGCATGCACCACCACACCCGGCTGATTTTGTATTTTCAGTAGAGACGGAATTTCGCCATGTTGGCCAGGCTGGTTTTCAACTCCTGACCTCAGGTGATCCGCCTGCCTTGGCCTCCCAAAGTACTGAGATTACAGGTGTGAGCCACTGCACCTGGCCACCGCTCTGTTTTTGATGGAAGTGGGGAAAGGCACCAGCATTTACTGAGAATCCACATGAGCCAAGTCGTGTCTCAGGATAAAGGAGAAGATGGGGTTATGTGGGGTAGAGGGAAGAGTCCAGCAAAGGCCAGGGAAAGTGGAAGTGTTCAGGAAACAACTGGATTGGGTAAGATGGAAGGGCTGTGAAGGCCAGCATAAAGAATTTGGATTTGGCAGTGTGGGCAGTAGAGAGCCCCAGCTGGTTCCTGCGGAGAGGTGGGGAGAGACCAAGGGAAGGTAGTTGGTGACTCAGCTCTGGGTAATTGAGGCCGGGCGGATGGAGACCCGCCTCTGAGATCTAGGGAGATTTGTGGCTGTTATGTGAGGTTCTGCATTTTCATCTAATGTTGGTAAGTGGAATTCCACATCTTCCTCCTGAAAAGTCTTGTAGTGTCTTGTTGGTCAACCACAATTTGCCTAGCTCTCTCGTAGTTGTTGGGTATTTACTCACGTAACTAATTCCTGAGTGCTCGCCTGTGTCTGGCTGTGTGCCTACAGCTGGAAAACCTACAGCCAACGTTAGTCCTAAAGGCTTTGGGCGACAGTGCCTTGTGGTGGGAAGGCTGTGGCCCTGGGACTTGGTTGCTAGCCAGGTGATATAGGATAATCATCCACACCTTCTGAGCCTCCCTTTTCTCATGTTGTGGAAATACAAGGCTTTGGTGAGAGTCAAAGAAAACAGGCACACCCTTTGTTTTATTGTGCCTTGCTTTTTTGCGCTTTGCAGGTACTGCGTTTTTTACAAAGTGAAGGATTTTGGCCACCCTGTGTCGAGCAAAGTCTACCGGCATTATTTTTCCAAAAGGATGCTCAGTCTGTGCCACATTTTGGTAATTCTTGCAATATTTCAAAGTTTTGTTGTTATTATTTCTAGTATGGTGATCTGCTATCAGTAATCTTTGATGTTACTATTGTAATTGTTTTGGGGGGTCATGAGTGATGCCTGTGTAAGATGGCAAACTTAATCCATCAATATTGTATGCGTTCTGACTGCTCCACCAACCAGCTGTTTGCAATTAGTAATCCTACAGTGGCCTCTAAGTGTTCAAGTGTAAGAATGTGTTGCAAATCTCTCACTTCACATCGAGAGCTAGAAATAATTAAGCTCGGTGAGAAAGGCATGTTGAAAGCCAAGATAGGCCTTTTTTTTTTTTTTTTTTTTTTTAGTTTTTAGTAGAGGTGAGGTTTCGCTCTGTTGTCCAGGCTGGCCTCCAACTCCTGGGCTCAAGTGATCCTCCTGCCTCGGCCTCCGAAAGTGTTGGGATTAAAAGTGTGAGCCACCATGCCCTGCCTCTGGAGTAGCGCTTTTAATTTCATGCAAGAACTATTGGCCAGGTGCGGTGGCTCACACCTCTAATCCCAGCTACTGGGGAGGCTGAGGCGGGAGAATTGCTTGAACCTGGGAGGCAGAGGTTGCAGTGAACTGACATCATGCCACTACACTCCAGCCTGGGCGACAGCAAGACTCTGTCTCAAAGCAAACAAAAACTATCTGGCTAGGTCTGATGGCTCATGCCTGTAATCCCAACACTTCAGGAGGCCGAGGCGGGAAGGTCTCTTGAACCCAGGAGTTTGAGGCCAGCCTGAGCAACATGGCAAGACCCCGTCTCAACAAAAAATAATCAGCTGGGCATGGTGGCAAATACCTGTAGTCCCAGCTACTTGGGAGGCTGAGGTGGAGGAAGGCTTGAGCCCAGGAGGCTGAGGCTGCAGTGAGGTATAATTGTGCCACTGCTCCAGCCTGCGTGAAAGAGTGAGACCCTGTCTCAAAAATTGGCCAGGCGTGGTGGCTCATGCCTATAATCTTAGCACTTTGGGAGGCCAAGGTGGGCAGATCACCCGAGGTAGGGAGTTCAAGACCAGCCTGACCAACATGGAGAAACCTCATCTCTACTAACAATACAAAATTAGCTGGGCTTGGTGGTGCGTGCCTGTAATCCCAGCTACTCAGGAGTCTGAGGCAGGAGAATCGCTTGAACCTTGGAGGCGGAGGTTGCAGTGAGCCGAGATCGTGCCATTGCACTCTAGTCTGGGCAATAAGAGTGAAACTGCATCTCAGGGAAAAAAAAAAAAAAAAAATCCTAAATTACTCTGCCTGTGCTCTAGAAATGGAGCAAGAAAGCCTGGATAATAGCACATCTGTTTACAGCATAGTGTACTGAATATAGGTCCCACTCTTGAGACCTACAGTTCAGAAAAGATTCCTTATGAAATATTACTGCTCATTGACACCTGGGCTTCATTGGAAGACTGGGAGTCTGCATTCGGACCCGGAAACAGCTAGGTATGGCATCCCTAATCAGAGCAGTAGAAATCAGCAGGTCTGAGTTGGCCATTGTGTGGCCAGGGAGCTTAATGAGCGTATTTTCTTCATTCTTTTTACTAGGGTCAGGGCTATAGGATGGAAGGGGATCAGATTTCATTTGTATGGTTTCATCCTTTTTATATGTGGGAATTTTCTTACCTCTCTGAATATCGTTTAAATTACAAGAGCAAATACACCATGTTCAGGATGGGAAGTTAAACCTTTGAGAGGCACACAAAGAAAAAGCGAAGACCCCCTCCCCTGAGCCCTCCCTTCAGCATTAGCAGTGATGACAATTAGGTGTATATTCTTTCTTTTCCACCATCAGATAAGTGCATGTAGATGTCCACACAGGTCCTGAGAGATACTGTCTTCCCTGTTGCTCTCTCTTTTTTATTTTGCCTCAATTTTCAATAGGTCTGTATTTAATACTTTCTACATAAACATCTCTGCAGTTGTGAGAATTTCCTGAACTAGATTCTCTGAAGTGGAATTACTGGGACCGACAGTATGGGTAGATATTGTGAAAGCAGATCACCAAAGTGTTCACGTGCCGGCGATTGTGGTGTTGGTGAGCTTGTCTTACCCAGTCCCCAGCCACAGCAAGTGTTAGCAATTTTGTGTTAATTAATCTTTCCTCATTTGATGGGTGAGGACTAGGCTAGGTTTTTTTTTTCTTTTTTTTTTTTGAGACGGAGTCTAGCCCTTTCGCCCAGGCTGGAGTGCAGTGGCGCTATCTCGGCTCACTGCAAGCTCCGCCTCCTGGGTTCACGCCATTCTCCTGTAGCCTAGGTTTTTAATCTGCATTTTTTATTAGTGAGATTGAACACCTTACAATTTCAGAATGACTGGACACTGGTCACTGTGAATCATTTCCATATCTTTTGCGGTCATAGTGATTTCTTTCTGATTTACAAGCTCTATTATACTAGTAAGGGTTCTTTTTGTTTGTTTGTTTGTTTCTTTTTTCATTTTTGAGACAGGGCAAGAGCTCTGTCACCCAGGATGGAATGCAGTCACTGCAGCCTTGACCTCCTGGGCTCAAGTGAGCCTCCTGCCTCAGCCTCCCAAAGTGCTGGGATTACAGGCCTGAGCCACAGTGCTGAGCTATGGTAAGGAGTCTCAACCCTGGTTTGTCATATTTGCTCCAAGTAGTTTTCCTTTTCTCTAAGATTATTGTTTGCCTTAAACTTTTCTAAAGTGTTTTTTAATTTTGGGGTTTAAAATTTTCACTTGGTCAAATGTCAGTCTTTGTGACGATACCCATTGCATTGAGTCTCAGAGAGAATACCTGATGTTTTCTTTTTGATTTTGTTTCCCAATGGCTTGTTTAACATTTAACCCTTTGCTGCATCTGGAATGTATTTTGGGTTGCACTGTGCAGTAAGAATCCTTACATTTTTTAAATTTTTTATTTTTGTCTGATTTTCTGAACTGCCAACATTTCTTTCTTTCTTTTTTTGTATCTTTAGTAGAGATGAGGTTTCACCATCTTGGCCAAGTTGGTATTGAACTCCTGACCTTATGATCCGCCCACCTCGGCTTCCCAAAGTGCTGGGATTACAGGCGTGAGCCACTGTGCCCAGCCACCATTTCTTATCTTTCCTTTTTCTTTTTTTTTTTTTTTTTTTTGAGACGGAGTCTCGCTCTGTCGCCCAGGCTGGAGTGCAGTGGCGCGATCTCGGCTCACTGCAAGCTCCGCCTCCCGGGTTCACGCCATTCTCCTGCCTCAGCCTCCTGAGTAGCTGGGACTACAGGCGCCCGCCACCTCGCCCGGCTAATTTTTTGTATTTTTAGTAGAGACGGGGTTTCACCATGGTCTCGATCTCCTGACCTTGTGATCCGCCCGTCTCGGCCTCCCAAAGTGCTGGGATTACAGGTGTGAGCCACCGCGCCCGGCCTCTTTTTTTTTTTTTTGAGATGGAGTCTCACTCTGTCACCCAGGCTAGAGTGCAGTGGCACAATCTCAGTGCACTGCAGCCTCTGCCTCCTGTGTTCAAGCAATTCTCCTGCCTCAGCCTCCCAAGTAGTTGGGATTACAGGTGCCTGCCACCACGTCCAGCTCATTCTTGTATTTTTAGTAGAGATGGGGGGTTTCACCATGTTGGCCAGGGTGGTCTTGAACTCCTGACTTCAAGTGATCCACCCACCTCGGCCTCCCAAAGTGCTGAGATGACAGGCATGACCACTGCACCCAGCCTTTTTTTTTTTTTTTTTTTTTTTTTTTTTTTTTTTTTGAGAAGGAGTCTCACTCTGTCACCCAGGCTGGAGTGCAGTGGCCAGATCTCAGCTCACTGCAAACTCCGCCTCCCGGGTTTACGCCATTCTCCTGCCTCAGCCTCCCGAGTAGCTGGGACTACAGGCGCCCGCCACCTCGCCCGGCTAGTTTTTTGTATTTTTTTAGTAGAGACGGGGTTTCACCGTGTTAGCCAGGATAGTCTCGATCTCCTGACCTCGTGATCCGCCCGCCTCGGCCTCCCAAAGTGCTGGGATTACAGGCTTGAGCCACCGCGCCCGGCCAACCCAGCCTTATCTTTCCCTTCTTCATGGCTTTTCCAAGGTGTTGAGTTCTTAAACATTATTTTTCATGGTATAACCCAAGGAGAGCTACCTTGATACTACTACTTTACAGGATGAAAAGACAGATTTTGGCTTGGGAAGGCCGAGGTTTCTGTAGTGAAAACGGGTATCTCCCATGAAGCAAATGAAGTGTGCCCTTTAAGGATCCTAGTTGCCCATATTCTCTTCCAAAGCCCTGGGAGGAGTCATGTTTTTATAAAATTTACAAAATTCAGAAATTTTAATTGTAATCATAATCAGTTAAGACAACGTTTGTTGTTGTTGTTGTTGTTGTTTTGAGATGGAGGCTCACTCTGTCGCCCAGGCTGGAGCGCAGTGGTACAATCTTGGCTCACTGCAATCTCTGCCTCCCAGGTTCAAGCAATTCTCCTGCCTCAGTCTCCTGAGTAGCTGGGACTACAGGCGTGTGCCACCACACCCTGCTAAGTTTTGTAATTTTAGTAGAGATAGGGTTTCACCGTGTTGGCCAGGCTGGTCTTGAACTCCTGACCTCAGGTGACCTCAGCCTCCCATAGTGCCTGGCCTCCATTTCCATTTTTATAGTTTTAATGATTGAAAGAATTTTCCATAGACTAGCTTCTAACTATGATCATTTTAAACCTCGTTTGTCTTACTTTACTCATGTACTTCTGGTACAGAATTATAGGACACCTATATATCATGATCCCACCTCTGCTCCTGCAACTTTGTGCCATGGCAGCCTTTCCTGTATCAGGACAGTTATCTATATTTGAAGTGCCCATGGAATTGCAAACCACATAAATAGATAAACCCAAAGTAAACGTATTCCAAACTCAACCCTTGGCCAGATCCAAAAAAAGTCTGAGGCAGGAAGATCACTTGAGCCCAGGAGTTTGGATTTTTTTTTTTTTTTTTTTTTTTTTTTTGAGGCAGAGTCTCACTCTGTCGCCGGGGCTGGAGTGCAGTGGCCGGATCTCACCTCACTGCAAGCTCCGCCTCCCGGGTTTACGCCCTTCTCCTGCCTCAGCCTCCCGAGTAGCTGGGACTACAGGCGCCCGCCACTTCGCCCGGCTAGTTTTTTTGTATTTTTAGTAGAGACGGGGTTTCACCGTGTTAGCCAGGATGGTCTCGATCTCCTGACCTCGTGATCCACCCGTCTCGGCCTCCCAAAGTGCTGGGATTACAGGCTTGAGCCACCGCGCCCGGCCAGGAGTTTGGATTTTGATCAGCCTGGGCAACATGGTGAAACCCCGTCTCTATAAAAAAATGTAAAAATTAGCCAGGCATAGGCCGGGCGTGGTGGCTTACGTCTGTAATCCCAGCACTTTGGGAGGCCAAGGCAGGTGGATCACGAGGTCAGGAGATCGAGACCATCCTGGCCAACATGGTGAAACTCCATTTCTACTAAAAATACAAAAATTAGCTGGGCGTGGTGGCGAGTGCCTGTACTCCCAGCTACTCGGGAGGCTGAGGCAGGAGAGTCACTTTGAACCTGGGAGGTGGAGGTTGCAGTGAGCTGAGATCACGCCATTGCACTCCAGCCTGGGCGACAAGAGCAAAAACTACGTCTCAAAAGAAAAAAAAAAAGGTCAGACATGGTGGCTCACGCTTGTAATCCCAGCACTTTGGGAGGCCGAGGCGGGTGGATCATGAGGTCAGGAGTTTGAGACTAGCCTGGCCAACACAGTGAAACCCCCTAAAAATATAATAGTTAGCTGGGCATGTTGGCAGGCGCCTGTAATCTCAGCTACTTGGGAGGCTGAGGCAGGAGAATCACTTGAATCTGGGAGGCGGAGTTAGCAGTGAACCGAGATTGCACCACTGCATTCCAGCCTGGGCTACAAAGCTAGACGCCATCTCAAAAAAAAAAAAAAAAAAAATTAGCCAGGCATGATGGTGCCCACCTGTGGTCCCAGCTACTCAGGAGGCTGAGGCAGGAGAATTGTTTTTTTTTTTTTTTTTTTTTTGAGATGGAGTCTTGCTGTGTCACGAAGCTGGAGTGCAGTGGCACGATTTCAGCTCACTGCAACCTCCGTCTCCCAGGTTCAAGAGATTCCTCTGCCTCAGCTTCCTGAGTAGCTTGGACTACAGGTGTGCTCCACCACACCTGGCTAATTTTTTGTCTTTTAGTGGAGACGGGGTTTCACCATGTTAGCCAGGATGGTCTCGATCTCCTAACCTTGTGATGGCAGGAGAATTGTTTGAGCCCAAGAGATCAAGGCTGCAGTGAGCCATGATTATGCCACTATACTCAAGCCTGGGCAACAGAGCAAAACCCTGTCTCCAAAAAAGAAGGGGAGGGAGTTTTATTCTACCAGGAAGGTACTTGAGAAGAAACGCTTGAGTTTTCTTTATTTTCTCGATATAAAATGATAGTGTAAAACCACTGTCATATGAAGGACAATAAAAAATGTTCCCCCAAAAGTAGGAAGGCCAGGCATCATGGCTCACACCCCATTTTGGGAGACTGAGCTGGGCAGATCACAACATGGGAAAACTCCATCTCTACTAAAAATACAAAAATTAGCTGAGTGTGGTGGCACACGCCTGTAGTCCCAGCTACTCGGGAGGCTGAGGCATGAGAATTGCTTGAACCTGGGAGGCGGAGGCTGCAGTAAGCTGAGATCATGCCACTGGCACGCCAGCCTGGGCGACAGAGCAAGACTCTGTCTCAAAAAAAAATAAGGAAAAAAAGAAATGTTCCAGGCATTCAAATAATTAAAATACTATGTTATCTATCTGGATTTTGTGATGTGATATTTGGTCAACTTTTAAAAATTTATAATCTGCTATAATTTCTTTTCCTTTTCTCATTTTGAATAAACATTCACGTTTATGCCAGATTTTGTATATTTAATTTTACATTCTTTTTCTAAATGGGGGCTCCAAAAATTATAGAAGGTTCGGGTCCCATGAAACCTGGATCTGTCTTCAACCATTAGGATGAGTATGTTGTCAAAGATAAGCCATAACCTTTTAGAATATCTAGTTATAACTTGTCTCTTCTGGCCCTTTGGAAATTGGAATATCTTATCTTTTATTCTGATTTATTTTTTTCTTCTTTCATACAGTCATATCTACATACCGTGATTTTGACACTAAAATAAAACTTACTTTTTTTTTGAGACGAAGTCTTACTCTGTTGCCCAGGCTGGAGTATAGTGGCATGATTTCGACTCAAAGCCTCCGCCTCCCGGTTTAAGTGATTCTCCTGCCTCAGCCTCCAGAGTAGCTGGGATTAACAGGCGCAGGCTACCACCGCCAGCTAATTTTTGTATTTTTAGTAGAGATGTGGTTTCACCCTGTTGGCCAGGCTAGTCTGGAACTCCTGACCTCAAGTGATCCGCCCACCTCGGCCTCCCAAAGTGTTGGGATTACAGGCATGCCGAGCCTAAAATAAAACTTGGAAATGGATCATTAAGTGAAGGGCAGTTTATGTACTGTGTTCTTTACCTTGGCTTTTTCACTTAGCAGCATGTCTTGGAGACCTTTCTCTGTCGCTACATGAAGAGCCTCCTCATTTTTTTCAGCAGTTGTCCCTAGGCCCTTACGTGGCTATCCCGCTTCCGTCTGATGATTCTCTTGTTAATTGTCATTTGGATTTTGATGCCGGAATTGTTATCACTGTCAGTGCTGCAGTAACTTTGCACATATATCATTTCACATGAGTATGAGCCTGTCTGTAGGAGAAATTCTCAGCATTTGCATTCCCATCAGCAATGTATGGTAGAAGTTTAGGTTGGAAATAATGTTTTTCAGATTTTTCTTTTGTTATGGTAAAATGGACATAACGTTAAATTTGTCATTTTAACCATTTTCAGGTGACATTAAGTACATTCATATGTTATACAACCACCTGCCATCCATCTCCAGTACTTTTTCATCTTCTCAAACGGAAACCCTGAACCCATTAAGTAGTGACTCCCTATTCTCTCCTCCCTGAAGCTGCTGGTAACCCCTCTTCTCCTTTTTATCTCTCTGAATTTTTTTCTTTTCTTTTCTTTTTTTTTTTTTTTGAGACTGGAGTTTTTGCTCATGTTGCCTAGGCTGGAGTGCAATGGCAGGATCTCAGCTCACCGCAACCTCCGCCTCCCGGGTTCAAGCGATTCTCCTGCCTCAGCCTCCTGAGTGGCTGGGATTACAGGCATGTGCCCAGCTAATTTTGTATTTTTAGTAGAGATGGGGTTTCTCCATGTTGGTCAGGCTGGTCTTGAACTCTCCACCTCAGGTGATCTGCCTGCCTCAGCCTCCCAAAGTGCTAGGATTACAGGCATGAGCCACTGCGTCTGGCTGAATTTTTTTCTTTTTATTTATTTATTTTTAATAAAAATGGGGTTTTGCTGTGTTGCCCAGACTGGTCTCAAACTCCTGGCCTCAAGTGATCTGGGATATAGGTGTAAGCCACTGTGCCTGTGCCTGGTCTTTTTTTTTTTTTTTTTTTTAAGGAAACAGAGTCTTCTGGCTCTGTCACCCAGGCTAGAGTTCAGTGGCACAGTCATAGCTTATTGTAAACTTGAGCTCCCAGGCTCAAGGGATCTTTCTGCCTCAGCTTCCTGAGGAGCTGGGACTATAGGTGTGCGTCGTTATACCCGGCTAATTTTTAAAATTTTTTGTAGAGCTGGGGTTTCATGATGTTGTCCAGGCTGTTTTTTGTTTGTGTGTGTGTTTGAGACAGAGTTTTGCTCTTGCCCAGGCTGGAGTGCAGTGGCGCAATCTCGGCTCACTGCAACTTCTGCTTCCCAGGTCCAAGTGATTTTCCTGCCTGAGCCTCCTGAGTAGCTGCGACAATAGATGCCCGCCTACGCCTGCTAATTTTTAGAGTTTTTAGTAGAGACAGTGTTTTACCATGTTGTCAAGGCTGGTCTTGAACTCCTGACCTCAGGTGATCCACCCACCTCAGCCTCCCAAAGTGTTGGGATTACAGGTGTGAGCCACTGCACCTGACCAATTTTTGTATTTTTTAGTAGAGATGGGGTTCCACCATGTTGCCCAGCCTGATTTCAAACTCCTGGCCTGCCTTGGCCTCCCAAAATGTTGGGATTACAGGTGTGAGCCAGTGTGCCTGGCCTGGAATTTCTTTGATGACAGCTGCGCCCTGATAGTCTCATTTTTCCATTGTACTGGAAGGTCTGGGTCCCTGGGAGCTGAGTGGAGCATGAAGGCCTGAGTGAGCTCTGTGCCTTGCTGACGGTGTTCCCAAGCTGAGTGGAAGAAGAAGACTAAGGGTCTGGACATCCTCAACACTGAGTGTATTACTTACTGTATAACCCTTCTGTTGTTGCTGTCTTCTCCCTCTCCTGTGCCTGGTGTCCATCAGTCCAGGACCTTCTGTATTCTTTGGAAAATTCTGATCTCTTGGCAGGGTCTGGGTTGCAGCCTTCGTAGGATCTAGGAGTCCACTGCTTTTTTTTCTGTTTTCTTTTTCTTTGACACCGAGTCTCACTGTGACGCGATCTCTGCTCACTGCAACATCCGCCTCCCAGGTTCCTGCGATTCTCATGGCTCAGCCTCCCGAGTAGGTGAGATTACAGGCGCCCGCCACCACAGCTAGCTAATTTTTGAATTTTTAGTAGAGACATGGTTTTGCCATGTTGCCCAGGCTACTCTTGAACTCCTGTGCTCAAGTGATCCACCTGCCTCGGCCTCCCAAAGTGTTGGGATTAAAGAATAGAGAAAAGGGCCAGGCGTGGTGGCTCACGCCTGTAATCCCAGCACTTTGGGAGGCCGAGGCGGGTGGATCACAAGGTCAGGAGAGCGAGACGATCCTGGCTAACATGGTGAAACCGTGTCTCTACTAAAAATACAAAAAATTAGCCAGGCGTGGTGGTGGGTCCCTGTAGTCCCAGCTACTTTGGGAGGCTGACGCAGGAGAATGGTGTCAACCCGGGAGGCGGAGGTTGTGGTGGCAGTGAGCCAAGATTGTGCCACTACACTCCAGCCTGGGCGACAGTGTGAGACTCCGTCTCAAAAAAAAAAAAAAAAAGAATAGAGAAAAGGGAGGCACAGAGGGGCTAAGTAACACCTGAGGTTATAAAACTGGTCATTGGAGGAGGTAGGATTTTATTCCTGAAAGGTTAATGGTAATATTATCTTCTCCATTTCTGACTCTAGTAATTTCAAGTCTTTATTCTTTTTTCTTGGTCAGTCTAGCTGAAGGTTCGTCAGTTGTTTTGACTTTTTTCAAAGAACCAACTTTTGGTTTTATTAATTTTCTCTATTGTTTTCTGTTGTGTTTCATTCATTTCTGCCCCAGCATTTGTTGCTTTTCCTCTTGTGTTTTGCTTACTTTAAATTTAGTTTGCTCTTCTTTTCTAATTTTTCTGGTATCTTTTTTTTTTTTGAGACAGAATCTTGCTCAGTCGCCCAGTCTGGAGTGCAGTGGCACGATCTCGGCTCACTGCAAGCTCCGCCTCCCGGGTTCCCGCCATTCTCCTGCCTCAGCCTCCCAAGTAGCTGGGACTACAGTAGGCGCCCGCCGCCACGCCCGGCTAATTTTTTGCATTTTTAGTAGAGACGGGGTTTCACCGTGTTAGCCAGGATGGTCTCAATCTCCTGACCTCAGGCCGGGCGCGGTGGCTCAAGCCTGTAATCCCAGCACTTCGGGAGGCCGAGGCGGGCGGATCACGAGGTCAGGAGATCGAGACCATCCTGGCTAACACGATGAAACCCCGTCTCTACTAAAAATACAAAAAAAAATTAGCCGGGCGTGGCGGCAGGCGCCTGTAGTCCCAGCTACTCGGAGGCTGAGGTGGGAGAATGGCGGGAACCCGGGAGGCGGAGCTTGCAGTGAGCCGAGATCGCGCCACTGCACTCCAGCCTGGGCGACAGAGCGAGACTCCGTCTCAAAAAAAAAAAAAAAAAAAAAATCTCCTGACCTCATGGTCCGCCTGCCTCGGCCTCCCAAAGTGCTGGGATTACAGGCGTGAGCCACTGCGCCCGGCTTTTCTGGTATCTTAAAGTGGAAGGTTAGATTATTGATTTACTTTATTTATTTATTTATTTATTTATTTATTTATTTATTTATTTATTTATTTGAGACAGAGTCTTGCTCTGTCGCCCAGGCTGGAGTGCAGTGGCGCGATCTCGGCTCACTGCAAGCTCCGCCTCCCGGGTTCCCGCCATTCTCCTGCCTCAGCCTCCGGAGTAGCTGGGACTACAGGCGCCTGCCGCCACGCCCGGCTAATTTTTTTTTTGTATTTTTAGTAGAGACGGGGTTTCATCGTGTTAGCCAGGATGGTCTCGATCTCCTGACCCCGTGATCCGCCCATCTCGGCCTCCCGAAGTGCTGGGATTACAGGCGTGAGCCACTGCGCCCGGCCGCCGGCTAATTTTTTGTATTTTTAGTAGAGACGAGGTTTCACCGTGTTAGCCTGGATGGTCTCAGTCACCTGACCTCGTGATCCCCACTGCCCCCCCGCCTTGGCCTCCCAGAGTGCTGGGATTACAGGCGTGAGCCACTGCACCTGGCCTATAATCTTCATTAAAAAAAAAAAAAGAAGGCACTTATGGGCCGAGCGCGGTGGCTCATGCCTGTAATCCCAGCATTTTGGGAGGCCGAGGTGGGCGGATCACCTGAGGTCAGGAGTTCAAGACCAGCCTGGCCAACATGGTGAAACTGCGCTTCTAAAAATAGAAAATTACCCAGGCCTGGTGGCGGGCACCTGTAATCCCAGCTACTCCGGAGTCTGAGGCAGGAGAATCGCTGAAACCTGAGAGGCAGAGGTTGCAGTGAGCCAACGTTGCAGTGAGCTGAGGTCGTACCATTTTGCACTCCAGCCTGGGTGACAGAGCAAGACTCCGTCTCAAAAATAAATAAATAAAAATTAAAGAAGAAAAAAAAAAGCATGTATGGCCAGGCATGGTGGCTCATCCTGTTATACCAGCACTTTGGGAGGCTGAGGTGAGGATCAGTTGAGCTCAGGGGTTTGAGACCAGCCTGGGCAATGTAACAACACCGCGTCCCTACAAAAAATAAAAAAATTAAGCCAGGTGTGGTGGCTTGCGCCTGTAGTTTCAGCCGTTCCAGAGGCTGAGGTGGGAGGATTGTTTTGAGCCCAGGGGTGTGAGGCTGCAGTAAGCCCCGATTGCATGACTGCACTCCAGTGTGGGCAATAAAGCAAGACACTGTCTCAAAGGAATAAAAAGGCATTGATAGCTGTGAATTTTCCTTCAAGCACTGCTTTAGCTGCATTTCATAAATTTTAAGCCTTTTTATTCATGTCATAATATTTTCTAATTCCCTTTTGGATTTCTTCTTTGAATCATTCATTATTTAGAGTATGTTGTTTAATTTCCACGTTTCACGTATTTGTGAGTTTCCCAAATTTCTAATTTCTTTATAGTGTCCTCACAGAACACACTTTGTATTATTTGAATCCTTTTAAATTAATTGAGGTTTGTTTTATGACCTAGCATATGGTCTTTCCTGGAGAATGTTCCATGTTCACTTAAGAATAATGTGGCCCTGGCACCGTGGCTTATGCCTGTAATCCCGGCACTTTGGGAGCCTCAGGTGGGAGGATCCCTTTAGTCCAGAAGTTTGAGACCAACCTGGGCAACATAGTGAGACCCCATCTCTACAAAAAAATAAAAAAATTAGCTGGAATGGGACATGCTTATACTCCAAGCTACTTGGGAGGCTGAGGTGGGAGATAACCTGAACCTGGGAAGTTGAGGCTGCAGGGAACTGTGATCACACTTCTCCACTCCAGCCTGGTTGACAGAGCAAGATCCCATCTCAAAAAAATGGAAAAAGAAAAAAGAACCTGTATTCTGTGGTTGTAGGGTGCGGTGTTCTGTAGATGGGCGTTAGGTCTAGGTGGTGTAGGGTGCAGTGTTCTGTAGATCGGTGTTAGGTCTGGGTGGTTGGTAGTGTTGTCATGTGTTCAAGTCTTCTGTTTCCTATTGATCTTCTGCCTACTTGTGCTATCCATATTGAAAGTGGGAGTTGAAGTCCAACTGACTGTTGTTTCCTCCCTTCATTTGTCAGCCTTTGCTTCCTGTATTTTGGTGCTCTGCTGTTTCCATATATGTTTAAAACGTTATCTCTTTTTGATGGAATGACCTTTTTAAAATTATAAAATATCCTGCTTTAGTAGGAAATACTATCTTAGACCCAGACAATCTTGACTCCCGAGTCCATACTCTCATGCCCGTCCCAACTACCCTGTCCCTGAAGGTGTGACCTCTGGTATTTCTCCACCTCCTGTATCCTCATTCATTTTGGATTCATCTAAGTGATCTTTGTCAACTTGGTCTTCCTGCCCTGGATCTTGATAAGACCAGCTGAAATTTTATTCCGTACTCTGAGGAAGTCCTCAGCCCTTCCCCAGATGCCTATAGATTCTAGAAGTTCCCACTCTCCATCATCTTGGCCTCTGGGGCCTGCTTGCCTGCAGCATACCCTGGTGCTGTGTAGTTGCTGTGGCTTGAATGTGCCCCATGAGCGAAGTTCATGTGTTGTAAACTTAATCCCCAATGCAATAGTGTTGAGAGATGGGACCTCTAAGAGGCTCTGCCCTCATGAATGGATTAATGCTGTTACCACAGGAGTGGATTCCTGGTAAAATGTTGCGTTCAGCACTCTCTTGCCTTCTCTCCTGTGTACTCTCTCACCATGTGAGGCCTTCCACCATGTGATGAGGCAGCAAGAAGGCCCTCATCAGATGTAGTTCCTTGATCTTGGACTTCCCACCCTCCAGAACTGTGAGTCAAATAAACTTCTCTTCATTATTAGTTACCAGTCTCAGGTATTCTGTCATAGAAGCACAAAATGGGCTAAGTTGATAGTTTCCACAGTTCAGTCTTTCCCCTTCATCTCTGCCAGGCTCGCCTTAGACTCTGCAGTCACCAAACCCTGGTAACACAAGTGAATTGAGCCCTTTAGTGCTGGAGGATGAGAGGAAAGGCACACTTGACAAAAACGCAGAGATCAGTTTCCATGTTCTCCATCCTTGGGCATCTTCGAGGCCCTGGCTTTGCAGGGTTTGACTTGGCCCACCAGTACGCAGCCTCCTGTCACTATCCAGCTCCTGACTCTGGTCTCCTCTTCTGTGCATTTCCCAGCCCTCCTTCCCTCTCCCCTTTCCTCTCTGGAGCAAAAACACTTCTCTCCCTCTGCTTCCTGCAGAGCCATTTAACAGCTGCTTTTGTTGTCTTTGTTTCTTTGGCCCCTCAAGGGTCAGGCTCTAACTGTCTTCCTTGGTTAAGCCCAGAGTAATTTAGTAAGAGGGATATGAGGCAGTTAGATAAGAAAACTTCCCACCTGGCTTTCCATGCTGGCTTTTTCTTTTTTTTTTAGACAGGGTCTCACTGTGTCACCCAGGCTGGAGTGCAGTGGTGCGATCTCAGCTCACTGCAACCTCTATCTCCCAGGTTTAAGAGATTTTTGCCTCAGCCTCCCAAATAGCTGGGATTACAGGTGTGTACCACCACACCCAGCTAATTTCATGCTGGCTTTCTTGTTCCAACTTTCTACTGTGGTTGGGTGAAATATTTTATTTATTTATTTATTTAAAGACAGGGTCTGACTCTGTCACCCAGGCTGGAGTGCAGTGGCGCAATCAATGCTCACTGCAGCCTCCACCTCCTGGGCTCAAGCAATCCTTCCGCCTCAGCCTCATGAGTAGCTGGGACTATTGTTGGCATTTCCTGGACATTTTGATGATTGGTGGGAGAATAAATTTTTTTTTTTTTTTGAGATGAGTCTTCCTATGTTGTCCAGGCTGGTCTTGAACTCCTGAGCTCAAGTGATCCTCGTGCCTCAGCCTCCTGAGGAGCTAGGATTACAGGCAGGAGCCATCACACCTGTTAGGAGCAGAATATTTGAAGTCAGGACTTTTCCAGAAGAGTATGACAGATTTGTGATTCTGAGGGAATTATCAAACTGAGGCCCAGGCAGGACTCACAGTAAGTCAGTGGTGGAGCCTCTGCCCTGGGATGTATCTTGACTTCGGCGAGCCCTGAGGTGGGTGTACCTTGGGTCATTCCCCCACCTTCCCTGAGCCTAACTTCCCATCTGGAAAGTGGGTAGCAGCACTGTCTCTTCCTGAGGCTGTCATGAGAGATAAGCAACAAAATACTCCTGCCATGCCCTGCCGGTGACTTGGCAAGCAGTAGGGAAAGTTACAGCACCTTCACTAGTCACATTTGATGACTTCTGTAATTATCTGATGCGTTTGTTTTTAAAAATTTATTTTTTGAGACAGGGTTTCACTCTGTCGCTTAGGCTGGAGCGCAGTGACTCAATCTCAGCTCACTGCAACTTCTGTCTCCCGCCTCCGCTTCCTGAGTAGCTGGGACAACAGTGCATTGTACCATGCCTGGCAAATTGTATTTTTTGTAGAGATGAGGTTTCACCATGTTGCCCAGGATTGTCTCAAACTCCTGAGCTCAAGCAACCTACCCACCTTAGCCTCCCAAAGTGCTGGGATTACAGGCATGAGCCACCGCGCCTGGTCGGTCTGATGTGTTTCACAAATCAGTGTGTATGTAGCCGGGCATGGTGGTGGGTGCCTGTAATCCTAGCTACTTTGGAGGCTGAGCAGGAGAATCACTTGAGCCTGGGATGTGGAGATTGCAGTGAGCCGAGATTGTGCCACTGTACTCCAGCTTGGATGGCAGAGCAAAAAAAAAAAAGTGTGGGAGTGATTCACACTTGTTGCCCAGGCTGGAGTGCAATGGCATGATGTCGGCTCACCGCAACCTCTGCCTCCCGGGTTCAAGCAATTCTCCTGCCTCAGCCTCTCAAGTAGCTGGGATTACAGGCATGCGCCACCATACCCAGCTAATTTTGTATTTTTGGTAGAGTAAGGTTTCACTATGTTGGCCAGGCTAGTCTTGAACTCCTGACCTCAGGTGATCCACCCGCCTCAGCCTCCCAAAGTGCTGGGATTACAGGTGTGAGCCACCACGCCCGGCTGTGTGTGTGTATTTTATATGAGAAAGACTAGTTTCTGTAGTAAGTCAAATTGACAGAGAATATTTACATTTTACATGGAATAGCAGGAAGCACCAAAGAGAAATCTGTCCTTTTTGGTTGAGGACAAAGCATATGTCCACGCAAAATATTTGTATATGAATATTCATAATAACCTTATTCATAATAGCCCCAAACTATAAGCAACCCAAATGTTTATCGACTGGTAAAAGGGTAAATACAATCTGTCTATACAGTGGAATATTTCTTGGCAATCAAAACTATATTTGCACACAATAACATAGGCCAATCTCACAAATATGCTAAGTGAAAGAAGCCAGACACAAAATAATAAATATTGTGGCCGGCGCGGTGGCTCACGCCTGTAATCCCAGCACTTTGGGAGGCCGAGGCGGGCGGATCACAAGGTCAGGAGATCAAGACCACGGTAAAACCCCATCTCTACTAAAAATACAAAAAATTAGCTGGGCGCGGTGGTGGGCGCCTGTAGTCCCAGCTACTCGGGAGGCTGAGGCAGGAGAATGGCGTGAACCCGGGAGGCGGAGCTTGCAGTGAGCCAAGATCGTGGCACTGCACTCCAGCCAGGGGGACAGAGCGAGACTCCGTCTCAAAAAAAAAAATAAATAAATAAATAAATAAATATTGTATGACCCATTCATACAAAATTTTAGAAAAGCCAAAGAAATTTATAGAGAGTAAATCAGTGGTTTCCTGGGGTGAGGGGTGGGAGAACGGCTTGATTTAAAGAGGGGCATAAAGGAACATTTGCCAAAACTAATTTTATTATGCCAATAGAGTGGGCACATTATATGGGTTTTCTTTTTTTTTTTTTTCTTTTTTTGAGACGGAATCTTACTCTGCTGTCAGAGCTGGAGTGGAGTGGCGCGATCTTGGCTCACTGCAAAAAAAAAAAAAAAAAAAAATTATTTTTAGTTTTGACACAGTCTCTGTTGCCCAGTCTGGAAGTTGAGTGGTGCAATCACCGCTCACTGCGGCATCAACCTCCCAGGTTCAAGGGATTCTCCTGCCTCAGCCTTCCAAGCAGCTGGGACTACAGGCGTGCACTAACATGAAAGGGTTTTTTTTTTTTTTTTTGAGACAGAGTCTCACTCTGTCACCCAGGCTGGAGTACAGTGGCACAATCTTGGCTCACTGCAACCTCCGCCTCCCGGGTTCAAGCGATTCTCTTGCCTCAGCCTCCGCAGTAGCTGGGAATACAAGTGCATGCCACTACACCCAGCTAATTTTTGTATTTTTAGTAGAGACGGGAGTTCACTATGTTGGCTAGGCTGGTCTCGAACTCCTGACCTCATGATCTGCCTACCTCAGCCTCCCAAAGTTCTGGGATTACAGGTGTGAGCCACCGTGCCCAGCCAGTGGATTCCCTTCTTAAAGGCAGATTTAGATCTGACTTTTCCATTTTCCTTTTTTTTTTTTGAGACAGAGTCTCTCTCTGTTCTCTCTCTGTTGCCCAGGCTGGACACAATCTTGGCTCACTACAACCTCCACCTCCCGGGTTCAAGCAATTCTTCTGCCTCAGCCTCCTGAGTAGCCGAGACTACAGGTATGTGCCAGCACGCTTGGCTAATTTTTGTATTTTTAGTAGAGACAGGATTTTACCATGTTGGCTAGGCAGGTCTCCAACTCCTGACCCCAAATGATCTGCCTGCCTTAGCCTCCCAAGTGTGAGCCACTGCACCTGGCCTCATTTTTCATTCTCAAAGGTGAGGAGTGCTTATAATTCTGTTTCTGAGGATCTCCATCCTTAGAGCAGGAGAAACTATTGGAGGTTTTTGGCTGGGGTAGTGATGTTGTCAGATAGACTTGGAAAGTGCAACCTGAAATGGCCCTGTGGAGGGTGGAGGAGAGGGTCAGGAAGGCCAGTTAAGAGGCCATTGCAGGTCGTGTAGTTGCATGCTTGACATTTATGCATTTTTCCATATGTGAATTATGCTTCAGGTTTTGTTTTTGTTTTTGTTTTTGTTTTGGAGAGTCAGAGTTCTGCCATGTTGCCCAGGCTTGTCTTGAACTCCTGAGCTTAAGGGATCACCTGCCTCAGCCTACCAAAGTGCTGGGATTACAGGCGTGAACCACCGCGCCCAGCCCATGCTTCAATTTTTTGAAAAAAGACTATCACAGCTGAGCATGGTGGTGGCTGCCTGTAATCCCAGCAACTCAGGAGGCTGAGTTCGGAAGATCACTTGAGGTAAGGAGTTTGAGACCAGCCCCTGTAACGTGGCAAGACTCCATCTTTATTTAGGGGAAAAAACAAAAAACTGAAAATCACAGTGGTCCATGTAAAGTTTAAAGCTCAGATAAAGGGGTTCTGGGCCCAGTGGGAACAGTATGACAAGTCTGGTGACTTGGGCAGGATTCTGGCTTAGAGCTTTCCAGAGTTTGAAGAGGGATTGGGTGAAGGTAGAGGCCAACATGGGGAGAAAATCACGTCACACTTAAGAACTGAAGGTGGAAATGTCTGAGTGAGACTTAGGAGCCGTTGCTGAATGAACAAACTGACTCTGTAGCTCTGGGGGTCCTGCTAGGAAGGGGAGCCAAGTGAAGGCCTGACACCCATCCTCAAGTGTTGTGGCTCGGGGAGCTGGGACGGCCTTCTTGGACCACTTGGGGAAGGCATGGAGGGTCTCTGTGGGAGGAAGTCATTTCTTCATATCCCCTCCCTCCCTCAGATACTCTCCTTGCCTGTTTGTCTCTTCTCACAGATATGTCTGGGGCTGGGGGTACAGTGTCCCAGTGACAAGGATCTGAACCACCTGGCTTTGAGTCTGGTTCTGATGTTCCCTAGCGGTATGATTGAGCCTGGATAGGTTGCATTGCCTCTTTGAGCCTCTATTTCCTCATCTCTCAAGTGAGGATGATATCCTGTTTGCTGGCATATGACTCACTTACCCCTTTTCCCCCTTTCTAAAAAATGCCTTCTGCAATTTAATTTTAATTTTAATTTTTGTTGTTTGTTTTTTTGAGACACAGTCGCTGTGTCACCCAGGATGGACTGCAGTGGCACAATCTCAGCTCACTGCAGCCTGGACCTCCCAGACTCCGATGATCCTCCCACTTTAGCCTCTTTAGTAGCTGGGACTTCAGGCATGCACCTCCATGTCTGATTAATTTTTATATTTTTTGTAGATATGGGGTCTTGCCATGTTGCCCAGGCTGTTCTTGAACTCCTGTGCTCAAGTGATCCGCCTACCTTGGCCTCCCAAACTGCTGGCATTGCAGCTGTGAGCCACTGTGCCTGGCCTGTTCTGCAGCTTCCCTGCTGTCTTTTCTTTTTTTTGGGACAGAGTTTTGCTTTTGTTGTCCAGTGCAATGGCATGATCTCGGTTCACTGCAACCTCCGCCTCCCAGGTTCAAGCGATTCTCCTGCATCAGCCTCCCAAGTAGCTGGGATTACAGGCATAGGCCACCACATCTGGCTAATTTTTTGTATTTAGTAGAGATCTGGTTTCACCATGTTAGTCAGGCTGGTCTTGAACTCCTGACCTTAGGCGATCCACCCCCTTCGGCTTCCCAAAGTGCTGGGATTACAGACGTGCACCACTGCGACTGGCCTTTTTTTTTGAGACTGAGTCTTGCTCTGTTGCCCAGACACTCCACTCACTGCAACCTCCGCCTCCCGGGTTCAAGTGATTCTCCTGCCTCAGCCTCCCCAGTAGCTGGGTTTTACAGGCGCCCGCCACCACGCCCAGCTAATTTTTATATTTTTAGTAGAGATGGGATTTCACCATGTTGGCCAGGCTGGTCTGGAACTCCTGACATCAAGTGATGCACCCGCCCCAGCCTCCCAAAGTGCTGGGATTACAGGTGTGAGCCACCGTGCCCAGCATTCCTTACCTTCTTATAACATGCCCATATTGTGGATGGAAGCGAATGGTACAAAGTGGGGCCCTTGGGCACCCCAGGCTGATTTAGACTCTTGAGGGCTTAATAGGCCTGGGGCTGCTAGTCCCTTGAGATTGCTTCCTGGCATCTTGCAGCTTGGGGGACCTTACTGGTGCTGAAGAGGCCATGCCTGTCTGGGAAAGCAGACAGGGTCAGGAATTCTGAGCATCGCGGCCCAAATTCGCTGTGTGACCTTCGTCGTCCCCTAGTGGTGAAGTGTGGCAACATCGTGTCTGGCAGGAACGGGTTGTGTGGCTTTGTGCCAGATTTTGTTGACTTTTGCAGCAGGTGCTGGGTAGGAATTCCCTCATATTTTTTGCATTGTGGCTTGCTTTTTAGTTGCTGTTATTTGCTTGGGTGCAGTTCTCTTATTTGCTTTTACACCATTATATTTATTGAACGGGGCTTCATTCAATAAATGCAAATCCTGTGTGTTTTCTTACTATATACACGTTGAACATCCCTGATCTGAAAATCCTAAGTCTGAAATGCTTCAACATTTGAAACGTTTTGAGCACCAACATGGCGCCACGCATGGAATACTCAATTCACCAGGTGTGATGGGTCACAGTCAAAACTTTGTATTGTGCACAGAATGATTAAAAATAATGTATACCAGCCTGGGCAACATGGTGAAACCCCGTGTCTACAAAAAATACAAGAATTAGCTAGGTGTGGTGGCACACACATGGAGCCACAGTTACTTGTGGGGGCTGAGGCAGGAGGATTGCTTGAGCCCAGGGGATCAAGGCTGCAGTGAGCCATGATCATACCATTGTACTCCATTCTGGGCGACAAAGATAGACTGTCTCAAAAAACAAAAAAACAAAAAAACCCCAAAAA
Source organism: Rhinopithecus roxellana (assembly GCF_007565055.1). Taxonomy (NCBI): domain Eukaryota; kingdom Metazoa; phylum Chordata; class Mammalia; order Primates; family Cercopithecidae; genus Rhinopithecus; species Rhinopithecus roxellana. The sequence goes on along the minus strand of NC_044561.1, from coordinate 108,936,675 downwards.
GATCTCACAGAGGCATTTGCGACACGTTCCATCTGGCTCCACATCCTTCTCTTTACCTTGCCCCAATCTCTAGCCCTGAGACCATGGGCAAAGTTCCTCCTTCACTTTGGCTTTATTCGTTTTTTGAGACAGAGTTTCACTCTGTTGCCCAGGCTGGAGTGCAGTGGTGTGGTCTTGGCTCACTGCAACCTCCGCCTCCCAGGATCAAGCGATTTTCCTGCCTCAGCCTCCTCAGTAGCTGGGATTACAGGCATGCGCCACCATGGCTGGCTAATTTTGTGTTTTTAGTAGAGACGGGGCTTCTCCATGTTGGCCAGGCTGGTCTCAAACTCCCGACCTCAAGTAATCCGCCCGCCTCGGCCTCCCAAAGTGGTGGAAGTACAGGCGTGAGCCACCGCGCCTGGGCAATTGGCTTTGTTTTTTCATCAGTTAAGGGTGATGACCAGGGTTCCTTCTGAATTGCAGATAAACCTCCATCAGTTTTTGTGTCCTTTCTCCATCCGTCCTTATTGAGGTTTATTCATCAGGTAGGACCCTGTTAGTTTCAGGTACTGTCTTATATAAGCTTCACTCCTCTCTTCCCAGTAAGGGTGGCTCCATCTTTTCCTTGTCCTCCTCACTTGCATATGACACACTGCATTCAGGACACAAGGTCATCACTATGTCCCCAGGCACCACCTCTAAGCCCCACCCCACCCTAGGAATCCACCCTTGAGGGTTTTGAATGGGTCCTTGGCTATGTGTGAAGAGTCCCTTGGGCAATTCTGCAGTGGTTAAGTCTGCATGTTTTAAAATTACACTGAAGTTTTTGGGCGATACTCTCATGCCTGGTCTTTTCTTCCTCACATTGCTTTTGATATGTAGCTCTGTTGATATGTGGACATTGAGTCCTGCACGGTATCCACAGTATGCGTTCATTACGTTTCACTTGCTGATTTTCCTCTTGATAGATACGTAGGTTCCCTTAAATTCCCTGCTACCGTCAGTGCTGCCTCAGTGAACATGTTCCTACCCCTTCTGGGCCTATGGACAATTCTCTGGTATTTGTTTCCGAGTGTGGAGTTGCTGCATCAGAAGGGATTTGCTTGCTCACAGGCGCTGCGTGGTTGCCCTCCTGCGCTGGTGCGCCAGTGTGTCCTCCCATCACCCATGCCTTAGACTTCTCTGCATCTTTTCCAATAGTGTTATCCCTCTCTCTAAATTTTGACAAGCTGATGGGCATAAAATGCCTTCTTATTTTTCATTTGCTTTTCTTTCTGACTGCAGTTGTTCCTTCATATCTGAAGGTTCTGCATCCATGGATTCAACCAACTTCTGATAGAAAATATCATGAGGCAGGAGGATCACTTGAGCCCAGGAATTTGAGACCAGCCTGGGCAACATAGGGAGACCGCTTCTACAGAAAAAAAAAAAGAAAATGAGCGGTGCGGTGGCTCACGCCTGTAATCCCAGCACTTCGGGAGACTGAGGCAGGCAGATCACCTGAGGTTGGGAGTTTGAGACCAGTCTGATCAACATGGTGAAACCCTGTCTCTACTAAAAATACAAAATTAGCCAGGCATGGTGGCGCATGCCTGTAATCCCAGCTACTCGGGAGGCCGAGGCAGGAGAATCGCTTGAATCTAGGAGGTGGAGGTTGTGGTGAGCCGAGTTCGTGCCATTGCACTCCAGCCTGGGCAACAAGGGCGAAACTCCATCTTAAAAAAAGAAAAAACCAATAAAAATAACAATACCACCAAAAAACAATACAGTAAGGCTGGGCGCAGTGGCTCACGCCTGTAATCTCAGCACTTTGGGAGGCTGAGGTGGATGGATCACCTGAGGTCAGGAGTTGGAGACCAGCCTGGCCAACATGGTGAAACCCAGACTCTACTAAAAATATAAAAGTTAGCTGGACATGGTGGTGTGTGCCTGTAATCCCAGCTAGTCTGGAGGCTGAGGCAGGAGAATCCCTTGAACCCAGGAGGTGGAGATTACAGTGAACCAAGATCACCCCACTACACTCCAGCCTGGGTGACAGAGTGAGACTTCATCTCAAAAAACAACCACCACCACCACCAAATACTTTCACAGACTCTGGTGTTTTCCCCCACCTGTCTATCTTTCCTTTTTTGTTTGTTTGTTTGTTTGTTTATTTATTTATTTATTTATTTATTTATATATTTTCAGAGACAGAGTCTCCCTCTGTCACCCAGGCTGGTGTGCGGTGGCGCGATCATAGCTCAGTGTATCCTTGAACTTCTGGTTTTCAGCGATCCTCCCACCCCAGCCTCTTTTCCTTTTTTGAAATGGAATCTCACTCTGTTGCCCAGGCTGGAGTGCAGTGGCGTGATCTCAGCTCACTGCAACCTCCACCTCCTGGGTTCAAGTGATTCTCCTGCCTCAGCCTCCTGAGTAGCTGGGACTACAGGTGTGCATCACCACACCTGGGTAATTTTTGTATGTTTAGTGGAGATGAGGTTTCACCATGTTGGCCAGGCTACTCTCGAACTCCTGACCTCATGTGATCCACCTGCCTCGGCCTCCCAAAATGCTGGGATTACAGGCGTGAGCCACCATGGCTGGCCTGATTCTCTGTTTTGTGTTTGGCTCTTGACCAAGCTGCTTCTCATAGCTGGCAACAATGGTTTTATGATCTCTTTGTTTATCAGGATGGTGGCGGTCTGTTTTTTATCTAGAGAGAGATGACAGGAAACCTGATTTGTTAGATTTTTTTTGGTCATTATTTTGTATGCTTGTGATCTCACGTCACTTAAGGAAACATTGAAAGGAGAAAGCCCATTGAGATGTGGATCAGTGAGTTTTTGTGTTTTTTTGGTTTAACTTGATATATGAATGAGATTGTAGAACTGAAGCTTCAAATCTCTGTGTCTATAAGAGTTTGAAATACTCTTCTACCACCATAATATATCAAATTAAATTATAATGTCTCTTAAATTTTAAGATCTAGGCCAGTCGCTGTGGCTCACACCTGTAATCCTAGCACTTTGGGAGGCCGAGGTGGGTGGATCACCTGAGGCCAGGAGTTCAAGGCCAGCCTGACCAACATGGTGAAACCCCAACTCTACTAAAAATACAAAATTAGCTGAGCATGGTGGTGCGTGCCTGTAATCCCAGCTACTTAGGAGGCTGAGGCAGGAGAATCACTTTAACTTGGAAGGCGGAGGTTGCAGTGAGCTGAGATCATGCCACTGCACTCCATTCTGGTGACAGAGTGAAACGCCGTACCGTATCAAAAAAAAAAAAAATTTAAGATTCATTTTGATTCTTTTATAGGGTCTAATGAGGCTGCCAGAAAGATAAGGAAACACAAAAATTTTCAGAAAATAAATGGAATTTCTAATGTTTTAAAAGTTCTAGCCTTTGGAGGAATAAAAAAGGAACCTGTCAGGTGTGATATGCGCTTGTAGTCTTAGCTACTCAGGAGGATCACTTGAGGCCAAGAGTTTGAGGCCAGCCTGCGCAACAAAGTGAGACCCCCATCTCTAACAAAAATTTAAAAATTGGCTAGGTGTGGTGGCACATGCCTGTAATCCCAGCACTTTGGGAGGCCAAGGCAGGTAGATCACCTGATGTCAGGAGTTTGAGACCAGCCTGGCCAACATGGTGAAACCCTGTCTCTACTAAAAATACAAAAAATTATACAGGTGTGGTGGCGGGTGTCTGTAATCCCAGCTACTTGGGAGGCTGAGGCAGGATAATTGCTTGAACCTGGGAGGTGGAGCTTGCCGTGAGCTGAGATCATGCCATTGCACTCCATCTGGGCAACAAGAGTGAAACTCTGTAAAAAAAAGAAAAACCACAAAAATTTAAAAATTAAGGCCAGGCGTGGTGGCTTACACTTATAATCTCACTGCTTTGGGAGGCCAAGGTGGGAGGATTGCTTGAGCCCAGGAGTTTGACACCAGCCTGGGCAACATAGCAAGGCCCCGTCTCTACAAAAAAAAAAAATTAGTCAGGTGTGGTGGCACAGGTCTATAGTACCAGCTGCTCAGGAGGCTCAGGTGGAAGAATTGCTTGAGCCCAGGAGTTCTAGGCTGCAGGAACTATGATCACACCACTGCACTCCAGCCTGAGCAAGAGAGACCCAGTCTCAAAAAGCTAGACAAATACTAGGAAGAAATAGAAAAATTTACAGTTTTACAATGATGTTGAGCACTTAAAAATGTATTTGGTGGTATTTAAAGTGTTCTTATTAAGTGTACGTATTTTGGCCGGGTGCGGTGGCCCACCCCTGTAATCCCAGCACTTTGGGAGGCTGAGGCGGGCAGATCACAAGGTCAAGAGATCGAGACTGTCCTGGCGAACATGGTGAAACCCCGTCTCTACTAAAAATACAAAAATTAGCTGGATGTGGTGGCATGTACCTGTAGTCTCAGCAACCAGGAGGTTGAGGCAGAAGGATCGCTTGAACCTGGGAGACGGAGGTTGCAGTGAGCCAAGATCGTGCCACTGCACTCCAGCCTGGGAGAAAGAACGAGACTCTGTTTCAGAAAAAAAAAAAAAAAAAGAAGTGTATGCATTTCTTCTGAGATTCCTTTTCATGTTACCATTTTTTTCCTACTGCGTTGTTTTTCTGATTGAATTATTGAAGCTTTATATAGATTAGTGTTAACTCTTGTTTAGTTAAATATGCTGCAGATATTTCCTCCCAGTATGCATTTGGCTTTTCACTTTGCTTATGGTTTCTTTAGCCCTATAAAAATAATTTTGACTTCATGCATTTAAAACTGCCAGTCTTTTCCTTTGTGGCTTCTGGGTTTTGTGCTAGACTTGGAAAGTTCTGGGGGTCCTTTACTGCTGGCCTGCGGGTGCTGCAGGTCCTGCCCTGCCCTGCCCTCACCAGAGTGCTTTCCTCTTCCCTTCCTGTGGGTCACAGTAGCCCCCAGGCTAGTTCTGAAGCCAGTGAGGCTGGACTGGTCCTGACCTCTTCCCGCCTGTATGCGAAGCTCTTCTGTCTCGGGGTGGAGGTGGGGTGGGCTGTGACAGAATTGCACACTGGGGCTTGACATCTAGATGACACGTCCTTGCCTCCTTCCAGAAATGCCTTTGGTGCTGCAGTGGCTCTGCTGAGAGGACCTTATGACCCTGGTGTCTGGGCATGTGTGGTCTGTACCCTGGGACACTCTGAGACCCCCCTCCCACACCCTTGGGTCTGGCGGCATCGAATAGGTGGCTAGGCTGAGGGTCGCCCAGGGCCGTGTGTGTAGCTGGAGGACTGCAGCCTGTGGCCAGGGGTGAGAATGTGGTTGGGACCGAGTTTGGGATACTATTTGGGCCTGGTTTGGAGCTTGTTCGGGTCTCGCCCCTTCTAGAATTGATACCGGGGGCTTTTGGGGCTCCGTTTGGAGCCAGGATGAGGAGTTTCAGCCGGGCTCTGAGCAGGGCCTGGCGTTGAGGCCTGCGGGAGGTTAGGGCCTCCTGGTCAGGCACAGGGTCCCCTGGTGCTCAGCTCCCCCTTTGCTGAGTGCTTCAGCTGCCTGCACTGGGTGACTTCTGGAGAAGGCCTCAGGATCAAGCTGGGTCCACTCACCCGGGTCAGGTGGGGTGGGTCCGGCTTTCACTCTGCTCCAGGCCCGTTGGGTGACCCAGGCAGTCCCTACCCCTCTGGATTATCTGCTCAGTCATTCAGTGCTCTTTCTGCCCCTCTTAGGCCCCAGGCACTGCCATCAATGTCCCCATCATCCACTAGTAGCAGGGATCCCAGCCCTGCCCACCCTACGTACACAGGGGCATGGAAAGCTGTGGCCCCCGCGCTGCTGGTCCTGGGGCTGAACTCGCCCTCCAGCTGCCCAGGGCTGGGAAGCCCCTCGTTCCCACCTCCAACCCTGAGCTGCTGGGATGCCTGCCTCATTGCTGTTCCTGGAGGCTCCATGTTCTTCTGGAGGGCTGTGTGGCCTGCCCCCCAAGAGGCCTGGAACCGTCAATAGGATTAGCTGTGGTGATTCCCGTGGTCCTCCCTTTCCCACAAGCCCCGAGAAGGCCAACAGGCCCATTCCCTTCGTCCCCTGCCTCTGCTGGCCTCAGCTGAACATAGAGCCCACTTACTGGGGACTCTGGTCCCTAGAGGCTTCAGGGCCCATATGGCTGGAGGATACCCAGTCCTTCCCTGGGCCAGGGTGGGAGGAGCAGGGCAGTAACTGGGGATGGCAGGAGAAGGTGGGAGAGGATTTCAGGTCCGGAGTCCCCTTATTTCACCCCAGCCACACACACACAGACCAGAAGCAGTGCTCAGCCGTCTATTGGAGATTCTGCCTCCTCTGGGACAGATGTCCATGCTACCCGCAACTCCTGAGCACACTCTCGTGGCAGGTGGCGCGCTCTGGGTGGGTGTGCAGCAGTGGCTGGTCAGGGTGTAGAGGAGGGGACTGAGAGGGGACCTTGGTGAGCTTGCATGTGTGTGGGGATGCATGTGAGGGGGTGTAGGATCTCAGCACTCAGGGCCTCTTCTTCCTGGGGGGCACACAGAGCCCTTTCCTCCTCGGGGAGCAGCCCGGGAATGGGGTCTTCCCTCGGTGCCTCTAGGTCTTGCCCTCCAGCCCATGTCCCCAGAAGGTGGTCTTTCCTTGGAGGTGTCAGAGACTCCAGCCCAGGGCTCTGGGGTCACCGTGGGAATACCTGCCTCAGCTCGGCACGCAGTTTTCCTGGCCTGTTTCTTCCACTGGGAGCTGGGACCCTAATCCCTCAAAGGGGGGATCCCTGAGCCAAAGTCATGGGCAGGGAGCTGGTATGGACGAGTGTGTGCGGGGAGGGGTGACTGGCGGGGGCTGGAGTGTCCGGGGGCTGGGGTGGCCTAGTCGTCTTTATCCTTGGCGCCATGTTTGAGGATGCGGGTGAACTCCACATAGTTGAAGTTTCCTTTCTTATCAATGGGTGCCTCCCGGTACATCTCATCCACTTCCTCGTCCGTGAAGCGGTCACCCATGGTAGTGAGCAGCTCCCGGAGGTGGTCCTCATGGATAAAACCTGGGGGCAGGGGCAGGGTGGGTGAGAGCAGAAACTCGGGCTGAGACACACACAGCAGCCCCATCCCTCAGCCCCCTGGCAGCTCTTGCAGACCTAGAGGGGCTGGGAAGATACCATCTTAGTCTCTAGTCAGTCTGAGGAATGAGGACGAGGCAGGAGGGGTATGGGGATGCACGTGAAGGGGTGTCGGATCCCACGTGAAGGGGTGCCTGGGTCCTGTGGGGAGGAGTTGTGCAGTGGGACTGCCTCCAAGGTGTCACTTGGGGAACTTGAGGCTGTGAACGCTGGGTATGCCCTGTTTGAAGCGTGAACTCTGGAGTTCTGCTGCCTGGGTTGAAATGCTGATTCGCATTCTCCCTAGCTGTGTGCCTTTGGGCAAGGCCCTTAGCTTCCGTGTGCCTGTTTAATCTAGAAAACTGGGATGAACATGTTGCCATTCTGGTGAGGGACCGTGAAGGTAGTCAGGCCCGTGCAGGCCCAAGCAATGTTACCATGGCCATCATTACCCTGACATGTCCCTGGGAAAAATGAGCTGAGGGACAAAACGTCCGTTAGGAGATCTGAGGATGGGAGCCAGTTTCTATACCTTCTTGGCAAGAAAGGCATGAAATGGTTTGATTTCCGGAAAGGTCTAAAGCAGATGGAGAATGTGCATTGGGCCAGCAGGGGAGATCAAGAAGGCAGGAGCCTTGGGGCATGGGCTGTTCTGGCCTAGCCTTTGCGGGGACAATAAGGAGGTGGCCTGGCTTTTATAGTTCTGGTAACAGAACCTGGGAGATGGGTGATGTCTGTTCTGTCCCTTAGGGGCAGAGGCACGGAATGCCTGGGGTGGCCCTGGCCCCACTTGCATGCAGGGTGGTGGTAGGGGCGCCACGGACCTGAGGCTTCCTCGTCGAAGCAGGCAAAAGCGTTGCGAATCACATCCTCGGGGTCCGTGCCGTTCAGCTTCTCCCCAAACATGGTGAGGAACATGGTGAAGTTGATGGGCCCCGGGGCCTCGCTCATCATGCCCTCCAGGTATTCGTCTGTGGGGTTCTTCCCTGTGGCAGGTGGGGTGTTCCAGCCTGTGGTCCTGGGCCCTCTGTCCCCAGCTGGGGCAACTCCACCCCCGCTCCCCACCCCTGCCCTTCACGGTTCTGTGTGAGATGGGAGGTAGTGGGTTTTGTGAACTGGAAAGCATAGCGTTAGGGCAGCCACAGCAGTGGGCGCCGGGAGTCCCTGGCTGCTTCCACCAGTTTCCTCCTGTGGCCTGGATGTCAGCAGTCGGCAGTGCTCTCTAAAGTATAATAAAAACAACCCTCTGCAGACTGCTCACTGTGGCTGGTGGCCCACGTGCCTTATTGCATTTAACTCTCACCACCCTGTGAAATCAGCATTCTTACCCACGTCACAGGTACGGAAGCTGAGGCACAGAGAGGCCAGGCAACTTGTCCAGGGTCAGACAGCAAGTAAGGAGAAGACTTGAGTAGACCTGGCATTTGAACCCAGGCAGCCTAACTCCTAAGTCCAGACATAGTGCTTTGCTGTCAGACAGGCCTGGATTTGGATCCCAGCTGTGCACCTTGGTTTCCCCCATCTCTTAGGGGAATTGTGAAGACAATAAGACAGTATTTGCAAAAGGCTCATAGCAATGACTGGCACAGGCCTGTGGACTTTGGAATCAACTGCTGGGTTTCTATTGCAGCCCCACTACTTGGTAGCTGTGTGACCTTGGGTAAATTACTTAACCTCTCTGAGCCTCAGTTTCCTTGTTTGTAAAGAGGGAATGATAATTGCATCTGTTCAACAGGATTGCTTTGAGATTTAAGATAATACCTGCAGGGCTTATTATTAATATGATGATTATATTTGCTGCTCTTGTTTTTAACTTGAAGATGAGGGTGTGGCTCATCTGCAGACCCACTGATATGAGCTACAGACACGATGCATGTTTTTCTGGGTAGACACCCAGGGCTGTCATGAAGTCTCAGGGGCCTGGGTGCAGGGTGTGGCCTTGGAAATAGGAAGTTTTCATGTCCCTGAGTCTCACACACCCCGCTGTGTCCCCCTGGGATGGCCAGGGCAGCTGAGGCCCAAGAGGAGCTGTGACACCAGGACTCCTGTGGGGTACTTAAGCCCAGCCCCTTCTCTCACCAGGCTTCAGTCCTTCCATGAAGCTGGGAAGGCCCCAGATAAGAACCCTGGAGTTGGCAAGGCACGGTGGCTCACGCCTGTAATCCCAGTAGTTAAGGAGGCTGAGACGGGTGGATCACCTGAGCTCAGGAGTTTGAGACCGGCCTGGCCAACATGGCGAAACCCTGTCTCTACTAAAAATACAAAAATTATCTGGGCGTGGTGGCGGGCGCCTGTAAAACCCAGCTACTGGGGAGGCTGAGGCAGGAGAATCTCTTGAACCCGTGAGGCGGAGGTTGCAGTGAGCCGAGATGGTGCCACTGCACTCCAGCCTGGACAACAGAGTGAGACTTCGTCTCATGAAAAAAAAAAAAAAAAAAAAAGAACCCTGGAGTTTACTTCCTGCCAGGTGACCTCCTGGGAGAGGGAGGTTTCAAGTGAGCCTGGCCTGAAGCTGGGAGAGGTTTGGTCCTCAGGGCAGAGGGGCAGTGTGCTGTCAGTTCTCCCACTCAGGGTTGCCTGGTTCTCCCGCTCAATGCCTCGTGGGTAAACATCAGGGCCATGGCCCTATTTCACAGGAAGAGGCATGTGCACAGGGCTGTACCAGGGACTGACTCTCTGGCCCCAAAGCTCGAGGCTTGACTGTCATGGGGCTGTGTCCTCTGGTCCTGGACTCTCCCTCCCCCAGGGAGTGTCTGGTCTGGATGCTGTCACCCAGCATGAGGGGTGTGCGGGAACTGGGCTGAGAGTGGCTGGCTGTGGCCAGCACTTTGGGAGGGATGTCGGGGCAGGCCTGTGGGTTGAGGCATGGTCTCTGGAGGCCTTGTCTCTGGGCCTGTATTTCCCCATCTGCAGTAGAGAATTGGACTTGATTTTTGTATCCTTAGTTCTAAGGTCCTGATCTTGAGGAAGTCACTGGGACCAGAGAGGCTATGAGAGCCTGGGATGGATGACCTCTGAAGGAGGGGAGCTGGTCTGGCCTCCCCTCTAGGCCTCAGTTTCCCCATCTGTGCAGTGGACAGCCTGCAGTTCGCTTTCATTTAGATGCTGACCCTTTTTTTTTTTTGAGATGGAGTCTTGCTCTGTTGCCCAGGCTGGAGTGCAGTGGTGCGATCTTGGCTCACTGCAAGCTCCACCTCCCGGGTTCATACCATTCTTCTGCCTCAGCCTCCGGAGTAGCTGGCACCTGCCACCACGCCTGGCTAATTTTTGTATTTTCAGTAGAGACGGGGTTTCACCATGTTAGCCAGGATGATCTCGATCTTCTGACCTCGTGATCTACCTGCCTCGGCCTCCCAAAATGCTGGCATTACAGGTGTGAGCCACCGCGCCCAGCCAGCTGACCCCTTTCTTTCAATGAAATGATACCTGGCAGCCCAGTGCATAAATCTGCCTAAGACAGGCCCACTGTGGAGTCAGCCTCTCTACATTCAGACCCAGTGGTGGACCTGCTTTGTGCTTCAGTTTTCCTGTTGAACGGACTAAGTAATGGCAACTATTCTCTAAGGTGGACACCACGCATCTCACTACACAGGAGGGGCCCTGTAAATGATTGGCAGAGCCTGCCTGGCCCCATCCATCTCACCCCTGTCCCTGTCCCAGCTCACCCAGCGAGGCCAGCATGTCGTGCAGATCCTCCTTGTCAATGAAACCATCACGGTTCTGGTCAATCATGTTGAAAGCCTCCTTAAACTCCTGGATCTGGGACTGGTCAAACATTGCGAAGACATTGGATGTGGCCCGCTGTGGCCGCTTCTTGGTGGTCTTGGCTTTGGCCCGCTTGCTGGACATCTTGGCTTCTGGTGGGTGGGGCTTCCCTGCAGGAAGGGGTGGGGGTCGGGTGGCCCATGACTCTGGGCCAGGGAAACTTCCTGCCTCCCCCAGACCGGCTTTTAGCACTTGGGCCTGGCATTCAAGGCTACCCACGGATTTGGGGCTCCCACCAGCCAGTTCTTCACAAAAGCAGACAAGTGTGGGCTGTGCGATTCTGAACAACTTCCTCTGCCTCTCTGAGCCCGAGAGTCTTCATCTGGGACTTGGGACATGAGGAGTGCCCAGCAGTAGGGATTAACTGACCCAGTGCCAGAGAGTTCCTGGAACACTGCCGGGCATGGAGTCAGCTATTTTGGCTGTGACTGTTTGGGTAAAACACTTAGGATTGGGCTTGGTGCCAACCATTACCATGCTTTATCTCCTTTAATCCTTAATAGCATTTACACTGTCTGTCTCTCTTTCTGGTGACAAGGTGGGTCCACTCATGGGAGTCAGTGAGGGCTCTCCTGGGCTGCCATCCAGGCTCCCTGCCCCGCAGGAAGGAGCTGGATCAGCAGTCCTGCATTCCTGCCGTTCCTTACCCTCCCACTCCATCCCTCCACTGCCCGCCTGATGTTCTAGGAGGCTCTGGGCAGTCAAACCCCGACCTGCCCACCTCAGGGAGCTTGACCAGCCCCCCAATGGGGAGTGGTCATGGCCTGATCCTGGGTCCCACTGATTGTTCTCACTCCCCAGTGCTTATCAGGGAGTGAGGCTTGCTTGGGCTGAGAACCCCAGCTTCTTCACCCTTGCTTAGACCTGGCTTCTTAGCCTCCAGCCGGCCTCTTCTGTCCCATACAGACGCCGACCTACACCTGTCACTCTGAAGCCCTCGAAGGTTCCTGCCGCCCCTCAGAGCAAGTCTGGGTCCCTCATCCTGGCATTCAAGGCCCTGTGTGAGTCCCATTTGTGACCCACAATCCTGCCCTTCGGACCTCTGTAGTTCACTGGACACTCCAGGCTTTCCTCTGTGGTCCCTCCTCCCCTGTGCTCTTTCTTCTCCAGCCCAGTTCTTGAGACCCCCACCTCCTGGGGAGCTGTTCCCTGCACGCTTGCTTCCACAGTAAACAGTTAAAGATCTCTCTCCCTTGTGGGCCAGCATAGATGCCCCAGTTTACGCCAATCCCAGGCCATAGTGGGGCTGACAGATGCTTGTTTGATGAATGACTATATGAAGGCAACTACGGCCAGTCTGCTGCTTCCACTGTACAGATGGGAAAACTGAGGCCAGGCCTGGGACTCTTTCCCTGAACGCTTGTCACGGCTTGTGGGGATATGCGCCTGAAGACCCAGTGCCTCCTTCCCTTGGCTGGGGCAGTGGGCCTGGCTAAGGTTCCAGGACTGTGGCCCCTCTTTCCTCTGCCCGAACCCCCGGGCCCAGGGCCTCCAGGAAGCCTGCTCTGCCTGTTGTTCACCCTAGGCTGTGTGGTTGCAACTTGAGCTGTTTCCAGGCCCTCCTCCCATGACTCTGTTCAAGTCATTCTCGGTCCTTGGCCTTTGAGATCATCAACCCTGGACCAGGATCCTGGCCAGCCCCAGCTGGTCCCCAGGGCCATCACTGCCTGTAGTCATGAGACAGTGGCTACCTGTGTCCCAGGGACCAACACACCCAACCTTCAGTGTTTCTTGCATGGTTCAGGAAGGTAGACAGAAGTCCTTCTCAACCATGACCTGGATGGGAGTGCCATTGTACCCAGATGCTGGCCCCCTCCTCTCCCATGGTTTGGAGGGGCCTAATCCTTGCCTGAGTCCAGTGTTCTCGGGAACTTTGACTCCTGGTGCCCACAGAAGGCTGCATGCAGAGGGGCAGTGCACTGTGCCCAACAGAGGCTGTGATGGCCATTACTGTCCCTATGGCAGGCATGGCCAGGCCATCCACAGCTGGGTCTGAGCCCAGCTGGGCCCCTCTGCCTTCATAGCTACCCAGTCTGCACTCTCTGCCATGGTGTGGCTGGGGGCACTGTGCTTACAGGCTTGCACAAGGCCGCCATGTCCACCCCAGCAATCGTGGGAAGTGGTGGGCAGAGGCAGGGGTGCCCCCCATGGTGCAGCTAGAAAAACAGGCCCCAGAAGGGGAATGGAGTGCCCATGAGAGGGGGAGGGGCTACCTGGAAGCCAGGATTCCTGGGCTAGGTTTGGGTCAGTGGGGAGCAAACTTGGCTCCTGGTGCCCTCGAGGCTTGAACAAAACAGGGAGCACTGGTCCTTAGGCGGGCCTGGGGCAGCGGAGCAGGAAAGGGCTCTGTGTGTCCAGAGGCACCTTCTAGAACTGGTGGAGGAGTGAGGGGCAGGCATGGGTGGGGCCTTTAGTTCTGGGGCCATCGCTTCCCCATTCAGGGGCCCTGTACCCCAGGGATCAGCACTGATGCTTGGCCTGGCTGTGACGAGATGCCATGTCCCCCATCCTGGTGTCCAGATTCCCACCATAACAGAAAAGGCCAGGCTGAAGCCAGCACAGGGCAGTGCCCCCATGACCTCCAGCCCCTGGGGCTGGGCAGGCCAGATGCCTGCCTCTCGAGTGCACCTCATCTGAGGCTCCTCCTTAGAGCAGTTGGAGGGCTGGGAAGAGCAGGTATGGGGTTCTCCCAGGCCTGAGTCCTCGTCCTCCCCCCTAGGGGTGAGTCCATCAGGGCCCTCGGCAGACCTTCCCCACCCACAGGCGAGATGACCCAGAGAGGGGAAGCCTGGGTCCCTGCATACAGCACTGGCTGTGCCCTGGTCTCCGTCCCTCTCTCCTGGCCCAGGGTGTGGAGATGGGAGATGGGGAGGGGACACGGATGCTGTGGGGGCATGGAGCCCCACAGGGCTGTTTCTCCATCTGTGACACACATGCCTTTACTGGGTCTGGGGTACTGGTGACGGCAACCCCCCTCCCCGGCATCCTTGCACCCAGGCTTCCCAGCCCCCCTGGAGCTCTGGGCTTGGCGTCTCTAGCTCCTTAGCAAAGGGGCAGGGCCTGGACGACGGCCTTCCCTTGCTGCAGGACCACTGCTTCCCAGAGGCCAGAGCAGCCTTCCTGCTGCCCGGCCCCTGGCCAGAGTCCCTGTCGGCCCCTAACACAGGCGCTGCCCCAGCTTACCCCGCGATCTGTGCCCAACAGACCCTACCACATCCCAGTCCGTGGGGCCCGCCTCTGTCTCCCGTGACAGCCGGGTTGGGCCCGGGCCACCTTTCATCTCCAGCCCTGGGCAATCAGGCCCATTCTGAAGACCCCTGGGCCCCGGCTCCCACCTGGTGCGGAGAAGGTGCTCGGGCTCGCTGGGTGCGTGGAACTGGGCCGGCCGTCGGGTCGGGACTCCAGGCGGGGGCGGGGTGTGGCGGCCGGGCCTTACAAGGCAGAAGAATGCGCGCGGGGCGGGGCCACGGGGCGGGGTGGAGGGGCCCTCGGCTGCCGTCCGGCCTTATTTGGCCTCGGCCCACGGGCTGGCAGGCGGGGGCGCTCTAGGGTGAGCCCCCCTTCCTTGCTGTGCCAACCCTGGCTGCACAGAGGGCCTTATAGGGAAAGGAGGTGATGGGGTGAGCAAGCAATGGTAGTAGGGGAGTGGGGGTTCGCTCTGGGCTGCCCCTTCCCCTCCAGCGAGGCAAGCGGAACGTCCAGCGCCGCTTCCCCAGAGGCCTCCCGCTTGTGTGGGCCGTGGGAGCGCAGCCGTGGGAACGGCTCTCGGTGGGGGGAGGGCAGAGGCAGTGGGTGAGGGAGTCCCCAGGGACCCCAATGCGTGATGACTCGCTCTGTCCACATCAACGGCCACCCACCAGAGCGGGACCGAAGGACCCACTCGGGAAGCACTGGTTTCGTGGAGGGAAATACGATGAACAAGTAGCTCAGCGGCCTGGGGCCTCGAAGGAGCGGGGTCCTGGGGGGCTCGTGGGCTGTTCTGCAGGGTGCTGTGGGCAGTGACATTGGGCAGACAGGAGGTACGGGGGTGAGGGCTCCTGGGCTCAGGGTCACCAGCAGCAGGAGGATGGGGGCGGGAGCCGGAGGGGCTGAGAAGGAGCAGGGACCCCTCGGTGGCTCCCCATAGGCCACGTGGGGTGTCGGAGGGTTCTGAGCAAGGAGTGACGACCTGGCTTGGGTTTTGACGGAATCCTTTTGGGTGATGTGTTGAAAATAGCGCAGAGGGGGCCGAGTCCCTGAGCAGGGGACCAGTGAGGAGCGACCCAGCAAGGATCAAGGTGATCCGGACCAGCGGGGAGGCCGAGGGACGAGTGCAGAAACTGTTTCCGAGGTGCAGCCGGGAGGATCTGCGGGTGGATTGGAATGGGTGTGAAAGAGAAGGGTCAGGGTGGACCCTGAGAGTTTTGATCTGAGCGACCAGAAAGATAGAGCTACCATTTTCTAAGATGGGTTTGCTGTGTGGAGCAGTTTAGGGATAAGAAACTCTATTTTGGACAAATTAATTTTTAAAAACTTTATTTTGAAATGATTTCAGACTTAGGATAAAGTTATAAGAACTGTGCAAAGAACCCTGTATACCTTCATCTGGATTCTCCATTTGTTACCATTGGGTTTTATTATATTTTCTTCTTGCTTTCCATATACATATACATATATATAATACATATACATACATTTATATTTATTTATTCCCACCCCCAACCATTTCAGAGTTTCTTCCATACATATGTCCTGTTATCTCGACGTGTTTCAGTGAGTACTTCCTAAAAAGGAGATTCTCTTAAATAAGCCTAGTACAATGATAAAAGTCAGGACAGTTTTCACATTGATTTAATGACCTAATTCAGGTCGTGCCGGTTATCCCAATAGTGTCCTTTAGAGGAATTTTTTCTGGTCCAAGAGCCAAAGTAAGATCATTTGTCATCACGTTTCTTTAGTATCCCTGTTTTAAATTTTATTTTTTGATTGTGGTAAAATATACATAACATAAAATTACCGTTTTCAGCGTTTTTAAGTGTACAGTTTGGTGGCATTAAGTGCAGTCACTTTGTTGTGTAACCATCACCACCATGCATCTCCAGAGCGCTTTCATCTTCCCCAGCCGAAACTCCCTGCCAGTTAAACACTAACTCCGCCTTGCCGCCTCCACCTTGCCCCTTCTCCCCGCCCTGGTGGTCTTCATTCATCTCTGTTTTCTGTGAGTTTGTCTAGTCATTGGAGTCTCATATAAGCGGAATCATAGAGCATTTGACCTTTTGTCACTGGCTTCTTTCACCCGGCATAATGTTCTCAAGCTCCAGGTTCATCCATGTTTAGCGTATATCAGAATTTCTTTTTGGGGGTGGGGGGGTGAGATAGGGTCTCACTCTGTTGCCCTGGGTGGCATGCAGTGGCACAATTATAACTCACTGCAGCCTTGACCTCCTGGGCTCAAGCAGTCCCCCTGCCTCGACCCCCTCAAGTAGCTAGGGCTGCAGGCATGCACCAGCACACCCAGCTAAGTTTTCTACTTTTGTAGAAACAGGGTCTCCCTGTGTTGCCCAGCCTGGTCTCAAACCTCTAGCCTCGAGCAGTCCTCCTGCCTGGACCTTCCAAAGTGCTAGGATTATAGGCCTGAGCCACTGTGCTTGGCCCTGGCTAATTTTTTAAAAATTCTTTTTGTAGAAATGGGGTCTCGCCATGTTGCCCAGGCTCTCATCCTTTTTAAGGCTGAATAATACTCCATTGTATGCATGTTTTGTTTATCCATTCATCATGGATGGACACTGGTTGCTTCCACTTTTTGGCGATTCTGAATAATGCTTCCGTGAACGTGGGTCTCTTCAAGTTCATGCTGTTGTTTTTTTAACCTGACATTGTGAACATATAAGTCTCTGTTTTCAATTCTTTTGGGTATATGCCCAGAAATGGAATTGCTGGATCAAATGGTTATTCTATTTTTAACATCCCGAGGAACTGCAGTAACTGTTTTCTGTAGTGGCTGTACCATTTTCAATTCCCATCAACAGTGTACAAGGGGCCTGGTGTGGTTGCTCTTGCTTGTAATCCCAGCACTTTAGGAGGCCTAGGTGGACGGATCACTTGATGCCAGGAATTTGAGACTAGCCTGGCCAGCATGGTGAAACCCCATTCTCTACAAAAAATACCAAAATTAGCCAGGTGTGGTTGTACATGCCTGTAATCCCAGCCACTCGGGAAGCTCAGGCAGGAGACTCACTTGAACCCGGGAGGCGGAGAGGTTGCGGTGAGCCGAGATTGTGTCGCTGCACTCCAGCCTGGTGGACAGAGTGAGACTCGGTCTCAAAAAAAAAAAAAAAAAAATCTTTGCCTATTTAAAAGAGCTGTTTTTTAAATTTTGTTTTGTTTTTTAAGATTCTAGGTGTTTTAAAAATATATTTTGGATATTAATCCCTTGATATGATTTGTAAATACTTTTCTTATTCTACAGGTTTTCTGTATTTTAAAGAAAAGCTTAAATTGTTATCTTTTATAAACCATAAAATTCACCTATGAAATGCACAATTCAATGGATTTAGTGTATCTACAAAGCTATGTAATCAGCACTACTATGTAATTCCAGAACATTTTAGTAAGTAATCCCCCAAAGAAACTCTGTACCTGTCAGCAGTCATTTCTCATTCTCCTCTCATCCCAGCCCCTGGAGACTATGGATCTACTTTCCCTCTCTATCAGCTTGTTTACTGTAGAAACTTGTTTTTGTGTTTTGAGATGGAGTACTTGCCCTGTCACCCAGATAGGAGTGCACGGGGCTCACTGCAACCTCCGCCTCTTGAGTTCAAGTGATTCTCCTGCCTCATCCTCCCTAGTAGCTGGGATTACAGGCACCCGCTACCACGTCCAGCTAATTTTTGTATTTTTGGTAGAGATGGGTTTTCACCATGTTGTCCAGGCTGGTCTCGAAATCCTGACCTCAAGTGATCTGCCTGCCTCAGCCTCCCAGAGTGCTGGCATTACAGGCGTGAACCACCACGCCTGGCCAGCTTGTTTCCTCTAGAAACTTCAAACAAATGCAGTCATACAATGTCTGGCTTCTTTCACTTAGCATAATGTTTTCAGGGTTCATCTGTGTTGTAGAATGTCCCAGTACCTCAGTCTTTTTCATTCCAAATAGTATTCTGTTGTATGGCTATATGCTGCATTTTGTTTTTGCGTTTGTCAGTTGATAGACATTTGGGTTGTTTCTACTTTTTGCCCGTTATGAATATGGTACTGTGAACATTGATCTGCAGGTTTATGTGTGGATATACGTTTTCACTTTCTCAGGTACATAAGAGTGGAACTGCTGGGTCTTATGGTTACACCTCTATGTTTAACCTTTTAAGGAACTTCCAAACTATTTTGCACAATGTTGTACCATTTTGAATTCCCACTGGCAGTGTATGGTTCCAGTTTCTCTACTTCTTCACTAATACTCGTCTGTCTTTGTGTTAGAGCCAGGGTCTCACTACGTTACCCCAGGCTGGACTTGAACTCCTGGGCTTAGCAATCCTTCCACCTCAGCCTCCCAGGTAGCTGGGACCACAGCTACCTGGTCCTGTTTGTCTTTTTAATTCTAGTCATCCTATCGGGTGTGAAGTGGTATCTCATTGTGGTTTTGATTTGCATTTGTCTAGTGACTGAAGATGTTGAGCATTTTTCACATGCTTATCATTGGAGATTTGTGTGTCTTCTTCAAAGAAGTGTCTATTTAGGCTGGCCGTGGTGGCTCACGCCTGTAGTCCCAGCACTTTGGGAGGCTGAGGCAGGCAGATCACCTGAGGTCAGGAGTTTGAGACCAGCCTGGCAAACATGGCAAAACCCTGTCTCTACTAAAAATATAAAAGTTAGCTGGGGGTGGTGGTGGGTGCCTGTAGTCTCAGCTACTCGGGAGGCTGAGGCACCAGAATCACTTGAACTCGGGAGGTGGAGTTTGCAGTGAGCCAAGATCGTGCCACTGCACTCCAGCTTGGGCAACAGAGTGAGACTCTGTCTCAAAAAAAAGTATCTATTTAGATCCTTTACCTATTTAAAAATTTGTCTTTTGATTTTGAGCTATAGAAATTCTTCATATATTCCAGCTGTTGCACCCTTATCAGACACATGGGTTGGAAATATTTTCTCCTATTATGTGGGTTATCCTTTCACTTTCTTGATAGTGTTCTTTGAAACACAAGTTTCTTTTTTTTTTTTGGAGACAGAGTCTTGCTCTGTCACCCAGGCTGTAGGGCAGTGGTGCGATCTCGGCTCACTGCAACCTCTGCCCCCTGGGTTCAAGTGATTCTTCTGCCTCAGCCTCCCGAGTAGCTGGGACCTGGCTAATTTTTGTATTTTTAGTAGAGACGGGGTTTCACTATCTTGATCAGGCTGGTCTTGAACTCCTGACCTCGTGATTCTCCGGCTTCAGCCTCCCAAAGTGCTGGGATTACAGGCGTGAGCCACTGCGCCCGGCTGAAGCACAAGTGTTTTTAACCTTGAAGTTTAGTTTATCTGTGTTTTCTTTCTTCTTTTTTTTTTTTTTTTTTTGAGACGGAGTCTTGCTCTGCCACCCAGGCTGGAGTGCAGTGGCCGGATCTCAGCTCACTGCAAGCTCCGCCTCCCGGGTTTACGCCATTCTCCTGCCTCAGCCTCCCGAGTATCTGGGACCACAGGCGCCCGCCTCGTCGCCCGGCTAGTTTTTTGTATTTTTAAGTAGAGACAGGGTTTCACCGTATTAGGATGGTCTCGATCTGCTGACTTCGTGATCCGCCCGTCTCGGCCTCCCAAAGTGCTGGGATTACAGGCTTGAGCCACCGCGCCCGGCCCCTATCTGTGTTTTCTTTGGTTGCTTGTGCTTTCGTGTCATACCCAAGAAATCATTGCCTAATCCAAGGTTATAAATGTTTACACTTCTGTTTTCTTTTAAGAGTTTGATAGTTTTAGCTTTCAGGTTTTTTTTTTTTTTTGAGATGCAGTCTTGCTTTGTTGCCCAGGCTAGAGTGCAGTGGTGCGATCTCGGCTCACTGCAGGCTCTGCCTCCCGGGTTCACGTCATTCTCCTGCCTCAGCTTCCAGGGTAGCTGGGACTACAGGCGCCCGCCACCACACCCAGCTAATTTTTTGTATTTTTAGTAGAGACGGGGTTTCACTGTGTTAGCCAGGGTGGAGTTTTCAGGTCTCTAACCCACATTGAGTTAATTTGGTATATGTTGCAAGGTAAGGGTCCAGCTTCCTCTCTTTTGCATTTGGATATCCAGTTACACTAGCACCATTTGTTGATACTTCTTTCCCCATTGAATACCCTGGCACTATTGTCTAAAGTCAGTTGTCCATTAATGTATGGGTTTATTTTAGACTCTTAATTCTGTTTCATTGATATATATGTCTACCCTTATGCCAACGGTAGTACACAAGATTGTGTACTATACAATCTTGATTATTTATTTTTTGAGACAGGGTCTTTCTCTGTCACCCAGTCTGGACTACAGTGGTGTGATCACAGCTCACTGCAGTCTCAACCTCCTGGGCTCAAGTGATCCTTCTGTCTCAGCCTCCTGAGGAGCTGGAATTATAGGCACGTGCTACCACACCTGGTTAATTTTTGTATTTTTTATACAGATGGAATCTCACTGTGTTGCCTAAGCTGGTCTGAAACTCTTGGGCTCAAGTGACCCTCCTGTCCCAGCCTCCAAAAGTGTTGGGATTATAGGCATGAGCCACTGTGACCAGCCTTGATTACATTAGTTTTGTAGTAAATTTTACATTTTCATATGAATTTTAGGGTCAGCATCTCAATTTCTGCAGAAAAGGGAGCTGGGATTTTGATAAGGGTTGTGTCAAACCTGTAGATTAATTTGGGGGAGTGTTGCCATCTTACCAATACTAAGTCTTCCAATCCATGAACATTGGAAAATAAGTAATTTGTGGTGTGCTCCTTTGGGACTGTGAATATTCTGTTCCTCATAAACATTTCAACCAATACTTTTTTTTTTTTTTTTTGAGACAAGAGTCTCGCTTTGTCGCCCAGCTGGAGTACAGTTCATTGGCGATCCCAGTGCAACCCTTCTCCCTCAGCCTCCCATGCAGCTGGGATTACAGGTGCACTCCATCACTCCCAGCTACTTTTTGTACTTTTAGTAGAGATGGGGTTTCACCATGTTGGCCAGGCTGGTCTTGAACTCCTGACCTCAGGTGATCCACCTACCTTGGCCTCCCAAAGTGCTGGGATTATAAGCATGAGCCACCGCACCCAGCCACCAGTACTTTTAACATCCATGGATGATTCCATTATTACAATATGATGGTTGCCAAATGGTTCTTTTCTTTTGAGACCTAGTTTCACTCTGTTGCCCAGGCTGGAATGCAGTGGTGGGATCTCAGCTCACTACAACCTCTGCCTGGGTTTAGGGGTTTTAAGCAGAGGGTGATGCAGCCAGTCAGCATTTTGAAAATTCCCCTTGGCCAGGTGCGGTGGCTCACACCTGTAATCCCAGCACTTGGGGAGGCTGAGGTGGGCAGATCAAGAGGTCAGGAGATCAAGACCATCCTGGCTAACACGATGAAACACTGTCTCTACTAAAAATACAAAAAAAAAAAAAAAAAAAAGAAAGAAAATTAGCCGGGCATGGTGGTGGGTGCCTGTAGTCCCAGCTACTCTGGAGACTGAGGCAGGCGAATGGCATGAACCCGGGAGGCGGAGCTTGCAGTGGGCCAAGATCACGCCACTGCACTCCGGCCTGGGCAAGAGAGCGAGACTCTTTGTCTCAAAAAAAAAAAAAAAAAAAAAAAAAAAAAATTCCCGTGGCCACCATATGGTAGGGCCAGGGGCGGCAGTAGAGTCCACACCAGCTTTTAGATCAGCCACAGATTCAGATGGGCAGGAGACTGTTAGAATTTCTGTTGTAAAGCCCATTCCACTGCTGGTGCTAGAAATCTCATCTCAGTGGGTCTGTCCTCCACAGCATTTGCCATGCAGGCTCAGCATGGTACTTGGCCATCAGGCTCCTGGTGACAGTAGCTTTGTCCTACTGTCCTCTCTATAAGGTCTGGGCGCCCAGTGCTGTTCCCGGTGTTAGCTGAGTCTTCTCTGTGCTGACTATGGAAACATGCAACCCTGGGGAGCTTGGGGTTCTATAAGGGAAACCTGGGCCGTGTAGGGTTCTCAGGGACCCACAGGTGGCTGACAGTCTCCTGTCCCCTCTGCCACCTCTGTGGTCATATCCTGCAGCCTTTAGGAGGGCGCTTCCTGTCTGTCCCTGTCCTGGTCCCCTGTTTCCTCAAGGACTAGGCTTTGGAAACACAGAAGCTGAGGACTCATTCCCAGCGTCTCTGGGAAGTTGCCGTCAGCCTTTCCCTGAAGTGACAAATGCGTCCCTAATGGAACAAGGTACAAGGACATGGGACATCATCTAAGTCATATTTTTGTGAAAACTATTTAATCTGAATCTGGCCATGAGAAAACATAAACCCAGATGGTGCACCATTCTATAGAGTGTGCTTGGATACTTCAAAAACACCAACATTTCAGCCTGGCGCAGTGGCTCATGCCTATAATCCCAGCACTTTGGTAGGCCGAGGCAGGCGGAGCACGTGAGGTCAGGAGTTTGAAACCAGCCTGGCCAATATGGTGAAACCCCGTCTCTACTAAAAATACAAAAATTAGCCAGGCGAGGTGGCTCATGCCTGTAATCCCAGCTACTTGGGAGGCAGAGGCAGGATAATCACTTGAACCCAGGAGGTAGAGGTTGCTGTGAGCCAAGATCACGCCACTACACTCCAGCCTGGGTGTCGCAGCGAGACTCTGTCAGAAAACAAACAAAATAAACCAAAAAAACCCATGAAAAAAATAAATAAATAAAACACCATCAACATCTCGAAAAACAAAACCAACAAAGTAGGGAAATTTTGATTTGTAAAGAGACTAGAAGGACTAGAAGGACATGGTGGCCTGGCACGTTGGCTCACACCTGTGATCCTAGCACTTTGGGAGGCCAAGGCGGGAGAATCACTTGAGCCCAGGAGTTTGAGACCAGCCTGGGCAGCAAACTGAGACTCCATCTCTACAAAACATTTTAAAATTAGCTGGGCATGGTGGCATGTACCTGTGGTCCCGGCTACTTGGGAAGCTGAGGCAGAAGGATTGATTGAGCCCAGTTGGTTGAGGCTGCAGTGAGCCATGATCACACCATTCATTGCACTTCGGCCTGGGCGGCAGAGTGAGACCCTGTCTAAAAAAAGAAAAAAAAAAACAGACAGACATGGTAACTGAAAGCAGTGACTGATCCTTAATGGGATCCTGGATGGATAAAAGGGAAAAGGTGTAAGGGACAAGGTTGTGAGGGCACCTGGCGTATGGACTGTGCTTTAGGCCGTATTAATATGTGCACTGGGTGCTCTCCTGGGTAAAGGAGGGGCTCCCTGGAACATTCCTTTCTTAAGTTTGAGGGTGGTGATGGTGGTGTGGTTGTGCAGGAACGTCCTTGTGCCTGGGAGTTGCGTGATGTGTTTTGCAGTGAAGTATCAGTGTATGCCACTGACTCTCAGATGGCTCGCGGGGAAAACGATGTGTATGTATCCGAGAGGGATAATGCCCATATGAGCGAAATATCGGTAATCGGTGACTCTGGCCGCCGGATATGTGTTCATTATTATACTGTTCGTTCAATGGAGGGGGCATCTTCTCCACTGCTGTGCCAGGAAGGCTGGGCGTGGGGGTCCAGATTCTGTACATCAGACACCCCTACCCCATCTTGTGCTTAATAGAGTGCAGGATCCCTCCTGAGACCCTAATCTAACCCTCAAGTCCCTTCCCCTGCCACAGGAGAAGCAGGCTCTGAAAGGCTTAGGGTCCATCCCCAGTCCCCATGGCCCATCCAGGAGAGCCGGCTGCTGGCTGCACCCCTGAGCTTCTGCTTCAATGCCTGATGCAGCCGGAAACCTCTTCACTTACCCTTCAAGTCACTCCCAGCTGGGTCTCAGGGTAGGGGTAGGTCTGGGAAGGAGCCACCTGTGGTTACCAGATGCTCCGTCACCACTCACAGGTGTATTGGGGTCTGGCCATAATTGGGATGGGCTCCCAGGGACCTCTCTGGGGAGGGCCGGGCAGCCTGAACAAAGCTGCTGGGAAGGCAGGGACTGTGCATCCACTGGGCCTGAGGTCACGAGCTTCTTGGCTGGGTTGGGCCAAGGGAGGAGACAGGAATCTGTGACTCCAGAGCTTGGCCAGAGAACTTCCTAAAAGGCATGTTCCGGCCGGGTGCGGTGGCTCACACCTGTAATCCCAGCACTTTGGGAGGCCGATGGGGGCCGATCCTGAGGTCAGGAGTTCAAGACCAGCCTGGCCAACAGGGTGAAACCCCATCTCTACTAAAAATACAAAAATTAGCCAGGCATGATGGCAGGCGCCTGTAATCCCAGCTACTCGGGAGGCTGAGGCAGAATTGCTTGAACCCAGGAAACCCAGGAGGCGGGGGTTGCAGTGAGCCAAGATCGTGCCACTGTGCTCCAGCCTGGGTGACAAAGACTCTCCAAAAAAAAAAAAAAAAAAAGAAAAAAAAAAGGCATGTTCCTACCACCAGGGCTCGGCACCTCCGGCTTCTGTGTGGACTGCGTGCTGTTCCCTCCCCTAAACTCCCCCAAAGCTGGCTACCCACTCATCCTTCCAGTCTCTACCAGAACACTCCTGCCCAGGCTGGGTTTGGCGGTTGCGCTGCGGAGTCCTGCAGCCTCATTCTGTCTTGTTTTTCACCACCTGTCATTGACTTGACTTTGTCTGTCACGTTCAGTATGTCTCCCTCACCAGAGTGAGCTCTGCCCCAGCACTGGGCCTGTAGAGGTGTTCTGGAGATGCACTCAGGGCTTGCACCCGACAGAATGGAAGCAGCTGCAAGGCAGGGGGATACCGAGTACCCCGCCCTGGAGAATGTGCAGACTGTGGATCTGTGGGGAGTGTAAACCGTCCTCTAGGGTGGTCTTTTTTTTTTTTTTTTTTTTTTTTTGAGACAGAGTCTTCACTCTGTCGCCCAGGCTGGAGTGCAGTGGCCGGATCTCAGCTCACTGCAAGCTCCGCCTCCCAGGTTTACGTCCTGCCTCAGCCTCCTACAGGCGCCTGCCACCTCACCCGGCTAGTTTTTTGTATTTTTTAGTAGAGACGGGGTTTCACCGTGTTAGCCAGGATGGTCTCGATCTCCTGACTTCGTGATCCGCCCGTCTCGGCCTCCCAAAGTGCTGGGATTACAGGCTTGAGCCACCGCGCCCGGCCTAGGGTGGTCTTTATCAGCCTATCCTCGCTCCTGTGATAGCATCTTTCAAGCGTTTATTTCAAACAGGAAGCTGGTAAGTGCACACTCATTTTCGGGAGAGGGTACTGTCAGCCACATCTTCCTGCCCCAGATCACAGAGCTGGCATGTGACAGCTGGCATCCTGGCTGGCACTCGCATCAGGCTGTCTCCACAGAGCTGCCTTTTGGGAGGGGTCTGGCTCAGTTTCCTGGGCCCACTCTGTTCATCCCCCTGCAATAATGCCACAAGCCCTTGGTACACGTTACCTCATTTATTCTCACAACATGCCTGTGAGGTAGGGAGGGGCAGGGACTGACCCCGTTTTACAGAGGAGGAAGTTGAGGCACACAGAGGTCAAGTGACTTGCCCAAGGTCACAGACGGCGGCCAAGCTGGAAAAGGGCCCTGGAGCAGGCCCTTGGTTCACCTGGGGGAGTCCCCCCTGCAGCAAGCGCCAGCCAAGAGGATGTCTCGGATGCCAGAGAGGCGCATACACAGCGTAGAGCAGCCCCTCGGGTACTGAGCTGGCTTCGGGGCTGAGCCCCTGCCCTCCCCCACCCCGCCCTGCAGGCCCAGGCCATTGCAGCTCAGGGCTCGTGACACCCTGGGAGTGGGATTGGGGGCAGGAGAGAGAGAAGGATAATTGGGGTAAAAAAAAAAAAAAAAAAATAGAAAACTCAGAGGCTGGGCAGATGGGCCCTTGGGAGTAGGGGGGAGGGGGTGGAGACCAAAAATAAAAGAGGGCTGCTTACACACAAGGTATGTATTTTTACACACACTTGTACACACACCTAGATATAGTACATGTAAAAATATATGCTATTCACACACCCGCCTCCTGCCAGGTGCCCCGAGAGCCAGCGGCGGCGGCGCTGGGTGGGCATGGGTGAGCAGATGGGCGTTTGTTAAATATACACTCTAAGGTCTATGTGCATATGTACACATACATACAGACACCGCCGCCCGCCCCTCGGGCACCAGACACAGGCGCGGCTGAGGACAGACAGCCCCTTGGAAGCCACTCTGAGTCCTAGATTTTGCTGAAGGAAGAAGGGGCTGGAGAGAATAAAAAGGCGGGAGTCTGGAGTGTGGTAACTGTGGCTTCGTCTCATTTCCCCCTCCAAGACTAAAACCTCCCTCATCTGCTCAGTGGTGAGTCCTGCCTGACACTGCCCAGGGCTGGCAGGGCACCTCCCAGTGAGGCGCCTCCATCTGCGTGTGTGTGTGCGTGTGAGGTTGTGTGTGAGCACTTGGCGGGGGAGGGAGGGGACGCGTGTCCATCTCTCTGTCCTCTGGGCCCTCAAACCGCAGAGAGGGCTGAGACCCAGAAAGCTGCTTGCCACAATGGTGACCACTGTGTGAGCTCTGAAGGGAAAAGAGAAAAACCTAAGAATGAAAATCCAAGGTCAGAGCGGGGGGTAGCCGGGGAAAGGAGGAGGGAACATGGCAGGTGCCCAAGGCTGCCCTTGGACTGTCGTCATCTTGTAAACAAGCTAGTGTGAGTTCTCATCAGATAGAAGGAGTAAAAAGACCGCAGTCTGGAGGCTGAGCCGGGAGTTGCCGACGTCCATCTATCTAGTCCACCACGGCCAGCAAGAGGAAAAAAAAGTTTTCTAGTTTCGTGATTTTTGTTGATTTTTTTTGTGAGTAAAATTTTCATAACCTAAAGCTGGGAGGGACCCAAAAAAGCCAAATGTGAGCCCTTGTATGCGTCAATTTGAAAGTTGGCTCAGGGTCTCTAGACAGAATAACCATAGCAAAGGCTGAGAAAACTCTGTTCCATTCACACTTAGTTTTTGTGGTTTTAATGATTTAAAATCATTTCTTTCCTCCTGCACGGTCTCAGAGCCTGGTCTGGGCCTCCGGGACATAAATCTCGATGCTGTCCGCGCTCTCGGTGGCTGAGTTCTGCCGCACGGAAGCTGCCCGCTTCGCCGCCAGGAGTCTTTTGCGGGCCTCCTGGCGCTGCTTGTCGCTGGCGTCTGAGGCCTTGTCACGGCTCACTGCCGGCTTGGATTTGGCTGGCTTCTTCGGGACCGGAGGGGGTGGTTTCTTCTCTTCCTTTAGTGAAGACAGTGAGGAGGGAACAAAAATAAAATAAAGGTGCCACGTTTTGTGTGGCGCTACCCCCACCATATGCTGGCAGCTGGAGTCTCCACCCCAGCTTCCCCGCATCGGGCACAAGCAACACACACTTGGAATCAGGAAGCCACGAGAAGCGATGACAGTGGGAAGAGCACAAGGCACAGGAACGGAAAGCAAGCCTAGACTCCGAAGGTGCTCAAGCAGCAGGATGGGCAGATCCCCACGTCCACCCTCATGTTGAACCACCAAGAGCTTGAGACTCAGGCAGGAGCTAGCCCGAGGACAGTCACAGACTTAAATTTAGGGCTTCGGGTCCCATTTTACAGGCTATTCTAGGGGAGTAGACAGGGCCATGGTTCAATAGGGGTCACTGGTTCTGCTGGTTTGCAGAAGGAGGCCTCAGGGAAGAGGCTGGCTACCACGAGGTCACAGAACTGGCTCCAGACCCCAGGACTCCTGGCAGCAGGGCCCCAGGAGAAGGGACCATTTTGCTGCCTCCTGTTATAACGTGATTGAGGCTGTGGGCGTGCCTCTCCCAGGACCCCCTTTTCTGGACATGCAGGGCAGGACACATGCTTCAGGGGCAGCCTCAACTATACGGAGCAAGCAGCATGCTAGACAAGTGCCAAGCATGAACCCCAAGCGGTGATGGACGTGAGCCCCCAGCTCAAAGACGACACACGGAGAAGGGAGCCAAGCAGCACTGACCGATGTGGGCAGCGTTATTGCCGACCAGGAATTTGTCCCTGGACTTCCCCTCCGCACTGCTCCATGCTCACCTTCCTCTTCTCGGGGGTCTCCACGAGCTGCCAGCTGTTGGCCTTGAGGTGGTAGAGTTCATCGAACTTCATGCTGATGTCCTCGATGGACAGCTGTAGCAGGTCCCAGAACCCTGCCAGGTCCTGGGCTGTAGGGCGTGGGTTGGCATCAGGGTTCTGTGGGCCAGATGGGGATCAGTGGGGCGGGCTCAGCAGAGACTTGTCCTGCTCCCCCGAACCCCGTCTCCCCCACCGCGCCCTGCTGAAGCATGTTTCCTCTGGCCCCACCAGCACCCGAGGGGGCTCTTGAGGCCTAGTGTCCGGGTCAGTATCTGTATGAATCAATCTAATCCAGTTCTGGTCAGCACCAGCCTTAGTGGTGCAGATCCTTGGGGACAGCCTGTAGGGCTGTGGTGAGGAAAGCACTCCTGTCCCTAATGTATGCCAGGCAGACAGTTGTTTTGCAGGGAAGAAATACAAGTTTTTGGCCATGGTGTAACACCGATTGCCCCATTCACTCCCAGGTGAGGAAGATCACAGAATCCGTGTTGTCTCCCTAGTGTCACTCTGTTCCATGACAATGCAACCCCCAGGTCTCTGTAGGTCTTGGAGACAAACACTCTCCACTGCGTCCCGCTGGGAGCACACAGATTCCCACAGGCAGAACAGCTCAGGACTCTGCTTTTGACCCCAGCAGGGCCAGCCCTCCTAACAGGTAAGAGGGAGGGAGAAAGCCAAGCCACCAATCCCAGCAGTGGTATTTCTTTAGTTTTTACCTTGAATGTCTTCTTAGATACAGAAAAAATATACATATATATGTGTATATAGATACAATTTTTGAGACGGAGTTTCACTCTTGTTGCCCAGGTTGGAGTGCAATGGCACAATCTCAGCTCACCACAACCTCCGCCTCCCGGGTTCAAGCGATTCTTCTGCCTCAGCCTCCCGAGTAGCTGGGATTATAGGCATGTACCACCATGCCCGGCTAATTTTGTATTTTAGTAGAGATGGGGTTTCTCCATGTTGGTCAGGCTGCTCTTGAACTCCTGACCTCAGGTGATCTGCCTGCCTCAGCCTCCCAAGTGCTGGGATTATAGGCGTGAGCCCCACGACTGGCCGATACAGAATATATTTTAGATAAATAAACCAGTGCTAATTGACTATCATCCGTGTGGCTGTTTCAACATGGAAAGGTAGAAGAGATCCGATAGGGCCGCTCTCGCCCCCTTTCTTGTGCTAGACACTGACACACATTGCCACTGTCCTTCCAACCCCGAGGAAGCCGCACTATTTGTGTTACAGAGGAGGGCACACAGGCTTCGCGGGGCTGGCGGAGTGTAGTGGGCAGCCAAAGGCTGGAAGCCCTGCTGTGGAGGAAGAAGAATCACACTCACCAAGTTTTGCTCACAGAGGCCCCGGAACTGCTGGAATTTCTGGGACATCAGTAGCTGGGCACTGCCCACCGCACTGAGGACTTTTCCTAAGACTGAGAAGCAGAGGGTGGGAAGACTGATTTAGCACAGCACAGCGTTTGTAGGGACGGCATCATGCTTTTGATCTCCCCCTGCACTCCCTTAAGGTAGAACTCATTATTTCATGATGGTGGTGGTGTTCATTTTACCTACACATTAGTCCATTCTCATTGAGAAAAACACAAACAATATAAAGTGAACCCCATCCCATTTCCTGAGGATATTTTATGGCAACAAATATGAAAACTGAGTATAAATGTAAAACATTTTCCAGAAAAACATAAGAAGGTCTTAAGAAGAAATAGAGGCCGGGTTCAGTGGCTCACGCTTGTAATCCCAGCACTTTGGGAGACTGAGGCGGATCACCTGAGGTCGGGAGTTAAAGACCAGCCTGGGCAGCATGATGGAACCCCATCTCTACGAATACACAAAAATTAGCCAGGCATAATGGCAGGTGCCTGTAATCCCAGCTACTCAGGAGGCTGAGGCAGGAGAATCATTTGAACCCAGGGGGCGGAGGTTACAGTGAGCCGAGATCGTGCCACTGCACTCCAGCCTGGGTGACAGCGAGACTCAGTCTTTAAAAAAAATAAAAAATTAAAAAATAAAAAATTTGATTAGACTCAAGTATTTTTAAGAAACTGAAGCAGAACTCTTCTCAGAAAAGGAACTAGGTCTAAGTTTTACAGCTGAGGTATTAAAAACTTTCAAGGAACAGGAAATCCCTTTTTTTTATATTCTGTTCCAGAGATTAAATAAACATGGAAAATGATGCAACTTGTTTTAGGAACTCTGACAGCAGATAGGACATGCCAAGAATGGACCACTTTCACTAACATAAATGTAGGAGTCTTAAAGTATAAACAAATAGGATCTATCAGAAGAATTGTAAAAAATAAACATCCTAATTGAGAAGTATTTAACCCAGGAATACAAGGTTGATCTTGTATTGTGACTTCCAGTTTTAAAGTGCTGGCATCAGCCAGGCATAGTGGCTCATACCTGTAATCCCAGTACTTAGGGAGGCAGGAGGTCCCCAACAAAAATAGAAAAAATTAGCTGGGCGCGCTGGGGCGCATCTGTGGTCCCAGCCACCTGGGAGGCAGAGGCTGTGGTGAGCTTGGACCATGCCACTGTACTCCAGCCTGGGTGACAGAGTGAGGCCCCCTGCCTCAAAAAATCATAAAGTACTGGCACAGCTGGGTACTTTGAGGCCTAGGCCACATGGTAAAAGCCCATCTCTACAGAAAATACAAAAATTAGCCAGACATGGTAGCATGTGCCTGTAGCCCCAGCTACTTGGGAGGATCACTGGAACCAGGTAGGTTGAGGCTGCAGTGAGCTGTGATGACAGCATTGTACTCCAGCCTGAGTGACAAAGTGAGACCTTGCCCCCACCCCCCACCACACACAAAAAAGGTGCTGGCATAAAGACAATGCTACCCATCCCCAACCCCCTTAGAAATCACTGAAAAGCAAACAAAGTAAACAAGAGGGAGGCTGAGGTGGGTGGATCACAAGATCAGGGGTTCGAGACCAGCCTGGCCAACATGGTAAAACCCTGTCTCTACTAAAAATACAAAAATTGGTGGGTGTGGTGGCCCATGCCTGTAATCCCAGCTAGTCAGGAGGCCGAGACAGGAGAATCTGAACCTGGGAGGCGGAGGTTGCAGCAAGCCAAGATCACGCCCACTACACTCCAGCTTGGGTGGCAGAGTAAGAATCCATCTCAAAAATCAAAAAGTAGGACACCCAATTTTATTTGAAATTAAAATTACTTACTTGAAATTAAAAAAGGAGGCTTGGGCATGGTGGCTCACACCTATAATCCTAGTACTTTAGGAGGCTTGAGGCGGGAGGATCACTTGAGCCCAGGAGTTCAAGACAGCCTGGGCAACAAAGTGAAACCCTGTCTCTATGATTGCTTGAACCCAGGGTTTCAAGGCTGCAGTGAGCTATGATGGTACCACTGCATTCCTCCAGCCTGGATGACAGAGCAAGACCCTGTCTCAAAAATAAAAAACAAAGAGTGTGGACTGCAGCAAGAGCTTTCCTGAACCTAGCCAGCAACAAGGAGAATGACAGGGTTGGGGAGGCCCTGCATTGTGAGCAGCCCTGTAGTTGCCTGTGGAGAAGAAAAGCCTGATAGAACTCTCCCAGGCACCCATTCCCACCCTATTCCCACATATGATTCCTGCTGGCCTGGGACACAGTCCTGGCCCCCATCTCACAATGATCTACTTACAAGAGCTCATCAAGGAAGAATTCGCCTCATTAAGAAATTACTAATTAAAAGGGAACTGACACAGGAGTTAAAGATATTACAGGAACAGCAAATGGCACATGAATACTTACCAGAAATTGCTGCCAGGGAATAGATGAAAATGGTAACATTTATCCATGAATATGTAAAATAATTCAAAGCAGAGACAGTAAGACAATGGAAGGAGATAAAACAGGGGCTCTGGAACTAGAGCAGGAGGAAAATCAGGCCATCACAGAAATAAGGCCACACTGGAGGTCACACAGAGGTTCAACCCTGCTGAGGACTTGTCCTGAGTAGCAGAGCCCTACAGGGAGAGGAGGGCTGAAAGGCTCCAGGTACAAAGTGCTTCAGCTGCCCCATGAACAGAACAAAACATTTATTTTAAACAAATAGTTAAGCTGGGGGGAATAAAATGAGCCCCCCAGGGTAGACAGTGGAGACCTGTGCCTGGCTTAAAGTGTGGGAATAAAAGGGAGTCTTTCCTAAAAAATTATTATGTAAGACTGTACCTGGGTACCTTATCTTTTTACAAACAGAAGTAGGGACTAAGTATTTAAAAAGACAAACTACTAAAAAGAGATTCAGAGACATGGAAGAGAAAGAACATGCATCTATCAGAGTTCTAAAAGGGGACAGAGAGATGGGAAAAATCAGAGGGATCATCTTCTAGGTGAGAAATCATGGATCACCTAGAACAACATGTCAAACTGTAAACAGCTGTGATTGTGGATGACTTTGTTCTTCTTGTGTTTCTCAGTTTCCTATAATGCACATATTAACTTTTTAAATTTTTTATTTGAGAAAATCTCTTGCTCTGTTGTCCAGGCTGGAGTGCAGTGGCGCCATCATAGCTCACTGCAGCCTCAACCTCCTGGGCTCCCAAGTAACTGGGACTATAGATGCACATGCCATCAGACCCAGCTTTTTTTTTTTTTTGCTTTTTGAGACGGAGTCTTACTCTGTCGCCCAGGCTAGAGTGCAGTGGCAACATCTTGGCTCACGCAACCTCTGCCTCCCAGGTTCAAATGATTCTCCTGCCTCAGCCTCCTGAGTAGCTGGGATTACTGGCATGTGCCACCACTTCCAGCTAATTTTTATATTTTTAGTAGAGATGGCATTTCACCATGTTGACTAGGCTGGTCTCAAACTCCTGACCTCAGGTGATCTGCCTGCCTCGGCCTCCCAAAGTCATGGGATTACAGGTGTGAGCCACACGAGTGCCTGGCCTAATCTTTTTGTATTTCCTATAGGAATGAAATCTCACTATGTTAGCCAGGTCTGTCTCAAACTCCTGGGCTCAAGTGATCCTCCTGCCTTGGCCTCCAAAAGGACTGGAATTACAGGTGTGAGCCACAGAGCCTGGCCTACATATTAATTTTTATTTTAAAAAATAAAGGGCAAGGAAAAATTGCTGCCAAAGGAATGAGTTTAACAGCAAACTCTCAACCATAATGGATGAAAACAGTAAAACAATATATTCCAAGTATTCAGATAAAGGTATAATTTACATTTCTACATTAGAGAAAGTATCATTCAAGAATGAATGTAGAATCCCAGCACTTTGGGAGGCCGAGGTGGGCAGGTCATCTCAGGTCCGGAGTTTGAGACCAGCCTGGCCAACATGGTGAAATCTCATCTCTGCTAAAAATACAAATACTAGCTGAGTGTGGTGGTAGTCACCTGTAATCCCAGCTACTTGGGAGGCTGAGGCAGAATTGCTTGAACCTGGGAAGCAGAGGTTGCAGTGAGCCAAGATCGTGCCACCGTGCTCCAGCCTGGGCAACAAAGCACAAAACTCCCTCTCAAAAAAAAAAAAAAAAAAAAAAAATGTGGGGTGGGTGCAGTGGCCCATGCCTGTCATCCCAGCACTTTGGGAAGTCAAAGAGGGAGGACTGCTTAAGCCCAAGAATTGGAGACAAGCCTGGGCAATAAAGCTAGACCCTCATGTCTTAAAAAATATTTTTTTAAATAGCCAGATCCTGCAGGGGTAGAACCAGCTACTTGGAAGGCTGAGGCAGGAGGACCCCACGAGACTGGCGGTTTGAGGTGGTAGAGAGCTATGATTGTGCCAAGACCCTGTCTCAAGAAAATAAAGAAAAATAATGTGGATACATTGGTGTAGTGTGGAAGGTTAGAAAAAAAAAAAAATGCCAGGCACAGTGGCTCACGCCTGCAATCCTATCACTTTGGGAAGCTGAGGCAGGTGGGTCACTTGAGGTAAGGAGTTTAAGACCAGCCTGGCCAACATGGCAAAACCCCGTCTCTACTAAAAATGCAGAAATTAGCTGAAATGCAAAAATTAGCTGGGTGTAGTTGCACATGCTTGGAATCCCAGCTACTGGGGAGGCTGAGGCAGGAGGATCACTTGAACCCAGGTGGTGGAGGTTGCAGTGAGCTAAGATTGCACTACTGCAACAGAGTAAGACTCTATCTAAAAAAAAAAAAAAAAAAAAAAAATGTGATGGGGAGAGGTCTCTTTGATAAATGGCAGGCGGATCACCTGAGGTTAGGAGTTTGAGACCAGCCTGGTCAACATGGCGAAACCCCATCTCTACTAAAAATACAAAAATTAGCCGGGCTTGGTGACGGGCACCTGTAATCCCAGCTACTCGGGAGTCTGAGGCAGGAGAATCGCTTGAACCTGGGAGGCAGAGGTTGCAGTGAGCCGAGATCACGCTACTGCACTCCGGCTTGGGTGATGGAGCGAGACTCCGTCTCAATCAAACAAACAAACAAACTCTCAGATGAAAATATAAGACCAAATCTTCATGACCTTGGATTTTGCAATGGTTTCTTAAGACACCAAAAGCATAAGCAAAGAAGGAAGGAAAAAAAAGCAGAAAAATTGGACTTCATTAAAATGGAAAACTGTTTATGGATTGAAGGACACTATGAAGAAAAAAGCTGGGCGCGGTGGCTCACACTTGTAATCCCAGCCCTTTTAGAGACTGAGGCGGGTGGATCACTTGAGGTCAGGAGTTCGAGACCAGCCTGGCCAACATGGTGAAACCCTGTCTCTACTAACAATACAAACATTAGCTGGGCTGGTGACGCATGCCTATTAGTCCCAGCTACTCGGGGGTGCTGAGGCAGGAGAATCACTTCAACCTGGGAGGTGGAGGTTGCAGTGAGCTGAGATTGTGCCACTGCACGCCAGCCTGGGCAACAGAGCGAGACTGTGTCTCACAGAAAAAAAGACAATATGAAAAAATGAAGACAACCCACAGAATGGGAGAAAATATCTGCAAATCATGTATCTGATAAGGGTTTAATATCAAAAATATACGTATATAAGAATTCCCTACAACTGAACAACAAAAAGATAAACAACCCAGTTTTCAAATGTACAAGGACCTCTCTCCAATGATAGACAGCTGTTCAGTAAACATGCTCAACATCTCAACAGCATTAGTCATCAGGGAACTGCACATCAGAGCCATGATGATACTTCATACCCATTAAGATAGCTATCAAGCCTCCTGCCTGTAATCCCAGAACTTTAGGAGGCCAAGGTGGAGTATCATTTGAGCCTGGGAGTTCAGGACCAGACTGGGCAACACAGTGAGACCGCTTCTCTACCAAAAAACAAAAAAACTGGGCATGGTGGCACACACCTGTAGTCCCAGCTACACAGGAGGCTGAGGTGGGAGGATTGCTTGAGCCCAGAAGGTCAAGGCTACAGTGAGGTATGATGGCACTATTGTACTACAGCTTGGGCAACAGAGTGGAACCCTGTCTCCAAAAAAAAAAAAACAGGCCGGGCGCGGTGGCTCAAGCCTGTAATCCCAGCACTTTGGGAGGCCGAGACGGGGGGATCACGAGGTCAGGAGATCGAGACCATCCTGGCTAACACGGTGAAACCCAGTCTCTACTAAAAAAATACAAAAAACTAGCCGGGCGACGTGGCGGGCGCCTATAGTCCCAGCTACTCGGGAGGCTGAGGCAGGAGCATTGCGTGAACCCGGGAGGCGGAGCTTGCAGTGAGCTGAGATCCGGCCACTGCACTCCAGCCTGGGCGACAGAGCGAGACTCCGTCTCAAAAACAAACAAACAAACAAACAAAAAAAACAACAACCCAAAAGCTATCAAGAAAAGTGGAAGCAAGTGTTGCAAAGGTGGAGAAACTGGAACCCTGTGCATTACTGGTGGGAATATAAAATGATGTAGCTACTGTGAAAAATAGCTGAGTGGTTCCTCAGAAAGCGAGACATAGATCTGCCACATGATCAACCAATTACACTTCTGGGTATAAACCCAAAAGAATGAAAACAGACTTAAACAGATATTTGTACGCCAATATTTATAGCAGTTTGATTCACAGTTACCAAAAGGTGGAAACAACCCAAGTGTCTGTCAATAGATGAACAGACCCCGACTAAAAACATCTGTGTGTACACGCACGCACGCACGCACAGGCACAGAGAAAACTCTAAATAAACCCCATACAAAATATACTTCTCACACATGGAACATTTGCTAAAAATGACCAGTCTTGGCCATAAAATATACAATAAATTTCAAAGAACTGGGTATCATGCAGATCATGTGTTTTGTTTTTGAGATAGGGTCTCCATCTTGTCACCCAGGCTGGAGTGCAGTGGTGCCATCATAGCTCACTGCAGCCCTGACCTTCCGCACGTGAGCAATCTTCCTGCCTTAGCCTCCTGTGTAGCTAGGACAGGTGGGCGCCACCCTGCCCAGCTAATTTTTTTTTTTTTTTTTTTTTTTGAGACAGAGTCTCGCACTGTTGCTTGGGCTGGTGTGCAGTGGCGCGATCGCGACTTGCTGCAACCTCTGCCTCCTGGGTTCAGGTGATTCTCCTGCCTCAGCCTCCCAAGTAGCTGGGACTACAGGCATGCGTCACCACACCCAGCTAATTTTTGTATTTTTAGTAGAGACGGGATTTCACTATGTTGGCAAGGCTAGTCTCGAACTCCTGACCTGGTGATCCGCCTGTCTCGGCCGCCCAAAGTGCTGGGATTATAGGCATGAGCCACTGCACCTGGCTTTTTTTTTTTTTTTTTTTTTTTTTTAAATAGAGAAGAGGTCCCACTGTGTTTCCCAGGCTGGTCCTAAACTTCTAGGCTGAACTGATCCTCCTGCCTCAGCCTTTCAAAGTGCTAGGATTGTGGGCATGACCCACCAGATCATGTTTTTTGACATTAATATAAATAGGCTAGAAACCACTAATGAAAACATTAACTAATAAACTCCAATACAAAACAAAGACTTACACGTCTAAATAACCCAGTAGTCAAAGAAATCACAGTGGAAGTTGCAGATCTTGTCAAATACAGCTAAAGTAGTAAAGAGAAATGCACAGGCTCAAAGCTTATATAAAATTTGGACAGGCTGAAAAAATAAATTAGCTTCCAATTTAAGACATTAGTAAGGGAATAATACAATTAACCCCAAGGGATGTGAAATTAATAAAAATAATAGAGGATTAATAAAATTAACAAACCCTGTCAGAATGATCAAGATAAAAAGAAGGCAGATGCAAATAATGATTAGGATGGAAAAAAGGATCATGTGATATAGCTATACTAGAAAAGATACTCAAAACGAGAGTTATACAAAACCAGGAAATAAAATCCTGTTTTTTTTTTCTTTTCTTTTTTTTTTGAGACCGAGTCTTGTTCTGTCACCCAGGCTGGAGTGGCAGGATCTCAGCTCACTGCAACCTCTGCCTCCCGGGTTCAAGCAATTCTCTCGCCTCACCCTCCTCAGAGTAGCTGGGATTACAAGCACCCGCCATCATGCCCAGCTAATTTTTGTATTTGTGTAGAAATGGGGTTTCACCATGTTGGCCAGGCTAGTCTTGAACTCCTGACCTCAGGTGATCTGTCCACCTCGGCCTCCCAAAGTGCTGGGGTTACAGGTGTGGGCCCCTGCGCCTGACAAAATCCTGTTGTTAAGTTCTTTCAGAGACTATGAGAGGAGGAAACGTCCCACGCTGATTTTATGAAGCTAGAGAACCTTAATACTACAACAGGACAAGGATAGAAACGAAAGATTACAAGCCAATGTCTTGAACAAAGACAAAATTATTAAATCACATATTAAACCAAACTTGGCAGTTTGTACTAAATGATAATATATCATAAATTCAGCTGGGTTTATTCTGGGAATGCAAGACTGATTCAACATTGACAATTGTGATCACTTCTGATTCTGGCTAAGACAAACCAGTGAGTGTCAGACAAGCTAACCTCTCCCACAACCAACAAATTAAAAAAATATATCAGTAACAACAAACTTCATTTTCAAAACATTAAGAAACTACCAGGCCAGGCACAGTGGCTCACACCTGTAATCCCAGCACTTCGGGAGGCTGAGGTGGGCGGATCACCTGAGGTCAGGAGTTCGAGACCAACATGGCCAACACATTAAAACCCTGTCTCTACTAAAAATACAAAAATTAACCGGGCGTGGTGGTGGGCGCCTGTAGTCCCAGCTACTCGGGAGGCTGAGGCAGGAGAACTGCTTGAACCCAGGAGGCGGAGGCCGCAGTGAGCCGAGATTGTGCCACTGCACTCCAGCCTGGGTGACAGAGCGAGACTGTCTCAAAAAAAAAAAAAAGAAAAAAGAAAAAAAAAGAAACTACCAGCACAACCAGAATTTGAGAGGTCAAGATCCCAATGAGAAATAAGATATAGTCAAGTCTGATATTATGTATCATCTGTGAGCTGGGGGCCCATAAGGCATCTCCCAATTTATAAGAAGCTGAGCAGAGCTTGTGGCAATTTCATGGGAACAGAGACAAAAACTGGAATTCAGGGCTATCAAGGCAGACAGCACCTGGAAAGTACATTAGGCTGAGCAAAGCTTCCAGTAGTCTTGAGGTATGAGACAGAGGGAAACTGGAGCTCAGTCTGCCATGAAGGAGGGGCTTGGAAAACACCACTGGCTACCACTGTGACCCCCTGACGTGTGAACGCTGCCAACGAGAAATAGATGAGCTGTCACAAGCACCCAGCTCTGAATCACCTCAATACCATTCTGATTAAACTGATCTCGCCATACACTAATTACCTGTAAGAAGCAAAATTCTCAAAGGGCAGAAAATCATCCTGAGCCTCAAATTACCTCTAGTTTTCAAATGTAACTTCCAACACTGAATAAAAATTAACAGGCATACCAGGAGATATGATGAAATAATTATACACCAAAAGAGAAAAAATAGAAAAAGAAAGAGACCTACAGGGTCTGGACCTACAGAGACCTACAGAGTTACTGGACAAGGGCTTTAAAATAACTGTAAATATCTACATATACAAGAAAACAGATGAAGATCAGCAGAGAACCAGAATTTATCAAAAAAGTATCAAACAAAAAATCTAGAAGAAGTATATTACTGAAGAATGTAACAGATGGTTTTTAAAAATTATTTTTTATTTTTTTTTGAGATGGAGTCTTGCTCTGTTGCCCAGGCTGCACTGCAGTGGTGCTATCTCAGCTCACTGTAACCTCTGCCTCCCAGGTTCAAGCAATTCTTCTGCCTCAGCCCTCCGAGTAGGTGGGATTACAGGTGCCTGCCACCACGCCTGGCTAATTTTTGTAGTTTTAGTAGAGACGGGGTTTCACCCTGTTGGCCAGGCTGGTCTCGAACTCCTGACCTCAGGTGATCCGCATGTCTCAGCCTCCTGAGTAC
Source organism: Rhinopithecus roxellana (assembly GCF_007565055.1). NCBI lineage: Eukaryota > Metazoa > Chordata > Mammalia > Primates > Cercopithecidae > Rhinopithecus > Rhinopithecus roxellana. The sequence continues at coordinate 108,897,401 of NC_044561.1, read as the reverse complement.
AGGATTACAGGTGGCCACCACCACGCCTGGCTAATTTTTGTATTTTTAGTAGAGACGGGGTTTCACCCTGTTGGCCAGGCTGGTCTCGAACTCCTGACCTCATGATCTGCCTGCCTCAGCCTCCCAAAGTGCTGGGATTACAGGCTAACAGATGGGTTTAACAGATTAGTCATGGCTGAACTATAAAATAGTCTGGTAGGAAATATCCAGACTGAGGCCTAAAGGTAAAAAATAAACAAAACAATAAAGAGACAAGACAGTCGGTCAAACATATGTGTAACTAGAGTCCACAATTAGAGAAGAAATATAATGGAGCAGAAATTTGAGTAAGGAATGGCCAGGACTTTTCTGAAATTCATGAAAGATATTCTAGTTCAAGATTCAAGAAGCCCTGTGAATATCAAGCAGGAAAAATAAAGGGAAGATCATACTTAGATCTCATAGTAAAACTTGTACAACTAAAACGCAAGGAGAAAATCTTAAAAGCAGATAGAGGGGATAAAATTAATCTTCAGAAGAGCAGCAGTAAGACTAACAGCTTACTTTTCAATAAAAAGGCTGGAAATTAGAAGACAATCAATGACACATTTAGGCCTGGCACTGTCTAATCTCAGCACTTTGAGAGGCTGAGGTGGGAAGATCGCCTATGGCCAAGGAGTCTGAGATCACAGGGGTGCACCACCACACCCAGCTGTTTAAAAAAACTTTTTTGTAGAGACCCAGTCTCGCTTTGCTGCCTTGGCTAGTCTCAAACTCCTGGGTTTAAACAGTCCCCCCATCTCGGCCTCCCAAAGTGCTAGGATTACAAGCATGAGCTACTGCGCCTGACTTTGTTTTTTAATGGAGCAATATAAGCATGTTTATATGTTGTTGAGAATGACTTTGTTAGAGAAAGGGAGCTTATTATGCTGGAGAGAAAAGGGGCAACTGTTGGGGTTGTCCTTCGGTGAGAAGGAATCGAATTAGTGCCCAAGTAGAGAACTTGGTGCCCAGTCACAAGACCCCATCTCTACAAAAAATAAAACAATTAAATCCGGGGTGGTGGTGTGTGCCTGTAGTTTAGCTACTCAGGAGGCTGAGGTGGGAGGATTACTTTAGCCCAGGAGATTGAGGCTGTGGTGAGGTATGATTGCGCTACTGCACCGGAGCCTAGGAGACAGAATGAGATCCTGTTTTTTTTTTTTTTTTTGAGACAGAGTCTCGCTCTGTCGCCCAGTCTGGAGTGCAGTGGCCGGATCTCAGCTCACTGCAAGCTCCGCCTCCCGGGTTCCCGCTATTCTCCTGCCTCAGCCTCCCGAGTAGCTGGGACTACAGGCGCCCGTCACCACGCCCGGCTAGTTTTTTGTATTTTTTTTTAGTAGAGACGGGGTTTCACCGTGTTAGCCAGGATGGTCTCGATCTCCTGACCTCGTGATCCGCCCGTCTCGGCCTCCCAAAGTGCTGGGATTACAGGCTTGAGCCACCGCGCCCGGCCGAGATCCTGTGTCTTAAAAAAAGAAAGAAAAGGCTGGGCATGGTGCTTCACTCCTGTAATCCCAGCACTTTGGGAGGCCGAGGTGGGCAGATCACTTGAGGCCACCAGGAGTTCAAGACCAGCCTGGCCAACATGATGAAACCCCGTCTCTATTTAAAATACAAAAATTAGCCAGGCATGGTGAAAGCACCTGTAATCCCAGCTACTCAGGAGGGCTGAGGCATGAGAATTGCATGAACCTGGGAGGTGGAGGTTACAGTGAGCTGAGATTGTGCCACTGCACTCCAGCCTGGGCAACAGAGCAAAGCTGTCTCAAAAAATAAATAAATAAAATAAAATAAAATAAAATAAAATAAAATAAAATAGCATTAGATAATACTAAAGGGAGTTCTTTAGACAGAATGAAAGCAATTGTGGATAGAAGCACACAAATATAGAAAGAAGAGAAAAGTAACAAAATGAGTAAACATATGGGTAAAGATAAGCAAATACTGATTGTATAAAATAATGACTTGCAGCATTTAGAATATATGTAGATCTTAAATAGTACAGCAATAGTGCAAAAGTCATGAAGGGAAACGAAGGGAATGAAAGTGTTCAAAGGTCGTCCTTCCTGATCTGGGAAGTGATAGAAGTACTAGTTTGAATTAGTCTACAAAGACAAGGATGCAGGTTCTAATCTCTAAAGTGACTACTAAAAGAATTTCATGAGTTCACATGAGAAAAGTGGAAACACTTGATTAATCCAAAAAGAAAGCAAGAAAGAAGCAAAATCTATTAATAAAATTCACCACATTTTACATTAAAAAAGAAAAAACATACGACTAAGTGGATAGTAAAAAAAGATTATTTCATTCAATAATTCTAACCAGGAGAGTATAGACTAAGAGTGATCAAAGACATAGAACATTCAGTCCCTTCACACAGTGCTGAAGTGAGTAGTATCTGGTATAATCACTTTGGAGAACAATTTGGCATTTCTCATAAATCTGAACAAATATCCTATAACAAGCATTTCCAATCCCAGTACATACCTTAGAAAACCCTTGTATATGTGAAACATGAGACATAGTTAAATATGTTCATAATAATACACAGCTGGCATCCTACTTAATGGTGAAAGACCAAATTATTTCCCCCTAAGAGCAGGAATAAGAAAAAGAAGGATGTTTGTCCTTATACTTCTGTTCAACATTATCCTGGAGCCAGGGCCATTAGAAAAAATACCAAATAAAAGCAATACATATTGGAAAGAACAAAGTAAAATCATCTGTATTCTCAGATGACATGATCTTGTAATAAACAAAATCCTAAGGAATCTACAAGAAATATATAAAAATATATATATATATAAATAAATATATATATATATTTTGAGACGGAGTCTCACTCTGTTGCCCAGGCTGGAGTACAGTGCTGTGATCTTGGTTCACTACAACCTCCGCCTCCTGGGTTCAAGCAATTTTCTGCCTCAGCCTCCTGAGTAGCTAGGATTACAGGTGCCCGCCACCACGCCCAGATAATTTTTGTATTTTTAGTAAAGACGGGGTTTCACCATGTTGGCCAGGTTGGTCTTGAACTCCTGACCTCGTGATCCACCCACCTTGGCCTCCCAAAGTTCTGGGATTACACGTATGAGCTACCAAGCCTGGCCCACAAGAAATATTAGACCTAATAAGTGCAGTAAGGTTGCAAGATACAAGATCAGTATACAAAAATCAACTGTATTTCTATTACACTAACAATGAACAATCTGAAATGAAATTTAAATACTTCCAGGAAGGGCTCACTACTGGATCACTCCTGTAATCTCAGCAACTTTGGAAGGCTGAGGTGGGTGGATCACTTGAGCCCAGTAGTTTGAGACCAGCCTGAGCAATATGGTGAAATCCCATGTCTACAGAAAATTAAAAAAACAGCTGGGTATGGTGGTGTGTGTCTGTCGTCTCAGTTACTGGGGAGACTAAGGCAGGAGCATTGTTTGAACACAGGGGGTTGAGGCTTCAGTGAGCAGTGTTCATGTCCAGACTGGGTGACAGAGGGAGACCCTGTCTCAAAAAATATATATATATTTTTTTTGTAGAGATGGGGGTCTCCTTAGGTTGCCCAGGCTGGTCACAAACTCCTGGCCTCAAGCAATCCTCCTGCTTTCAGCTTCCCAAAGTGCTGGGATTACAGGTGTGAACCACCATACCCAGCCTTTTTTCTTTCAACATTGATTATATCAGAAAAAAATAAAAATTATAAAAATTTTAAAGGGTAGAAAACATAGAAATACAGTGATTTCTGGGACAGATAGGCTAGCCATCCCCAGTGTTTGTTTTCTGCTTCCCCCTCAGACATAGAACCTTTTTATTTTTGAGACAAGGTCTTGCTCTGTTGCCCAGGCTGGAGTGCAGTGGCACAGTCTTGGCTCACTGCAACCTCCACCTCCAGGCTCAAGCAATACTCCCACCTTAGCCTCCTGAAGAGCTGGGACTACAAGCACATGCCACCATACCTGAATAATTTTTTTGTATTTTTTATAGAGATACAAAATACAAAATTAGCCAGGCATGTTGTTTCACGTGGGGTGTTTTACATGGTGTTTCGTGGGGGTTCACTGTGTTGCCCAGGCTGGTCTCGAACTTTTGGGATCCAGTGATCCACCTGCCTCAGCCTCCCAAAATGTTGGGACTATAGGCATAAGCCACCGCACCCAGCCATACACAGAACTTTTGATTTTTTTTCCTTTATATCTAATAGCAACTTTATTCAGAGGAAAGGAAAACACAGCAAGCCTTTAGGCATAGTGTGAATTTCCCAGGACAAAGTACTGTCAATTTTTTTTTTCCCTGAGACGGAATCTAGCTCTGTTGCCCAGACTGGAATGCAATGGTGCAATCTGGGCTCACTGCAACCTCTGCCTCCCAGGTTCAAGCGATTCTCCTGTCTTAGCCTTCCAAGTAGCTGGGATTACAGGCGCACGCTGCCACGCCCGGCTAACTTTTTGTATTTTAGTAAAGATGGAGTTTCACCACGTTGCCCAGGCTGGTCTCGAACTCCTGAGCTCAGGCAATCCACCCGCCTTGGCTCCCAAAGTGCTGGGATTACAGGCATGAGCCACCACACCCAGTCAGTACGGTCAAATTAAAACTCTGAGGTATGGCATGCAAAGTACTAGAATCCTACAACAAGTTATACTAGGATCAGGATTGGAATAAGGATTTCTGTTGTTAGCATTATGCCAACTCTCTATAATGTGCACACTGTCTACTAAGCACAGCACAGGCTTCCGAAAACAAGTGATCTGTGTGGACCTTTTATTTTTATCTGGGCACATAGCCTGGAATCAAACATTTCCTAGACTCCCCTACAGCAAGATATGCAAAGTTATATGTCTAAATTCTGGCCAAAGGGGTGGAAGCAGAAGCAGTGGGTGGGCTAGCTTGTTCTTTGCTATTGGTTCCTTTTGCTGGCTGGAATGCACTTAGGATGCTGGGATCCAGCAGCACTCTGACAGATGAGAAGATCTTATCAATGAAAGCCAATTAATGGCATCAAACCGCAAGGGAAAAAAAAGCCTGTGGCTCCACCATCACCATCTCAGACATTCCTGAGAATGAAATAAACAGTCTTGTTTAAATCACTTTTTAGAAAATGTTTTAGTGTTACTTGTAAGCAAACGTAATCCCAATTAATATAGCCTCAAAACTAGTAGGGTTTGTAAAAGGAGTAGGGAGAGGAGTTAATCCAAAAGAAGGGAAGAAAGAGGAAAAAAGACACCTCAGAAAAGAAGGCTGGGCACAGTGGCTCACACCTGTAATCCCAACACTTTGGGAGGCCCAGGTGGGAGGATTGCTTAAGGCTAGAAGTTTGAGACCAGCCTGGGCAACATAGTGACAGCCTGTCTCTATTTAAATAAATAAATTAAAATACATTTAAAAAGTACAAATCCCCCAAAATAACATGGTAAGAATAAACCTAAATATATAAAAATCACTTCATAAAAATGGACATTACCTATTTCTAAAATAAAAACCAGGAAACCAGATAAAACATAAAACCCAGGTATATGCTGACTACAAGAGACATGATTAATAAGGACAGTGAAAGGTTACAAGTAAATGGATGGAAAGAGATATACCAGACAAACACTAATCAAAGGAAGGCTGCTACTGCAATAATCATAATACATATAAGATGACTCTCAGGCAAACACAAACATAGATTCTGAAAAACAGAATGGATCAGTGAACATCTGCCAGGAATATTACAATTCTAAACTTGTTCCATCCAATATCTTCAAAAATATATAAAGCATAAATTGACAGAATTTTAAGGAGAAATGGACAAACCATTTTATAGAAAGTGGTGTGATATAGACATCATACAATGAATGTTAAACAGTAAACCCAAGCCCATCTTTTGGATGGACACACCCCTTCCCCATTCCAGTTCTGCCTTCACACCTAATCTCAGTGGGCCTTTGAGTGACTGGTGAGCCTCCTCTCTCCTGGATGCCAGTTTCAAATCTGCTCTCCAGAGACGTCCTACGCATCCTCCCCACCTCCTCGCCCTGAGGTGCTGAGTCTGCTCCCGCCTGCCTCACCTCACCTCACCTCAGACATGGCCTTCCTCCTGTCCCCGTGGAGAAGCTATCTGTTCTCTACTTGGGCACTAATTCGATTCCTTCTCACCTAAGGATAACCCCAACAGTTGCCCCTTCTCTCCAGCATAATAAGCTCCCTTTCTCTAACAAGGTCATTCTCAACAACATATAAACATGCTTATATTGCTCCATTAAAAAAACAAAACAAGGCCAGGCATGGTGGCTCATGCCTGTAATCCTAACACTTTGGGAGGCCGAGACTGGGGGACTGTTTAAGCCCAGGAGTTTGAGACCAGCCTAGGCAACAAAGCGAGACTGCATCTCTACAAAAAAATTTTTTTTTAATTAGGCAGGTGTGGTGGTGCACCCCTGTGTTCCCAGCTACTTGGGAGGCTGGGGTGGGAGGATCAGTGGAGCCCAGGAGTTCAAGGCTGCAGTGAGCCAAGATCGCACCACTGTACTTCAGCCTGGGTGACAGAGTAAGACCCTATCTCAAAACAACAACAACAAACCAGCTATCTCCTTCGACCCTACATCCCTCCCTTTCTCTGCTTCCTTGTGCAGGAAAATCCATGCAAATGGTCTCCAATTACTCTCCTGTTTTCTCTTCTCTTAATCCTCCTCCTATCAGGCTGCCTTACCCATGCTTCCGCCATCACCATTCCACCAAAATGGCCCTTTTTATATCTAATGACCTCTGCCTTTCTAGATCTGGCTTGGTGAGCCCATCAGCTGCCTCTGACAACGTTCTCTCCTTGAGAACATTGTTCCGGTGGCTTCCAATTGCTCTTCCTTTGATCTTGCTGTTTATTCCTCCCTTCCCACCGCTAAGTGTTTATGTCTCTGGGCTCAGTCCTTAGACTGCTTGTCTTCTCTACATATTAGGCATTCTCATCTCATTCACTTAATCTATACTCTAGTGACTCCCAAATAGCATCTTCAAACTGGACCTATCTCCAGACTAATATATCCAACTGCCTGCTTGACTTCTCTATTCTGATGTCCAACAAAGCATATCAAATTTAACATGTTCCAAACTCCTCACTTTCCCCCAGATCGACACCTTCTATAGTTTTCCCCATTTCAGTGGCAACGCCATCCTCTTCCTCGCTCAGACTCCAAGCCATGTTTGGCTCCCTTACTCTTACCCCATATCTAATCTGTCAAGAAATCCTGTTCTATCTTCAAAACATATCCACAATCTGATTCCTCCATTAAAGTCTCTCTCACCCAGATTGTTAAATCCTCCTAACTCATCTCCCAGCTTCCATTTGTGTGCCAATGAAAGGTACATAGAGGTTCTCATCTGAATAGAGAAGCCAGATTAATCCTTTAAAAAAGTATGTCAAGTTGCAGCACTCAGAACTCTCTGATGAGCTCTTCTTGGAGTAAAACCAAGCCTTTAATAATGGCCTCTGATGGGTGGATCACTTGAGCTCAGGAGTTCAAGACCAGCCTGGGCATCGTGGTGAAACTCCCAGCTAGGTGTGGTGGCGGGCCTGTGGTCCCAGCTACTTGGGAGGCTGAGGTGGGAGGATTGCTTGGGCCTGGCACTTGGAGGTTACAGTTAGCCAAAACTGTGCCAGTACACTCCAGCCTGGGTGAAAGCGTGAAACCCCATCTCAAAAAAAAAAAAAAAGGCTTCTGAAATCCCCTGTGATCTGGGATGCCCCCACTCTGACTCCCACTCTGACTTCGTCTCTCATCCCTCTCCTCTGGCCTTCAGCCTGCTGGTGGCTTCCCTCAGCATGTCAAGCACTTGTCCATAAGTCAGGTGCTGCTCCCTCTGCCTGGAAAGTTCTTCTCCTCAGATCTCTACAGACTTCCTCTCTCTCTCTCTTCAGGTTTCTGCTCACAGGTCACCTGACCAGGGATGCCCTCCCTGACCACCCTCAATGCAACAGCAACACCACCCCTGTGTGTGCAGCAGACACTATACTGCTCTTGCCGTTCCTGGTTGTTATTGCTCACCTGGTTACTGCTTACCACATTTGGTTATTTGTATCTCTTCCCATGAGGGCAGAGATTTTGTTTTGTTCACTGCTACATCCCCAGAAGCTACAGCAGTACCTGGCATATATGATAGGTACTCAATAAATACTTACTGAGTGAATGACGTTCAGGACCAAGGTAGAGATAGGGACCTATTATTTCCACACTGTCCTGAAGCACCTTGCCATACAGTTGGACAAGATATCAATAAGAACAGACAGACAAAATTGGCGTTCTTAGCAAACAATATAATCATTTATGATGCAAACCCAAGAGAACCATGTTGGATTCTCTTGGTTGCCCGACACAAGATCAACATACAAGGATCACACATTTCTACCTACTAGCTGTGACTAATTAGAGTATGCAATTTGTTTTTTTTTTTTTTTTTTTTGAGACAGGGTCTCCCTGTCGCCCAGGCTGGAGTGTGGTGACGTGATCTCAGCTCACTGCAACCTCCACCTCCTGAGTTCAAGCGATTCTCCTGCCTCAGCCTCCCAAGTAGCTGGGATTACAGGTGGCCACCATGACACCCAGCTAATTTTTGTATTTTTAGTAGAGATGGGGTTTCACCATGTTGGCCAGGCTGGTCTCGAACTCCTGACCTCATGATCTGCCTGCCTCGGCCTTCCAAAGTGCTGGGATTACAGGCCTGAGCCACTGCGCCTGGCCGCAAATATTTTTTAAATGATCAATTTCACAAAACTCAACAAAAACTACTAGAAAGTACCAAGGAATAAATCTAATAAAAATATGCAGGAGGCCAGATGCAGTGGCTCATGCATGAAATCCCAGCACTTTGGGAGGCTAAAGCAGGAGGACTGCTTCAGCCCAGAAGTTCAAGACCACCCTGGACAACATACTGAGACCCTATCTCTACAAAAAAATCTCAAAGTTAGCTGGGCATGGTAGCACACACCTGTAACCTCAGTTATTTGGAAGGTTGAGGCAGGAGGATCACCGGAGCCCAGGAGGCTGAGGCTGCAATAAGCCAAGATCATGCCATTGTACTCCAGCCTGGGTGACAGAGTGAGACCTTTTCTCAAAAAATTAAATTAAATGAAAATTAAAATATGAAAGGACTTCATAGGGAAATTACTCAAACTTGGGTAGAAGGATATAATAGGATTATTGAATAAATGGAGTGATAAAGTTGATTTATAGTTGAGAAGATTCAATGTTTTACAGTTATCAATTCTTCCCCTATTAATCTATAAGCTCACTTTACTTCCAGTTTTCATCCCAACAGAATTTTTCTAAGGAACTTGATATACAAATTATGTAATTTATATTGGAAGAATGAAGATACAAGAATAGTTTTTCTTTTTGCACAAAAAGGATAAAGAAGGAGCATTCACCCCATTAGATATCAAGGCATGCTATAAAGCCATGGTAATTAAAAGTTATATTAACACAGCTGGGCACAGTGGCTCACTCCTGTAATCCCAGCACTTTGGGAAGCTGAGGCAGGCAGATCACTTGAGGTCAGGAATTCCAAACCAGCCTGGCCAACGTGGTGAAACCCCATCTCTACTAGAAATACAAAAATTAGCCAGGTGTCAGCTGGGCGCAACCTGTAATCCCAGCACTTTGGGAGGCCGAGGCAGGTGGGTCAGCTGAGGTCAGGAGTTTCAGACCAGCCTGGCCAACATGGCGAAACCTCATTTCTACTAAAAAATTAGCGGGGTGCAGTTGCATGGACCTGTAGTCCCAGCTACTCGGGAGGCTGAGGCAGGAGAATCGCTTGAACCTGGGAGGCAGAGGTTGCAGTGAGCCGAGATCATGCCACTGTATTTCAGATGGGGTGCCAGAGCGAGATTCTCCAAAAAAAAAAAAAAAATTAAATAAACAAATAAATGAAAATAGTTGTATTAACACAGAAGCAGCCAAAAGAGGAACAGAACAGAGCCCAGAAACACACCCCTGCATAAATATGGAATCTGACAGATTATGACTGGCCAGCATCACTAAACACTGGGGAAAGAAAGAGACTTCAGGTCAGGCGTGGTGGCTCACGCCTGTAATCCCAGCACTTTGGGAGGCTGAGGCGGGTAGATCACTTGAGGTCAGGAGTTCGAGACCAGCCTGACCAACATGGAGAAACCCCATCTCTACTAAAAATACAAAATTAGCGGGGCGTGGTGGCACATGCCTGTAATCCCAACTGCTTGGGAGGCTGAGACGAGAAGCGCTTGAACCTGGGAGGCAGAGGTTGTGGTGATCCAAGATCGCGCCATTGCACTCCAGCCTGGGCAACAAGAGCAAAACTCTGTCTCAAAAAAAAAAAAGACAAGCAATAATGTGGCAGAAAATATTGGTCATATTATAATAGGCATAGTGTAATTATCCATATATATAAAGAACTACAAATTGATTTTTAAAGTACTTTTTTTTGAGACAGGGTCTCACTCTGTTGCCCAGGCTGGAGTGCACTGACACAATCATACCTCACTACAGCCTTACTCTCCTGCACTCAAGCAATCCTCTAACCTTAGTCTCCTGAGTAACTGGGACTATAAGTGTGCACCACAGTGCTCAGTTAATTTTTTATTTATTTTTATTATTTATGTTTTGAGATGGAGTCTAGCTCTGTCACCCAGGCTGGAGTACAGTGATGCGATCTTGGCTCAGTGCAACCTCTGCCTCCCGGGTTCAAGCGATTCTCTTGCCTCAGCCAGCTGGGATTACAGGCGCCTGCCACCACACCCAGCTAATTTTTGTATTTTCAGTAGAGACGGGGTTTCACTATGTTGGCCAGGCTGTTCTTGAACTCTTCTGACCTCAGGTGATCCACCCGCCTCGGCCTCCCAAAGTGCTGGGATTTTAAGCGTGAGCCACCGTGCCTGGCCAATTTTTTTTATTTTCTAATTTTCATTTGTAGTAGACATGAAGTCTTGCTATGTTGCCCAGGCTAGTTTTGAACTCCTGAACTCAAGGAATCCTCCCATGTCAGCCTCCCGAAGTGCTGGGATTAAAGGCATGAGCCACCATGCCCAGAGGATTTGAAAAATACTGAGAATCCAACAGAAAAATGAATAGAGTATACAAGTAATTCACAGGAGTAAAGTTTGCATAGCCAATATAAATAAAATTAAAATATGCTTCTCTAGTAACCAAGTAAATGTGAGATAAATCAACTGGTTTTCATTTTCCACTTATCAAGTAAGTGATTTAAAGTCCAACAAGATCAACTATCAGTAAGTATACTAGGGAAATGGCAATTTTCAAACACTTGGTGTAAGGATAAACTGATATAACCTCTTTGGAGAGCAATCAGGCAGAATTTATTAAAATATGTGTTTCCTCCCATCCAGTGATTCTGTCCAAGATAAGTACTCCAGAGAAATTCTCCCATGTCGTGGCAGAAAGACATGCACCAGTGTTGATGAAACGCTGAAAACACCAAAAAGGCCTGGGCACAGTGGCTCACGCCTGTAATCCCAGCACTTTGGGAGGCCCAGGCAGGCGGATCACCGGAGGTCGGGAGTTCGAGACCAGCCTGACCAACATGGAGAAACCCCGTCTCTACTAAAAATACAAAAAATTAGCCAGGTGTGGTGGCACATGCCTGTAATCCCAGCTACTTGGGAGGCTAAGGCAGGAGAATCGCTTGAACCGGGGAGGGGAAGGTTGCGGTGAGCCTAGATCGCACCATTGCACTCCAGACTGAGTAACAAGAGCGAAACTCCGTCTCAAAAAAAAAAAAAAAAAAAAAAAAAAAAAAAGATAACCCCGAAACACCATTAGGAAAATGGTCAAAGAGAATGTAGTATATGCACATGAATTTAACAGAAATGAACTAGATCTCTATGTATCAGAGTAGACAAGAGTGTTCAAGACACAGTGTTCAAAATAAAATTGTTCTTTTAACTACAGCTTAACAGTGGATGTAACTGCTTCTTTGCTGTGGCAGACTGTATTTTCTGAAGGCCCCAACAGTCTCTCCTGTCCCTCCTCCTCTTCTAGAACCTTGATACTTCCCTATGAAGCATCATAGGTAGGGTCTAATACTCCCCTCCTTCAACCTGAAGCCCTGCCTTGGGCTTGTGACTTGCTTGTAACCAATCAAATACAGTGGAGGAGTTACCAGGTGACTTCCAGAGCTAGGTCAGAAAAGGTGATGCAGCCTCAGTGTTCAACACATACTTGGGCCTGCAGCCACCACGCAAGAAGGCTGCCATGCTGCGAGGGAGCAAAGGCAGGTGGAGGGGCATACACATGGGCTGTGGCTGGCTGTCCTGGCCTTTGAGTCATCCTTGTCTAAGTGCCAGGCACACACCTTAACTACCTTTAGGTAATTCCATCCCTCAGGTGTCATGTCACCCCCAGCCCTTGAGCCTTCCCATCTGAAGCCCCAGGCTTTATGGAGAAGAAACAACATGTTCCTGCCACGCTCTTTCTGAACTGCTGACATACAGAATCCATGACCATAATAAAATGGTTGTTTTGTGCCATTAGGTTTGGGGTGACTTGTTATGCCCTTCCTGCTTCTGTGCCTTTGCTCCCTCCATCTGGAATGCCTTTCCTCTCCCCCAGCCTGCAGATACTCTCTGAGGCCCAGCTACGAATGGTATCTCCTTGGTGGAGTTCCTCACAGATGTAAGAGGGGTGACCTTAAAACTTGTGGCCATGGCTGGGCGTGGTGACTGACACCTGTAATCCCAGCATTTTGGGAAGGCGAGGCGGGCAGATCACTTGAGGTCAGGAGTTCGAGACCAGTCTGGCCAACATGGTGAAACCCCGTCTCTACTAAAAATACAAAAATTAGCTGGGCGTGTTGGCGCGTGCCTGTAATCCCAGCTACTCAGGAGGCTGAGGCACAAGAATCACTTGAACCCAAGAGGCGGAGGTTGTGGTGAGCCGAAGAAATCATGCCACTGCATTCCAGTCTGGGCAACAGAGTGAGACTCTGTCTCACAAAAACATAACAAACCAACAAAATACCAAAAAAATTAACTTGTGATCACAAGTCAGGACCTTGAGTGGATGTACAGAATTTAATCAGAAGGCCTTGTTATTTTAATGAAGAATATCATTCTTAAGAGACAGGAAACATTATTCACAACAGCCAAAAGGTAGATGCAATCCACCCATCTATTGGCAAATTAATAGATACATAAAATGTGGTCTCTACATACAATGGAATATTACTCAGCCTTAACAAGGGAGGGAATTGTGACACATGCTATGGATGAACCTTGAAGACATTATGCAAAGTGAAATATGCCAGTCACGAAAGAACAAATGCTGCATGGTTCCACTTACATGAAGTAGCTAGAATAGTCAAACTCACAGAGACAAAGTAGAGTGGTGGCTGCCAGTGGCTGGGGGGTAGGAGGGAATGGGGAGTCAGCGTTTAATGGGCACAGAATTTCAGTTGGGGAAGACAAAACAAGTTCTAGAGATGGACGGTGGTGATGGTTGTACAACAATGTGAATTTAATTAATGCCACAGACTGTACACTTGGTTGAAATGGTAATTTTCATGATATATATATATATTTAACCACAATTCAGAAAAAGAAATTGTCTGAAAAGAACATTGTCAAGTTTAAAGTTCTTCAGGTTTAGACAAGAGGGCAATGCAAACTCCAATCAAGACAGGCAGCCATCTGGGTGCGTGGGCACTGCTGAGTTCCCTGAGCAGTCAGAATATGTATTTTAGATAAGGGACACGAGCTATGTGACTCCATCTGTCTGTAAGCTGCAGTAAGTGCTACAGGGCTATGGAAAGGGCTCCCTCTAGAGTGTTCAGCTGCAGGAGTTGTGGTGTGGTTATCCAGAAACATCATGAAAGACCCCTTCCCTCCCAGGTAGACAGGAAGGTAATACCAATATTGTTTGGCATGACATCATTTCCTTTGCAGGTAAACATCTTCTTGCTCTAGAAATAACTATAATTAATATAGTAAAGGAAAGTTAAAGGGAATCAAACCCACAGAATCATCCTATTGGCACGAAGCAATCTGTGCACTCTGCCCCAGGCTTACTGTCTCAATCTGTGCTATTCAACACAGCAGCTACTAACCACATGTGGTTAGTAAGCACCTGAAATGTAGTTTGTTTGAATTAAGATGTGCTGTAAGAGTAAAATATATACTAAATTTTAAAGACTTACTATGAAAAGGAATATAAAATATTGCAATAATTTTATATTGAATATATGGTGAAATACAGCTGACCCTTGAACACCACAGGTTTGAACTGCACACATCTACTTTTTTTTTTTTTTTTGAGGCGGAGTCTCGCTCTGTCGCCCAGGCTGGAGTGCAGTGGCCGGATCTCACTGCAAGCTCCACCTCCCGGGTTTATGCCATTCTCCTGCCTCAGCCTCCCGAGTAGCTGGGACTACAGGCGCCCGCCACCTCGCCCAGCTAGTTTTTTTGTATTTTTTAGTAGAGACGGGGTTTCACCATGTTAGCCAGGATGGTATCGATCTCCTGACCTCGTGATCCGCCCGTCTCGGCCTCCCAAAGTGCTGGGATTACAGGCTTGAGCCACCGCGCCCGGCCGAATCTACTTATGTATCAATTTTCTTCCCATCTGCCACCCCTGAGACAGCAGGACCAACATTCCTCCTCTTCCCCATTCCTCTTCCTCAGTGTACTCAGTGTGAAGACAAGGACGAAGACCTTTATGACGATGCGCTTCTACTTAATGAACAGTAAATATATTTTCTCTTATGATTTTTTCCTTTTGAGACAGGGTCTCACTCTGTCACCCAGGCTGGAATATAGTGGCCCAATCTTGGCTCACTGCAGCCTCGACCTCCTGGGCTCAAGCAATCCTCCCTGCTTGTCAGCCTCCCGAATAGCTGGAAAAACAGGCACATGCCATCATGCCTGGTTAATTTTTATATTAACCAGGGGGTCTTGCTATGTTGAAGAGGCTTGGTCTTGAACTACTGGGCTCAAGAGATACTCTCGCCTCGGCCTCGAAAAGTGCTGGGGTGCTGGGATTACAGGCATGAGCCACCACGCCCAGCCTAAAACCACTATTCTAAGAAGGGATCTATAGAAAGCCTACTTAAAACAAGCCCTGCCCACACAAAACTGCCAGTCAGCTTCTCAGTGCCTCAACTGTTTATCTTAAATTTGTATTAATATATGCTCATAATTAAAAAAAAAAAAGTGGAGACACAAGCAACAAAAGGAAAAAATGGATTTCATCAAAACTAAGAAACTTTGTGTGTCAGCCAGGCGTGGTGGCTCACACCTGTAATCCCAGCACTTTGTGAGGCCAAAGCAGGCAGATCATGAGGTCAGGAGTTCGAGACCAGCCTGGCCAGCATGGTGAAACCCCGTCTCTACTAAAAATACAAAAAATTAGCCAGGCATGGTGGCACGCACATGGCTACTCAGGAGGCTGAGGCAGAATTGCCTGAATCCAGCAGGTGGAAGCTGCAGTTAGCCAAGACGGCGTCACTGCATTCCAGTCTGGGCGACAAAGCAAGACTCTGTCTCAAAAAAAAAAAAAGAAACTTTATGCATCAAAAGTCACCAGGAGGAAAGTGAAAAGAATGGGAGAAAGTATCTGCAAATCATATATATGATGAGGGTCCAGCACCCAGAATATATAAAGGACTTACAACTCAATAACAAAAAGACAAACCACCCAATTAAAAAATGGGTGAAGGCCTTGGCCATTTCTTCCAAGAAGGCATACAGATGACCAACAGACACATGAAAAGATGCTCAATGTCATAAGGGAAATACAAATCAAAATCATAATGAGATACTACTTCATCTACTTCATAGCCGTTAGGAAGGCTATAATTTTTTTAAAAGACAGAAGATAAGTTTTCGTGAAGATGTGGAGAAACTGGAACCTTCGTGCTTTGCTGGTGGGAATGTAAAATCGTATAGCTTCTATGGAAAACAGTTCAGCAGTTCCTCAAAAAGTTAAACATAGAGTTACCAGATAACTCAGCAATTTCACTCCCCAAAGAATTAAAAACAGGGACTCAAACACGCCAATCTTCATAGCTGCATTACTCACAATAGCCACAAGGTGGAAACAATCCAAGTGCCCAGCAATAGATGAACAAAATGTGGTATATACTGTACACATAATGGAATATTCCTCAGCCACAAAAATGAAGTTCTGATACATGCTATAACATGGATGAACCTTGAAAACATGCTAAACACAAAAGGATAAGGCAAATTTGTAGACACAGCAAGTAGAGGATACCAGGGGCTAGCCAGAGAGGATAGTGGGGAATTACTGTTTAATGGGTACATTTTATGTTTTAGATGAAAAAGTTTTGGAAATAGATAGTTGTGATGGTAGCAATATTGTGAATGTAATTAATGCCATTGAATTGCACACTTAAAAACAGTTAAAAGGTAAATTTTATATGTTATTTTACAACAAAAAAAGGAAAACAAAAATATCAGTTTGACCTAGCATTTCTACTCCAAAAGAAATGAATATACATCCATACAAAAACTTGTACAGGAATATTCTAGCAGTATTATTCATAACAGCCAAAAAGTACAAACAACCCAAATGTCCATCAACAGAAGAATGGACAAATAAAACGTAGTATGAAATGAAATATTATTCAGCAACAAAAAGGAATGAAATACTGGCATATGCTACAACATGGATGAATCTCAACATGCCATGTGAAAGCCAGACACAAAAGGCCATATATGGTATTATTCTGTTTATATAAAATGTCCAGAATAGGCAAATTCACAGAGACAGAAAGATTAGAGGTTGCCTAAGGCTGCAGGAGCGGCTCCTAATGAGTAGAGAACATCTTTTTGGGGCGATGAACATGTTCTTTTTTTTTTCTTTCTGAGACGGAGTCTCGCTGTCACCCAGGCTGGAGTGCAGTGGCCGGATCTCAGCTCACTGCAAGCTCTGCCTCCCGGGTTTACGCCATTCTCCTGCCTCAGCCTCCCGAGTAGCTGGGACTACAGGCGCCTGCCACCTCGCCCAGCTAGTTTTTTTTTTTTGTATTTTTTAGTAGAGATGGGGTTTCACCGTGTTAGCCAGGATGGTCTCGATCTCCTGACCTTGTGATCCGTCCGTCTCGGCCTCCCAAAGTGCTGGGATTACAGGCTTGAGCCACCGCGCCCGGCCAGAACATGTTCTTAAACAGTAGTGATGGTTGCACCACACTGTGAGTACACTTAAGTGCCATTGTGAGTTTACTAAATGTGTACTTTAAAAGGGTGAATTTTGAGGTATGTGAATTATATCTCAGTAAAGCCATTATAGGGCAGAAGAAAAAGAGAAAAGAAAAAGAAAACCTTCCAGAAAGTCCAACAAAAAGACATAAGGAAGAAAAGGTGAAAGCCTGAGGATCCACTCAGCAGGTACAGCAACTGACTGACAGAAATTCCAGAGCCAGACAACAGAACAAATAGAAGTGAGAAAATTACTTTTAAAAATTAATACAAGGTGGCCAGGCACAGTGGCTCACGGCTGTAATCTCAGCATTCTGGGAGGCAGAGCCAGGTGGATTATCTGAGGTCAGGAGTTCGAGACCAGCCTGGCCAACACGGTGAAACCCCATCTCTACTAAAAATACAAAAAATTAGCCAGGCATGGTGGTGCACACCTGTAATCCCAGCTACTCGGGAGGCTGAGGCAGGAGAATCACTTGAACCCAGGAGGTGGAGGTTGCAGTGAGCTGAGATCACGCCACTGCACTCCAGCCTGGGCGACAGAGCGAGACTCTGTCTCAAAAAAATAAAAATAAAAAAAGATGGAGTCTTTTAAGATTCTGAGGGAAAATTATTTTTAACTTCATATCATTTTTATATTTGTATAGAAATACAGAAATTGTATTTACATATAAATATATTCTTTATTATTTTTTGAGACAGGGTCACGTTCTGTCACCCAAGCTGGAGTGCAGTGGTGCCACAGCTCACTGTAGCCTCAACCTCCAGGGCTCAAGCAATCCTCCCACCTCAGCCTCCTGAGTAGCTGGGACCGCAGGTGGCCACCACCACACCCGGCTAATTTTTAAAAAATGTTCTGTAGACGTAAGGTCTCACTATGCTTCCCAGGCTGGTCTCAAACTCCTGGGCTCAAGTGATCTGCCCACCTTAGCCTCTCAAAGCACTGGGATTACAGGCATGAGCCACCATGCCTGGCACCTTTTTTTTTTTTTTTTTGAGACAAGATCTCTAGACAAGATCTCATTCTGTTGCCCAGGCTGGAATGCAGGGCTCAATCATAGCTTACCACAGCCTCAAACTCCCGGACTCAAGTGTTCCTCCTGCCTTAGCCTCCAGACTAGCGAGGACTGCAGGCATGTGCCATCATGACCAGCTAATTTTTCTTTAAAAAAAAAAAAAGTTTTGGCCAGGTGCAGTGGCTCATGCCTGTAATCCCAGCACTTTGGGAGGCTGAGGTGGGCGGATCACAAGGTCAGGAGATCGAGACCATCCTGGCTAATACGGTGAAACCCTGTCTCTACTAAAAATACAAAAAATTAGCCAGGTGCGGTGGCGGGTGCCTGTAGGCCCAGCTACTCGGGAGGCTGAGGCAGGAGAATGGTGTGAACCCAGTGGGTGGAGCTTGCAGTGAGCAGAGATCATGCCACTGCACTCCAGCCTGGGCAAAAGAGCGAGACTCCATCTCAAAAAACAAACAAAAAAAAAGTTTTGTAGGCTGGCTGCAGTGGCTCATGCCTATAATCCCAGCATTTTGGGAGGTCAACCTAGGAGGATGGCTTGAGCCCAGGAGTTTGAGACCAGCCTAGGCAACACAGGGAGACCTTGTCCCTACAAAAAAATTTAAAAAATTAGCTGAGCATGGTGGCACTCTGTGGTAGACCCTTGCTACTCAGGAAGCTGAGGCGAGAGGATTACTTTGGCCTAGGAGTTTGAGGCTGCAGTGAGCTATGCTTATGCCACTGCACTTCCAACCTGGATGACACAGTGAGGCCATGTCTCTTAAAAATTTTTTTTAAATTTAGCAAATGGAGCGTATTTTTTAAATGTGGCAACAGGACAAACTGTTTTAGGAAAAACAAAATGTAAAAAGAAGAAAATGCAGTAATAATATACTGTTAAGTTCTGCAATAAACAATATTTACACACTCAGTAAACAGAAACACTGATTACTATTTAACCATAAAGTGTGATGTATACAGAGGGTGGGGGAAAGAGGTTGTGTGAGAGGTAAACACTCATTTATGCCTATGGTAAAAGGAAATTAATAGAAATGATGATTAATTTTAAAGAGGAAATATAAGGTAATCAGTCACATTTTTAAAAACATGTATGAAGGCAAATACCAGAATATATAGCTAGTAAAAACTAAAGGTAGGGCGGTGGGCTGGATGTTTTCTCTTAGAAGACTTTTTTTTTTTTTTTTTTTTTTTTTTTTTGAGATGAAGTCTCGCTCTGTCGCCCAGGCTGGAGTGCAGTGGTCCGATCTTGACTCACTGCAAACTCCGCCACCTGGGTTCATGCCATTCTCCTGCCTCAGCCTCCCGAGTAGCTGGGACTACAGGCGCCTGCCACCACGCCCGGCTAATTTTTTGTATTTTTAGTAGAGATGGGGTTTCACCATGTTAGCCACAATAGTCTCAACCTCCTGACCTCGTGATCCGCCCGCCTCAGCCTCCCGAAGTGCTGGGATTACAGGCATGAGCTACCACGCCCAGCCTTCTCTTAGAAGACTTTTAATGCTCTCTGATGCCTGTCTCTGTTTTGATTTTTTAAAATACTTTTCTTGTAAAAAGTTACTAGGTACTTTCCTCACAACACTTCCCCTGCACTAGTGGGTGTGACATCAAAGCTGGGAATTGGCCTAGAGGACAGTGAAAACAATGACTCTGATGAGCTTTCTGCATCATCAAAGGCTGCTGTCCTCAGGGCCCCTCCATCGTGTATGGGATGTGGGTCAACACCATTTGGACACTCTGAAGACCTGTCCTTCCTGAGTGTGGAGGAGTAGCTCAATGGGAACCAGAACCTCAGGTGAACCAGGTGGGTGCAGGTCAACAGCTTGGAGCTTCCCAGGATCTCCCTTCCACCACCCAATCCCCCTTCAACCACCTTTGAATCTAAGTTCCGTACACATGTCTAGCACTTTCTTGAACTAACTTCTCAAAGGAATTTTTGGAAATTGGCATGATATTGGTAGAAACATAAGTGGGAAATAAAAGCATAACTTCTTCATGCCCTGTTGAGACCCAGTTGGATCCCTGGTGCTTGGCACACAGGAAGCACTCAGTAAGAAGCTGTTGGCTGAGTGTGGTGGCTCACGCCTGTAATCCCAGCACTCTGGGAGGCAGAGGCGGGTGGATCACCTGAGATCAGGAGTTCAAGACCAGCCTGGCTAACATGGTGAAACCCCATCTCTACTAAAAATACAAGTCAGCCGGGTGTAGTGGCACGTGCCTGTAGTCCCAGCTACTCAGGAGGCTGAGGCAGGAGAACTGCTTGAACTTGGGAGGCAGAGGTTGCAGTGAGCTGAGATCGTGGCACTGCACCACTCCAGCCTGGGTGACAAGAGCAACACGCCATCTCAAAAAAAAAAAAAAAAGGAAGTTCTTGAAGGCATAATTAGGCTCCCACTTTTCTCTGTGTCAGGCCCTTTACATGCACGACCATATTCAACCCTTACAACATGCTCACATAGTGAGCAGAGGATTATCTCCATTTTACAGATGAGGAAATGGGGGCTCAGAGTAACCTGACCAAGGTTACTTCACTACTAAGGGAGGAGCTGGGATTCAAACCCAGGTGTGGGTGACCTCACAGCCTGCACAACAAGCAGCTATCACCAGCAACCGTTTCTGAAAAGAGGTTTGGTTCAATAGGTGGATGGACGGAAGAATGCGAAGAAAGTAAGAAGGAGCTCAAAAACTAGTCCAAGAAGAGAACCTAAGAGACCTCCCCACTCAGTTCAGAAGCTGCTGGCCACCAGCTGGAGAACCAGCTGCGAACACCTTCTACCCTTGCCCAAGGACCATCCGTGTGGCACCTACCTTCTTCAGAGAGGTTGTTCTCTTTGGTCTCCTTGTCCATCTGGCAGCACCAGCCTTCTAGTCGCTCCGTTTCTGCCTGCAGCAGCTTTAGGAACCAGTAGCCGTCTCGGCGGCAGGCCCCTGGCTGTGCTGGCTCTGCTGGGGAGCTGGAGGAGGTCTCAAGCCAGGGGTCGGGTGGGGGCAGCGAGGACACCTCTAGGGCAGGATCGCTGTTGTCTCCATAGGAGAGGTTGCGCTTGATCTGGGCAATCTTGGGGGCCTGCCGGGGACCGGCATCGACGCTGATGGAGTTGGGGTGAGGGGTACAGTCCGGGAGGCTCCTCTCAGATGACTTACAGCTTGAGTCATTGGCATCCTGGGTATCCGAGTCTGTGTCCCGTCGGGAGGACATACTGTGAGAGGGGACGCTGCTTCTGTGGGTAGGGGGTGGATGGGGTGGGGACAGGAAGGAGTGAGTCACCAAGACGGCCAGAGACCAGAGGCCGCCTTGACCCGGACACACGGGAGACAGAGAAACGGATGCATCATCTGCTCACCATGCGCCTGAAGCGGGTCCCACAGCCCCCATCTCATTCTTGGCTCAGCCCTTGCCCCATCCCGCCCAAGCCCACACGCACACACACACGAGGACAAGGTCATAAGGTTGCCTGTTTACTGCAGTGGGGCCAGGAAGACCACCAGCATCAGGGCAGCTGAGGCCATGTCCCGGCCCAGCCGTGGCCCCCGTGGGTGACTGGTCTCACAGAGCAAGTGCTCATCTGTCCACCCGCCCACCCCTGCCCAGCCTCCCATGCGTGGGCCACCACCCGCAACCCAAACCCAGCTTGGTTATTAGAAATCCAGCAAGGAGAAGTGGGTTAGGGAGAGCAGGAGAGGTGAGAGCGGAGGGAGGGAGAGGAGAGGGGAGAAGCAGCCGCCATCTCTGTCCGACTTACCGCCAGTCGTCCTCTACCTGAACCCCGATGGACTGGAATTTGGTAGCGGGACTGGGCTCCTCTTTTGGCACTGGCTGAATGCAGTCAACCTTATTGAAGGACAACGACAGCAACGGCACGGAGACAAAGACAAAAATAAAAAACAAACACCACACTTGCTGCTGAAATTCACATTAGTGGGACGACGCAAACGGACGTGTGGACAGACAGACACGAGGCATGCGGACACTGCACGTGGGCCCGAGGCCGGACCAGGTTAAGCCGGGCACTGCTCATTCGCGTGGAGGCGGGCGGGCAGGTGGATGGGAGGTGGGATGGGGTGGAGATGACTGGCTTTCCCTACTCTGAGGAGGGTGCCATCACATCGATCGCTTTGGGTCCGTTGTCCTCCGAGAGGTGGGAACCGTTCCTTCTAGTCCTCTCCTTCACACGCATCAGAGAGAAAAAAAAAGGACGACGAAAGAGAAAGAAAACACACACACACACAAAGCCACAGCCGTTATCTGGTGTAGTTGAAGCTGGCGGCTGTCTTGAGGCAAAGATCATTCCCCAAACCCTGTGGTGGAAGCCTGGAGGGCAGGCCAGAGGTGCCTGCACTAAGGGCAAACCCTGGACAGCAGTTCTAGATTCAGAAACTGCCACCCAGACAGGAGCCACCGAAGTCCCTGGGCATTATTCATACTTGGCTGAGGTTACCTTTAGCACTGGGTAGCCCTGGGGAGCAGTAGGAAGGACTGGGGTCAGGGCCAAGTGGAAAGCTGTCACTCCCTCCACTCCTGTGAAGTGGAAGGAACAGGACAACAGTGATGCCCTGCGCCTGCCTTTCTTCTCTGGGACAAAGGTGCCGGGCCGTAGGGCAGCCAGGCCAGCTTTCCTATCATCACTCAAGAATGAGGGAGAACCCACACTCAGCCTAGGGCATGAGGCACCAAAGGGTTCAGGGCATCCTCAGAAACTGGGGACTCTTCAGTCTCTTGGCCTTGTGGAGAGAAGTAGGGGCCAGGGAAGCTTTCTGGGACAGGGATGCAGCCACATTTCCCCTCGGCAAAAGCCGGCTCAAGGAATGCAGCATCACTGGATCTCCAAGGAGCTGCAACGAAAGCAAGAATGGGGCTGGGGTGAATCCAGGGAAAGGATGCCCAGGACAGGCCTAAGAGAGTCTTTATCCCGGTGTCATTTTCTGGGTGAAAGGAATCAAGGGTAGTCCTAACTCTTAGGCTTTCCGGGAAGAGCATCTGGTTTGGCCAAAAAGAGGGTGGGGCTGCCCAAAGATATGGGTGGTCAGGACAAAGGGTCAAAGATCAGGCTACTCTCTGTGTTTCTGAGAATCCCACCTGCAGGGCAGAGTCTGGACACCTAAGAAGCCCAGAAAACAGATAGCAGAGTCTCCTGGCCAACTCTCTCCCTGTTTATATGTGGGGAATCAGAAGCCTAGAGCTGCCTCTTGGTGGAAACAAGTCTAGGCAACTGCAAGAAATTGCTCAGTAAGCCTTCTCTGTTCCATTCAAGCTCCACTTTGTGTCCCATGCTCCTGCATTTCAGTGCTTTGTTATCAGCTGGGCCACATCCAATTGCTCACGGGTGGCTGGAGGAGTCCCCTGCCGCCTGTGCCACAACACACAACGCCTCATCCTCCCTGACTCACCCCCTGGGCTTGGAGGGGGCCTGTCTCCCTGCTCACCCTCACCCACTGTAGCTGCCCCTTCCTCACGGCCCTGAATGTGCCCTAGTTTGGTCTGCAGCTCCAGCCAGGGCAGGGAGAGTCCACTCAATCTGGATTTAGAGAAACTCTTAAAAACTACAAGGCAGGGCCCAAGTTTCCCCAGCTCAGCAAACAAGACAGATTATTGATATCAGGTGCATGCAGGAGTGCAATGAAGTAGTGGAGGGGAAGCTGGCACACCTGCCCTGCTGTGTGCCGTGACTATGGAGGGCCTGCTGACTTTGGCCACCTAGCCCTGGGGGAATCATCGCCTGGACCCTATCCCATGGAGGGAGGCATTGAGACGGGTATCACCTTTCTCAATGACATGAGCCTGGTCCCTCAAGCCACCTACCTGTCCCCAAGGCCCGAGAGGGCTCTGGGCAAAGTTCCCCTCGAGCAACCCCCATGGCTCAAGGGCCCTGGGTCCTGGGCCCCTGGCCCATCAGCGTCTATGCTCCATGCTGCTCCTGCTGCCAAGCGGGGCTATGGCCTCCGCACCCGAGCTGACCTTGGATTAGAGAACTGTTAGGCCAGTCCCGCCTCCCACGGGCCAGCTGGCAGGGCAAAGGGTGGAGTGGACAGACAGACAGTGGACAGGCAAACAGTGGACAGGAGATGGCTGGCTGAGTGTAACTACATTCACTGGGACAACCCACTGGAGAAGCAGAAACACATGCCCGCGGCTGCTGACCAGTGGCATGTGTGGGCAGATACCAGTGAGGCGTGGCTATGGGTGGAATTCGGTTTGGCCACTTGGGGCTGATCCCCCAAAATAGAGAGACAAACCACCTTTTCCCAGGAGACCTAGTGGGCCTCCACCAGATGTAATTACACGCAGGCAGGTGCACGGAGTGGGCTGAGGACACACAGTGCAAAAGGAGCCCCTACTTGTATTCCTATTGATGACAGTTTCCTTTTGGGGGTGGCCTCGGCGTGGGACTCAGAGCTGGTCAGCGTCCCTTGTTCACTTTTCAGAGACGCATGTTTTGGGGGTGGCTCTGCGGCTTCAGGGGCTGGGACGACTCCACCGCGTGTCACGCTGGGCGGTCGGGTACTGCTGTCCAGGCTGTCCGATGAGTTGCTCAGGCCCGACTGGCTAGTCACCTCACTCTTGTGGTCCTGGCTGTCCAGGTAGGTGTCCTGGGCAGACTCAGTACTGCTCTGGACTGTGACTGAGATGAACGGCTTTGAAGTGGTGCGTGGAGGGACCGGTGGCGGGGTCTTCTTATACGCCACTAGGCATGAGGAACCTGCAGATGGACGAGAGAAGGGCAGGGGAGAGGTGAGATGGTGAAGCCCCCAACCCTCTCAAGCCCCTTCCAGTGCAGAAGCCCTGCCTGACTTGGCCCTAGTTCTGGCCTTAGCCATTCTGTCCGCAAGGATTTCTGGAGCAGGGAGAATAAGGGTCAAGATAGCAACGACCAAGACAGACACACACAGGCCCTACCTACCCTCATTCGAGACAAAGTCTTGAGGGGATGCCACCACTGGACAAAGATATCCCCCACGTCAGTCACACACAAACTTTATTACCCAGCAGGGGCATGTGCTAGGTGAAGTGTGTGGGGCCACAAGGCTCTGACAGACCCTGACCCGTGTCGTGGGGAGGTGGTGACAACCGAGCAGATGTCAAAACAGCTAAGGAATGGTTAACCTTGCTATCTTCAAGGTCACTGAGAGACTCAGTGCTCCCCCTGGTCTTTTCCTTCCACACCACCTTCCCTCTCCCTTATTCCCTCTGCTTGGATGCCCCTCTCCATCTGGTCAAAAATGAACACATCCAGCCGGGCACGGTGCCTCACGCCTGTAATCCCAGCACTTTGGGAGGCTGAAGCGGGCAGATCACCTGAGATCAGGAGTTCGAGACCAGCCTGACCAGCATGGAGAAACCCCGTCTCTACTAAATATAGAAAATTAGCTGGGCGTGGTGGCACATGCCTGTAATCCCAGCTACTCGGAATGCTGAGGCAGGAGAACTGCTTGAACCCGGGAGGCGAAGGTTGCAGTGAGCCGAGGTTGCATCATTGCCCTCCAGCCTGGGGAACAAGAGCGAAACTCCATCTCAAAACAAACACACACACACACACACACACACACACAAAACACATCCTTCAGGGTCCAGCTAACCCCCTCCCCTATCTTGCCATTCCTACCCCACCTCTTCCTCCTTATGGGAAACCCTGTACACTGGTCTGCCTCCCTGTTCTCCACTGGTCCAACTCCCTGTTCTCCACTGAGATTCCCAGAGCCAGGCCCTGCCATGGGTAGGAACCTGAGCCATCTCTGAATCTCACCCCGATCCCAGCCAGGGGCTGACCCACAGCAGGGGCCCAAAACACCAAAGGCCCACTGCTTGCTTCTCAGACGATGAACTCTGTTGGCAATAGAAAGTGCTTTTCCAACAGTGGCTACTTGCTAGGAGGGTGAGGTTGGATCCAGTGCCTTTCTCAGCACCTTAACTCCAGCTGCCTGTTGCCCTGTGAGAACCGAAACAAGCCCCTACCCTGGTCTGGGCCCACAAGCCAGATAAGCCCTGCCTTCAAGGGGCTATAATCATGGTGATGGTGATAACCCAGAGGAAACTCAAAAAACAAGGCCCAGTATCATAGGAGCTGTGGACAGAGGACTGCAGAAACCACCCATCTGCCACTATGAGATACTATCACATAACCTACCAGAATGGCTAAAAAGTGACAACATCAAATGCTATTAAGAATGTGGAGAAACAGTGATACTACTGTCATGGAAAACACATTGGCATTTTCTTATAAAACTAAACATGCAGCAGGGCATGGTGGTGCACACCTGTAATCCCAGCTACTCGGGAGACTGAGGCAGAAGTTGCAGTGAGCCGAGATCATGCCATTGCACTCCAGCCTAGGCAATAAGAGCGAAACTACGTCTCAAAAAAAAAAAAAAAAAAGTTTTGGTAGAGATGGGGTCTCACTATGTTGCCCAGGTTGGTCTCAAATTCCTGGACTCAAGGGATCCTCCTGCCTCAGTCTCCCAAAATGCTAGGATTATAGGTGTGAGCCACTGTGCCTGGCCTATAACATTCTTGAAGTGACCTAATTATAGAGAACAGATTAGTAGTTGCCAGGGGCTAGGGCAGAGGAGGTCACTAGGGAGAGGGTGAAGGGGAGGGCAGGAGGGAAGTAGGTGTGGCTATAAAAGGGTAACAACAGGGACCCTTGTATGAAGTGATAGAATAGTTCTGTATCGAGTGTGGGGATGGTTACATGAATGCATGCATGTGATAAAATTGCACAGCACTAACACACACATAAGTGAACACAAGTGGAACTGGGGAAATCTGAATAAGGTGGGTAGATTGTATCTATTGACATTCTGGATGTGAGAATGTATTACAATTTTGCAAGATCTTACTATTGAGGGAAATTGAGTAAAGGGTACGAAGAACCCCTCTGTATTATTTTTACAACTGCATGTGAATCTACAATTGTCTAAAAATTAAAAATTTAATTTTTTTTTTTTTTTTTTTTTTTGAGACGGAGTCTTGCTCTGCCGCCCAGGCTGGAGTGCTGTGGCCGGCTCTCAGCTCACTGCAAGCTCCGCCTCCCAGGTTCACGCCATTCTCCTGTCTCAGCCTCCCGAGTAGCTGGGACTACAGGCGCCCGCCTCGTCGCCCGGCTAGTTTTTTTGTATTTTTTAGTAGAGACGGGGTTTCAGCGTATTAGCCAGGATGGTCTCGATCTCCTGACCTCGTGATCCGCCCGTCTCGGCCTCCCAAAGTGCTGGGATTACAGGCTTGAGCCACCGCGCCCGGCCCTAATTTTTTTTTTTTTTTGAGACGGAGTCTTGTTCTGTCGCCCAGGCTGGAGTGCAGTGGCCAGATCTCAGCTCACTGCAAGCTCCGCCTCCCGGGTTCACGCCATTCTCCTGCCTCAGCCTCCCGAGTAGCTGGGACTACAGGCGCCTGCCACTTCGCCCGGCTAGTTTTTTGTATTTTTTTTTGTATTTTTTTTTTTTGAGGCGGAGTCTCGCTCTATCGCCCAGGCTGGAGTGCAGTGGCCGGATCTCAGCTCACTGCAAGCTCCGCCTCCTGGGTTCCCGCCATTCTCCTGCCTCAGCCTCCCGAGTAGCTGGGACTACAGGCGCCCGCCACCTCGCCCGGCTAGTTTTTTATATTTTTTAGTAGAGACGGGGTTTCACCATGTTAGCCAGGATGGTCTCGATCTCCTGACCTCGTGATCCGCCCGTCTCGGCCTCCCAAAGTGCTGGGATTACAGGCTTGAGCCACAGTGCCCGGCCTAAAAATTTAATTTAAAATAATCCATCTGTTCATCCAATAGACATCTATGGAACCAAGGCCTTGTACTGGATTCCAGGAAAGCCAGGAGCCCTCATCAGCAGAGAAACAGCTCTGCAGTGAGTTATTTGAAAGTAACACATGCCACGATGTTAAGCCCAGGGAACTGGATGCTGTGCCTTGTGCCCAGCCTAGTCCAGAGGCGGACAAAGTGCTCTGAGTTCCAAGCCAGGAGCACTCACTTCCTACTCATCTGTTCGAAATGTCCCAGTCCTGCTCAGGCCTTGAGAAAACTCAGGGATCCCCCAGACACCTGCATCTCTGGTTACCAACCAAACAGCAGTGTGCAGGCAGAAGGACAGCCACCTGTCTGGGCCAGAAGAAAGGCAGCAGGGAGGCAGGAGGCAGGGCTCAGGTCAAAAGGAGTATGGCCCTCTAACACAACATCCTGCGAGAGGGGGGACAGGCCTGCTCAGCGAACAGGAGCGCCTGCGTTCAGCTGGCCACAAGGCACAGGCTGTGGGCCAAAAGCTGGGTCATTTACTAAGCTGTGCTCAGCAGCTTTGCGGCTTTGTAATGTAAGCCTCAGTGCCTGTGAGGTAGAGATCATGATTATGCCCACTTTGCAGGTGGGGTACGTGAAGCTCAGGAAGGTTAGACAACTTGCTCAGATTGCAGGAGTAAGCAGCAGCCGCATCTGCTCCATGGCACAGCCCCCTCACTCTGCTCTCCAGGCCTTGGGCCCCTCGTCGCTGGGCTGGGCTGCAGGTGTTTGGGGCCTTCACTCATCACCATACCCCTACAGCATCCTGCTGGGCCCTGGGACCAGTCTGCAGGGGTACACCAAACCAAAATCTGACTGTGGGAGTAGAAAGGGCCTTGACTGAGGCTGAGGCCGAGGCCTGGCTTCCAGGCTCCTGCTTGCCCTCTGGACTTCTCAGTACTCTCATCTGTCCCAGAAGCCAGGGTGGGAAGGATTCTCACTAGGTCACAGCATACTGTATTCACACAGCCCTTGACAAACTCAAAGCACTGTCCCATTCATCCTTTCCCTCAAGGATGGGTTTGGAGCCTCCCATCACTGTGACTGCAGGGAAGATCCCCTCTGTGAATGCCCTCTCCACAGATGCCTGAAATTCTCTAATTTGAATCATTTTGGTGGTGGTACGGGTTCAGAAGCCAGGGGGCAGTGTGGAACCAGACTAGCCTGAGTTCAGGTCCCAGCTCTGTCACTGACCTGTTGTATGGTCCCAGTTTCCTCCTTGTAAAAAGGGCGTGATTACGTAGGTTGCATTGCAGAAGCTAAGGCTGGGCCAGGCCTAGGCTTGGCATGACTCCTCATTTCTGGTACAGAGGCAACTGGGCCTGTGGACAGGGTGGGGATAGGAGGCAAGCCAAATTTCTACCACTCCCCAGCCACTGGCAGGGAGTCTGGTCTGGTTCTCCGACTGGCCCAGGAACAATTTCCCCTAAGACCTGGACGTTCGTTTAGAGCAGTTCTTGAAATCTATGGCCACCAGTGCCCAGCAGAGACAGGACTAACTCATTGAGGATTTCAGGAAAGGAATGCATTTGTTTGGCCTAAAGTTCCAAACAAATGGGGTTTTTTGCCCTAGATTAGAAAACTGAAGCCAACCTCAATTTGCTCAAAATGTTTAAAGGGGTATATATCTCCCTTAGGAGGGCAGCAGTTAGTACAGGGGAGCAAGAACTGGGCATTAAGCCTAGCTTAGGCTTTGTGACACCAGAGTCCTTGTTCCCATCTGTGGGGTAGGGATGACACTGTCCATGAAGAGTGTCCATGCAGCATTCACGGGGGTCTGGTGGGGAAGAGGCACACCTTCTTCCCCATGTAAGACAATAGGACCGCCCACAGCCAGGGTCTGGACAAAGGATTGACCCTCCAGCCTCACTCTCAGAGCTGCTGGGCTCACAGTTCTACTAAGCACCCTCAGAAGCCCTGAGCTCTGGCCTAGGCAGCCAGTTATCAGAGGGAAAGGTGACCCAGCCAGAAAGCAAGTCCAGGCCTGATTTGATAAGAGGAAAGTGAGCTTATCTTGGATCCTCTATGTCTCCTGAGGCCACAGTCAGATAAGTGGTGTTGACTAGCATACAAGATGTGGGGGCTTCAGGGGCTCCCTGGGGGGCAGGCACCCCTCTGCTCTGAGTATTGCCCCCCTGGAGCAGGGAGATGGGACCTAACCTTGTACAGGAGAGCTCTCATTTCAAGTGTGTGAATGCAGGAAATATAGTGAGGAAATACCTCGCCCCCACCTCTTCCAATACCTCACCCCGGCCACTTCCTCCCCTGCTGGGGCCTTCACACATACTGTTCTTTTGCCTGGAAGGCTTCCCTCAGCTACTCACAAGTTTCAGAATTTCTTCCTCTGAGAGCCTCCCCTGACTGCCCTCTCTTCTTCCACCTGGGAATCTCCATCAGAGCACTGACCACATCAGTCCATGGGCTTGGAGGAGTCACCTGACAGCTACAGGCCTGGGGCAATTGAGGGAACTCTGTCCTGCCAAATCATGCCACATGCTAGGAATGGGGTTATGCCTCAAGCACAAAGGTTCTCAATAATTTGTTGAAAGAGAAAATAAACCTCATTATCACTACAAAAACCCTCAGTTGCAAAAAACCCAGATTATTTGGCCATACAGCAAAGGCTCCCAACACTTTAGTATCCAAGGTTCTAGGGCCCCTCCCAAACCTGAGCCCTTTCTGCTTGGTCCCTGCCCATCCATCTCGGCAGCTTCATCTCATGATCCTCTCACCCCCTAAGCATACCGCCCCCTTCCAGCTTCAGAGAACCAAATGCACAGTGCACCATTCCCAAACACAGCACACCTCCGTGCGTCCAAGCCTTTACATGGGCATGGGTTTTTGCTGGAGCCCCCTTCCCCTGTCCTCCATGCTTCCTGTCATCCTGCCGGCCCCTAAACCACAGCACACGAAACCACCCATCCCCGTCCCGTGGGCTGCATGCTTGCCTCTCCCAACCCCCTCTCAGCCATGCAGGTCCCTCATGCCACAGCCCAGACACAAGCCAGTTGTACGATGCATCCTCTGTGCAGCCTGCTCCCAGCCCCACATATCTAGCCCAGCCTCTCTGCCTCCCAGCACCTAAGTCTTTGCTTTTTCTAGAGAAGCTTCCTTATCTCATTATTTCTGTCTTCTACCTCAAGATTTTATCATCCAAACTGTATTTATCAGGTCAGAATGAATTTGTTTCTCCATTTTTTTTTTTTTTTTTGAGACGGAGTCTTGTTCTGTCACCCAGGCTGGAGTGCAGTGAGCCGAGATCTCGGCTCACTGCACCCTCCACCTCCCAGGTTTAAGCAATTCTCCTGCCTTAACCTCCTGAGTAGCTGGGATTACTGGCGTGCACCACCATGCCTGGCTAATTTTTGTATTTTTTAGTAGAGACGGGGTTTCACCATGTTGGTCAGGCTGGTCTTGAACTTCTGACCTCGTGATCTGCCCGCCTTGGCCTCCCAAAGTGCTGGGATTACAGGCGTGAGCCACCTTGACTGGCCTGCATTTTGTTTTTTATTGTAAAGGTTTTAAGATGGCCAAATACTCAGGAGTGGCTGTGACTCCATTTCCTGAGGGATGTGGAGGACACAGCAACCCCAAGAAGCTAGTCCCCTGCATGTGTCTTTGGAGGTCAGGCTGAACTTGGTCCTGAGGCCTAACACAGGCCTCATGCCTGCTGGCTCCCAGGTGATGAGGGGGCAAAGGAGAGGCGGTCTGAACTCCTCAAGAGGAACAGATGCCATGGGGCCACAGACAACCTGGAAGCCATGGCTCAGGCTCTGCAGCGAAGGCAGTGGGGCCAGGCTCAAGGCCCCCATGAATGGATGAAGCTGACCCCAGAGACAAGCAGACTTCCTTAACTCCCTTTGCTGGTACTGCCAAGCTAGGGAAAAGGCTCATTAGTGGGAGGGCTGAGGGCTGGTAAGATCCCACTCCTTCTCCCAGCCAGCAAGTAACTTGTCAAACCACACAGCTAAATTGGGCAACTCATCTGTGTGCTACGACAAAAACACAGCTCAAAGACTCCCACCCACCCAGCCTCAAATCCCTCCCTCCTTTCCTCTGTTTCTTCAGCCCAAGGCAGAAGCAGCTGGGAAGAGAATTCCAAGCAGCTAGGTCAGGATCAGGGACAGATTGCCTTTTCAAGTCACTTCTCTGTTGACTGTCCATGTGACCCTCTCCTTTCCCACTGTTTCAGTCTGAGAGCCACCTCCCTCACTGAGCCTTAAGAATTAGCAACACTGGCCGGGCGCGGTGGCTCAAGCCTGTAATCCCAGCACTTTGGGAGGCCGAGACGGGCGGATTACGAGGTCAGGAGATCGAGACCATCCTGGCTAATACGGTGAAACCCCGTCTCTACTAAAAAATACAAAAAACCAGCCGGGTGACGAGGCGGGCGCCTGTAGTCCCAGCTACTTGGGAGGCTGAGACAGGAGAATGGCGTCAACCCGGGAGGCGGAGCTTGCAGTGAGCTGAGATCCGGCCACTGCACTCCAGCCTGGGCGACAGAGCAAGACTCCGTCTCAAAAAAAAAAAAAAAAAAAGAATTAGCAACACTGGCTGGGCACGGTGGCTCATGCCTATAATCCCAGCGTTTGGGGAGGCCGAGGTGGGTGGATCATCTAAGGTCAGGAAATCGAGACCAGCCTGGCCAACATGGGGTAACCCCATCCCTACTAAAAATACAAAAAACAGCCGGGCATGGTGGTGCAGACCTGTAATTCCAGCTACTAGGGAGGCTGAGGCAAGAGAATTGCTTGAACCCAGGAGGCGAAGGTTGCAGTGAGCTAGGATTGTGCCACTGCACTCCAGCCTGGGTGACAGAGCAAGACTCCATCTCAAAAAAGAAAAAAAAAAAAGAATTAGCAACTTCAAACTTTACTTTCAAACTCCAGCAAGAGGGACTGGTAGCCCCTCTCACAGCAGCATCCTCCCAAGTCCCTCTGGAGATCCTCCTCTGCCCCTCACAGCCAGACCCCTCCCATCCTTATCTTCTCCCCCTGATCTGCAGCCAGCTTCCCTGAGACTACCACAGATGCCCTCTGGCCTTCCGACCTCCTGTCCCTCCTTCCACCCCAGCCATTTGAGGAATCCAATCATTTCACTGTTTGAAACCATTCAATGGTTTGTAGACTTGGAACAAACCAACCCTTCAGTGGGAGCACTCAGGGCCTCCAGGATCCGCATTTACCTCAGACCCCAACATCCACAGAAGCCAAGAAGTTAAAAAGGTGTCAGGCTGGTGAAGACAAAGCCACAAAGCTCAAGGAGCTAGCTCTGTCCTTGGAGCCTGGTCCAGAAGCCAGGATGCACTCCCATCGGTAATGATTCTGATGCTAACAGATGAGCTTACTGAGTGCTGACCATGGCCAGGCCTGAGCAGTGCTTCATATACAGCTGATCCTACTTACTAATTCTATATGTGCAAAATTACCTACTCACTCGAATTTACTTGCAAAACCAACACTTAAGGGGCTCGCAGACGTGTGCCCGCTGCACACATCCCCAGCTGAGGTGGAACAAGGTGACACTCCACCTTCTCACTGCAGCTCTCATACTGTAAACAAGTATCCTTTCACAGGTCTATTTAGTGCTATACTTTTCCCATTTGTGGGCTTTCTGTTGGTGACTTCACTGTTTAGAATGGCCCCCACATAGTGCTGAAGCACTGCCCAGTGTTCTCAGTGCAAGAAGGCTGTGATGTCCCTTATGGAGAAAAGTGTTAGGTACGCTTCATCCGTGCATGAGTCATAGTGCTGCTAGTCATGAGTTCAATGTTAATGAATCAACAGTATATTAAGTAAAGAATCTTTCGGCCGGGCGCGGTGGCTCACGTCTGTAATCCCAGCACTTTGGGAGGCCGAGGCGGGCGGATCACTTGAGGTCAGGAGACCAGCCTGGCCAATGTAGCAAAACCCTGTCTCTACTGAAAATACAAAAATTAGCTGGATGTGGTGGTGGATGCCTGTAGCTATTTGGGAGGCTGAGGTGGGAGAATCACTTGAACCTGGGAGGCAGAGGGTGCAGTGAGCCAAGATTGCACCACTGCACACTCTAGCCTGGGCAATAAGAGACCTTGTCTCAAAAAAAAAAAAAAAAAGAAAAAGAAAAAAAACTTTCAACAGAGACACACATAACACAAGGTTATGGACTGACTGGTTGGTTGGTAGAAATGTTATGACCACAGGCTTGCAGTGACCCTGTATTGCCCAGAAGAGCAATGGTTTAGCATTCACTATGACTCTGTGACCTACAGTGAATGAGAATCTACTTTAGCTATCCTTTAGCTGACTGAATCCTCAAAACCAGTATGAGGGAGGTTCCCATTTTCCCAAATGTAAATGCTCCATTTTACAGAGAGGTGGAGATTTGCATGCACTCACCTCCCAGCTAGGCAGTGCTCAGGCTGCAGCCTGAAACCAGGGTGCCTGAAGGCTGACCACTACCTGATGGCCCCTCTGCTGCACTAACTGCCTTTTACTTGGCAGTTGTTTTACCCCTAAAAATAGGATGCGATACTCAATGCGCTCCGGGGAGGAGCCAAGGAGCTGACAGGCACGAGGTACTTTTGGATCTTGGGGTGGGCCCATGCCAATTTGTTACCATGGTTTCTGGATTAAGGAGAAAGTGATTGCCTCCTGGGACGCAATCTGGGGGCCTTTCTGGAAGACACTGAGGTTGCCTGCGTCTAGATGGATAGCCAGAGTCACTGAGTGGCAAGGAAATACAGAGCTTTCTGGTGAAGGGATCCTCTGTGAGCAAAGGAGCAGAGCAGGACAGCCCAAAGCATGGGAAGACAGATGCTGAGTGGGGCACAGTTTGGCGAAACGTAACTTAGGTACCTTAGCTGGTGGAGGGAGGATAGAGATTGAGGCAAGGAGATCCAAGGAAGGCTGCCTCCTCTCAGGACTGTCAGCTTCCTGGGGCTGCTCTAAGCAGCAATGGGAACAGAGGCACCTTCTTCCTGCCATAGCATCCCATTTCTTATGAAGTCCCTCCAGACTGGCCCATGGGCAGAGGATTTTATAGTGTACAGACACTGACAGCAGTTAGGAGGGAGTATCACCTACTATCTCGAGAGTCCCAGTGCACTAGGCAGCTCTGCCAGGGAGTGCCAAGGCCATTCAGGCTGAGTATGTCCAGAATGAATCTGAATCCTCTCCTCCTCCACATCAGCCTTGCTCTCCCAGAGAGGGGCCCTGAGCACTCAGTTATCCCCTCCTTTCACCCTCCTACATCTGCAAAGCCTCACTCCTCTACCACAAAAACACAGCTAAGAGAGACCAGCTTCTCCTTGCCCCCACAGGCCTGGTCTTTTGCTTCCCTGTTTTCTCTATGGCCCATCTTACCCACAGTCACTCTTGGAACCCTGACAGTTTTTAATAGCTCAAACTGGATTGCTTCTCCCCTTTTCTAAAGCTTTTCAAAGGCTCCCCATTCTAGGCCGGGTGAGGTGGCTCACACCTGTAATCTCAGCACTTCGGGAGGCTGAGGCAGGTGGATCACCTGAGGTCAGGAGTTTGAGACCAGCCTGGCCAACATGGTGAAACCCTGTCTCTATTAAAAATACAAAAAATTAGCTGGGTGTGGTGGCACATGCCTGTAATCCCAGCTACTCAGGGGGCTGAAACAGGTGAATCACTTGAACCTGGGAGGTGGAGGTTGCAGTGAGCCGAGATTGTGCCACTACACTCCAGCCTGGGCAACAAGAGTGAAACTCCATCTCAAAAAAAAAAAACGCTCCTCATTCCATGCAGAATAAAATCCACATTGCTCGCCTCGGCCTACAATAGGAACTGGCCCACCCACCCCCTCCCTCATTCCATTCCAGCCACACCAGCCTTTTGCTATTCCTCAAACGCTCCAAGTATGCTCCGATGTGGGGCCTTTGGACCTGCCATGCCCTGTCTGAAACGACCTTCACCCTCATGTTGGCATGTCTGCTCCTTCTCATTATTATTTTAGGTTCAGCTCAAGTGGCATGTCTTCAGTGAGGGCCTCCCTGACCACCCATCTAAAGCTGTTATTCTTTCATTAAGGACTCTGCTTGTTTCATTCAAGCACTGGTCATTTATTAGCTCACATGTCTTTGGTCTCTCTCCTCTACTAGATAGGGAACCTGAGTATCTGATACAGGTCCCTGATGGTGGGGAACTTGAGTATCTCATATAATCATGGTGCTTTCTCAGTAGCAGGCTCAACACATGGTTGGGCTCAGTAAATACTTACTGAACGAATGAACAAACCCCTATTTGACAACTGGGTAAACAGAGGCACAGGGAAGCAGAATGATTTATTCCTGGTCTTTTAGTTTGGATCTAATGCCCAGGTCCAGGGCTTTGAACTTCCTTCAGATCACGCGCCACTACACACAGCAGCACAGTCTGGTGGGAGGTAGAGCCTTGAGCAAATCTGCTTGCAGCTGGGCAATGAAGCTATGGGAATGAGACTGCAACAAACCTTCAGCACTGAGCAATGGAAAGTGTGTGAAAAATAATCATTTCTGAAAGGTGGCAGAGAAAGCATGTGGTGCTTCCAGCAACACTTTCCAGGCAAGATGTAGGATTTGTACAGATTTAAAAGAATCATTACTGCAGCCCGGGCCAGGGGCTACTTTATCCTGACACAGCTCTGAGAGGAGTGGTAATTATCACTGATGCTTTATAGATGGGAGAAGAGGCTTTTTATTCTTACGACTGGCAGTGCAGAAAGCTCTGCTCTGCAAGGTCAGGCTGCCAGGATCTAAAATCAATGCTCGCCATGGTAGGCTGCGTACTCTGCACAGGGCCTGAGTCCCTTCTGGGCCTTAGTTTCCACAGCTGTAAACTAAGTGGGTTGTCCCTGAATGGAGGTCACAGTTCAAATGTGTACAGGGCATCAACCCTTTCTGGCTCACAGCTGCCATGTTGGAGACCAGGGCCCAGCACTGTCAGAGCTGCCAAATGTACCAGAAATCTGGATTTTAAAATATACATTTCAAATTAGCCGGGTTTTTTTTTGTTTTTTTTGTTTTTTTTTTTTGAGACGGGGTCTCACTCTGTCAGGGCTCACTGCAGCCTTGACCTCTGGGCTCAAATGATTCTCCCACCTCAGTCTCCCAAGTAGCTGGGGCCACAGGCATGCACCACCATGCCTGGTTCATTTTTAATTTTTTTGTAGAGATGGGAACTCACTATGTTGCCCAAGCTGGTCTCAAACTCCTGGGCTCAAGCAATCCTCTGGACTTGGCCTCCAAAAGTGCTGGGATTACTGGCATAAGCCACCTTGCCCAGCCAAAGAATTTGAACGTTCCCAGCATATAGAAAAATGTTTAAGGTGATGGATATCCTAATTACTCTTACTTGATCATTACACATTATATGGATATATTACAATATCACATCTACCCTGAAAATATGTATATCTATTATATATCAACAGAAAAATCATCTGAGAAACAGTCAGTGGAAAAAAAAATCAATTGGCAAAAAAACTCTGCATTTTCAAATGGTGTTAATTCATAATTTTAAGAAATACAATGCAGGTACGCATGCAGCAGCAGTGGCCTGTGGCACACAAGTCTATGGACTGCTACAGCAGCTGCCCCAGACCTCCTTGCTCCTTCTAGGGCTCCAGCCCCCTTCTTTGCTCCCCAGGAAGCCTGTCCATAAGAGCCTCCTCTTAGCCCGGTGGGAACCTTGAGGTGGAGAAAGCCAGGAAGAACTTCTAGCGGTGTCTCAGTTCCAGCTGGGTGAAAGCAGAGAAAGTCCCTTTTGGCCAGAAGGCCAGGTCTGGTTTCAGGCTCTTGGCACCAGGACACAGGTGGCAGGAAAGCTATATCCAGAGTGCAAACAGCCACCCTCCTTCAGGGGCCTGGAGCAGAGGCCTGAGAGGGACCTGCTCAGTTGCCAGGGCAATGCCTCCACCCCACCCCCAGCTGCTCCTTTAGGAGAGCTGCTCACTCCCCAACTGGGGTCAAGTGTATGAGGGGCTTTTTTCCTGACATGTTGGGGCCACAAGAGTGAGGGAAGAGGTTAAGCAATGCCTCTAGGCACACCTACAGTCCAGGGTGGCAGGTCCTCAGTGGGTGGGAAGCCGTCTGCTGGCTGGGAGACTTCAGAAGCTCCCAGACATCTCCCACTGACAGAGGGCTTGACGTGAACTGGCCTAGCATGAAGCACTTTAACTATATAGGCTCACCAACTCTTCACCAGGCTTACCATTCTGATTTCAAGGAGAAAAATAAACAAACAAAAAAAACCCCCTGAGGCTCAGAGAACTGAGTAGCCCAGGATTACACAGACAGGAAGTAGAAAAGTCAGAATCTGAGCCCAGGCTTTCCGCCCAGAACCAGTGCATTTAGCTGCTTTTTAGCCACGCCCTCCAGGGCTGGGAGTTAGGTGCCACCTGCCAGAGCCTGGCTGAGATCCGGGCCAGGCCAGTTCCCCAGTCAGGGCCTAAATGGGCCCTTTATTCCTGGGGTCCTCAGGCAGGGTTTGACTATTTCCTGACTGGGTTAGAGGGTGGCAGCTCTGGCTTTGCTGACCATGAGGACAGGGGCCTGGTGACCCCGGTGCAGAACCCCAGCACATGGCTAAGGCACCCACTCTGCCTGTGACTGCTGCTGTCCACGGTCCTCCTTCAGGTCCTGCTCCCAGACACATGGCCCCACATGCTCTGACTTTCTCACCAGGAACACCGGAACTGCTAACATGGGTTCCCAGACACTCAGGACTTCTCCAGTGTGACTGAGTCTGGTTCTAGTGATTCCCAAGGGGGCCTGGGGAAGGCTCTTTGGACTCTCACCCCCACCCCAGGTCCCTCAGAGCAGCTCCATTTCCCCTTTTTTCTCTGTATAGAATTCCCACATGGTATTCTGGGACCTACCAGACTAATTCACTCTCTCACAGTACACATGAAAAAGGACCAGGAAGGCAAATGCACTCGCTGAGGATCTGGCAGCAGAGCACGGGACCCTTGCCTGGTGCTCTGAGTGTGGGAACGTTCCTGGTTTCCCCCCAGCCCGAAGAACACAGTTCCAGGCATTCAGGGAGGCACCCTCCCATAGCTGAACTCCACCTCCTCTAGCCCCGACCACTGACCTCCAAATAGTATGTCCAAATAGCATGTAGTTTCTGAAAAACCATTTCTACCACCACTGCAAACATATCCAGTAAGCAGCCTGTTAGGAAACATCTACTCCTCACCCATTCTGTATTGGAATCTACCACAAACATCATTTTATTTATCCTCAGAGACCCACCTACAGAGTCTGCAGTGGCCCCTGCCCCAGCCCACCCTGGACACCTTATTACCAACATCCCTAGGAGTCCAAGCTTTAAAGAGATGGTAGCACCCAAGCTACTGTTACTAAATCACAATCTTGTTTATCAAAGCTATAACCAACTTGGGCGGGCATGGTGACTCATGCCTGTAATCTCAGCACTTTCAGAGGCTGAGGTGGGAGGATCACTTGAGGTCAGGAGTTTGAGACCAGCCTGGCCAACATGGTGAAACCCTGTCTCTATCAAAAATACAAAAATTAGCCGGGCATGGTGTCTCATGCCAGTAATCCCAGCTACTTGAACCCGGGAGAAGGAGGTTGCAGTGAACCAAGATCATGCCACTGCACTCCAGCCTGAACAACAGAGTGAGACCCTGTCTCAGAAAACAAAAACAAAAACAAAAAAACAAAAAACCAACCCACTAGAAACAGGTGCTAGTGAGCAGGAGAAGCTGCCCAGTTACAGAGCTGCCTCGGCTCCAACACAGTGCAAAAACTTGACATGTGCAGCCTCTGTTTGGTCTGGTGAAGGACTGAGGGTAGAGAATGCAAAATGTGGCTTTTCAAATACTGGCTCTATCATAAGAGCTTTGCTGCTACCTTTCCAAAGCCCTAAGATCCCAGAGCCTAGACTGGGAAGTTATTACTCGGAAAGAGCCTCAAAAAAAACTACCCTCACTTCTGGAGGGCTGATGTCAAACCCTGGTGATAGGTCACAAAAGCCTGGCTTTCACAAACTGTCATAGGCCCTGTGTCCAGCATGCAAAGCCAGACACTGCCAGGCCCTGTACACCTCGATTTGTGGCCTCTTTCACCATTCTGAATGACCAAGCGAATCCCAGAATAGAAACACAGTGTTAACAAGCTCATTCACTGGGCCTGGAGTGGCAGGTGGCATATCAGGTGACAGGAGTAGGAGCCAAGATCCCTAGGCAGCCAAGAGTCGGGATGAGACGAATAGTGCAGGACTGAATGGGGAAAACCATGAGTTCACTTCAGGTCAGCAGAGGTAATGTTGCCTGCCTCTGTGCCAGACACGCCCTGGGGACAGAGACACAAGAAAGGAGAGGGATTTTTTTCCCCTCTGAGCTTATATTAAGACACTGAGTTTGGGAACCCAAGTAACACAATTACACAAGAAAAGCGGCATATGTGGAAAAATGGCTTAGTGATGTCAGCAGACCACAGACACTGTTTAAGGATGCACTGTTACAGGAAAGTCACAGGATCAGAGAGGGTGCAGTCCCCACCAAACTCTGGATAATACTGAGGGTATCATAGGTAATTCCAGGCAAGGGATATCGTCAAACTGGAGCCTGATGACAGAAGGTGACCCACACAGGGAGAAGTCTCAACTCCATCCCATTCCAGCAAGTGCTTATTTACAGAGGGAAAGCCATGCACAGTGCCAGCCACTAGGGACCCAGAATGAGCAGTCCTTGTCCTCAAGAAACCCACAGGAATGTGCAGATACGACAATGAAAAGCCTCCTCCACTGACTGGGCACTGTGGCAGTCACATGGAATTGCATGAGAAAGCCCAGGACTGACTCAACAAGTGATTAGTGTGTCTGGGACGGACTTGTCACAAATGGGGCATGTGACACATATGCACCAAAAATTGTGCTTAGCATAAAGTGAGGGATGGCTTGGAGAGGCTAGGCTGGTCACCCTGGAGAAGAGAGACAATTTAAAAGGGCATGACGACTGTCCTCAAATCCTAAAAGACTGTCAAATACACATGTGGCCCCAGAGGGTCACACTACAATCAGAGGGAAAAAAGAAGATGGGGACTGTTAATGGGAAGTAGATTTTTCCTAATTATATAGAAGAGTTTTCTAAGAAGCAGAGCTGGCCAAAGACAGAGGAAGGGCCTAGAAGACGGCCAGCCAGGCTAGACGCAGGTAGGATGGATGCCAGGGAGGAAACTGAAGTCCCCATGGGTGTGAACTTTAAGATTCCTACTGGGCCTGATATGCTCTTTGCCCTCCTACTTTACATCCAGTTCTGGATGTGATATCAGACATCATCTTTGTGTGCGTGACATTCATAGTTCAACTTTTTTTTTTTGAGACAGGGTCTCACTCTGTCATCCAGGCTGGAGTGCAGTGGCGTGATCACGGCTCACTGCAGCCTTGATAGCCCGGACTCAAGCAATCCTCTCACCTCAGCCTCCCAGGTAACTGGAACCACAGGTGTGCACCACCATGCCTGGCTAATTTTTTTTAGTTTTTGTAGAGATGAGGTCTCACTATGTTGCCCAGGCTGGACTTGGACTCCTGGGCTTAAGCACTTTTCCCACCTAGACTTCCTGAAGTGCTGGGATTACAGCCGTGAGTTACCGTGCCCAGTCAACTTTTTGTTTAGAGACAGGGTTTCACTCTGTCACCCAGGCTGGAGTACAGGGCGTGATCATAGTTCATTACAGCTTCAACTTCCTGGGCTCAAGTGATCCTCCCACATCAGCCTCCCAAGTAGCTAGGACTACAGGTATATACCACCGCCCCTGACTAATTTTTTTAATTTTTATTTTTTGTAGAGACAGGGTCTTGCTATGTTGCCCAGACTGATCTCCAACTCCTGGGCTCAGGCTATCATCCCATCTTGGTTTTCCAAGTGCTGGGATTACAGGCGTGAGCCACCATGTCTGGTCTTTTCTTCCCCCTACCTCCGGAGAATTGTTATCAACAAACAGCGAAATACAAAAGGAGAGTGTTCACACAGCCTAGCCACACAGGAAATTTTGTGAGAACTAGCACCAGGGCTTTAGACAGCAAAGTCAGGAAGTAAAACACCTTCATCTGGGAAGTCTAGCTGCACAAGAGCTCCCATCTGAGATGATAAATCCATCATCAGAATATGAGATCAGCTGACACTTGCTACCCCGCCCCCTTCAAAATACCCGCTATGACAGAAACTGCCAGTAGGTTAGGAATCCCTGGAACCAGCCTTCATTCACTGCATGACTTAAGCTCCTGGGTCTGAATTTCTCTCATCTATAAAATGAGAATAATGAGGCTTGCCCTGTCCACTGCCCTAGCACT
The DNA here is from genome assembly GCF_007565055.1 of Rhinopithecus roxellana. Lineage (NCBI taxonomy): Eukaryota > Metazoa > Chordata > Mammalia > Primates > Cercopithecidae > Rhinopithecus > Rhinopithecus roxellana. The sequence continues at coordinate 108,855,127 of NC_044561.1, read as the reverse complement.
GCTGTGAGTTTCCTAAGACAGGTGGGAAAGGGCTTGGCAGGTGAGGAACTGTCATTACAATTGCCTGAGGAGCCTACACATCTCCTGAGCAAAGGGCCCACGGAGCTGTTACCCAATCCCAGGCCCTCCGGGGACTCTGCACGCCAGAGGCTGAGGATTTCTGGCCTGGGGCAGAAATGAGGGGCCTCATCCTCTCCAAGGATTGATTTTGGGAAGGTTCATTGCCCTGCCCAGCACTCACAACCATCCAGCCCCTCCACACCATGCTGTAGTAGCACCATTCTAACAGTTTAGTGCAGAGACCACTAGCCTCTCTGCCTTGTCAATCACCCCTCTAACTCTCTATCACCGCCTTCATGCCAACACACCATGCTCAGCTTCCAGGCCTCTGTGCTGCCTGAACACCCTCTTCTTCCTCACTGATTCTGCCTCCTCCTTTAATCTCAGTTCCAGCATCACTCCTGCCAAAAAGCCTTCCCTGACAGTCTTTCCAGGCCCCTGCCCTGGCTCCCTCACTGAACAAAATCCCACATTCAGGCACACCACAGGCCCTTGCCCACCACATTGTTTTTACAAACCTCTTTACTCTTCTGCTTCCCCCTTTAGACCCTGAGCCTCCTGAAGGCAGGGTTGCATCCCTGTGACCTCCATTCCTGGCCCAAAAGAGGTACCCAGGTGAATGTCTGCTGCCACTTAGGAGGCAGAACCCCACCCTCTGATTTCACCCGAAAAAATGACACAGGCTGGCAGAGCCCTCATCCTAGAAGACTTTGAAGACTCTAAGTAGAGAAGAGTAAGAAATAACTTAGCAAGCAGATGACAGCGATGCTGGAACAAGTCTTGACTATATGTTCCCCCTCATGCCCACACAGCCCTCCCCATTCAATTTTCCTCTCAACTACCTCTGAAAGCACAACATGGTAACATCTGGGAAGATCTCTTTGAAAGAACACCTACCAATCATAAGGTCACCAACCACCCCATCCTGTCCATAGAACTCTGCCCCAATAATGGCATGGGGTCAGCCACACTGAGGAGTGGCTGAATATTAGTGGCTAATAACCATAGTTGCCAGATGTTTTTCACCTGCTCAGGAATTGGTGGTTATTGCAGTAGCCCAGTCACCATCTGAGGTCCTAACCTCTGCATCTTATATCTGATCCCCTCAAGGAGATGTTTTCATCATCACCCCTGTGCTACTAAGGAAAAAGGAGGCTCAGAGAGGTTGAAGGATTTGCTCGGGATCACACAGTGAGTCATGTTCTATCTGCTAACTGAGTGCAAACCCTACAGGTTTCAACCTCCAGAATGGAACCTTCACAGAATCCAGTCTCACAGTAGTAAAAATACAAGCTTGCTTCGGCAAGACTGACACATACATTCCTACAAAGCTTAGAAGCTGCTGTAGAAAGACAAGTTTGTCCTCCCGCTCTGGTTGGTGGAATCTGACTATGGTACACTCTCACAAAACACCCTGAAGCCAAGCCAGCATCCCAAGAAACATCTGGAGAAAACAGACTTTACCTTGATAACACCTACCCCCTGGGAGCTGTTCTGCCCCGATGTTTTTGCAAACATACTTCCGAAGGCTTCAAACTGTCCTGCCAGACTCCTTTCTGCTCTCACAAAGAGACCTGTGACATCACTTGCCCTTCATAGTCCTTCCCCCTCCCAGGACTCCACCCATCTGTAAAAGCGGGGGACTGCACTAGACTGGGGAGGGCACAGGTTCCACTGGGCATGCTACTTCCGGTTGATTGGTTTTGCCTGTGTTGAGAAGGTTCCTCATGCTGTATCCGGGGGTCAATGGGAGTGCTATGGTTGATGCTGTCTGCCATGGGTCCAGTATGAGGGGTAATTGCCAAGTGCAAGATATTTGCTGTCCCTGGACAAGATGATCACCATGGAAGTCATTTAGGACTCTAGTCCTATGACACAGTATTGTCCTTATCCTCTACCCAAACCTTTACCCTCTATCCTCCCTCACAGGCCCATCAACACCAGAGCTTCTTGAGAAATGTTTCAAATCCAGTAAGATGGAAAAGCAAACATCTATTTCAAGTCTACTGTCCTTCGAAAGACTGACCAACAAGAAATCTTAAATAGCTGTTAACTTGTGGAGGGTAGCTGGGTTTCAGCCCAATTTTATCAGTGAAGTGCTGTATGACCTTGGGCAAGTCACTGTATCTCTGGGTCTCCACTACTTCTACAAATTGGGATCAGGAGTCCTATTTTCCTTGCATTTAACTGTGTCCAAACACTGTGCTAGGATTCTCAAGACTGCAAAGGGAAGTCCATCATCTGTCTCACTGACTCTGAGTCATAAATATGTTGGAAAGTATTGTCCCATTTCCTGAAGAGGAAGCTGAGGCTGAGGCAGGTGGAGGGACTTGGCCTAAATCCTAGAGCAAACAGCTAATGAAGGAATGATGCCTGGGTCCTGTGATCAGATCCACAGCCTTCCTCATCCCATTATCCTGCCTCGATAGGAGGCAGTGAGCAGGCCACCAGGGGCTTTGTAACCAAGGTTACCTCTGCAGAGGAGGCTCTCCCAGATGATCAGTCCCTTAGCAATTCTGCCAGGATAAGGCCACACATAAGCTTAAATGTGCATTGTGCATTAACTTGGAGAATTACCCGGGCACAGTGGCTCATGCCTGTAATCCCAGCACTTTGGGAGGCCGAGGCAGGTGGATCACTTGAGGTCAGGAGTTCAAGACCAGCCTGGCTAACATGGTGAAACCCCTCTCTACTGAAAATACAAAAATTAGCCTGGTGTGGTGGCAGGTGCTTGTAATTCCAGCTACCTGGGAGGCTTGAATCCGGGAGGAGGAGGTTGCAAGGAGCTGAAATCGCGCCACTGTACTCCAAGCTGGGGGACAGAGACTCTGTCTCAAAAAAAAAAAAAAGAAAAAAGAAAAAAAACTTGGAGAATTAATCACTACCGTAAGAGTTAATTATTCAGAGCATTCCCCTCAGCTGCCCTTCAAATACATCTCCTTAAAATGGGCTAGTGAGGGCTGGGTGTGGTGGCTCATGCCTGTAATCCCAACACTTTGGGAGGCTGAGGCGGGTGGATCACCTGAGGTCAGGAGTTTGAGACCAGCCTGGCCAACATGGTGAAACCCCGTCTCTACTAAAAATACAAAAATCGGCTGGGCGCGGTGGCTCAAGCCTGTAATCCCAGCACTTTGGGAGGCCGAGACGGGCAGATCACGAGGTCAGGAGATCGAAACCATCCTGCCTAACACGGTGAAACCCCGTCTCTACTAAAAAAGACAAAAAACTAGCCGGGCGAGGTGGCGGGCGCCTGTAGTCCCAGCTACTCAGGAGGCTGAGGCAGGAGAATGGCGTGAACCCGGGAGGCGGAGCTTGCAGTGAGCTGAGATCTGGCCATTGCACTCCAGCCTGGGCGACAGAGCGAGACTCCATCTCAAAAAATAAAAAAATAAAAAAATAAAAATACAAAAATTAATCGGGTGTGGTGGCGGGTGCCTGTAATCCCAGCTACTTGGGAGGCTGAGGCACGAGAAATGCTTGAACCCAGGAGGCGAAGGTTGCAGTGAGCCGAGATTGCACCACTGCACTCTAGCCTGGGCGACAGAGTGAGACTCTGTCTCAAAACAAGACAAAAAAAAAAGGTTAAGATGGTCATTAACACAGTGTTAAAAATGGACGAGTGAGTGGCCCACTGAAGAATGAGCCCCAGCAGTTATCAAACTGCTTTGATTTTAGCCGGGCAAGGTGGTGCATGCCATTCCAAACCTAAAAGTCACAAATAAAATATTTAAAACTAAGCATTTTTTAAAATTTTCTGATTTAACTGTATTTGTGAGCAAGGGCTGATTAATAATCTGCGTACAATCTATTTACTGAAATTCAGCAAATGTAAATAAAAGAAAAATAATTCAAATAGAAAATAAAGATCAGAGGTGTACAAAGGCAGTAATGGATGTGTATCATAGAATCTTGGATAGGAATTGGGTAAGAGATTGTATGGAGAGCCAGACGCAGTGGCTCACGCCTGTAATCCCAGCACTTTAGGAGGCCGAGGCGGGCAGATCACGAGGTCAGGAGTTCGAGACCAGCCTGGCCAACAGGGTGAAACCCCGTCTCTACTAAAAATACAAAAATTAGCCAGGCATGGTAGCAGGCACCGTAATCCCAGGAGGCTGAGGCAGGGGAATCACTTGAACCCGGCAGGCAAGGTTGCAGTGAGCCGAGATCATGCCACTACATTCCAGCCTGGGCAACAGAGCAGGACTCCATCTCAAACGCTCAAAAAAAAGAAAGAAAGAGAAGGGAAGAAACATATTCACTTGTAGTACATTCATTATCACACCTCTTTAGGTTCACCAAGATCCCCAGGGTCCTGCCTGACCTTGAGACTGCTCCAGATGTAACCCCTACCTCTCCTGTTCCCTCAAGATACCCCCACCTTAGGGTAGTGACACGTCCCAGTCAGCCCCTGACTGCCTCCTTCCCATCCCCTAGTCACCTTCTCTGAGATGCCTTCCCCAATCTCTCAGCACCTATTTGTTTCTTTTAGGGCTCTCATCACAAACAGATGAGATAGTATCTTGATTATTTGTTACCTGCTTGGGTGGGGACTCCAAGCTGGAGGGAAGTCAATCTTGTTCCCTAGTCTCTCCCTGGCTCCTGGCACAGCACTTGGCACTCAAGTAAATGAATGGCTGATTGTTTGGAAAGAGAAGTGGAGGTGGGGTGGGAAGGAGGGAGGAGCCCAATCCCTGCCCTCCACCCCCCACCATTCCCACACATTGCTGCATGTGCCTCTCTTAAAGAAACTGCTGGGAAAGCAGCAACGGTGGCAGCCCTACCTTTACTGGGTGATATCAGACAAGGCCCCTCTTCCCCACCCGACCTTGGTCTGCACTCCACAGGCAGGCAGACAACTCCTATTACTGCACCCCTGTGCAGGGCAACAGCCACATCAGGAAGCGTGGGAAAGCAAGAAAGTTTCAGGAGAGGCTAGAACTATCAAACCTATTCTCCGCAGTCAGTAACAGGTCCTCATTACAGTCCCCAGTAGGAAACTGCCCAGAAGGAGTGATGATCCTGCAGACAAAACTCTAGCTCCACATACCTGGCAGATTCTGACAGCCCTGGGTAGATTCTCCAGCGTGATCTTGGGTGTCCTGAACCCTAGACAGCCTGCCCTTCTTCCCCTTCCCTCACTCAGGGCATTCGCCTCTCCCCTACCCAGGCCACTCTCCCCCGTGAGAGCCCTGCACTTGACAAACAGCCATCAAATAACTGACTCCACTCCAAGCAGCCCACCCAATCTATCTACATCTTTCCAGGCATGGGACATGGACAGTTTTTGCCTATTTCAAGTCTTCTCTTTCCCCCTGGATATCAGTAACAGCAGCAGCTATTACTTTTTAAATGCTTCCCCTGTACTAGGCACTGTGCTTAGTGCTGTGCACACATTTCTCTTGTCCTCATGCTGGACTACAATCAGGTATTATTAGCATCTCTATTTTGCAGGTGAAGAAATAAGCCCAGAGAGGTTAAGTGCCTTGTCCAAGGTCTCATGGCTCTAACTAGCAGCCCAAGAACTGAATTCCAGCAGCCCAACTCCACAGAGATGCTCTTAACTATGGGTACATATGACCTTTGAGGTGTGGATTTCCTGATCACCTACTGTATGCTCAGTGGGTGCCCTTAGAGACTGGACTCCAGCTCTGTACTTACGGACCCTGTGACTGTGCAAAGGAGAAGAGAGGTACATAAAAATCATATTTGCTGGCCAGGCATGGTAGCTCACACCTGTAATCCTAGCACTTTGGGAGGCCAAGGCAGGCAGATTGCTTGGGCCCAGAAGTTTGAGACCAGCCTGGGTGGCATAGTGGGATATCTCTATTTCAAAAAAATCATATTTGGTCTAGCGACAAAATTGATACATTTGCATTGATAAGTCTGAGAATTTCCTTAGTAAAAGCATAGGAAATAGGAACTTGAGACCCCAGCTAATCAGGTAACAGTTAATATCTGAAATACACAGGCCAACCAAAATGGGTGTTACGATACTCTCTCACCAGCTTCCAGGAACCAAATTCAACTTAATAGCAGAGACAGAAGGAGCTCCCTCCTGCTGATAAACAAAGGAGGAATCTGCAGGCCAGAGAAGGGAAGGGTCTTGCCTGAGGCCACCCATCAACTCAGTGACATAAAGAGGTGAGAAGCCAGCAGTTCCAGCTCCCCCATCCTTGGGCTTTCAGGTCATCTTGGTCCCAAAAAGAAACTATAGGAGGTAAGTGCCCACAGTGACCAAAAGTTTAAGAGTTTTCATGGTAAAGACAGGGCGCTGGCTCTTACCTTCAGGGAGAGTGAAATGCTCTTGTGAAAGCTGGGTTTGGGAAGCCAGGGCTTCTTTCCCAAGCTGACAGAGGCCCAGCTCCAGCTCAGCTCTGCCCCGGAAGGACGGAGTTTAAAAGGCCTACCTGGAACCCGGCTGGGACCACACCTCCATGGGGCTGACTTCCCCAGGGAACCCGTCCTACTGGCTGTCTCCCAGACAGCAGTGGGCCAGGCCAGGACGCCACTGTCTGTCTGTAGCCTGGTGCCTCTCCCTGCAGGGCCCCACCCAGTCCCTGCCCCAGTCAGGCTCCCAGAGCAAGGGTGGGAGTGGGTAGGGAAAAGGCCTGCTCCCCTCCTCATGAGGCCACCAGGGCCTGGGTCCCTCAGAGCCTCCCCTCAGCCTGGACCGGGTCTGAAGCGGCTGCTTCCTGCTTTGCTGTTTTTCTTTCACTTTGGTTTTTAACCCCTAAGTGAAACTGAAACGATTTGGGAAAGATGTTGAGAGTTAAGGACTAGGAGAGTCAAATGCCTGGCTTCTAATCTGAGCAGAAGTGAGCTGAGACCTGTCAAGTTCAGTGGGAGACTTGGGAGGAGACCCTCAACTTCTCCAGGCTGCAGTTTTCCCGCTGATAAAATAAGAGGGAGGACCTGAGATAGTAATTTTTTTTTTTTTTTTTTGAGACAGGGTCTTGTTTTGTCACCCAGGCTGGAGTGCAGTGGCACAAACAGCTCACTGCAGCCTTGACCTCCTGGGCTCAAGCAATCCTTTCGCCTCAGCCCCACAAGTAGCTAAGAGTACAGGTGTGCACCACCACACCCAGCTACTTTTTGTATTTTTTATAGAGATGGGGTTTCACTACGTTGCCCAGGCTGGTCTTGAACTCCTGAGTTCAAGTGATCCACCCGTCTTGGCTTCCCAAAGTGCAGGGATAACAGGCATGAGCCACCACGCCTGGCCCCTAGGCTGGTGATTTTAAATGTCACTTTAAACTAGAAAAAAAATGATAGAACTTCTCCTTCCTCATCCCTGCTGCCACTGGAGCTAAAATAGGAGCTGCTAAGATGATCCGCTGGGGGGGGGGGGGGGCGCTTTTTTGGGCCATCCTGTTGGCTTGGGGGAGGAGGCAAAAGCCTGCTGGCAGTGCAAACATGCTCCTGGTCTCCCTGACCACCTCTCTTGGATCTACCAACTGAGTTCCTTTAGTCTGCACAGGTCCTAGAGGTCCCAGCAACCTAGGGCAGAGCAAATTCAGAAAGCCCCTAAGTATGATCTTTTTTTTTTTTTCCCCCTCATCTTATATGTTCTTTCAACAAAACCCTGAGTGTGATCTTGACCCTATCTCAGCACAGCAAGAGGAGACACCTACCACTAGCTGTCCTAAAATTTCTACCCAGAGGGCTGACCTGGCCATCTGCTAGGACTGACAATGGCTCACCGGGGAGCTGGTCTAGACTTCAGAATCTCTGCTGACCCTGGCATGCCCACTCTAAGACCACTGTAACACATTTCACGACATCTTCCCACTGGCTGGTTTACCAAACAGCCCAGGAACATGAGAAAGGCAGGAATGAGTCTCCCAACCATTTAGAAGAGGAAAATAGGTTCAGTGAAGGGCGGGGTATAGCTGTCAAGCCAGCACTGGGATTCAGGAGGATTTTATTTATTTATTTTTGGAGACGGAGTCTTGCTCTGTCACCCAGCCTGGAGTGCAGTGGCACAATCTCAGCTCATTGAAACCTCCGCCTCCTGGGTTCAAGTGATTCTCCTGCCTCAGCCTCCTGAGTATCTGGGACTGCAGACACCTACCACCATGCCCGGCTGATTTTTGTATTTTTAGTAGAGACGGGGTTTCACCATATTGGCCAGGCTGGTCTCGAACTCCTGACCTTGTGATCTGCCTGCCTTAGCCTCCCAAAGTGCTGGGATTACAGGCGTGAGCCACCATGACTGGTAAGGTCAGTAAATATTTGAATGAGCTCACTGGCGCCGCCGTTGCCAAGCAGGTACAGCACAAGAGGAGCTCATGGAAGAAACAAATTTGAATCTGGGGGTGAAGGCGGGGTGCCTTTTAAAATATACACATTTTCAGAATGAAAAAGAAGGCAATTAAAAAATATATGACAAAATTTTAAGTGCACAGACTCTTGGAAAGAGCAATTCCGTGTGCAGGAATGGCTCCAACAGCTACACATGCACTCGTGCATGGAGACACATAGGAAAGGGTGTTTACTGCAGCACTGTTTACAGCAGCAAGCCTGAGAACAAGCTAAACATCCTTGAGTAGAGGACAAACAACTGGTGGTCTACGGGTCAATGGAAAGCCAAGCTCAGGAGCAAAGGTGGCCACGAACCTGTATGTGCCCACCAAGAATAACCTGCAACAGAGACTTACATGAAAAATGCAAGGTATAGAAAAGCAGAGAGAGAATACGCTACTGATAAGTAATAAAAAGGGATGTTACTGACAATAGCTGCACGTGGATGCTGAGTATTTCTACAAGGAAACCTCAAGACCGGTCACAGTGATCAGGTGTCTGGGTAGGACAGGGACTAATTTTTCATTGTTTTTTTTTTTTAACCAAGTTTGAATTTTTTTTTTAACCAACATACAAGTATTGCTTTTCCAGTAAAATTATAACTTTTACACACAAAAAAAACCCTCCAGCAAAATGTATCCAGAGATGACTTTTCCTAGATCTCAGGCATCAGACTCCCTGGGTTGGGAGGGGAGGCAGGACCCAGGCACCCAGATTTTGAAATGTCTCCTCAAGGGCTGCTGGTCTAGTCTTGTAGAACAGGCAGTCAGCCTCTGAAAGTAGACTGAGACAGACTGGACACTGTGGGGCTCTGGGGCGTGGAGGAGAGTGTCAGGGAAGACTGAGGGAAAACTTGACTTTAAGGCATAGGAAAGATTTGAAGAAGGCTTTGAATGTTGAACAGGTACAGCTGGGATGAGAGTTCCTATCAGGAAGGACTGGGGAAATTAAGTGAAACTGATAAGGGAAGGGAAGGGGAAGGAATGTCTTTCAATATGGGATCCTGGCAAGTCCCTTCCCTCCGAGGTTTGGTTCCTACTCATGGGAAAGAAAGGGGCTGGGCCAGAGTCCTTTCCAGACCTGCTATCCTAGGACCTTACTTTATTTCATCTCATTTAATATTAAAGGTGGTGGGGTGGGTCCCCAGCTCAGCACATGGCCACAGAGCTCCACACCTGTACAGAGTATAATTAAATATTTGGAGGCTCCAGAACATTCACACCAGGATCTTAGGTAAAGCAGCCCTTGGGCGACATCCCCCCAGGGAGAAGGAGCAGATGGCCTTCTGCTGAGAGGCCCTTCTTCACCCTGTTAATAATTAAGCCATTACTGAAGACCTCTTTTGTTACTTTTTTTTTTTTTGAGACAGAGTCTTGCTCTGTTGCCCAGGCTGGAGTGCAATGGTGTGATCTCGACTCATTGCAACCGCCACCTCCCGGGTTCAAGCGATTCTCCCGCCTCAGCCTCCCAAGTAGCTGGGATTACAGGCATGTACCACCACGCTTGGCTAATTTTTGTATTTTTAGTAGAGATGGGGTTTTGCCATGTTGGCCAGGCCGCTCTCAAATTCCTGACCTCAGGTGATCCACCCACCTCAGCCTCTCAAAGTGCTGGGATTACAGGCATGAGACACCATGCCTGGCCTCTTTTGTTACTTTGGAAGTTCGGTTTGCAGAGACTTATGCCTTGGCTTGCTTTACACCATGATGCTCCAGGCTGAGGGCTTACAGGCTGCAACAGTCTAGACCTAAGCCACAGGCCCAAACTACAGGGACCTGAAGTGGAGAGGGCCCAGGATGCAGGTTAGGAGCCTGGTGGTGGATCCTGGCTAGATCTCAGTGCTGCTGCTGCTGCAGACTCTGGGAGGTCAGAAACTAAGTCTCTAAGGCAGCTCTGACTGTCAGTGTTTCCCCAGGGCCAGCTCACTGCCGGGCACAGAGCAGCACTTAATAAATATTTATTGAATAAGTAGCTCAGCTACAGTGACCTTGGTCAAGCCTCTTTCTACCAGTGAACCTCAGTTTCCTCTTCTGAAAAACAAGGATGACAAGAATAGTAATACTTCCCAAAGCTGGATAAAGATCTACGGAGATAATGTATATAAAAGTACTCTGCAAATCAAAACAGGCTAAACAAATATTAAAGATCCAGAACCAACGTGCTGAAAACAAAACAAAAAGAATGAATATACGCGAGAATGAGCAAATTTACGAGAAAGCACCTGGCTCTAGATGGTCATCAAATGAATTACTACAATGGAAAGGGATGGCATACGTCACTCTAGTCCACTGTTCCAAAGTCCAAATAGCATTTCTCAGGCCATCTCTGTTCCAAAGGAGCACAAAAATCTCTCCTGAAAACCTTTGTCCAGATTTTGGTATGAAGAACATGGTTACAGTTACAACTGTAACCTGCATACCGCTGGGCTCAGAGTATCTGCCAAAGCAAACTGGCATATAGATGCTGGGGACTGCTGGAGGCAAGGGAGCAGCGGGGTGAGGGGCGCCTGGAAGCTGTGCCTGCCATGTGGTTGCTCTGCCTCATGACCAAGTTTGTGTTCAGAGGAGTATGGGCTGCACACAGAGGAGAATGACTGGCTGGGAGACCCCAGCCAAGCCATCAATCTCCTGGCTGTACACTGGGACCAACCATTGCTGCCTCCCATGGTAGCCACTCTGTAAGCACTAGTCCCCTTCCCTTTCCCTCTGTCCACTGGAGATTCCTGGCTGCAGCCTGAGAAATGGGTCCTAGGCTCCGTCACTTGGCTCTCCTGTGCAAGGCACCTTGGAGACAAGTCCCTTCCTGCCTTTGTGGGTGACTGATTACTGTGGCTGGGCCCCTCTCTGGTGGGGGTTAGCTGAGAATTCCAACAGGCTCAGTGGTGGACATGCCTAATATTGCGCTGGACATACACACGGCACAACTCCAGAAGCTTCTCACAGTCCAGTATGTAAAACTGCTGGTGTGAGGGTCCCTAGTTCCTCTGACTCTTCCACCTTGAAGGAATTCTAAACTGGCACCCTGACCTTCAGGATCCTTAGAAAGCAGGATTTGTGGGCTTTTAGGATAAATGTGCTTACTCCTAATTAAAGGACAAGAAGTCTCAGCTCCCTTGGACCCTAAAAGCAGGAGTTCCCTTTCCAAGAAGCAGAGCTGAGCTGTGGGAAGAGCCACGGTTTGGAGACAATCGGCCTTGGGTCTGAGCTACCTTTTCCTTATCTGCAAAACAGGGATGGTAAGTCCACTGCCTCTGGCTTATTGTACAGATTTCATGAGCCCCTTTGTGGAGCCCCTGTTTGCAGAGCCAGGCAAACAGCAGGTGCACAAGAAATGTGCTCAGACTGCTACGTCCTGCCCCAAACCAGCAACACCCAACATTTTCCCTTCTGGCCCATCAGGGTGATGGCCAGGCTTTCCTAAGGGAACACAAGCATTCTCTGCTACCCCAACTGGCTCTTCCTACTCCCACGGGCCCCACCCAAACCTCACCCTCTTGTGTCATCTGGACTCCTGCAAAGCCTCCTCCCTGTTGTCATTTTTATTCATTCCAATTTATCCAGCCTGATTCATCTTCTGGAAGAAGTCCTCCAGTTGTGCTACCTCTGCTCTAAAACCTTCCATAGCTCCCCGGTGCCTCTGTTTTTCAGCTGTTTAACACTGCCTACAACCTTCTGGCTTCACCCAGATTTTCCAGCCAGAGCTCTGATGCCTCAGCAAAACTAGCACACTCGCTGTTTCCCTAAATGCAAACTTATCCAGCTATGCCCTCTGCCACCTCCACCTCCCTGGAATGTCAGCACCACCCTCTGCCTCTGCAAATCCAGCCTCCCTCAAAGGGCTCTTGTTTCCTCTGGCTCATGCTTACTTCTTCTTTCTCAGACAATGCTTTTCCTCAGCAGACACTTAATTACAGACTGTCACACAGTCTCTCATAATTGCAGGCTTGTCTTCTTGTCAAACCATAAGTTCCTCAGGGCAGAGAGGCCTTGTCTGTCTATGAATCCCCATCCTCTCAGAGCCTGGCCCAAGGCTAGGAAAGCAGGGCCCAGAGAAGGAGGAGTTATCCAAGCCTCATTCAGCTCCAGGACGAGTTTGCTTTGACCACTAGGGACCACTTCTCTTGCTCCTGTCCTGTGAGGAAACTGTTCACTGGCCAAACCAGACCTCAGGGCTCCAGTTCTCCACCTGGGGATCTAGGCCAGCGATGTACAGAGACGAGGGAGCCCGGGGCAAGGAGGCAGAGCTGTGGCTCTAGTCTTGCTCTGGGATCCTAGGCATCCCTCCCCGTCCCTGGGCCCGCTTCCGTGCTGTGGAACAACAGCCATGTTTTAGCTCTAGAATGTGGCTTGTATTTAAGGTAGCCTTGGTTTCTAAGAATGGGTGGGTCTGTCTATTAACACAGCTGATTCCAGCACAGGTTGAGTGAGGAAAGGCAGCCACGGTTAGGTCTGGGAAATCTGGGAACCTGAGAGAGATTTACACCACACACTTCATCAACCTCATTACATTCCTGTAAGGACTAGATTTCATCCCTGCTCAGGTGTTCAATTTGTTCAATTCCACAGCCCACACCCTGGCCCAGTCTGACTTGACAGTGCCTGCTGCCAGGACCAAGTAGGGGAAGGGTGATTTACTTCTGAAAACCACCAACCCCCACACAAAACAAAGCTGATGATGGTAATGACTGCCATTTCTTGAGGGGCTTTTACTACATGAGTTCTCATTTCCATCCCAATCTGACAGGGAAAACTGAGGCACAGAAAGGTGACTAATCCAAGGTCACACAGCAACAAGCCAGGCTGTCATACAAACCCAGAATCCTCTCAGTTCAGCTTTTCCCAGGTCATAGCTGACAGGCTCTCAGCACCAGCATCCTCTAGAGGGCTGGTTTAAAAACCTAGGGGCGTTTGATTCCTGCCCCCAGATCTGCCAAATGATTGTGTCTAGGGATGGAGCTTTATAAAGACAAGAAACCTGAATTTTATGTATGAGGAAACTGAGGCACAGAAAGGTGACGTGATCTGCCAAGGTCATACCTTAAGCATACTCAGGAGTCCTGGTGGGACTCCAGAGTCAGCAAGGAGAGACTTCCTGGGGAAGGTGGCATTTGACAGTGTGGGCCTCTAGGGGAAGAGAGGGCACTATAGGAGAAGACGACAGCATTAATAAAGGCTGAAGCAGGAAAGGACAGGCAACAACTTCTCAAAGTGGCTAGGGGAAGGAAGAAATACATACGGAACCACAACTGCAGCTTGCCCCCAAGAGCCCATCTGAGCTTCTGGAAAGAAAGCCTGTGTGGCGTTTACAACCCGCAAGTCTCCAGCAGTGGTCCTCTGGGTGTGTCTGGTAGCTGCTCAGGATGAGAAAGCCAGGGGAGGTGGTGACTCAGTCCCCACCCAGCCTCCAGATAGCCTCCTTTTAAATTCAAGATGAGCTCAGAGACTGGGGAAATGTCAAGAAAACCCCCCTCCCAGAACAGACGGGAACAGACCCAGGGAAGGCGGCCTGAGGGGGTACGCTAACAGGCAGAAGCCATAAATCTGTTGGCTGTGGAGAAGAGGCCGGGGCTCCAAGCCTGCCTGACACTGCTGTGGCTGTGGGCCCCTGAGCAGGTCCTTGTCTCTCTCTGGGCCCCCTATTTTTCATTCACCTGTGAAACAGGGAGAACTCCACTGGCTTCTGACTTCCAGGCCTGTTGGTGGCGAACAATGGTCGGGAAAGGGCCTGGCTGATTACACAATGCCTCACACAGCCTGGGAGAGATGAGAAGATCACTCTTATTACTATTAAAATAGTCACAGGTGCTTTCCTAGTTGCCTGAACCCCAACCACAGGGCGTGGGGGGAGGGAGAGACTGGGCTTCTGTCTAGTTCCTACAAAGAGAAAAGTCACCCAGATGTTTTTGGGAAGGGAAAGTTCACATTCATTAAGTGCCTACTGTGCACCAGATTTAAAAAAATACATAACCTCATTTAATCCTCATCATAATCCTGTGGTATAAATCTTGAGTCCAGATAAGAAAACTGAAGCTCAAAGAAATAATTTGCCCAAGATTACAAATGCAGTGAATGATGGAGACTGATTAAAATCAGGCGTTTGTGGTTCTGAAACCCAGAGTTTCTACTCTCCGGAACAGTTTTTTTTTTTTTTTTTTTTGAGACAGAGTTTTGCTTTTGTCACCCATGCTGGAGTGCAATGGCCCGATCTCAGCTCACTGCAACCTTCGCTTCCCAGGTTCAAATGATTCTCCTGCATCAGCCTCCCAAGTAGCTGGGATTACAGGTGTGTGCCACCACGCCCGGCTAATTTTTGTATTTTTAGTAGAGGCGGGGTTTCACCATGTTGGTCAGGCTGATGTCGAACTCCTGACCTCCAGTGATCCGCCTGCCTCAGCCTCCCAAAGTGTTGGGATTACAGGCGTGAGTCACTGCGCCCGGTCGACAGGATCTCATTTTGTTACCCAGGTTGGAGTGCGGTGGCATGATCTCAGCTCACTGCAGTCTCAACCTCCTGACCTGGATTCAAGCTATCCTCCTGCCTCAGCCTCCTCCAAGTAGCTGGGTTTACAAGTGCATGCCACCACACCCAGCTAATTTTTGTATTTTTTGGAGCAACAGGGTTTTGCCCTGTTGCCCAAGCTGGTCTCGAACTCCTGAGGTCAAGTGACCCACCTGCCTTGGCCTCCCAAAGTGCTGGGATTACAGGAGTGAGCTGCTGCTCACACAATTCTTGAGGGATTCCATGATTTCAGAATCAGTCTTAGGATAAGGAATGTTATTACCATTTTATGGATTAGGAAGCTGAAGCCCAAAGGAAAGTGACATCCCTAAAAGTGGGTGAGATGTGGGGACTGGGATCCTGCACCCCTCACTTCCAGGCCAGGGACCAAGCCCTTCTTCTTTCCCACTGCAAGTAGCTGAAGTAAAGCACCAAGCACAGGGCACACAGTAAAAAGGTCAAAGGATGTTAGAGATTGTCATTATACACCAGGGGCAGGTGATAACAGCATGACAGTGACTTCTTCAGAGGCAGTGCCATGGGACAGGACCCAGAAGTCCTGGCTCAACCCTCTGTGGGTCCTTGGTCCTTTTGGCCTCATCTCTTCATCTGTAAGACAAGGCGCTTGAACAGCTGATCTCATTCCCTGCACCAAAGTTCTAGAACATCCTAAGCTCCTTGACAGAAAACCCCAGCTCTCTGCAGAGCCTCTCTCAGCTGAGGCCTTTGTTCCCCTCCTCTGCAGGGGAAGCAGGAAAAGCAGCCAAGGCTCACAACTACAAAGTGACTTTATTCCAAGTGCCACTGTCCAAGCAGGGCCCACCCTTAAACAACAATGGGATGGAACATGGAAAATCCAACTGTCCCCCAGCACAGACATCCCGATGGACACACCCACCTATCTTTACAAACGGACTAACAAAGAGCAAGCAGGATTGGGGCCTGAATTAAGAAACAGCCGTCTCCCTGTTCTATTGGAAGGGCAGGTGCATTCCCGAATAACTAGGAGGCAGTGGGGAGGAGGTTAAAGAGCCTTGGACTGTAGTATCCTAGGCCTGGATCCCTGTCCCAGCTCTGGCAGGAGCGAGCCAGCTGTTTACCCTTGGGCAAGCTCCTCTCCCTCGACCGGGCTCTTTAAAGACAAGCTGACAGTTCACAAAGCATGTCTACAGATGTTTCATTTGATCGTCATGACAACCCTGTGAGGCCAGCACAATCATCCACTTTTTACAGATGGGGAAACTGACACTTCGAGAGGACAAGGGTCTCACTCAGATTACACAACTTGAACCTGGCAGAACCAAGGCCCCAGAGGTTAGACTGCCAAAGCCAATCCTCTGGGTGGTCAGATTAAGAAGTCCTCTCCCTGCTCATCCTGAGTCGAGTCTCAGCAAGATCCAGGCAGCACAGACCTTTGTTCACTTGCCCACTCTGGTGTTCTGCAAAGTTCTGGCCATGAACCCCACAACCCAGCTGCCTAGGAGGCTGACCATCCCCCCAAAGCCCCCCTGCGAAATTTCATTACTCAAGCTGGCAAGAACGCAGCCCCCACACCCAGCCGGGGCTAAATAAACGTCCAAATGATATCACATCCTGCTGACTCCAAAATAGCCCGGCCTGCCCACAAGCGATCACAAAGTGCCAGGCCATGCGGGGCCAAGTGGGCAGGGATGCCCAGCCCGTGGTGCCCTCCACACACTCAAGCAACTAAAGCAGAAGCCTCAGAGCAGGAAGGCCCCCCACTCCCTCCTCCGCCAGACAGCCTGGCCCCTCCCTCCTTCCCCCCACCCTTTGTGGGAGGCCCCAGAGCCCCCTTGCCCCAGCGCCAGCCCTTGCCCCAGCGCCAACCCCATGGAGCCTCGGCCGCGGCCAGCCTGCGGGCCAACTCCGGCCCGACCCGGACACCCCACCACTCACATTGCTTCAAGAGCTCCAGACACAAAGCCATGAGGGCCGGATGGGGGTCAGAGACCCAGAGACCCGGCAAAGATAGAAAAAGGGAGAGGGAGACAGGGAGCAGAGAGAAGGGGAGACAGGGGGCTGGGGCAGAAAAAGCAAGGGGGGGACCAAGGGCCCCAAGCAAAGAAGCAGGCTCAAAGGGGGACCTTCAGCGCAAGAGACACAGAGTGGCGAGACCACCGAAACAGATGTGGCGGCACAGAGGGGCAGGGAGAGCAAAGCAGGGGACCCCGATCCCAAGAAGTGGGGGTGCTCGGAGACCTGAGAGAGAACAAGGAGAGACAGCGACAGGCGACAAACCAGGGGAAAGCAGAGACGGGCTCCTGAAGTCAGGGAGCTGAGGACATATGGGGGGCCCCAAGGAGAAAGACCCCAAGGGACTTAGGAGCTCCCAGTGGATATGCGGAACACCCAGAAGAGGGAAAGCCCAGGGGGAATGGGGGCTCAGAGGAGGCGAGACCCCAGCGATGTGGGGTGCAGGAGAACCCCCAAAGGATGTGCAAGAAGCTCACGGGGAGCCCTTGGGGAGAGTGGAAGGTGTTCTCAAGGGGAGCCCCAAAAGATCTCGGGGCGCTCTGAGGGGAAGTCCCGAAGAATGGGGTCGCCCAGAAAGGGCGGCTCTGAGGGCTGAAGAGCGCTCTGAGAAGGGGACCGGAGATGGGGAGCGAGGGAGGGGCTGCGGGGGAGCGCGAGGGCAGAGACAAAGAGACAGCAAGCCGGGGAGAGACAAAGCGGGCGGAGCGGGGACACGGGCCGGAGGACTAGCGGCTGGACAGAAGGACGGAAGCGCGGGCGGACGGACGGACGAACGGACAGACGGGCAGGAGGGCGGGGGCGGGGCAGGGCCGGGACGGGCCGGGCGGGGGCGGCGCCCGTCTCCTCGCGGGGCCGCGGCTGCTCCGGGCGGCGCTGGGCGGGCCCCGGGCGTCCGGGCTGAGGAGGCGGCAGCGACGACGTGGACCGGACAGACGGACGGAGTGACGGACGGACTGGCGGCAGCTGCGGCCAGCGGCGGGCACTCACCCTCCTCCCTCACGCAGCCCGGCCCGAGGCTCCGGTTTTGTACGCCCGAGGGGCGGGGCCTCCGGGTTAAAGACCCGCGCCTGCCCCGCCCCGCCCCGCCCCCCGCGTCAGCCGCGCGCGCGTCGCCAGGGACTCCCGGGCCGGGCGGGGGCGCGCCAGCCCCCTTGGCACGTGGCCCGGCGCGCTCAGCCGGGCTGGTGCGCAGGCGCGCGGGCCGCCGCGTCCGGCCCACGCCCAGGCCGGCCGGCCCAGGAAAGGAGCGCGCGCCCACGTCGGCATGCGCATGCCCGAGGATGGGGGACTCCGCCTCTCGAACCGCCTCGCCAAACCGGTTCCAGCTGGAACGCGACGCATGCTCTGTGCGGGAGGTGGACCGAGGCGGGAGTTCCCACCAGTTCACCCCGGCGACACCTCGCTGTAAGGGGGGAAACTGAGGCTCCGAGGAAGCTGCCCTAGGTGGCCCTCTCATCCCTGCATAGTCAGATTGGCCCTCCGATCCTGGCTGCTCTGCGTCCTAGGTGTTTCTAGCTGTCCTCGCCACTGCATCCTTCCTTTGCTTTGCTAACCCAGAGTGCTAGAGATTGGGTTCCAATCCCGGCTCCGCCTCTGGAGGCCTGTGTGATTTTGAACAACATCCGCATTCAACCTCCCTGAGCCTTCCATTCCTCCTGCGTCAAATAAAACAAGCACACCTACGATCTTATGGGGGGCAAAGTGACCACCAGCTCGAGCCCAGTTGGCAGTAGGTGGTGTCTTCACGCCTCCTTGCCTTCCCGGTTGCTGGCTTCTAGCCCGTGAGTCCCCTCTCCTCAGTGAATCCAGGTCCTGTCACTGCCTTGTGGGCCTCATCTTCTCCAGGCCGCACCTATGGTAAGTCTGCTAGACGCAGACCCAACTCTTGTTCATGACCTGCCTTGCTGGGTGACTTAGGCAACTCCTTTCCTTTCTCGCATCTATTTTCCAAAAAATGGAAAAAAGAATTTTTTTTTTTTTTTTTGAGATGGAGTCTCGCTCTGTCGCCCAGGCTGGAGTGCAGTGGCCGGATCTCAGCTCACTGCAAGCTCCGCCTCCTGGGTTCACGCCATTCTCCTGCCTCAGCCTCCCACGTAGCTGGGACTACAGGCGCCCGCCACATCGCCCGGCTAGTTTTTTGTATTTTTTAGTAGAGACGGGGTTTCACCGTGTTAGCCAGGATGGACTCGATCTCCTGACCTCGTGATCCGCCCGTCTCGGCCTCCCAAAGTGCTGGGATTACAGGCCTGAGCCACCGCGCCCGGCCGAGAAAAGAATTTTTGACATATCAAAATATTTTGAGGACAGGCGAAGATGATAATATTTCCAATACCACTGTCGTGGTTTTTGCATTAAGGTGTAAAAATAATAAATGGAACTGAGGGTTAGCCAACCATTTTGAATCCAGGCACTGTGCTAAGCACTTTGAAGGTCATAGTTTACTTCATCCTCAGTCACTTATGCTACGCCTGTACTATTCACTTTAAGTTGGTTATTTTTATTTTTTATAGCGACAATAAAAGACTATTGCTCAGGCTGGTCTTGAACTCCTTCGCTCAAGCGATCCTCCCACCTTGGGCTCCCGAAGTGTTGAGATTACAGGCGTGAGCCAAGGTTGATTTACTTAGGAAAAAAATAAGGTACATTTGTTATGGGCCTGGACGACCCAAGGCAGCACATACAGCACAGGATGAAATATCATTATTTCACCTCCATCTCCATCCTCCCAAATTCAATAACACACTCCCTGTGTGACCTTGAACAAGTCCCTTTCCCTCTCTGGGATCACCAGCCCTATCTGTTCCCTGGAGAGAAACTGGACCAAGGCAAGATTTTTCAAACTGTGGACCATGATTGACACCCTGAATAGAGATCACTGGGGGCACCAATTGAAAAGCAGATTCTGGGCCGAGTGTGGTGGCTCACACCTGTGATCCCAGCACTTTGGGAGGCCGGGGCGGGTGGATCATGAGGTCAGGAGTTCGAGACCAGCCTGGCCAACATGGTGTAAACCCCATCTCTACTAAAAATACAAAAATCAGCCAGGCATGGTGGTGTGTGCCTGTAGTCCCAACTATTCGGGAGGCTGAGGCAGGAGAATAGCTTGAACCTGGGAGGCAGAGGTTGCAGTGAGTTGAGATCACACCACTGCACTCCAGCCTGGGTGACAGAGCAAGACTCTGTTCCAAAAAGAAAAAGAAAAGAAAAAGAAAAAAGAAAAAAAGAAAAGAAAAGCAGACTCAGGCCAGGCATGGTGGCTCACACCTGTAATCCCAACACTTCAAGAGGCTGAGATGGGAGTATCACTTGAGCCCAGGAGTTTAAGACCAGCCTGGGCCGGGCGCTGTGGCTCACACCTGTAATACCAGCACTTTGGGAGGCCAAGGCGGGCAGATCACCTGAGGTTGGGAGTTCAAGACCAGCCTCACCAATATGGAGAAACCCTGTCTACTAAAAATACAAAATTAGCTGGGCGTGGAGGCACATGTCTGTAATCTCAGCTACTTGAGAGGCTGAGGCAGGAGAATCGTTTGAATCTGGGAGGTAGAGGTTGTGGTGAGCTGAGATTGTGCCACTGCACTCCAGCCTGGGCAACAAGAGCGAAACTTCATCTCAAAAAAAATAAATTATTAAAAAAGACCAGCCTGGGCAACATAGGGAGACCCTGTCTCTACAAAAATTTAAAAATTGGGGCCAGGCGTGGTGGCTCACACCTGTAACCAGCACTTTGGGAGGCTGAGACGGGCGGATCACGAGGTCAGGAGATTGAGACCATCCTGGCTAACACGATGAAACCCTGTCTCTACTAAAAATACAAAAAATTAGCCGGGTGCGGTGGCGGGCGCCTGTAGGCCCAGCTACTCGGGAGGCTGAGGCAGGAGAATGGTGTGAACCCAGGAGGCGGAGCTTGCAGTGAGCTGAGATCAAGCCACTGCACTCCAGCCTGGGCAACAGAGCGAGACTCTGTCTCAAAAAAAAAAAAAAAAAAATTAGCTGGGTGTGGTGGCATGTGCCTGTGGTTCCTCAGCTTCTCAGGGAGCTGAAGTGGGAGGATTGCTTAGGCTTAGGAGGTCAAAGCTGCAGTGAGCTGTGATCGTGCCATGGCACTCCAATTTGGGTGACAGAGTGAGACACTGTCTCAAAAACAGGGACAGGGAAGAGTGAGGATCCATATACTCAGCACACAGTAGGCACTCGATTAATCAGGCACGTCCTAGTCCCAGGCTTGGTGGACCCCAGACAGGAAGCCTGCCTTCGGCCCAGCATCCTCTGTGGAGAGGTGCCTGTTCCAGCAGTAGGGAATTTTGGTTCCTCATTACTCACTCTAGGAAGGCCTCCTGGGTCCTCCCATTATTCTCTGACCCTATGGCCCCTGTCCTGACCTCACTGTCACTTATCTAGACCACTGCATCAACCTGTGAGTGGCCTCTCAGCCTCTAATCCATCCTGCCCATGTTGCTAGAGGACTTCCCCTGCAACTCCTGCAGCATACCTTCATCACCCATGCTTGTACCTCTTTACCAGGACTGGGTGGCTCCCACGCACAGGGGACAATGGAGAACTCAGGGCTTTGAAGTCAGGCACACCCAGGTGGGAAACATCTCCCTGACCTACACGCTGGGTGACTTTGACCTTGATAGATAATCACCTTCTCTAGGCTGATGTTTGTGAAATATCTGTAAATGTGTGTGCGTGTGTGTGTGTGCACATGCATGTTGGGATCAGTGGGATAGATCAGGAATTGCAGATGTATGTAACTCTTCTGGCTACAGCAGACATCGCGAATTGATGGTGGCACCTTTCTTTGCTTAACCAAATCTCAGAACTGAGCTCCAGGGATCAGAGATGACACGTGGTTCAAGTCCATTTGCAATCTCTGGACATGATGGTCTTTGAGTTTCCTCTTAGCCCTGACACTGTGGGGACTAGATGGGTTGGGCTGACAAGAGCCTGCGGTGGAGTAAGGGGACGGGTGGGCCCAGGGTAGGGTTGGAGGACAGGGTTGACTGTGTACTGCAATTTTATCAATCTCTCCTCCTGTATATGGAGTGTGGGGGCGTGGTTAGAGGTAGGAGGGGAGTCAGTCAGAGAAGAAGCTGGGGGATGGAAGATGGGACAAAGCAGGGCAGGCATAGCAGCTGGTGACTGGATTGTCACAGATGGGAGGTACCCGTGGGTCCCCAAACCAAGGCCTCACAACACAGATAGAGACTTTGAGGCCCAGGGAAGCCAGGGAAGGGCAGGAGCCCACTCAGAGTGACACAGATCTCAGGGTCCCTGAGCAAGGAGCAAGGGTGGTTCCCAGGCCTGGAGCCCATCCCAGCTCAGCCTAGAGCCACAGGCACTGTCAGGGAGTGAGCCCAAGTGTGTGCCTGTGTGCTTGCACACACTCAGGTGCAGAGAATGCAGCTGGCAGGAATGGGGGTATACCCCGCAGCCCACCACCATGCCTGCCCAGGCCCCTGGCTGCCATCACAGCCTCCCTGTGATTCAGAGGGAGTGGGAGAGACACAGAAAGGGAGGAAGGGGAGGAGGGCGAGAAACTGACAGGGAAGGAAGGCAGAGAGGGTGGGAGGGAGAAGCAGAGAACTGAGGGAGACAGACAGAAGGCAAAGATGGTAGGGGGAGAAAGAGGAAGAGGAAGGGAGGGTAAGCTGGAAGAAAGAGAGGGAGACGGGCAGAGTAAGAGGAGGGAGGGAGGAGGAGGGAGGATGTTCTCCTTTTTCTCAGAGGCATAGAGAGAGAAGAGGCAGGAGGGGGCAGATTGGGGAGTGATGGCACCCCCAAGCCCCCTTCTAGGTAGGTCCTTTGGCTGGGGAGGGGCACGCATCCACAGCGGCTGCTTCTCCCACCATCCCAGCTAGAGTTGACCCCGCCTGCCAGTCACCTGCCAGAGCTATTTCTGGAATGTGGAATCTGGGTCAGACAGGGGGAGGGAGAAGGGGACAGCAGTAGTGGCACTGGCAGTGGGGAACTGGCCAGGCACATGTGGGTGGGTGGGCAGGAAGGCAGCTCCTCGCCCTGCCCATGCCCTGCTTGAGAGGGGCTCTCTGCCTCAGAACTGCCGCTCCCCCACATCTACCCACTAGCCTGCACAGATGCCTCTGTGAGAGGGACAGAGCCTTCATGCCCCTCAGCAATGTGAGGGCTCAGAACAGCCCTAGGGGTGGGGACAGGACCTGATTGCTCACTCCTTGGAAACAGATGCTGAGGAGTAAGGGGGCAGCCTTCTGAGCAGGGGTGACCCTGCAGGGAGACAGTAGCTGGATGTGCAGTGGTGATGATGTGCCTGTGTGTGCTGGTGTTTGTCTGTGGAGGGAGTGATTTTGGGCAGGCTCGCCATATATGGTTGTACAAGTTTTATACTGATCAAGGATGCTACATATCGGGGGCTGGGGGGAGCCATTCACCACACAGACATAATTTAATTATATAATTATTATGACAAATTTCTGGCAAATGGAAGTAAAGGACCTTATTCCAATAAAAAGTGTGACATGACAGTTTTTCAACAGATGGCAGTTAAGTGTCTTAAGGAATGCCCTTTCTTTCTTTCTTTTTTTTTTTTTTGAGACAGAGTCTCGCTCTGTCACCCAGGCTGGAGTGTAATGGTGCAATCTCGGCTCACTGCAACCTCTGCCTCCCGGGTTCAAGTGATTCTCCTGCCTCAGCCTCCCGAGTAGCTGGGATTATAGGTGCCCAGCTAATTTTTGTATTTTTAGTAGAGACGGGGTTTTGCCATGTTGGCCATTCTGGTCTCGAACTCCTGACCTCACATGATCCACCCGCCTCGGCCTCCCAAAGTGCTAGGATTACAAGTGTGAGCCACCACGCCCAGCCTCTTTTTTTCTTTTTCTTTTCTTTCTTTCTTTTTTTTTGAGATGGAGTCTCACTCTTATCGCCCAGGCTGGAGTGCAAGGGCGCAATCCCAGCTCACAGCAACCTCCGCCTTCTGGGTTCAAGTGATTCTTCTGCCTCAGCCTCCAGAGTAGCTGGGATTATAGGCGCCTGCCACCACGCCCAGCTAATTTTTGTATTTTTAGCAGAGACAGGGTTTCACCATGTTGGCCAGGCTGGTCTCGAACTCCTGACCTCAGGTGATCCACCCGCCTTGGCCTCCCAAAGTGTTGGGATCACAGGTGTGACCCACTGTGCCACGCCTCTTTTTTCTTTTTTTAAAGACAGGGTCTCATTCTGTTACCCAGGCTGGAGTACAGTGGCATGATCATGGCTCACTGCAGCCCGACCTCCCAGGCTTAAGCAAATCCCACCTCAGCCTCCCAAGCAGCTGCGATCACCATGCCCAGCTAATGTTTTTATTTTGTAGAGACAGGTTCTCACTATGTTGCCCAGGCTGGTCTTGAACTCCTGGGCTCAAGTGATCCTCCCACCTTGGTCTCCCAAAGCATTGGGATTATGGGTATGAGCCACTGCACCCGCCTCTGTTTCTTTTTAGACAGGGTTTTGCTCTGTCACCCAGGCTGAAGTGCAGTGGCTAACTAAGAAAATTTTTTTGTAGAGATGGAGTCTCACTATGTTGCTGAGGCTGGTCTTGAACTTCTGGCCTCAAGAGATCCTCCCACCTCAGCCTCTGAAAGTGCTGGGATTATAGCACCATGCTCAGCACTGTACCTGGCCTGAGCTTGCTCCTTTTGGATGCATTTATTAAAGACTTACAAGACAAAGGAGCCAAGCATAGTGGCTCATGCCTGTAATCCCAGCACTTTGGGAGGCCAGGGCAGGCATATCACTTGAGGTCAAGAGTTCGAAACCAGCCTGGCCAGCATGGTGAAACCCCCGTCTCTACTAAAAATACAAAAATTAGCCAGGCATGGTGGTGCATGCCTGCGGACCCAGATACTTGGGAGGCTGAGGCAGGAGAATGACTTGAACCTGGGAGGCGGAGGTTGTAGTTAGCCGAGATCATGCCGTTGCACTCCAGCCTGAGTGACAGAGGGAGACTCTGCCTCAAAAAAAAAAAAAAAAAAAAAAAAAAAAAAGAGACTTACACAAGAAAAAGGCCAAGCGCAGTGGCTCACACCTGTAATCCCAGCACTTTGGGAGGCCAAGGTGGGTAGATCACCTGAGGTCAGACGTTCAAGACCAGCCTAGCCAACATGATGAAACCCCATCTTTACTAAAAATACAAAAGTTAGCTGGGTATGGTGGCACACCCCTGTAATCCCATCTCCTTGGGAGGCTAAGGCAGGAGAATGGCTTGAATTCAGGAAGTAGAGATTGCAGTGAGTTGAGATCGTGCACTTCAGCCTAGACAACAGAGCAAGACTGTCTTTAAAAAAAAAAAAAAAAAAAAAAAAAGATTTATAAGAAAAGGAGGAACTCGGCCGGGCATGGTGGCTCAAGCTTGTAATCCCAGTACTTTGGGAGGCCGAGACGGGCGGATCATGAGGTCAGGAGATCGAGACCATCCTGGCTAACACGGTGAAACCCCGTCTCTACTAAAAAATACAAAAAAACTAGCCGGACGAGGTGGCGGACGCCTGTAGTCCCAGCTACTCGGGAGGCTGAGGCAGGAGAATGGCGTGAACCCGGGAGGCAGAGTTTGCAGTGAGCTGAGATCCGGCCACTGCACTCCAGCCTGGGCGACACAGCGAGACTCCATCTCAAAAAAAAAAAAAAGAAAGAAAAGGAGGAACTCAAAAGAAATAGCTAGGCCAAGTACCATGGCTCACACCTGTAATCCCAGTACTTTTACAAGGCCAAGGTGGGAGGATCACTTGAGCCCAGGAGTTCAAGACCAGCCTGGTAGAACATAAGGTGACCCCATCTCTACAAAAAATTTAAAAATTAGCCAGGCATGGTACTGCATGCCTCTGGTCCCAGGTATTCAGGAGGCTGAAGCAGGAGGATCACTTGAGCCCAGGGGGTCAAGGCTATGGTGAGCTATGACCATGCCACTGCACCCATGCCTGGGTGACACATGGAGATCCTGTCTGAAAAAGTAAAAAATAGCCGATCTTCAAGGAGTGTTTAGAGGAAAGGGAAGGAGACCAGAACTTGCTTAGTTGGAAAATAAATTTGTCAACTCCAGCCCCTCCAGACAGTAAACCATTCTCAAATTAAGATACAGCTTCATTAGGCATGGTGGCTCACACCTGTAATTCTAGCACTTTGGGAGGCCGAGGCAGGTGGATCACCTGAGGTCAGGAGTTTGAGACCAGCCTGATCAACATGGAGAAACCCTATCTCTACTAAAAATACAAAATTAGCTGGGCGTGGTAGCGCATGCCTGTAATCCCAGCTACTTGGGAGGCTTGAGGCAGGAGAATTGCTTGAACCCAGGAGGCGGAGGTTGCGATGAGCTGAGATCGCGCCATTGTACTCCAGCCTGGGCAACAAGAGCAAAACTCAAAAAAAAAAAAAAAAAAAAAAAAAAGATACATCCTCAGGGCAAAGATCAAACCAAGATCATGGCCAGTTAAGATGCAGTATGTGCACAGGATCAAATCAAGGTGTGGTTATAATATCTCTTATTAACACTCTAAAAATAGTAGAGCCAGGCGTGGTAGCTCACACCTGTAATCCCAGCACTTTGTGAGGCCGAGGTGGGTGGATCACTTGAGGTCAGGAGTTCGACACCAGCCTGGCCAACATGGTGAAACCCTGTCTCTACTAAAAATACAAAAATTAGCCAGGCATGGTGGCACACGCCTGTAGTCCCAGCTACTTGGGAGGCTGAGGCATGATAATTGCTTGAACCTGAGAGGTGGAGGTTGCAGTGAGCCAAGATCGCACCACTGCACTCCAGCCTGGGCAACAGAGAGAGAGACCGTCTCAATCAAGCAAGCAATCAATCAATCAAGATACCAGGTAGCAGATGCTATTATCTGGTCAAAAGGGCCTACAAAAGCTTAAGGGCATGGTCCCACAGAAGCCCAAAGTAAGCATCAAGTCAAGAGAGAGGCATGACTCAAAAACAATTATGGGTGTGGCTTTTGGCACTTGAAATTACAAGGAATCAAATACATAGAAAACTCATCAAATGTTTGAGGTAAGTGCATGGGTAAGATTGACCAGCTTAGGCTAAAGGGAGTAAGACCATTCAAGATGCAAAAGACATCTAGTTCCCTAACTTTCTTTAGGAAGAAAGCAAGCTAAGAAAGGTGTTCCACTGCCCAAGACTATATTCTCCAAGTTCTCTTTAGAAGTGGCCAAAAATTCTGATGGAGAAATAAGTGCTTTCAGAGAGCAGAATCAAGAGCTGTGGAGAACAACAGACTAGAAAATCAACCCCAGGGAGAACTTGGACCTAATCAACAAATCTTAACGCATTTGCCCAACAGTTGCTCAGGACTTCAGAATTGCTGTGGATCAGTAAGTCTCTGAATCTCCATTTTCCTCTTTTCTGAACAGGAGTGTTAACTGCAGTTATCCTGTCCCTGTTTCACCAGTGTATGCTGTGTGGTTGGGGAGGGTTAGACTGTGGGGTAGAAAAGTAGTTTCTTTAAAAAATTAAGTCAATTGTTCAACAGAAGCCACATCCAGACCTGACATACATAGATTTTAAGAGTCTGATCTAATCTCATGATTTGATGAGATTTTTGGGGGTCTTGGGAATAAACATTTTCTACATGGAAAGGGCATAAGTAAATACAGTCAAGACAATGGATCATGGAGCACTGAATTGTTGACCCTGATTCTTTTTTTTTTTTTTTGAGACGGAGTCTTGCTTTTGTTGCCCAGGCTGGAGTGCAATGAATGGTGCAATCTCGGCTCACTGCAACCTCCACCTCCTGGGTTTAAGCGATTCTCCTGCCTCAGCCTCCCGAGTAGCTGGAATTACAGGCAGGCACCACCACGCCTGGCTAATTTTTGTATTTTCAATAGAGATGGGGTTTCGCCATGTTGGCGAGGCTGGTCTCAAACTCCTGGCCTCAAGTGATCCACCCGCCTCGGCCTCCCAAAGTGCTGGGATTACAGGCATGAGCCACCATGCCCAGCCAGAGCCTGATTCTTTACCCCCCCACCTGTGGCCACACCCTTTGCCATATGAATATAGTTTCCTACACAAAGGTGAGCAGGTACTTCTCCATCCCTTGTCTATAAGCTCAGTCATACGACTTGTGTTAGCCAATAGGATGTTAGCAGGTGTGACATGAGCAGAGGCCTTGAAATGTGCTTGTTTGGTTAGTTAGGCTTGCTCTTCTGTCTTCTGCCATCACCATAAGGAGAATATTCCCTGGCTAGACCACTGATCCCACGAGGACCCTTTGGTCCCAGGAGGAGGATGAAAGACATGTGGAGCAGAACTGTCCCAACTGACAAACTTGGGAGAAAGAAATAAATGTGAATTGTTGTATTATGCTGATTTTGTGGTTGTTTGTTACGCAGCATAATTGTAGCAAGAGCTGACCAATACAGGGACCCAGGCAATATTGGGACATGTAGCCCATCCCCTGTCTTCAGTCCATTCATAAGTGACTGGGGTTGGAAAAACTGGTGAGGGATGGTTTATTTGAAGAGAATTGCTAGGGGTGCTGTCTATCCCTCCAGGCCCACTTAATGCTTAGAGAACTTCGCATGGCTGTGAGGATATGGGAGATGTTATCCTTCACCCGAGGCCCCTTTCGAATTGTAGCAGTGTCTGGGACAGCCTGGGAGAGCTCTTCTGGATTTGGAGGACACAGAACCTGGGCCTCAGCTCCTATTTGGAGACCTTGAAGGTAGAGAGGCTGGCGGGGCTACCGGTAACAGCAGGACTGGAAGGAAGGCTGTAGCAGGCCAGTCTATACTTTCAGAGGCTGTAGCGGACCAGTCTATACTTTCAGAGTCCCATAAAGCAAAGGCCCTTGTTTTCATATGCATTAAGTGGTCACCAAGAGGGAAAGTAGGGCTGGAGTTGTCTTCAAAGGATTCTACCCAAGATGCCTGACTAGCAGAGCCAGGTGCCCTAGCAGAAAGAAGCTGAGTGGGGAGGAGGCAGACTGCCAGATGGAGAAGCTGAGGGGGAATAAGAAACAGTGAGGTGAAGGAAGATTGCCCATGCCGGGAAAGACAGCACTGGGGACCCTGCAGAGTGGGAGAAAGAGCCACCATGTGGCATCAGAGAGTCCCAATGCCAGACAACACCTCTCTGGCTACCATCCCTTCCCAAGTGTAGGAACCAGAAACAGACAGAGGTGAACAAGGAACAGAGAAGACACCGGCCGGGCGCCGTGGCTCATGCCGGGCGCGGTGGCTCAAGCCTGTAATCCCAGCACTTTGGGAGGCCGAGACGGGCGGATCACGAGGTCAGGAGATCGAGACCATCCTGGCTAACACGGTGAAACCCCGTCTCTACTAAAAATACAAAAAACTAGCCGGGCGAGGTGACGGGCGCCTGTAGTCCCAGCTACTCCGGAGGCTGAGGCAGGAGAATGGCGTAAACCCGGGAGGCAGAGCTTGCAGTGAGCTGAGATCCGGCCACTGCACTCCAGCCGGGCAACAGAGCAAGACTCCGTTTCAAAAAAAAAAAAAAAAAAAAGACACCGATCAGACCAGATTGGACCCTTACTAACTGAAAACGAGACTGTTCCTTAAATATTAAAAGTGACTGGAAAAGCTCAAGGATCTGCCCCAGATATAACCCATTGGCAGGGCAAGGAGACCAGAGAGGGTGCAACAGGCAATAGTGAGACAGTTGTTTCTTGCTCTGCCTCCTGCAAATAGAAGTTCATTCAGTCAATAAATTGGTTACCTATGTATAGAATATCTATGGGATTCAAGTTCATTTATTTATATCAAACACAGGTTGAGCACTTGAAGCAGTGCCTCTCTTCCTACAACAATCCAACCCCAATTGCTTTTTTATTTTTTCTTTGAGACAAGGTCTCACTCTGTCACCCAGGCTGGAGCGCAGTGGCTCGATCTTGGCTCATTGCAACCTCTGCCTCCCGGATTCAAGCGATTCTCATACCTCAGCCTCCCGAGTAGCTAGAACTACAGGTGTGTACCACCATACCTGGGTAATTTTTGTATGTTTAGTAGAAACGGCGTTTCGCCATGTTGGCCAGGCGGGTCTTGAACTCCTGACCTCAAGTGATCTGCCTACCTTGGCTTCCCAAAGTGCTGGGATTATAGGCATGAGCCACCACGCCCAGCCCCCAATTGCTTTTGATTTTCAGGAAGCTCAGAGTGAAGTCTGAGAAGCAATAATAACAGCTACCACTTACCAAGCTCCTACCACAAGCAAGTCCCTGCCTAAACATGTCCGGTGCACAATATTATTTCATCTCCTTAAGAGCTCCCTGGGGTCTGGCGTATGCCCTCAATTTATACATGGAGAAACTGAGGCTCAGGGAGGAGAACTAGCTTGCCAGAGTAAGCTCAAACCTCTCTCTACTATTGATAAACAATAAATTGTGCTGTTTTTCCTTGGTTTTGATTTTCTATTATTATTATTTTGAGACAAGGTCTCGCTCTGTCTCCTAGGCTGAAGTGCAGTGGTGTGAACATAGCTCACTTCACCTTTGATCTCCTGGGCTCAGATGACCCTCCTGCTTCAGCCTCCTGAGTAGCAAGAACCACAGATATATGCCAACCCGACCAGCTAATTTTTTATTTTTTTAGAGTCCGGGTTTCATCATGTTGCCCAGGCTGGTCTCCAACTCCTAGGCTCAAGTGATCTGCCTCGGCCTCCCAAAGTGTTGGGATTATAGGTGTGAGCCACTGCGCCCAGCTAATTTTCAATTATTTCTTTTTATTTTTTTGACCATCTTAATAATACTTAATAAGATATACATGTGCCATGGTGGTTTGCTGCACCTATCAACCCGTCATCTAGGTTTTAAACCCTGCATGCATTAGGTATTTGTCCTAATGCTCTCCCTCACCTTGTCTCCCACCACCCCCTCCGACAGGCCCTGGTGTGTGATGTTCCCCTCCCTGTGTCCATGTGTTCTCATTGTTTACCTCCCACTTATGAGTGAGAACATGCAATTTTCTATTATTTCATGGCTTGCTCAGTTATACGGGGTCCCCTTTTTTCTCTGATCACATATGGGTTATCTCCAGATGATTTAGAACAAGAATCCAGGGCCAGGCATGGTGGCTCATGCCTATAATCCCAGCACTTTGAGAGGCCACGATGAGCAGATCCCTTAAGGTCAGAAGTTAAAGACCAGCCTGGTCAACATGGTGAAATCCCATCTCTATTAAAAATACAAAAATTAGCCAGGCATGGTGGCACGTGCCTGTAATTCCAGCTACTTGGGAGGCTGAAGAATGAGAATTGCTTGAACCTGGGAGGCAAAGGTTTCAGTTAGCCAAGATCATGCCACTGCACTCCAGCCTGGGTACAGAATGAGACTCTGTCTCATCAACAACAACAACAACAACAACAACAAAACACCCAAGAATCCAGAAGGTATTCCGTGATTGTGTATATGAGAGAAGCCTATAAACGCATCCCTTTGAGAAGGCTCAGTGCAGACCCCACCCTCACGGCAGGCTTCTCTCCAGGTTCCAACCTCCCCTACAGGTTTGCCTACCTGAACTAATTCCAAGAGGCAGGTCAAGTTTCAGGAAGCCCTGACTACAGCAGGTGGCTGCTCTAAGCCAATGAGCAACCAAGTACCCCACAAGCTCCAGCCCCCTCCAATACCTCCCACACCCCCCAAGGATGGCATCTGCCTCTGGGACCCCCATTTGAGCTCCAGTGGCCAATTGGCTGGAAGTTCAGCTCCAAGGTCTCCTGCTTTTGCTCCCAACCATCCCCCTGGTGCAGGCCAGCCCGAGACAGATTCCTCCCTGTATCCTCCCAGGCTGGCCCACCAGGCATGGTCCTTAGCGTCCCCTTGAAAAGAAAAAAAACCCCTTCCCTCATCACAGTACTCACTCGGAAGCGTGCGACTATTGCTGAGGCTGCCGGTACTGGGCGGTGGGGAGAGGGACTGCAGGGAGACACTGTCCTCCTCCTGCGAGCAGCCTGCCTGGATGGCACGCAGGTAGCTGTGGCTGCGGGAGCGGAAGTAGCTGGGCAGGGGCAAGTCAAGCGTCTCTGCCGCTGTGGACTCTGCTTCACTGCAGGCTGACTCGCAGGCCGCCTCATACTGGTCACTCAGCTCTGCCTCCCGTACCTGTCCAGGCAAAGGCAGGCATGAGGGGCTGGCTATCTTGCCCATGATGGGGGGAGAGGTTCTTGGTGGTGGGCTCAGGGCAGGGCTGGACAGTCTGTGAGGTCTGACCTCAGCCCACCCAGCTCCATCTCACTCAGGG
This sequence comes from Rhinopithecus roxellana, assembly GCF_007565055.1. Lineage (NCBI taxonomy): Eukaryota > Metazoa > Chordata > Mammalia > Primates > Cercopithecidae > Rhinopithecus > Rhinopithecus roxellana. The sequence goes on along the minus strand of NC_044561.1, from coordinate 108,823,057 downwards.
TATGTGATGGGCAGATGGAGCCCTTAAGAAAGAAACAGCCCCACCTCTCTGGGCCTCAATTTTCCCATCTCTATAATGAGAACAAAGTTGGAATATCTCAGGATATTAACTCTGTGATAAAAATCAGGGTCCAAACTGATTAATAGATTTTAAGGGCACATCTGAATTTAGTGTGAAAGAGGTCTATAATCAATTAGCAATGTCTGTCCTGAATGTTGGAATGGGGGTGGCAGTAGGCATGCTGGATATTTACCATCTTATGGTCCAATCCCTTTATTTTACAAGGAAAGAAACCAAGGGTCAGTGAAGGGAAGACATTTGCCACAGGTACCCGGTGAGGAAGTGGCAGAACCAACACTCCAAAAATGTATTTAAGGAAAATTAATCTCGCCCTGGTATACAGAATGGATGTTGGGAAAGGGGTCTGGAATGGAGACAGAGGCCAGAGATGAAGCTGAAGCAATTGTCTGGTGGGAGAAGATAAAACTGGAGTGAGGGTAGTTGCAGTGAGGATTGATTAATGATGTCTGTCATGGACAGTATGGAAAATGGTGATGTGTATGCTATTTGCTATCTTACATCTAGTTCAACTTTGTGTAGATGGTTCCTAAGTATTTCTCCAGAAATGACTGTCTAGGACCCTGCAAATCTGAAGCCAAGGGTGTGGGCCTTGAGGGGCCTCACCATGCACATACTCTTTGAGGGTTCTAGAAGGGCTATCTGACCCATGTCTCAGGCCATGTTGGTAACTGAAGACCACAGAGGATAAGCTGGGGAGTCAGTTGGCCAAAGATGTGGACATCCTGGGGGTTGGCCTGGGCCAGAGGGGGAGGGGGCACAAGCTGACTGACCATGTGGAGGAAAAGATTGACCTGGGCCTGGGTCCAGCTGTGTCCCACCCAGCTGTGTAACCTCAGGCCATCACTATCTTCTCTGGGTTAGTTTCTCCTCATCTATGTGAAATAGATGCTCATGTTCTCATCTGAGACTGCATCAGGTCAAACAATTAGATGGGTGGTCACCCAATTTGGAGGGTGAATGGAAAGTTCTAAATCTGTGCTTTTTTTTTTTTTTTTTTTTGAGACGGAATCTTGCTCTGTCTCCCAGGCTGGAGTGCACTGGCGTGATCTCGGCTCACTGCAACCTCCACCTCCCGGGTTCAAGAAATTCTTCTTCCTCGGCCTTCTGAGTAGCTGGGACTACAGGTGTGTGCCACCATGCCCGGCTAATTTTTGTATTTTTAGTAGTGATGGGGTTTCACCATGTTGGCCAGGCTGGTCTCAAACTCCTGACCTCGTGATCTGCCTGCCTTGGCCTCCCAAAGTGCTGGGATTACAGGCATAAGCCACTGCACCTGGCCAAATCTGTGCATTTCAATATGGCAGCCACAAGCCATGTATGGCTATTTAGGTTTAAATTAATTAAAATTCAGCCTGGGTAACATAGTGGAACCCCAGCTCTACAAAAGAAATTAAAAATATAAAAATTAGCCAGGTGTGGTAGTGTGTACCTCAAGTCCCAGTTACTTGAGCCCAGGAGTTCCAGGCTGCAGTGAACTATGATCGTGACACTGCACTCCAGCCTGGGGGACAAAGCAAGATCCTGTCTCTAAAAAAATTTAAAAATGATAATAATGATTGATTAGGCCACGTGTGGTAGCTCATGCCTGTAATCCCAGCACTTTGGGAGGCCAAGGTGGGTAGATCACTTGAGGTCAGGAGTTCGAGACCAGCCTGGCCAACATGGCGAAACCCTGTCTCTATTAAAAATCTCAAAATTGGCCAAGCGTGGCACATGGTGGCACATGCCTGTGGTGCCAGCTACTTGGGAGGCTGAAGCAGGAGAATCACTTGAACCCTGGAGGGGGAGGTTGCAGTGAGCTGAGACTGGGCAACTGCACTCCAGCCTGGGTGATAAAACGAGACTCCGTCTCCAAAAAAATTTTTTTTTGATTAAAATTAAATAAAGTTCCATAGTCACAGGAGCCATATTTGACTTGCTCAAGACCACAGGTAAGCCAGACACAGTGGCTCATGCCTGTAATCTCAGCACTTTGCGGGGCTGATGTGGGAGGATCACTTGAGTTCACGAGTTTGAGACCAGCCTGGGCAACATAGTGAGACCCTGTCTCTAATAAAAAATTAGCCAGGGATGGTGGCGCGTGCCTGTAGTCCCAGCTACTCAGGATGTTGAGGTAGGAGGATCACCTGAGCCTGGGAGGTCAAGGCTGCAGTGAACCATGATTGCACTACTGCACTCAGCGTGGGTGACAGAGTGAGACCCTATCTCAAAAATAAGTAAATAAATAAAGTCACATATAGCTAGTGGCTACCTTATTGGACAGTGTGGATTATAGAACATTTCCATCATTACAGAAAGTTCTACTGTATAGTACTGATAAATTAAAATATAGGCCATGTGGCAAACCCAAAATTCACTCAGAAGGAGTGTTAAAGAGATAGGTGTTTCTCCTCCAAAACTGCATCCTGAAGTTATGAAGAGACCCTCATGACTACCGGGGGCATGAGGTCTTGCTTTGGGATCACACAGGAACCACATGGCTCTGGAACTAGACTGCCACAGGTCCAACCCTTGGCCCATCATTTCCTTGCAATATGAACGTGGGCAAGTCACTTAATTGCTTTGTGCCTCAGTTTCCCCACCTATAAAATGGGGCTATAGTCCCTATTTCACAGGGTTGTGGTAAAAATGAAATTAGAGAATTTATATCACAGGCTTAGGATAGAGTCCAAGAGAGTATGCACCTAGTAACCTCTACCCACGAATACAGGTAACTCTGTGGAGTCTGTCGATGTTGGTTAAGATGCTCTTGAGCCATCAGAGGCGAGACCAGCTGGTCAGTGCTGCTGGTGTGTGTATCACTGAGGATTTACTGTGTAGCGGGCACTGTCCTGGGGGCTTTGTATGTTAATACATCACATCCTTACCACTCGCCTATTAAAGGTGGATGGGGAAGCGGTGGCTTGGCCCACTGTGGGCTCTTTAAACAACTTCTTGAATCATGTGTTCAGGAGGAACACACAGCTCCTGTGACATGGGGGAGAGGGACACATGGGGTATCCATGGCTGGAATCAGTAGCTGGAGGTCTGGTCCTAGTTTTGCCCCTGTGGGTTGTGTGGCCTTGCACAAGTCCCTTACACCCTCCTGGCTCAAAGTGGGGTTGATCTCAGAGTACCTTTCCTGCCCCTGGTTTTTGGTCTTTGGCCTGGGAGGGAGGAGAGGGACACTTCCAGGGGCAGGAAAGGAGTGTCTGGGAGGTGGTGCCCTTAGGGCAGCCAGACAGTGCTGTGAGCAGCATAACCTCGCCAACCTGTGTGAAGCTGGAAAGTCTCCACACTCACTCCAACACCCCAGCATCTTTAAATGTCCTCCTGGGGCTCCAGAAAGGAGAAAAGCCAAGGGATCTGGGGGCTGGGACCTGGAAGCTAATATCACCAGCCACCAGCCCCTGACCTGTCCAACTTCAACAGTCTCCCTAGGCCTGACCCAGGCTTTGTGGGAGGAGAGAGAAGGGCAGGAGTCCTGGAGTTATTTCTTGCCCCATCCACAGCACCTAGCTCATTCTTCCCCATCTTCAAAAGGAGGAAACTGAGGCACACAGAGGTGAAGCAATAAGGGCAGGGAGTGGAGGGTCAAGACACCAATGTAAGCCTAAACTCCATCCATTGGAAGTGGATTTCCTGGTGATGGCTCTGCTTGTACCCGCCTGGACTGGGTGCTGGGACCACTCAGAGGGCAGGCCTAAGACCCAGACCTACACTTTGGGGTGGAAGAGAAGGGCAAACATACTGACCTGCTGCTCATGGCCAAACAACTGGGGGATCAGGGAGGCCTGTCCAAAAATCTGCAGGAAAGAGAGGGTGAGGGTTATGGGGGGACCAGGGCTGGGGCTGGGGTTGGGGATTCAGGGTCAGTTGCAAGGAAACTTGAAGCTGGCTGGTCTAACCTCCTCCCCACACTGGCTGGGACCCAGCTGCTAGAAGGTCTCACTTGGCTTCTTCCAGGGATGGGAGGCTCACTCCTTCTGGGGCTGGGCATTACTGAGGACTTATAATCTGCTGTTTAAAAGTCCTTCTTGACCAGGCGCAGTGGCTCATGCCTGTAATCCCAGCACTCTGGGAGGCCAAGGTGGGCAGATCACCTGAGGTCGGCAGTTCAAGACCAGCCTGACCAATATGGAGAAACCCCATCTCTACTAAAAATACAAAATTAGCGAGGCATGGTAGCACATGCCTGTGGGAGTTACTAGGGAGGCTGAGGCAGGAGAATCACTTGAACCCAGGAGGCAGAGGTTTCGGTGAGCCGAGATCACGCCATTGTACTCCAGCCTGGGCAACAAGAGCGAAACTCCGTCTCAAAACAAACAAACAAACAAACAAACAAATAAAATAAAAGTTCTTCTTTAGGTCTAGCCCCTGTGACCATGTATCCTCTGTCTGCTGCCTCTCATCTGGCAGGCAGCCCACCTGGAGATACAGATTAGGGATGGAGCCCAGAGCCTGCTCTTCCCCAGCCTAGGATATCTCTAACTTTAGGGCCAAATGTGTGGCTTGGGTCACTCAAGCTTCTAGGGGTGAGGCTGTGAGGGGTCAGAGGATCCTGGACTAGGAAAGAACTGGGACTGGGCAGTGGGTGGTGGGTGAGACCTGCTGTTGCCCCCAGCCTGGCTGATTCATAAGCCTTTTTGTGTAGTTAAAGGGCAAAGGTGTCCCAGGTGCCAGGCCCAGGCCTGGGTGGAGATGGGATGTGTAGAGGGACAGACAGACACAGAGAGAGACATGGAGATGGAGACACACTGGAGAGAATCAGAGAAAAATGTGAATGAGGGGAGAGAGAGAAAAAAAAACAGACGGAGACAGACACAGACAGGAAGACTGAGATGAGAAAACGTGGTGGGATGGGAGAGACAGGGAGGGATGCCGTCCATTCAGCAAACACCTACTGAGCATCTGCCCTGTGCCAGGCACTGTGCCAGGCACTGGGGACACTGCAGGGAACAAGACAGCAAAGCCCCCGCCCCCAGGAGATCCTAGTTTTAAGACGGAAACAGACATTAAGTAAATAAGCAAACGATTCTAGTTCCAGGCAGTGTCAGTTAAGCAGGGTAAAGGAACAGCGCCTGGGAGGGCTACTTTAGACAGAGCGATCACAGGCAGCCTCTTTGAGGAGGTGACATTCGAGCAGAGACCTGAAACACGAGGAGCCAGCTGTGCAAAGATTTGAGAAGAGGAAACAGCAAATGCGGAGGGCCTGGAGCAGATTGATGTGGCACGCTCCTATATAAGAAGCAGAAAGGAGGCCAGTGTGGCTGGAGCAGGGCAAGGGGCAGGGTCCAACAGGGAGGCAGGGCCTAGGTCTTACAGGGCTTCACAGGTCCAAGTAAGGACTCTGGCTTTCCCTCTGCGGGAGGTGGGAGACAAGGGAGGGTCTTGAGCAGGGGTGTGGCTTTGACAGCTCCATGTGGCCACTAAGTATGGATTGGAGGACAGCAGTTCAGGTGTGACTTGGTGGAGTCTGGATGAGGGGGGCAGGGGCAGGGGGTTCCCTGGGCTGGGGCACTCTACCCCTCCCCATGTCTGAGGGGCTGGGGAAGGAGTTTGGCTAGGCCAGGAATAATGGAGTTGTGAGGAGTCAGGGTCCCAAAACTTTCTAAGCAGTCCTCTAACCCTGGTTCTGGGCCTGCGCACAGTGGCCTATTCCTGCTGAAGGGGGCTGGACTCGCACCTGGCTGCCCCACTGCCTAACTGCTACCACCAGCAGGCGTCTGCCTTCTCGGGGGGCTCATCTCCCCATCCACACAATGCGGGGTGCCTTTTGGTTCTGACTGGTTCTCCCTTTGCAAACCCTAAAGTGCTGAGGCAGGAGCTGAGGTCCAGGTCTGGGTTGGACAGCCCCAGATCCCTGCCCAACGTTGCCTTCTCCTAGCTGCATGACCTCACCCCTCTGAGCCTCAGTTGCCTCGCCTATGAAATGGGAATATGGATAACAAGGCCACCTTTGGGGGTGGTTAAGGGCTCAAGGAGCTGATGGTTGAGAGGGTGGCATGCAAATTCAACGTGTAGCACAGCGTGCTCCTCACTGACACAGGCAGAGCTGGTTGTGCCTGGGAGCACAACTGCCCACTGAGTAGGTGGGCACAGAGGTCCAAAGTAGAGCAGTCACTTGCTGGAGGCCACACAAGATGCTAATAATAACCAGAAAGGCAGCTACCCTCTGCTGAGCACACCGCCTTCACAATCCCACTTATTCCTCTCAACAGCCCCCAAATAGAAATGCTCACCTTCCTCTGGTAAATCAGGAAACCGAGGCTCAGGGAGGGGAGGTGACTATCCTGGGTTCATACTGTCAAGTGACAAAACTGGGACTCGAACCCAGGTCTCTAGTTCCCTATCCTCATGGTTCTGAACCCCATGAGAAGTGACAGGCGCCCCGCTGGCATCCTGTGTTTACAATGGTGGTATGGGCTTCCTCCCTTGGGGTCCTGGGTCAGGCCCCATAACTGTGCTCTCCAGCCACAGGACAGTCGGTGGGGCAGAGACACACACAGGAGGCTTCAGGAATAAGGACCAAACAGAAGCACAATGCAGACATCTGGGGGCCACTCAGCATGGGCTGGGCCTGGGGGTGTACTCCTCCCAGATGGGAGTCAGTACCCAAGCCCCTTGACTCTCCAGCCTGCCTGCCACCCTCACCTGACTGATGCAGCTGGAGTCATTGAGGCTGTCGCTGACAGGGGTGTAGTCCTCTTCCCAGCTTGGACACTTGGAGGGCAGCAGCATGTCCACTGAATCCAGGCGGTCCAGACTCCTGGTGGGGAGTGGGGAGCAGACAGGGCTCAGCCCACGCATTGTTCAACCAGCTTTTGGAGGCCTTGACCATCTGTGATGCACAGGTGGTCCACCCCTGTGATGCCCACTGCAGCCGCAGGGTGGCAGCACGAGCTTGCATTTGACTGTTCAAAGCCCAAGGCTGGCCCTGCCCAATTCTGCAGCCCCTTTCCTTCCTCCTTGCAGGTCTGGGACATTTCCAGAGGCCAGACAGAGGTGGGTTAAGTTCTACAGCCTAGGGTTCCCAAAGGGCATCAGCTCTGCGGCGATGTTCAAGTGGCTTCTATCAGGCCCCTAGACTCACCCCTTATCTCCATGACCCCAGTCCTTTAATCTTTCTCATGTCTACCTGACCCTGGGCCTCCCCCAGTCCTCATTCTGGGGATAAAATCCAAGCATCCAATAGCTCGGGCCCCTGATACAGAAGGGTTTGGACTGGAATCCAGCTTTCTCTGCTGGGTGACCCTGGGCAAGTCATTACCCCTTACTTAAGTCTCAGTTTCCTCATCTCTAAAATGGGGATGACGCTGCCTGCCTGCTGGGGCTGCAGTGAGGATTCAGTGATGCAGATTAAAGGACATCGGGTCAGGCACAGTGGCCAGTGGGCAAGTGCTAACAGACAGCAGCTCTTACTATTATTGCTACTATTACTACTGTTATTATTATTGCTTCCCTTGAATCTAGGCCTAAGCCCCGGGCTTCCTGCCTCTCCCACCTTACTGCCCACTGGTCACTCATAGATATCCTAGTAGGATCTCAGTACTAGAAGGGATCTTAGAGATCCTACAGCTCAGCCCCTTCACTTAAAGATGGGGAAACTGGGCTGGGCGTGGTGGCTCACGCCTGTAACCCCAGCACTTTGGGAGGCCGAGGCGGGTGGATCACCTGAGGTCAGGAGTTCGAGACCAGCCTGGACAACATGGTGAAACCCCATCTCCAGTAAAATACAAAAATTAGCCGGGCATGGTGATGTGCGCCTGTAATCCCAGCTACTCGGGAGGCTGAGGCAGGAGAATTGCTTGAACCCGGGAGGTGGAGGTTGTAGTGAGCCAAGTTTGTGCCATTGCACTCCAGCCTGGGCGACAGAGTGAGACTCCGTCTCCAAAAAAAAAAAAAAAAAAGATGGGGAAACTGAGCAGGCGTGGGGGCTCACACCTATAATTACAGCACTTTGGGAGGCCAAAGCAGAAGAGTCACTTGAGCCGAGGAGTTCAACACCACTCTGGGCAACATAGGCCTGGGAAACTGAGGCCCAGAGGGAAAAAGACTGGCGAAGGTCATCCAGTGGCAGAGGGAAAAACGGAAGCCACTGCCAGCCTGGGCAGTGTGGGGGGTGATGAGCAAGGGGAGAGCAATATATACATACATATTTTTTTTTTCTTTTTTTTTTTTGAGACAGTCTCACTCTATCACCTAGGCTGGAGTGCAGTGGCATGATCTCAGCTCCCTGCAACCTCTGCCTCCTGGGTTCAAGTGATTTTCGTGCCTCAGCCTCCCTAGTAGCTGGGATTACAGGCGTGCACCACCATGACCTGCTAATTTTTATATTTTTAGTAGAGATGCGGTTTCACCATGTTGACCAGGCTGGCGTTGAACTCCTGACCTCAAGTGATCTGCCTGCCTTGGCCTCCCAAAGTGCAGGGATTACAAGCGTGAGCCACTGTGCCCAGTCACAAAAACTTCTTTTAAAAAATTAGGCCGGGCGCGGTGGCTCAAGCCTGTAATCCCAGCACTTTAGAAGGCCGAGGTGGGCGGATCACGAGGTCAGGAGATCGAGACCATCCTAACACGGTGAAACCCTGTCTCTACTAAAAAAATACAAAAAACTAGCCGGGCGAGGTGGCGGGCGCCTGTAGTCCCAGCTACTCGGGAGGCTGAGGCAGGAGAATGGCGTAGACCCGGGAGGCGGAGCTTGCAGTGAGCTGAGATCCGGCCACTGCACTCCAGCCTGGGCGACAGAGCGAGACTCCATCTCAAAAAAAAAAAAAAAAAAAAAAAAAAAAAATTAGCTGGGCATGGTGGCCCACGACTGTACTCCCAGCTACTCAGGACGCTGCTGAGGTAGGAGGATCACTTGAGTGCAGGAGGTCGAGGTTGCAGTGAGCCATGATTGCACTATTGCATTCCAACCTGGGTGACATAGCAAGACCCTGTTCCCCACTTACCCCCCAAAAAAGATGGAGAAACTAAGGTTAAGAGAGGGGCAGACCTGGGATTGTCTGGTGGTGTCCTGAATTCCATCCTGGAGGCCATTCTCTGTCTTCTGCCCAGTCAACTAGACTCCTGGCTGCTCCAAGAACACTGTCCTCTTCCTGCCTAGGTACCAGTGTCACCTGACCTGTTCTCTTCCCTCTGTCTCAGTCTTCCCAGGCCACCTCCTCCATGAAGCCTTGGCTCCTGTCCCCCATAGTTGAAGCTCTAGGGAGAAGCTTGTTTCCTCTAACTCCGCCAAGCCTTACAGCAACACGATGGGGCTTGGCTGGTGAATTCCAGGCAGGCACTGGGACAGGCAAAGCCTGTCTATCACTCTTTGACCTCTGGATTCACCTCCCTCCCCCATCTTGGAGCTCCCCACAAGGATCAGTTACAGGGGCAAGGGTAGAGCGGGCTCTGGCCTTCCTTAGGCAGTGCTGTTACAGGTGATGCACTCACTTAGGGCAGGCTCTACTAACCTGAAGACCAAGATCCCGTGGGACAGTTCACCTGTGGGAGTGGAACTTACCTGGGGAAGTGGCTCCTGTAGGAGGGGTTTACCTGGACCTATCACCTGAGAGTGGCTTTCATTACTGGGGTTTACCAAAGGATGTGGCTCACCTGTGGTCAGGGCTGAATTGTGAGTGGGGCTCAAAGGGTGGTTCTCCAATTGGCGGGGCTCTTCGAGGTCAATTCATCAGAGTGCAGGGCCAACCTGAGGATCTCATGGAGGGAGCTAACTAACCTGACGGCGGGTTCACTTAGGGGGCCTGGATCATTATAGCAGCGAGTTCACCTGGATCTGAAGCTGAGGGACAGGATTCATCTGTGGGCTGGGATCTCCGGGGGACAACCGAATGGGAGGAAGGCGAGGCTCCCGGGGTGGGGCATACCTATCAGGGGTTCACCTAGGGGAGGAGGCTTGCGGGTGAGCGGGACTTGTACTTACTGAAAGAGGTTTTCCCCGGGAGGGCTCACAAGTGGGCGGGGCTCACCCGAAGGAGCGAGAAAAGCTTCTAGGAGGGGCTTCCACGCGGGCGGGGCTTTTCTTTTTCTTTCTTTCTTCCTTTTTTTTTTTTTGATACGGAGTCTAGCTCAGTCGCCCAGGTTGGAGTGCAGTGACGCGATCTCGGCTCACTGCAACCTCCGCCTCCCGAGTTTAAGCGATTCTCCTACCTGAGTCTCCCAAGTAGCTGGGATTACAGGCGCCTGCCGCTAGCCCAGCTAATTTTTGTATTTTTAGTAGAGACGGGGTTTCCCCATGTTGGCCAACTCTTGACCTCAAGTGATCCACCCGCCTCGACCTCCCAAAGTTCTGGGATTACAGGCGTGAACCAGCGGGCCGGGCGGGCCTTATTTTAATGAAGGGGTTCTCTCAGGGAGCAGGACTCATACGTGGGCGGGGCTCAAAGGGGCGGGGCCACCACGCGGGCGGGGCTTATTTTAATGGAAGGGCCCTCCCAGGGAGCAGGACTCGTAGTGGGCGGGGCTTGCCTATGGGCGGGACCCTAGGGGTGGAGCTGCGCGCCTACCTGCGGGGGTTGCTCTGCTCTCCCAGCGACTGCTGCGTGGCCCTCAGATAGCTCTGGCGCCGCGCCGCGGTCTTGGGTGAGGGCTTGGGGCTGCCGCCGGACTCGTCGCTGTCCTCGTCGCCCATGGCCTTGATGTAGCTGCCGCTGCGCATGCGTCGGCACGGGATGGGGCCCTCGGCCGCGGCATCCGTCTCGCGTGGGGACAGCAGCGTCGTGCTCCACTCGCCGCCGCCGCCGGGCACCTGGGGATGGGGCACAGGACTCAGTGGGGCCACCGCAGAAAATGAGCAGATGGCGAGAACCCCCATCTCCGGGACCTGAAGCTCCCTCGTTCCCTGCAGAGTTCGGGCTCACGTGCTGGGTTTCCCGCTTTTGAAACCAAGGGGCAGCAGAGCAGAGCCCTGGGCTGGGAGGAATACCCGGGTGCCAGAGTCTCTCCAGCCTCGGATTTCTCCATGGATCCCAGGCTGGGTTTGCCCCAGAAGCAATGCCCTTAGGCCCTGTGGTCACGGTGGCCTCCACTGCAGCCATCTCTACTTGGCCCCACAGTCACTTCACTCTGGCTGTCTCAGGGGATGCTTATGATCCCACTGCACAGATGAGAACACCAGGCCTGAGGGACGCAAGGCACTTGCAGAAAGAGGCCCCAGACCTGGATCCAGAACCTGAGCCTAGAATGGGGAATCAAGAGGACCCTGGCACATCAGCATGGAGGGGGGACAGGGTCCCAGAGTCAATGGATATTCTCTGTCCCACAGGTAGGAAAACTGAGGTACAGAGAGCAGAGTGCTTCCCCGGGTCAGGTAGCCACATGGTGAGCTGGAAAAAGGGCTGTTTTCCCATCTGAACTTCAGGGAATCCGTCCACGGAACAGGGCTATGATAGGGCAAGGGAGGTCACAGCTGAGAGGGCAGCCCTGGTCCCCCAGTCCCCAGTGGTTATGGTGGCAGTAACCAACAGAGGGGACCTCCCCTGTCCTTCTGAGGCCAGGCTCTGCTGGCCGCCCCAGGGCAGTGCACACAGGCTACATTCCTGGCCATTTCATTTACACTGTTACGGAAACACAGTGGATGGTCACTGTGTAATGAAAAATGCACACATCTCAGCACTCACATACAGCCTGTGCACAGAGTGAACATGCCTCATCCTATACACATATCTCAATATGTACAGAACAAGCATACGCCCCATGCCCCTCAGTATCCCCAGTGTACCACACACCTCACCAAGGACACACACCAGCAGCCACTTCGTCATGGCAACCCCTCCACAAGTATGCAACATATATACAGAGCACACTCACCTTCCCACTACCCTCCCTCTGGACATTTGCACCAGCAACTACTGCACTGTGGACACACAACATGTATCCACCTTGCATTGTTCCCGCCTCCACATGCACACAGCGTACCCCTCAGCAGGCTACACGTCACCACAGATGTCCAAGCCCACATATTGAGTGTACACGGCATGCCCACTCTCTATCACATACACATATGCACACTGCCCAAGGGCCACACCCACACAGGTACTGCACCCTTCTCCATGCCCTCCATGCCAGAGGCCCACTTTCCACAAAGGAAAGGTAACGTCTAGGACTCCCACTCCTGCCCCACCCAGCCTTCCCATAAACCCTCAGCAGACTGCCCATCCTAGGACCAGTGCATTTTGCCTACAAGCCACTTGCTAGTCCAGCCCCACTATCCCCAGTGTCCCTTGGGAATGTGGCCTTGTACATCACTGCTCAGAAACTGTTGCTAAGCCACCCACTCACCTCCTGTCACCCAAGCAGGCAGCACAGACTCCAGGGCCCACAGGGCCACCCTCTCATGGTGTTTCTGCGGCATTGTTACATGATCAGACCCAACTATACCATTTTGAGAGGAAGCCCGGTCACACATCACCCTCCCTAATGCTTCTAAACCAAGGAAGCAGTTTCAAAACCACAAGAGCCCTAAATATATCAAATACTGCCTGGATTTCAGTTTCCTCCTATTGAAAAAGAAAATGTCTCACTGTTTCTGGTATTTCATACAAGATGATAAGAAGTCAGGGCTGTTAGACCCCAAAGATCATCTCGTTCAAAATGCATCTCATGGCTGGGCGTGGTGGCTCACGTCTGTAATCCCAGCACTTTGGGAGGCTGAGGCAGGTCCTCACCTGAGGTCAGGAATTCGAGACCAGCCTGGCCAACATGATGAAACCCCATCTCCACTAAAAATACAAAAATTGGCCAGGCGTGGTGGCTCGCACCTATGATCCCAGCTACTCGGGAGGCTGAGGAAGGAGAATCACTGGAACCCAGGAGGTGGAGGTTGCAGTGAGCCAGGATCGTGCCATTGTACTCCAGCCTGGGTGACAAGTTTGAAATTCCATCTCGAAAAAAAAAAAAAAAAAAAAGCCTGGGCGCAGTGGCTCAGTCCTGTAATCCCTGCACTTTGGGAGTCTGAAGCAGACTGGAGGTTAGGAGTTCAAAACCAGCCTGGCCAACATGATGAAATCCCGTCTCTATTAAACATACAAAAAATTAACCAGGCATGGTGGTGGGTGCCTGTAATCCCAGCTACTTGGGAGGCTGAGGCAGGAGAATTGCTTGAACCCGGTGGGGGCGGAGATTGCAGTGAGCTGAGATGGCGCCACTGCATTCCAGCCTGGGCAACAAAAATGAAACTGTCTTAAAAAAAAACAAAAGACTCATTAGAGTTCCCAAGGGCTGGCCAGGCCTGCACTTGCATTCCCCCTGAGATGAGGCACTCACTACCTACAGAAGCGCCTCCTTCCACCTAAAATCTGCTTTCTGTAATTTCCACCCACAGCCTGGCTTTGCCCTGGGGAGCCATTCAGTTCACAGCCCCTTGCTCTACCCTCCTTGAGAGCCATTTGGAAATGTGCAGCCACAGTGATGTCTCAGCCTTCTGCCACTTTCAAGCCATGTGGCTTTGGTGCACAGCAAGTGCCTGAATCAGTGTTAGCATTTGAAAGAAGAAGGTATTCCCCCAAGCTGGGTTAGGACCCCCTGGGTCCCTGCAGCTCTCGGTACTGATCCCCAGGACACTCTGCTGACACTGACATGACCATTCATGTCTTTCCCAGTATCCTAATCTTTGGGACTGTGTTTTCTTTATTTCTGACTCTGTTCATTTAACTGTCCATCTGTCCATCTACCCCTCTCTCACTTACATTTCCTGAGCACTTCCTGCATGCCAGACCCTGTCCTGGGTCTTGGGGACACATGGCTGCATCAGATGTGATCCCTGTCCTCAAACAGCTGTCAGTCTGATGGGGGTGGCAGGCAGAGGCTGGCAATTAGAAGGCCATGCAATTGGTTCTGTGAGGGGGTTGGGATGGCACAACTTCCAGATTTGTCTTCTAAAGGGCAGGAACATATTTTAGTCCCTGCTCAGGGCTGGGCTCAGAAAGGCCCTAATTAATCTCTGTTGAGAGCATGACCAGTGGAAGGACTCCCTGATTAGCAGGTACCACTGGGCCACCCATTTTATAGTTGAGCCACAGAGGCCCAGAATGAAGCGACTTTCCAAGTGAATCTGTGGTACAGCTAGGCCTCAAAACTGGTGTCGTCCCCAGAGCCCTCACCCCACCCCTGACCCTGGCAGAGACCCACCTGCAGGTAATGGTAGGCTAGACCCTGGTGGCAGGATTTGGACTTGAGCAGGCTCTTATCCAAGGTGGCCGAGGTCTTCTGACAGACCTCGTGGGCATGGCTGAGTGTCAGAGTGGACCAGGAGCCCCGTTTGACGTAGTTGGTGTCAGTGCCCACCCCAAGGCTGGGGCAGGTGGCTGGGGGTGCGGGCAGGGGTGGTGGGGCGGTCAGCTCGGTAGTGTTGTTCTTGGTGGCTTTGAGCATGTGCCCACTGATGGTGTTGTAGGCGTGCATGAAGTAGCGTGGCTGGCTGCGTTCTGCCTGGCGGCCTAGTGTCATCAGCCCGGAGGCTGGGCCACTGCTGCGGAAGGCGCCGGCCTCGCCGTCCAAGTTGTCATCGGAGCTCCACCAGCCTGAGATGTTGGAGCGGCTGCGCCGTTTGGGCTCCCCAGCCTTGGCCCGCTCCTTGCTTTTGGCCCTCCGGCCCTTGCCGTCCTCCATGCCACCCTTCTTGCTGCCATTGCCACCGACCTTGCCCGCTGTGCCCTCCAGTGAGGGTGCCTTGGTGAAGAAAAGCCGCTGGACTGAGTGGACCAGGTGGCGGATACGGCCAGGGCTCTCACCACGGGCCTTGGCCTCACCACGGGGGAACTGGAGGGTGCTGAAGCCATCACGATGGATGGGCAGCTGCTTCTCAAACTGGTCCAGGAGGTTGGCGGGCAGCCGGTTGATCTTGGTCGCCTGAGCATGGCTGGGGAAGGGGCTCTCCTCTGGCACCTCGAAGTGGGAATTGTAGTGGATGCGGGGAAAGGTGCTGCTGGGCGGGGGCAGCTGGTTGTTGAGGGGAAAGAGGCCATCCCCTGGCAGGGTGTTCTGCCCGGGGAAGCGGGCCTCACGGGCGAAGGCCTCCGTGGGCGACAGCAGGTAGGGGTTGCGGTCGGTCCCTGCAAACAGGGGCTCGTGGGGTGGGTCTAGGCTGTCGGAGAGGTGGCGTGGGCGGCTGTCACCGAGGCCTTTCATGATCCCGGGCCGAGGGCAGGGGCCGTCACCCTAGCAGGGCGCCCGGGTCGCCTCTCCCGGGCGGCAGCTATCCTGGGGAGAGAAGACAGAAAGCAGTCAGCTGGTCAGCTGGATTTGGGGGAGGGATGCCAGGAAGGTCAGATCCAGATCGCCAGGCTGGGAGGATCTCTGAAGCCAGTCCTCCATGTTGTGGGCCTGAGGACAGGAGTACACACTGAGGCCCACGTACTCTATGTGTAAATAAAAGTTACAACTCAAGCTACCGACTATCAGACAAACACATCTTCCATTGTTCTAGCTTGAGGACTGTATCTTCAAAACAACCTGGAAAGCCAGGCTCCAACGCAGAGTTCTGGGTCTCCTCTGAATTCCATGATGGAATATGAGTGGTGGGCTGCCCATCCTCCACTCTCTTTCCGTTTCTGACTCTGTCCCTCACCCGGAGGGGCCACATGGATGCAAATACCCCAGCCCACATCTCCTAGCTCTGTCCACAGGCCTCTAAACAGTCATCACGGAACCCCAGGATGGTCCCTGTGGCAGGGTCCACCTCCCATGGGAGGACCCTGTGCTGGCCCTGGAGGCAGGCTTGGGTCATTTTAGCAGGGAATCCCAGGGTTCCCAGTATCCAGGGTGGTCTATGGGGGAATACAGTCTGCTGGTGGGTATGTCTCCAGGACTCCTGAACTCTCCTTGCCTTATGGGGAAAAACACGGGCTTTTAGAGGGCCAAAGAGGATTTTTTTTTTTTTTTAGAGACAGAGTCACTCTGTTACCCAGGCTGGAGTGTAATGGTGTGATCTCGGCTCACTGCAACCTCCGTCTCCCGGGTTCAAGTGGTTCTCCTGCCTCAGCCTGCCCAGTAGCTGGGATTACAGGCCGACACCACCACACATGGCTAATTTTTGTATTTTTAGTAGAGACAGGGTTTCACCATGTTGGCCAGGCTGGTCTCGAACTCCTGACCTCAAGTGATCTGCCCGCCTTGGCCTCCCAAAGTGCTGAGGTTACAGGCGTGAGCCACCATGACTGGCTTTTTTTTTTTTTTTTTTTTTTTTTGCGACAAGTCACAGCTCACTGCAGCCTTGGCCTCCTGGGATCAAGCGATCCTCCAGCCTTGGTCTCCCAAAGTGCTGGGGTTATACCTGAGGGCCACTGTGCCTGGCTAGAGAGGCCTTCCAAAAAGGAGGACCCAGGGCAAGGCCCATCTATTCCAGGTCTGAGGGCAGTACCATCCAACTCTTTAACAGAGGAATTCCTATGTCAAATGTAAGCCCTCTGCAAAAACCTGCTCTGCCCTTCACCCAATGTCTACCAAGTGTGACTGCTGGGCAGGTGCTGAGGGCTTCAGACACCAAAGAGGCCAACAAGCCCATAGGCCCATCATTTCCAATTGAGATGAAGCAACGATAGCCTGGAATAGAGCTCTCAGAGTCAGTAACGGGGGCACATCCTCAGGAAAAGGCAAGGGCTCACAAGAGGGTGGGATTTAGGTGCAGTTGCTGTGCCTCAGTTTCCCCTGCTGTAAAATGGGGTCATCCTGGAAATACTAGTCCAAAACTTAGGTAAGTCCCTTCCCTTTTCTGGGCCTGGGCCTCGGTCTTCCTGTCTGCCATGGAGCAGAAAGGTTGGCGAGGTTTCTAAGCCCCCGGCCCCCACAGGCCCTGTACGTGGGAGTCCCAAGACTTGGTCTGGCCTGAGCCTGGTGTGCTGAGGATTGGCAAAGAGTCAGTGTGGCTGGAGCAGAGCAAGTGAGGACAAGGGTTGTGGAGGGAGGGCTCTCGGAGGGGCTGGGTCAGGTCATAGCACAAAAGCTCTGGCTGACATCAAGCATGGAGGGCAGAATAATGGTCCCCAAATATGCCCACGACCCTGTCAAAAGGAACTTGGCAGGTGTGGTTATTTTGCAAATGTGATTAAGGATCTTGAGACGGTGAGACTATCATGAATTATCTGGATGGGCACAAGCTAATCACATGGTTCCTATAAGAAACAGGCATGGGCTGGGCATGGTGGTTCACACCTGTAATCCCAGCACTTTCAGAGGCCAAGGTAGGTGGATCACTTGAGATTGGGAGTTTGAGACCACCCTGGCCAACACAGTGAAACCCCGTCTCTATTAAAAATACAAAAACTTAGCTGGGTGTGGTGGCATGTGCTTGTAATGCCAACTACTTGGGAGGCTGAGGCTGCTGGAGAATCACTTGAATCTAGCAGGCAGAGTTTGCAGTGAGCTGAGGTCGTGCCACTGCACTCCAGCCTGGGTGACAGAATGAGACTCTGTCTCAAAAAAAAAAAAAAAAAAGAAAAGAAAAGAAAAGAAACAGGCATGGGCCAGGCATGGTGGATCACACCTTTACGTAATCCCAGCACTTTTGGAGGCCAAGGCGGGGCAGATCACTTGAAGTCAGGAGTTTGAGACCAGCCTGGCCAACGTCATGAAACCCCGTCTCTACTAAAAATACAAAAATTACTGGGCGTGGTGGCGTGTGCCTGTAATCCCAGCTACTTGGGAGGCTGAGACAGGAAAATCACTTGAACCTGGAGGTGGAGTTTGCAGTGAGCCAAGATTGTGTCATTGCACTCCATCCTGGGCAACAGAGTGAGACTCTGTCTCAAAAATAAATACATAAATAAATAAACAGGCAGGAAGGTCAGAGTCAGAGGAGATGTGCTGACAGAAGCAGAGATCAGAGTGATGCGGAGACATGAGCCAAGGAATGCAGGCAGGCTTCAGAAGCCGGCAGAGGTGGCTGGGCATGGTGGCTTACACCTGTAATCCCAGCATTTTGGGAGGCCAAGGCAGGAGGATTGCTTGAGGCCAGGAGTTTGAGACCAGCTTGGGCAACAAAGTGAGACTGTGTCTCAAAAAAAGTGATGGATTCTCCCCTAGAACTTCCAGAGAGAATGCAGCTCTGCAATCCGTTTTAGACTGTGACCACTAGAACATCCTATGATTCAAAGTGCACCAGTCTGGGAATCAGACAGCACAAAGTCACACAGAACCAGGCCTGGAACCCAGGTCTTCTTGACTCTTAATGCAGGCCCCACCAGCCCACTGGCCCTGCTGAACTGGAGGAGGTGCAAAGAAAGGGGACAATGTGGGGGGCTGGATCCACCAGCTGAGGGGCAGAGGGTGAGGAGGATGGGACAGTACCAGGTGCGGCCTCAGCAAAGAGTGGATGTCCATCCGGCCCGGCATGGCCCAGTCTCCACCAGCTTCTCCAGCCTTGTCCCCATCTCTTGCTGTCTATCTGCTAGCCAAGCTCACACCCTTCAGGACTTCTTCATAGCTCTCACTGCTCTGGGAAACTCTCACATGTTTACTTGTTTTCTAGTTTCTTGTCCATCTTCCCCTAGATCTGTGCTGTCCAATATGGTAGCCACTGGGCCACAGAGCACTTGACATGCAGCTAGTGCAACTGGGAAACTGAATTTTTAATATTTTAAAAAGTTTAGGCCAGGCGCAGTGGCTCACGCCTGTAATCCCAGCACTTTGGGAGGCCGAGGCAGACGGATCACAAGGTCAAGAGATCGAGACCATCCTGGCTAACATAGTGAAACCCATTCTCTACTAAAAATACAAAAAAATTAGCTGGGCATGGTGGCGGGCGCCTGTAGTCCCAGCTACTCGGGAGGCTGAGGCAGGACAATGGCTTGAACCCAGGAGGCAGAGGTTGCAGTGTGCTGAGATCGCACCACTGCAAATCCAGCCTGGCGACAGAGCAAGACTCCATCCCAAAAAAAAAAAAAGTTTAATTAATTTAAATAGCACATGTGGCAAGTGACTGCCAGGTTGACAGTACAGTCCTAGAGGTTCAACCCTCCCCTTAGAAGGTGCCTCCCTCCCTCATCCCTGCTAAAGCTGGGTTCAGCACTCTCTCTTATTCTAATACCTTTTCCATCTTTTTGAGTTGTAAGTTTAGTTCATTTGTTTTCTGATCTCCTTATACTCTAATAAATGTGTCATAGAAAAGCTATATATTTTCCCGAGTATGGATTTTATTTTTCCAGTTTTTTTCTCTTTTTATTTTTTAATTTATTTTATTATATTTTTTGAGATGGAGTCTCACTCTGTCGCCCAGGCTGGGTGGAATGGCGTGATCTTGGCTCACTGCAAGCTCCGCCTCCCGGGTTCACGCCATTCTCCTGCCTCAGCCTCCCAAGTAGCTGGGACTACAGGCGCCCGCCACCATGCCCAGCTAATTTTTTGTATTTTTAGTAGAGACGGGGTTTTACCATCTTAACCAGGATGGTCTCGATCTCCTGACCTCGTGACCCGCCTGCCTTGGCCTCCCAAAGTGCTGAGATTACAGGCGTGAGCCACTGCGCCTGGCCTTATTTTTATTTTTTGACACAGAGTCTCGCTCTTGTCGCCCAGGCTGGAGTGCAATGGGGCGGTCTCAGCTCACTGCAACCTCTGCCTCCTGGGTTCCAGTGATTCTCGTGCCTCAGCCTTCCTAGTAGCTGGGATTACAGGTATGCAACACCACACCTGGCTAATTTTTGTATTTGTAGTAGTGACAGGTTTTCACCATGTTGACCAGGCTGGTCTCGAACTCCTGACTTCCTGTGATCCACCCACCTTGGCCTCCCAAAATGCTGGGATAACAGGCGTAAGCCACCGTGCCCATCCTTTTGTCCTTTTTTTTTTTTTTTTTTTTGAGACAGAGTCTCACTGCATTGCCCAGGCTGGAGTGCAGTGGCGTGATCTTGGCTCACTGCAAGCTCCGCCTCCTGGGTTCCCGCCATTCTCCTGCCTCAGCCTCCTAAGTAGCTGGGACTACAGGCACCCGCCACCACACCCGGCTAATTTTTTTTATTTTTAGTAGAGACAGGGTTTCACCGTGTTAGCCAGGATGGTCTCGATCTCCTGACCTCGTGATCCGCCTGCCTCGGCTTCCCAAAGTGCTGGGATTACAGGCGTGAGCCACCGCGCCCAGCCCTTTTGTCCTTTTTAAAAAAAAAATGAGGAGAAATTAATGAAACATAAAATTAGTCATTTTAAAGTGTACAATTTAGTGACATTTAGTAAATTCACAATGCTGTGTAATCACTACCTCCATCTAGTACTGAAATATTTCCTTTCTTTTTTCCTTTCCTTTCTCCTTTCTCCTTTCTCTCTCTCCTCTCCTTTCCTCTCTCTCTCTTTTCTTTTGATGGAGTCTCACTCTGTCACCCAGGTTGGAGTGCAGCGGCGTGGTCTCAGTTCACTGCAACCTCTGCCTCCTGGGTTCAACCAATTCTCCTGCCTCAGCCTCCCGAGTAGCTGGGACTACAGGTTCATGCCACCACATCCAGCTAATTTTTGTAGTTTTTAGTAGAGATGGGGTTTCAGTATGTTGGCCAGGCTGGTCTCTAACTCCTGACTTCGTGACCCACCCGCCTCTGCCTCCCAAAGTGTTGGGATTACAGGCATGAGCCACTGCACCCAGTCTCTTTCTTTTGAGACAGGGTCTTGTTCTGTTGCCCAGGCTGGAGTGCAGTGGTGTGATCATGGCTCACCGCAGCTTTGACCTCCTGGGCTCAAGTGTCCTCCCACCTCAGCTTCTTGAGTAGCTGAGACAACAGGTACATGCCCAGCTAATTAGAAAAAACTTTTTTTTTTTTTTTTTTTGGTACAGACAGGAGTCTCACTATGTTGCCCAGGCTGGTCTGGAACTCCTGGGCTCAAGCAGTGCTCCTGCCTCAGCCTCCCACAGTGTTGGGATTACAGGTGTGAGCCACTATGCCCAGCCCTGAAACATTTTCATAACCCCAAAAGCAAACCCCATCCTCAATAAGCAGTCATTCCCTATTTTCCCCTCTTCCCAGCTTCTGACAACCACAATCTGTATCTATACATACTGTATCTGTACCATCTGTATCTATAAATTTTCCTATTTCCCATAGGTTTTACTTTTATTGTAGTAAAATACATGTAACATAAAATTTGCCATTTGAACCATCTTTAAGTGTGCAATTCAGTGGCATTATGGACACTCGCAATGTTGTGTAACCATCACCACGATCTATTTCCAAAACCTTTCCATCACCCCAAACAGAAACTCTGTACCCATTAAGCAAAAACTTCTTTTCTCCTCCTTCTCCTAGCCCCTGGTAATTTCTTTTATTTTCTTTTCTTTATTTTTTTTTTTGAGACAGTCTCAGAGTCTCACTCTGTCACCCAGGCTGGAGTGCAGTGGTGCTCTTGGCTCACTGCAACCTCTGCCTCCTGGGTTCAAGCAATTCTCATGCCTCAGCCTCCCAAGTAGCTGGGATTAGAGGCGCATGCCACCATACCCAGCTAATTTTTGTATTTTTAGTAGAGAATGCGTTTCACCATGTTAGCCAGGCTGGTCTCAAACTCTTGACTTCAAGTGAAATGCCTGCCTTGGCCTCCCAAAGTGCTGGGATTACAGGTGTTAGCCCCATGCCTGGCGGCCCCTGGTAATGTATAACCTACTTTCTGTCTCTCTGAATTTGCCTATGCTAAATATTCCCAATATGTGGAACCATATAACATCTGTCATTTTGTGTCTGACCTATTTCATGTAGCATAATGTTTGTTTTCTAAGTTCACCCATGTTGTAGCGTGTGTCAGAACTTCATTCTGTTTTATGGCTGGACACTTCGATTGTTTCTACCTTTTGGCTATTGTGAATAATATTGCTACAAACAATGGCATCCAAGTATCTGTTTCAGTCTCTGTTTTCAATTCTTTTCAATTCTTTTGGGTTAATATCCAAGCGGAATTGCTGGATCACATAGTAATTCTATGTTTAACTTTTTTTTTTTTTTTTTTTTTTTTGAGATGGAGTCTTGCTCTTGTCGCTCAGGCTGGAGTGCAAAGGCACGATCTTGGCTCACTGCAACCTCTGCCTCCTGGGTTCAAGCCATTCTTCTGCCTCAGCAACCCGAGTAGCTGGGATTACAGGTGCCCATCACTGCACCCGGCTATTTTTTGTATTTTTAGTAGAGACGGGGTTTCGCCATTTGGCCAGGCTATTCTTGAACGCCTGACCTCGTCATCCGCCCGCTTCAGCCTCCCAAAGTGCTGGGATTACAGGCGTGAGCCACTGTGCCCGGCCTCTATGTTTAACTTTTTGCGGTACCACCAAACTGTTTTCCATAGCAGCTGCACCATGTGATGTTCCCACCAGCAACGTACAGGGGTTCCAATTTTCCCAGATCTTGCCAGAACTTATTTCCTTTTTAAAAAAATTATAGTCATCCTAGTAGGTGTGAACTGGTATCTCATTGTGGCTTTGATTTGCATTTTCCCGATGACTAACGATGTTGAGCATCTTTTCATGTGCTTATTGGCTGTTTGTATATCTCCTTTGGTGAAATGTCTATTTAAGTCCTTTGCCCATTTTATAATTGGGTTGTTTGTCATTTTTGTTGTTGAGCTCTAGGAATTCTTTATATATACTCTAGATATTGAACCCTTAGCAGATATATGGTTTGTAAATATTTTCTCCCATTCTGTCCCTGTGGGGTTTCAGTAGTGTTTTTCTCCTCTTCCAGGACTGGCCACTTACTCACTCTTTCCTTCCTCATTAGCACTGATGGCCTCCCTTCCTCCAGCATCCCCTGGCCTGTGAGCGCCATAAAGAAAAGGAGTGTAAGGCCAGGCACAGTGGCTCACGCCTGTAATCCCAGCACTTTGGGAGGCTGAGGCGGGTGGATTACTTGAGGTCAGGAGTTCGAGACCACCCTGGCCAATATGGCGAAACCCCATCTCTACTAAAAATACAACAGTTAGCCAGACGTGGTGGCTTGCACCTGTAATCCCAACCACTTGGGAGGCAGAGGCAGGAGAATTGCTTGAATCTGGGAGGTGGAGGCTGCAGTGAACTGAGATTGTGTCACTGCACTCCAGCCTGAGTGACAGAGCAAGACTCTCTCAAAAACAAACAAACAAACAAACAAACAAACAAAACAAACAAAAAAACAGGAGTCCATGTGCCCATAACTTTCCTGAGAGCAGGGGCTAGTTCTCATCTGGGGCAGAGGAATGAGAATGGCTCTGGAGATGGATGTGCAGTGGATGCTGTGATGGCCACCCAGGATCCCCCTGCACTGAGGCACTCACGACCGCAGCTGCCAAGAGCATTGGCTGCTGACAATTTAGAGCTAAGTTCCCACTAGGAGCTGCTCTCAGCCATAGGGAGGTGCCTCACCCAAGATGCCAGACTTGGATCTCTAACTGCCTCCTTGACATCTTGCCCTGGAAGTCTGACAGGTCCAAGATACAGCACTCATTCTCCCACCCACCCTGACCTGCTCCACCCACAGTCTGTCCTTACACTCCTTCCCAGGGGCACCCTGCATCCAATAACTGGTCAGTGTTTGGGTACCAAGGTGTGGCTCCCTTGCCCCAATACAGAACAACCCTAAAGGGCCATCCCAGTTCCAGAGCTCTCCATGGGATTCACTGAGGCCTCTGTTGTGCTGTATCGAGGTTCGACTCTTCCCTCTGCCCAATCCTGTCCCCTTCACCTGTCACAGGTGTTCTGAAATGATTTCCCAGGAAACTTCTGCATGCAAACCTGTCTGTTTCCTGGGAAGCTAACCTGAGATAGGACAGAACTGGATTCTACTCCTTCCCCTCCTCACTGCAGGACACTTGGTGATTCAGTCATTCCTCCTGAGCCTCAGTTTCCTGTTCTATAACATGGGGATAATGATCCTTTTTCTTTTTTTTCTTTTTCTTTTTGAGACAGAGTCTTACTCTGTCGCTCAGGCTGGAGTACAGCGGCATGATCTTGGCTCACTGCAACTTCTGCCTCCCGGGTTCAAGCAATTCTCCCTGCCTCAGCCTCCCGAGTAGCTGGGATTACAGGTGAGCGCCACCACGTCCAGTTAATTTTTGTATTTTTAGTAGAGACAGAGTTTCCCCATATTGGCCAGGCTGGTCTCAAACTCCTGACCTCAGATGATCTGCCCGCCTCGGCCTCCCAAAGTGCTGGGATTACAGGCGTGAGCCACTGTGCCTGGCCATGATCCTTACTTTTAAAAATTATAATAAGGTTGAACTGTGATGTCATATAGAAAGCCTCTGGCATTTCGATGCCCAATCAGTATCAGTCACACCCCGTTCCCCTCCTCACCTCACTGTACTATGCTTCTTGGGGACAGGGCCAAAGCTTCCAGGTGAGGAATGGTGCACAGCATGGTGGAAACTGCATGTAGTTGGACCTGTATTCAAATACTATCTTTTTTTTTTTTTTTTTTTTTTTTTTGAGACAGAGTCTTGCTCTGTCACCCAGGCTAGAGTTCAGTAGTGTGATCTTGGCTCACTGCAACCCCTGCCCCCCAAGTTCAAGCAATTCTCCTGGCTCAGCCTCCCGAATAGCTGGGATTACAGGTGCCTGCCACCACGCCTGGCTAATTTTTGTATTTTTGGTAAAGATGGGGTTTCACCGTTGGCCAGGCTGGTCTTGAACTCCTGACCTCAAGTGATCCGCCTGCCTCAGCCTCCCAAAGTGCTGGGATTACAGGCATGAGTCACTGCGCCTAGCCCCTTGGATTTAAATTCAAACCCTGCTATTTATTTGCTGTGACCTTGAACTGGTCCCTTCCTCCTTCTGTGCCTTGGTTTCCTCCTCTAGGCAATGGGGGGTTTGAATGAGGACGGTCTGAGCGTCTGGTCACCCTGACTCCTCTGAGCTCCCTTGGTCAGGGTTTCTGGCCCACTGGGTGCCAGGCCCTCAGCCACCCAACACCCAGGGCGGCAGGATCCTCACCTTGGGGAGGTCTTAAAATAGGCAGGCCTTGACCTTTCAGGGGGAAGCAGCTGGCTGCCTCGAGCTGCCTTTCTCAATGAGCTATACTTAGGCCCATCTGAGTGCCCATAATTACTGCTCATTAATATAAGCTTCATTACCTTCATGGAAACGCGGAGGGCCCAGCACAGCTGCTGCCTCCCTGGGAACCTCCCTGCTCCATGGTGCCTCTGTGTCTGCAGCCACCACCCCCACATGCCGGAGTGGGACGTCCCTGCCCTACCTCACCTCATCGTGGTGCCAGAGTGGGCCTGTGAGCATGGGAGAGCTAATTAGGGATAAGGCCAGGAACAGAACCCAGCATGGCTCTTTCTGACACAAAATTCACCTGACTGCATCATTCCCTTAAGCCAGAACCTTCTGTGAATCCTTCTTCCCACCTCAGTCCAAACTGCTTGGTGTGGCAATCAAGTCTCTCACTGATCTAACCCTAAACCCTTTTTCAGACATTACCAATCCCATTTCCTTTCTTCACAGCCCTTCCCTTTAACCAGCCCAGATCCCTTACAATTCCCCACTCATATCTTGCATATTTGCTACTACCAGAAAGCCTACTTCTGTCTAAGGTTGCATTAACAGAGGTAGAGAGTCTAAGTGAAGGGAGGGGTAGTCCTGCTCAATGCTGAGTTGGATGATGAAGGCTTAGAAATGAAGTGAGGTGGAATGGCCGAACATTCTGGGGGTGCACATAGCAGTCCATGGAGGACACATTCCCTGCCTTAGACCTCTGAAGGGATGATGTGTGGAAGGGGAAGGATGGATTCTCTGGGTGCCTTCAGGGCCTTGCTGCTTCCTGGGGTGGGGTGAATGAAGGTAGAGAGTGGCTGGCTGTCTTGTACCATGGCTGAGTCTCTGGGCACCCTTCCCGTGCTCTTATCTCTCATACCTGCTCCGGCTCTTGCTGGCTTCTCTCCTCTGACATCTAAATGCTAGAGGACCCGGGTGCTCTTGGCCTTGCTCTAACACACCCTCTCCCCTGCTGATCTCATCCTGACGCGTGGCTTTAAACACCACCTATCTGACAACTCCTGAATTTACATCTTCCGCCCAATCTCTGTCTCAGACGCCAGACTCGGATCTCTAACTGCCTCCTTGACATCTTGCCCTGGATGTCTGACAGGTCCAAGATAGAACACTGGATCTCTCACCCGCCCTGACCTGCTCCGCCCACAGTCTGCCCCGATTCTACTCATGACAACATCACCCTCCTGCTTGTTCAGGTCAGAAACCAGAAAGTACCCTTGACTCCTCTTTCGCTACTCCTGCATCCCATTCAGCAGCACATACTTTAAAAACAAGTCTCCCTTCCACATCTCCCCGGAGTTCCTCCACTCCACCTCCACAGCCCTGCCCCAGGCTGAGTCCCCACTGTCTTTCACTCAGATGACTGCTGTTCAGATCCTTTCAAAGACTCCCATGGCCCTTGGACTAAAACCTATTTTTTTTTTTTTTTTGAGGCAGAGTTTTGCTCTGTCGCCAAGGCCAGAGTGCAGTTGTGTGATCTTGGCTCACTGCAACCTCTGCTTGCCAGTTTTAAGCGATTCTCCTGCCTCAGCCTCCCAAATAACTGGGATTAAAGGCACACGTCACTCAAGAGATCCTCTGGTCTCAGCCTCCTGGGTAGCTGGGACTACAGCTGTGCACCACCAGGCACAGCTACTACTTTTTTTTTTTTCCTCGAGACAGAGTTTTCACTCTTGTTGCCCAAGCTGGAGTGCAATGGAACAATCTTGGCTCACTGCAACCTCCATCTCCCGGGTTCAAGCGATTCTCCTGCCTCAGCCTCCAGAGTAGCTGGGATTACAGGCATGCAGCACCACGCCTGGCTAATTTTGTATTTTTAGTAGAGACTAGGTTTCTCCATGTTGGTTTGGCTGGTCTTGAACTCCCGACCTCAGGTGATCCTCCTGCCTCGGCCTCCCAAAGTGCTAGGATTACAGGCATGAGCCACCGCACCCAGCCTAATTTTTGTATTTTTTGTAGAGACAGGGTTTCCCCATGTTGCCCAGGCCAGTCTTGAACTCCTGGGCTCAGGTGATCCTCCCGCCTTGGCCTCTAAAAGTGCTGGGATTACAGGTGTGGGCCACTGTGCCTGGCCTAAAAACCAGTCTGCTTCTGGCTTTCCCGACCTCATTTCCTGCCCTTCTTCCCTTGGGTCTTCATTCTGTCTTTCGGACATGGATGGTTTGCTCCTGCTTTTGCCCTGCCTGATCCAGCTGCCTGGAGTGCTCTTCCCTCCTGTGTCCACATAATGCCCCCCTCACTTCATTCAGGGCTTGGCTCACAGGCTACCTCCACTGAGAGGCGATCCCTGACCACACCGTCCAAAGCAGTTCCTCGCCTGCCAGCCCCTCTCTGCTGTCTCGGATGTATTCCTGAAGCAGCCTGGGATAGCAAGGACAGACTGTGTCTCTGCCACTACTGTGTCACCAGCATCCAGCATGGGGCCTGGATGTAGTAGGTGTTCATGAAGATTGTGTTGAATGAAAGAGTGATTGGAAGGCCTTGGGGATGCCAAGAAACGATGTAGAAAGTGAGGCAGCTACAGGGTAGTACGTTTTCCACTCAAGCCAGTCAGGCTAGTGGGGAGAGCTGTGTGTGATCCTTTATTAGTGCTTATTGTATACCAGGTGCTTCACATATGTGAGCTCATTTAATCCTCACTACAACTCCTTCTGCTGAGAATGCTGCATCCACCATGGCAGCCAGCCTCCAAGATACACCCCAGTGGTCCCCACCTCCTGGAGTCCCATCCTTGTGTACACCCCTCTCCCCCAACATAAGCAGGGTTGACTGGTGTCACCAATAGGATATTGTGGAGATGACTGAGTGTGACCTCTGAGGCTAGGTCAGGAAAGACACTGCAGCTTCTGCTTTGCTCCCTTGGAGAAGTTAGCCACCATGTTGTGAGGACACTCAAATAGTCCTAAGGAGAGGGCCATGTGGAAGGAACTAAGGCCTCCTACCAACAGCCAGCACTAACCTGCCAGCCCTGTGGGTGAGCCACCTTGGAAGGGGATCCTGCAGCCCCAGTTAAACGGCGGCAGCCCCAGCTGACAACTTGACTGCATCTCATGAAAGACCCTGAGCCATTACCCGATTCTTGACCCCCAGAAGCTCTGTGAGATGATACATATTTATTGTTGGAAACCATGGCCAAGGTTTGGGGTGATTTACCATGCAGAAATAGTTCCCTGAGGACCAAGTGCAGTGGCTCACACCTATAATCCCAGCACTTTGGGCTGAGCAAGAAGATCACTTGAGGCCAGGAGTTCAAAACCAGCCTGGGCAACAAAACGAGACCCCATCTCTACAAAAAATAAAGCATGAGAAAATTAGCTGGGTGTGGTGGCACACAGCTGTAGTCCCAGCTATTCAGGAGGCTGAGGTGAGAGGATTGCTTGAGTCTGGGAGGTGGAGACTACAGTGAGCCATGATTTTACCACTGCACTCCAGCCTAGGTGGCCAAAAAAAAAAAAAAAGAAAGAAAGAAAGAAATAGGTCACAAATCCACCCATGTTAGAGGAGGAGCAGCAGCTCAATAGCTAGTCACCTCTCTAGGCCCCATATCCAGGAGGGGGTGGCGCTGGGTATGAATCTGGGCCTGATCTCTGAGCCCACATCCCATGGCCCCGCCCACCAGGCTGAGTTGAGATTCCGGGATTCTTTCCATCTAAGACAGCTCCATAATCCTGATGCATTCAAGGTCTGAATTGTTTCCAGCCTAAGTCCGTGTCCATAGCAACTGTCTGAAAAGCATGACATTCAATCAACTAGTTGTTTGGTCAACAAGATAGCAGGCCATGGCTGCTGGGGATGTGTGAGCAACACTGCCCCCACCTCGGGTCCCTCCTCCACTTGAAGACAACCATTAGAAGTGAATTCCCGGGCCCATCCTGACAGTGAACTCTGAACACAGGGCCCAGGATGTGGATGCCACAGCTCCTCAGGGGCTCAGGGCTTGGTAGGGACAGAGCTGCTTACTTGGCCTCTCTGTGACCCCACCCCCATTGAAACCTGCCTAGCCTCAGCAGACACTCTGGGGGTCACAGGGGCTCCATACACAGCACTCATCTTTCTGTGGTAGATACCGAAAAGATAAGAAAACACAGACCTAAGAACTGAAGGCTTCTAGACCCTCAGAGCAAAGGGACTACAGAGGTGGAACCAGGGTTGTCCTTCAAAAACCTCAAATGGGCCGGGCGTGGGGGCTCACACCTGTAACCCCAGCACTTTGGGAGGTCAAGGTGGGTGAATCACTTGAGGTCAGGAATTCGAGATTAGCCTGGTCAACGTGGTGAAACCCTGTCTCTTCTAAAAATAAAAAATTAGTCAGGTGTGGCAGTGAGTGCCTGTAATCCCAGCTACTTGGGAGGCTGAGGCAGGAGAATTGCTAGAATGCGGGAGGTGGAGGGGGGTTACAGTGAGCCAAGATCTCACCATTGCACTCCAGCCTGGGCGACAAGAGCGAGACTGTCACACACGCGCACGTGCACACACACACACACACACACACACACAACCAAATGAGGCCAGGCACGTTGGCTCATGCCTGTAATCCCAGCACTTTGGGAGGCCAAGGTGGCGGATCACCTGAGGTCAGCTCAGGTCAGTGACCTGAGGTCAGTTTGAGGCTAGCCTGGCCAACATGGTGAAACCTCTCTTCACTAAAAATACAAAAATTAGCCAGGCATGGTGGCAAGCACCTGTAATCCCAGCTACTCAGGAGGCTGAGGCAGGAGAATCGCTTGAACCTGGGAGGTGGAGGTTGCAGTGAGCTGAGATTGTGCCACTGCACTCCAGCCTGGGCGACAAGAGCAAAACCCCATCTCAAACAACAACAACAACAACAAAAACCAACAAAAACCCCACCAAACCTCAAATGGGATCGCTTCACCCAGTTCCCCTAAAATGCTTCAAGGTCTACCCTCAACCTCAGGCAGAACTCCAGCCTCAGGCTGGGCATGGCAGCTCATGCTTGTAATCACAGCATTTTGGTAGACCAAGATGGGAGGATCACTTGAGCCCAGCAGTTTGAGATCTGTCTAGGCAGCATAGTGAGGCCTTGTCTCTCCAAAATATTAAAAAAAAAATTAGCCGGCCGGGCGCGATGGCTCAAGCCTGTAATCCCAGCACTTTGGGAGGCCGAGATGGGCGGATCACGAGGTCAGGAGATCCAGACCATCCTGGCTAACATGGTGAAACCCCGTCTCTACTAAAAAAAAAAAAAGAAATACAAAAAAGCTAGTCGGGCGAGGTGGTGGGCACCTGTAGTCCCAGCTACTCGGGAGGCTGAGGCAGGAGAATGGCGTAAACCCGGGAGGCGGAGCTCACAGTGAGCTAAGATCCGGCCACTGCACTCCAGCCTGGGCAACAGAGCGAGACTCCATCTAAAAAAAAAAAAAAAAAAAAAAATTAGCCAGGTGTAGAGGTGTATACCTGTAGTCCTAGTGACTTGGGAGGCTGTGACGGGAAGATTGCTTGAGCCCGGAGGTTGAGGCTGCAGTGAGCTGTGATTTTGCCACTGTGCTCCAGCCTGGGCAACAGAGTGAGACCCTATCTCAAAAACAAACAAAACAAAACAAAACAAAACAACCCAATACTCCAGCCTGCTCAGCCCTCCCCAGCCATGCCAGTCTCCTCCTTAGTTACTTCCCTAGCACTCCCAGCTCTTGCCTGCCATGGGGCCTTTGCCCATGCTGTTCCATCCACCTGTTCCATCCACCTGTCAACACTTCACATATTCGGCTACTTCTATTGATTTAGATCCCTGATTAAACGTCACTTCCTCAGAGGCCTCCCCAGACTCCTGTGTCTAGAAGGCACCTCCCTCCCGCTGCGGTCTCTTGACACCCTTCCTGATTGCTTTCCAGACCTGTATCGGGGTCTCTCGTTATCCTGCTTGG
Organism: Rhinopithecus roxellana; assembly: GCF_007565055.1. NCBI lineage: Eukaryota > Metazoa > Chordata > Mammalia > Primates > Cercopithecidae > Rhinopithecus > Rhinopithecus roxellana. Next base: position 108,792,187 of record NC_044561.1, on the reverse strand, counting down.
CTCCTCACATTCTTGATTAGTGCCTCCTGCGCTCTGTGGGCTCCAAGAGGGGAGGGACTGCACCTGTTTCATTTTCCACTCTATCCCTGGTGCTAAGCATGGAGTTGGCACCTAGTAGGTGCATAATAAACACTTGTTCAATGAATGAGTTAGTCAGACGGACAGAGCCTCAAAGGGAGGGGAGCTAGAGAGCTGCAGCTGCCCGATGGGAGAGAAGGGAGTTGATGGCTAGGCCTCACCACACCTCTTTTTTTGCTTCTTCTCCATGTCTGAATCCCACACAGGCTGGGTTGGTGTTTCTGTTCCTGAGAACCTTCCTAAAAACACTCTGTCCTTAGCCAAGTCTTTCCCTGCTTAATATCCTTGAAGCTCAGAGAAGACACGCCCTGCTCCAAGAAATCTTCCCTGACCTTGAAAGTGGTGGGTAAGGCCTCATCGGGGCTCCCCCTGATGGGAGCTCCCGCATGAGGAGTCACGGATTAACCTAAGTATCCCCCTGAGCCAGAAGCAATGACTCTGTAGAGAGCTGGCCCTCTGTACATGGTGGTGCATGGAGAGGGTGACAGACATCCTGGTTTGCCCAGGTTCAACCAACTGTCCCAGAATCCCCGACGGTTAGTGCCGTTTCATTCTCAAAAACGTCAAGTTTTAGGCCAGGCATGGTGGCTCACGCCTGTAATCCCAGCACTTTGGGAGGCCAAGGCAGGCGGGTCACTTGAGGTCAGGAGTTCAAGACGAGCCTGGCCAACATGGTGAAACCCCATCTGTACTAAAAATACAAAAATTATCCAGGTACAGTGGCACATACCTGTAATCCCAGCTAGTCGGGAGGCTGAGGCAGGAGAATTGCTTGAACCCAGGAGGTGGAGGTTGCAGTGAGCCAAGATCATGCCATTGCACTCCAGCCTGGGTGACAAAGCGAGACTCTATCTCCAAAAATAATAAATAAATAAATAAAAATAAATAAAAGTCATGGCTTAACGAATTATATGCTCATCAGCAGAGGAAGACAGGTCTGTGGCTGATGCGAAGCACATGAGTCTGGTCTGAGCTTCTTCCCTGGACTCCCAAGCCAAGACCCTTTCAACCCTTGGGGAATCAGGTTCCCCCACCCTCACCTAGTAAAAGTCTGAGTTGAGGGGATGAGAGGGTGATCTTGATGATGATCATGACTGGCCCCTCCCCTCCATCTCCAGGCCTCACCTGGAGACCACCACTTGAGATTCCAGGCTTCACTGCCGCTCCATGTGTTGGCCACAGGGAGGTTGAGTACAACCCCGCCCCTGCAGATAGTGTATGTGTGCGTGTGGCATGGAGGCTGGGAATGTGGCTCTGGAGCCAGCCTCCTCGAGTTTGAATGCTGGTGCTGACATTTACTTGCTGTGTGACCTTGAGCCACTTACCTCACCTCCCTGAGCCCCAGTGTCCCCAAAGGGTTGTTGGGAGAGATCAGTGCGTTTACACAGACAGATGGCTCTCAGCACAGTGGCTGGCATACAGCAAATACCCAAGTATTGCTGTTACTATCCCTAACAATGAGACCCACCTACACAAGGAGGTCAGGGTGCTAGAGGAAGGGTGGGCTCTAGAGCCAGACAGGACTGGGCACCGTCTCTGTTTAGCCATCTAGAAGTTCAGAGAGGGACTGAGATTTGGCCCAGTCACAGCATACTGGTGGCAGCTGCAATTTGTACCCAGACCTCTGGACTCCTAGGCCAGTGCTCTCTGGAGGTTTCTGGAGTTTGTTTTGTTTGTTTTTGTTTTTGTTTTTTGAGACAGAGTCTCACTGTGTCACCCAGGCTGGAATGCAGTGGCACAACCTTGGCTCACTACAACCTCCGCCTCCAGGTTCAAGTGATCTTCGTGCCTCGGCCTCCTGGGTAGCTGGGATTACAGGCATGTGCCATCACGCCTGGTTAATTTTTGTATTTTTAGTAGAGATGGGGTTTCACCATGTTGGCCAGGCTGGTCTCGAACTCGTGACCTCAGGTGATCCACCTGCCTTGGCCTCTCAAAGTACTGGGATTACAGGCATGAGCCACTGTGCCTAGCCCTCTCTGGAGGTTTTGAACGAACAAAGGTTGGGTATGTTCTGTGCTGTGAGCTCTTTCTGCATGGCCCTCATCCCTCCTTGTATTCCCAGAGCACAACTGTCTAGACCTGCTCTAGACATATGATTAAACTTAGATATAATTAAATTTAAAATTTCAGCTGCATTTGTCACATTTCAAGTGCTCAGTGGCCACAAATGGCTAGTGGCCACCCTGTGGACAGTGCAGATGTAAACCATTGCAATCAGCACAGACAGTTCTCCATAGGCAGCACTGGCCTAGAACTTGATTACTGCATGCCAGTGTTTCCCATGAGGCTTACATGGAACTGGATGGGGATAGGAACAGGGCCTCTGCCCTCTGGAGCCCCCATGGAATACTCTCTAAAGCCTATGAGTTATGGGATGTCACTCAGCACCAAACCTGTCATGTCTGGTCCAACTCTCTCATGCTCCACTTTGCTAACTGGGCTCAGGCAGGGGCTGACACTTGCCCAAGGTCACACAGCAGGTGGAGGCTGCCGAGGGCTCAGTTCTCCTGACTCTGAGCTTTCTGTACGCTCAAGCTGGAGAATCAGCAGCCTGGCCATGCTTGGCAGAAGTGCTAGTCAACAGAAACAACTTTTTGCTGATGAATAAATACCAAAAAACACCCTGGGATGGACATTCCTGGGGCCTTGCAGAAGAGCTGGTGGGGGACAGCTGGCCACAGCCGCAGGGTGAGCACCCATCAGCCCTAGAGACGGCTCTCCAGGTCACCACTGGGACAACTATAGGCCTGGGAAGGGGGTCAGCGCAGGCATTCATCTTTCCCCCTTCCCATTCCAGCAGGGTCCGGATAGACCACGATCACCCCCTTGGCTGCCGTTTTCAAGCAGTGTTTGTTGTTGCACTTGTGAGGGCTGGGACCCCAGTCCTGGCTACCTCACCTTGTGACCTCAGGCAAGTCATTTTTTCATCTCAGTTTTCTTCATTTGAAACTGGAGCTGACTATCCTAACAGCGTGGGGCTCTCGTGAGGGGCAAATGGGACCAGCTGGATGGGAAAGCGCTTGTAAACCAGGCATCCCTAAAGGCGGAAGAGAACAGGTTTGGACCCTACCTGACTTGGATACAAATCTCACTCCACCTCTTCCCCGTGTTGTATTTCCATACAATGGAATATAATTCTGCCATAAGAAGGAATGAAGTTCTGATCCACACCTCAGCAGGAATGAATCTCAAAAACATGCTCACTGAAAGAAGCCAGATGCAAAGGCCACATAAGATAGGACTTACTTTATATGAAATGTCCAGAATAGGCCAGTCACGGTGGCTCATGCCTGTAATCCCAGCACTTTGGGAGGCCAAGGAGGGTGGATCACAAGGTCAGGAGCTCAAGACCACCCTGGCTAACACGGTGAAACCCTGTCTCTACTAAAAATGCAAACAATTAGCCAGGCGTGGTGGTGGGCGCTTGTAGTCCCAGCTACTTGGGAGGCTGAGGCAGGAGAATCACTTGAACTCAGGAGGTGGAGGTTGCAGTGAGCTGAGATCGTGCCACTGCACTCCAACCTGGGCAACACAGCAAGACTGTCTCAAAAAAAAAAAAAAAAAAAAAAAAAGTCCAGAACAGGCAAATCGATAGGAACAAAAAGTGGATTAGTAATTGCCAAGGGCTGGGAGGTCAGAGGAATGGGGAGTGACTACTTAATGGGTACAAGGTCTCTGTTAGGGGTGATAAAAGAGTTCTGGAATAAGGCTGGGCGCACTGGCTCATGACTGTAATCCCAGAAATTTGGGAGCCCAAGGTGGGTAGATCATCTGAGGTGGGGAGTTTGAGACCATCCTGGTCAACATGGCGAAACCCTGTCTCTTGTGAATGAAGATCTTTTCAGAGCTTACTGATCAGGTGCTTCCTACATACACCTAAGCACTTTGTTTGGATGATGTTTTGAATCCTCAAATCAGCCCTATGAAGGAGGTTTCATTGTTGGTCCCATTTTATAGAGAGAGAACAGAGGCACAGAGAGAAATGATTTGTACAAGGTCACGCAGGTGTCAGAGCTGGGATTTGAACCCAGTCAATTTGGCTCCAGAGCCCATGCCATCAATGAGCTTCCTGTGCTGCTTCTCAGCTCTCAGGAGACAATGTTCAGTTGGCCACCACCTCACAGAACCCTGAGCTTGGGCCATGCTCAGGGGACATAGCCTCTAACTGTGGCCTCACCAAAACCTTCCTCCAACAGACAGGCTGGGAGATGACTCTCAGGGGAGGGCTGTGCCAAGGCTGTCCATGCTGTCCTGCCCTGCAGCCTCAGAGCTCTGACTGCGGGGCAGGCGGATTCTGGAGGCCACCTGCCTCGCCCTGTTTCTTTCTGGTCCCCACTGGGGAACCATCCTGGAAGGTCATGCTGGCAAACAGCAGAACAAAATGGTCAGAATGCAGCAATTGCCAGCACATTTAATTCAATTCTTCCAACAATTATGGAGCCTGCTCTGTGACTCAGATGGTCCCAGCCCTTAAAGAGCTTGTGGACAAGTGGAGGGAGGCAGAAATACACACAGAACTTGGACAATACATAAAGATAAATCCCAGAGTGTCGAAGCCAGGATGTGCAGTCCTGTGAAGAGAGAGATTAATACTCAGGGGGGCACCAGGAAGGGTCCCCAGAGGAGGCGGTATTTCTGCCAGATCTCTGAGGACAAGTAAGATTTCAACAGACAAAGGTGCAGGGAAGAGCGTTTTATAAAAAGGGATAAGTAGAGACAAAATCATGGCCAAAGGCGAGGGATTCAGGGAGCGCTGGGGACAGCAAACTGTCCATGTGATGAGTGTGGGCTTTGAGGGGGACAGGGAAGCAAATGCCTGGGCTCAGATCATGGAGGGCTTGATGCCCCCTGCCCCTCTAGGAACTCTGGATTTAAACTGTAGGCCATCAGCCATCAAAATAGAGGAGACCCCAAAGGGCATGGGTGCCAGCAATTCCACTTCTAGGAATTACCAACGGCCTTGCCTTCTGCATATGGGAAATGATGGGTGTGTGGGGCTTTTCCTGACATACTATTTGTATTAGCAAAGGCCTGAAAACATCCCAAAAGGCTGTCCATGAGGAGACCGGATACAAGATCACCCAGCACATTATGGAATGCTATGCAGCTGTCAAAAAGAATAAGGCGGCACTGAGTGTACTGACATGGAAAGCTCTCCAAAGGTACTGTGAAGTGAAAACAGCAAGGGGTAGAACAGGGTTAGGGCATCTGTCTTGATTTGGGTTCTCTGAGAAGCAGACCCTTAGATAAGAATTTGAATCTAAGGCCAGGAGCGGTGACTCACATCTGTAATCCTAGTACTTTGGGAGGCCGAGGTGAGTGGATCACCTGAGGTCATGAGTTTGAGACCAGCCTGGCCAACATAGTGAAACCCCATTTCTACTAAAAATACAAAAATTAGCTGGGCATGGTGGCGCATGCCTGTAGTCCCAGCTGCTTGGAGGGTGAGGCAGAATTGCTTGAACCCAGGAGGCGGAGGTTGCAGTGAGCCGAGATCATCCCACTGCATTCTAGCCTGGGCAACAGAACAAGACTCTGTCTCGAAAAACAAAACAAAACAAAAAAAGAATTTGAATCTATTTGGGAGGTGAACCCAGGAAGTACAGTGTAGGGGTAGGGACACAAGGAGAGCCAATGAAGGCTGCACAACCTCGCTGTGACACCCAGGCTCAACCCTGCTGGGAACTCTGCTGATATGGTTTGGATGTCTGTCCCCTCCAAATCTCATGTGGAATGGGGTTCCCTGTGTTGGAGGTGGGGTCTGGTGGCAGGTGTTTGGATCATGGGGGCGGATCCCTCAAGAATGGCCTAGCACTATTCCCGTGGTGATGAGTGAATTCTCACGTAGTTCACCAGAGATCTGGTTGTTTAAAAGGGCATGCACCTCCCCTATGCCCCACACTCCCTCTCTTGCCACGGCTTCACCTTCAGCCGTGATTGGAAGCTTCCTGAGGCCCTCAACAGAAGCAGATGCTGGAGCTATGCTTGTATAGCTTGTAGAACTGTGAGCCAATTACAGCTCTTTTCTTTATACATTACTCAGCCTCAGATATTTCTTATAGTGATGCAAAATTGGACTATCACATCTACACTTGAGGCAGAACACATATCTCAGAGTTATCCCATGCAAGGGCAAGGGAGTTGGGGTCCGTATTCTCCACTTCCTTCTGCGATGGCTGAGGGCTGCCCCTAGGGAAATGAACACCCCAGCACTTCCACCCTCCCAATGCAGGCTGAAGGAAAGCCCTCAGCTGGAGAAATGCAGGTTTTTCCAGAAGGAAGTGGTTGGCATAAACCTAACTGAGCTTGAGGTGGTAGAGGCAGGGCACAGACAGCATCTGCTACAGCATGCGGATACCAATCCTCTAAGAGGGGGCAAAAGAATATTATTCGTATTTGCCTATCAGTGGAAGGGTATCCAAGAAACTAGGAACAGGAACAGGGTGGATGGAAGAAAGAGTAGGAGGAGGACTTTTTATTACATTTCTTTCTTTCTTTTTTTTTTGAGCCAGTCTTGCTCTGTTGCCCAGGCTGAAGTGCAGTGGTGTGATCTCGGCTCACTGCAACCTCTGCCTCCCGGGTTCAAGCAATTCTCCTGCCTCAGCCTCCCTAGTAGCTGGGATTACAGGTGCACATCACCATGCCCAGCTAATTTTTGTAATTTTTGTAGAGATGGGGTTTTGCCAGGCTGGTCTCAAACTCCTGACCTCAGGTGATCGGCCCGCCTCAGCCTCCCATAGGATTACAGGCATGAGCCACCGCACCAGGTCTATGTTTCTTTAGAGTTAAAAAAAAAAAGTCTTAAAAAATTTGTTTTATTATACTTTAAGTTCTGGGATACATGAAAAAAGTAAGTCTTTTAGGCTGTGCGTGGTGGCTCATGCCTGTCATCCCAGCTTTGGGAGGCTGAGGCAGGAGTTGGAGATTAAGAGTTCGAGGCCAGCCTGACCAACATGCCAAAACTCTGCCTCTACTAAGAATACAAAAAAATTAGCTGGGCATGGCTGCACATGCTGTAATCTCAGCTATTTGGAAGACTGAGGCAGGAGAATCGCTTGAATCCGGGAGGTAGAGGTTGCAGTGAGCCAAGATGGCGCCACCACACTCTAGCCTGGGCATCAGAGTGAGACTGTCTCAAAAAAAAAAAAAAACCTTTTATTTGGCAATAGTTTTAGATTATTCTAGGTTACAGATAGTACAGAGAGTTCTTGTATAACCCTCACCTGGTTTCCTCTAATGTTAACATTTTACATAACAATAGTACATTTGTTGAAATTAACATTGGTACATTACTATTAACTAAACTCCAGACTTTATTCGGATTTCACCTTTCCATTAATGTCCTTTTTCTGTTTCAGGATCCAATCAAAGACATCACATTGCATTTAGTCATTAGAATTTTAATCATGTGAATATATTATCTATTGTAAAAATTTATTTTAAAATATAATAAGCTGCAGGCTCCTGGGAGTCCTAAGGTTTCCCAGCAGGCATGACCTGACTGGGGGTTACCAGATGGCACCTCAGTGCTACACGCCTGGGGAAAGGTGAGCCCAGGCTGTGCAAAGAGCACACAGGGGCTTCTTACTCTGAGGGTTCCCCCAGCACAGGCACTGGCTGGTCCCTCTTCCTGCAAAGGTAATGGCAGGATGAAACCTGTGGCAGATGCCTACTGCAAATGCTTGTGACTGCCTACAGGAACAAGCTCAGCTTGGACATGGGCCAAGCAGGAAATATCCGGGAGACGATGCCCGTGGAAGCAGCTCTCAACCAGTGACGGATGGGGAGCTGGTGGATAAACATCCCGCCTGCTTAGTCCTCGGGTGCATATAACTCTGCCTTGCGTATTCTGCTTGGTCCTCCAGGGGTCCCTAGTGGAGCTGAGCCCAGCTGTCAACAGGGATAACTGCCTGGATAACGATCCTTGCCCTTCTCCCTGTTCTTCCCTTTCTCATCCCCTACCATAGTTTCCGGGGATTATCTCCCAAACAAATTCCCCACAATCCTTGTCTCAGGGTCTCCAAGAAAACACAAACTAAGATAAAACCCAAGCCCCCTGGCCTGGCCCCTAAGTCTGACCTTGCCCAGATCCCCGTGTCTCCTTCCTCATCAGCTTCCCACCTGGAAACCACACACAAAGGGCCCTTCAGAGCTTCCAGAACACATTCTGATGTCCCAGACTTCCATGACTTTGCTGGGATTCAAACCCAGGCTGCCTAAGTCCAGAGACCATGCTCTTAACCACTGTCCACATCTTCCTGACTCCAACCACATCCTCCTTGACTAAAGGGCCTCCCTGGCTGCCCTGCCTCCTTGGCATTCAAGGCCTTTGGCAACCTGCCCCTGCCCACTTCTGCAGCAGCATCTCCAGCCCACGCCATTCACTCTTCCCAGGACACACTCCCTCCTGGCTGTCTGTGTGTTTCCTCCGCCTTGGTTGGCCTTCTCCTCCCCCGGGTCTGCAGCAAGGCCCAGTGCACACACCACCTCCTCCAGAGGCCCTCCCTGACTTGCTCCTCAACTGACCATAGCCGGTTGCCATATCCTCTACCTGGAACATTCTCCCTTTCCTTGATTGCCAAGGGAACTCCTATTCATCTCAGTGGCTGGGCCCAAATGCCCTTTCTTCTGACTCTTGGGGGGCACATGGTGCTCAAGTCACCCCTCTAGCAACTCTGGAGTCTTCTTTCCCACACTGTGAGCCACTGTGAGCCCCTCGAAGGCAAATGCATTTCTAAGTCATGACCATACGCCCAGCTCAGAGCCTGGTATACAGCAGGTGCTAAATAAAAGCCAGGTGAATGAATGGATGAACAATGTAGGAAGAAGTGAATGACCATTTAGAATCACATTTTAAAGGGGAACACCATTCCCTGAAGGTCAGCAGTACTCCAGCCCCGATGCAATCATGGCTTACTGCAGCTTTAAACTCTGGCCTCAAGCGGTCCCCCAATCTCAGCCTTCCAAGGAGCTGGGACTACAGGCATGTGCCACAACACCCTGCTAATTTTTTCACTTTTTGTAGAGACAGGGTTCTTGCTATGTTGCCCTGGCTGGTCTCAAACTCCTGGCCTCAAGTGATTCTCCCACCTCAACCTCCCAAAGGGCATTATTACTTCTGATTGAAAGATGAGGAAACTGAGGCTCTAGCTCCTCTGGTAAGTTGCAGAGCTAGGATACGAACCTGGATCTGTTGGACTCCTGCAGGCTTCCCACTGTCCCCCACACCCCGACTCCAGAAAACTGGGGCACAGATGTTGCTGACCGGTCCTCATTGGGCCCCTAACTCACTACATCATCTGAGGCTGGGCCCTGCTAATCTCTGGGCCTGTTTCCCTGTGTACGCAATGCGGGGGTTGGCTAGAAAGGGGGTCTTTTTTTTTTTTGGGATGGAGTCTCGCTGTGTTGCCCAGGTACAATCTCGGCTCACTGCAAGCTCCGCCTCCCGGGTTCACACCATTCTCCTGCCTCAGCCTCCTGAGCAGCTGGACTACAGGCGCCCGCCACCACACCCAGCTAATTTTTTTTTTTTTTTTTGTATTTTTAGTAGAGACGGGGTTTCACCGTGTTAGCCAGAATGGTCTCGATCTCCTGACCTTGTGATCCACCCACCTCAGTCTCTCAAAGTGCTGAGATTACAGGCGTGAGCTACCATGCCCGGCCGAAAAGGGGTCTTTAAAATCTGTTACAGCTCACACAGTCTAGGATTCCAGGGTCTGCCAGCCCACTGCCTTGGGTGAAGGGGACTCGCCCTGTCCCTTTATCACTCAGGGATGGGAAGGGGGGTTGCGCACAGTACTTTGTGGTTACAAAGCTGTGTTCTAGCGTTGGGAGCCATCCAAGGTTCCAACATGGTCCCAAACATACTGCTATGAGCTGCACCTCCACTTTAAAGAGGGGCATCGACAACTGATCGGCCAGCCCCCTAGGGGTCCCCACAGGTGCTCCGTCACCCCTTCCCAGCCCTGTGACTAAGACATGCAGAGCGTCTGTGCCTTGCAGAGCAGACCCAGCACTGTGCCCAAGACACGCAGACCGTCTGTGCCTTGCAGAGCAGAGGTGACTCAGCCAGCAAGATTTCAAGAGTGACTTTTTTTTTTTTTTTTTTTTTTAAGACAGAGTCTTGCTCTGTCCGCCAGGCTGGAGTGCAGTGGCGCCATCTCGGCTCACTGCAAGCTCCGCCTCCCGGGTTCCCGCAATTCTCCTGCCTCAGCCTCCCGAGTAGCTGGGACTAGAGGTGCCCACCACCACGCCCGGCTAATTTTTTGTATTTTTAGTAGAGACAGGGTTTCACCGTGTTAGCCAGGATGGTCTCAATCTCCTGACCTCATGATCCACCTGCCTCGGCCTCCCAAAGTGCTGGGATTACAGGCGTCAGCCACCACGCCCGGCCTTCAAGGGTGAATTTTTCACTGCCACCCAACTCCCCACCAAGGAGAGGGGCTGAATGGGTGGAACAGGGGGCTGAATGCTCTCCTTATGGCCCCAGCTTCCAACAGCAAATGCCACAGTTAGAGCCCGCAGCTCCAGACACCTGGTGGCACCAATACTTTCCTTGGATCACTGCCTCAGCACCTTTGAAGAAGCATCGCTGCACCCCACGGGCTGCTCTTACCTTGGGCCCTGCTCTCAGGGACCAGCCTGGCATGGTTTCTTGGTCTCCCCTTTCTGGAGGTCCCCAGCCTGGAGTCCATGTGGGCCTGGATGTCCTAACATAGGTGTGTAACCATTGGGGCGCCCTCACTCCACTCTCTCCCTAACTCCCCGTTTAACAGGCACCAGGTCCTTCTATGGTGGCAGTGCCCAACACCCTAACCCAGTCCTGGCTCCCCTCCCCACGTTCTCTGCACGGTTGGATCCTATCAGCTCTGGCCCAACCAGTCCCCAGCCCGCTCCAGCCTCCCTGCCCCATCCACCATCATTATTAAAATAGTACACGCCTAGGATGTGTTCAAAGAATAGTAAGTCTCCCTCCCACCAAGGCACCCCATGTGTACTCCCTGGAATTTCTCATGTGGTCTGCCAGAAATGTCCCAGCCTCCCTCGCATGTGTACATAATATTTAGAATAACTAACACTTACACTGCCTCATGATGTATCAGACTCTGTTCTAAGCACCTTACGTATGTTAACTCACTTTCACCCTCAACAGCCCCTTGAGACAGTTGGCTGCTAGTAACATCTCCATTTTGCTGGCGAGGAGACTGAGACACTGAGAATAAGTAACTTGCCCAAGGTCACGGAGATGGGATTTGAACCCAGGCCGTCTAAGTCCAGAGTCCATACTCTTAACCACTATCCACATCTTCCTGACTCCAATCTCCTCTTCCTTGACTAACGGGCCTCCCCAGGCTGCCCTGCTCTCCTGGTATTCAAGGCCTTTGGCAACCTGCCCTTGCCCACTTCTGCGGCAGCATCTCCAGCCCACGCCATTCACTCTTCCCAGGATACACTCCCTCCTGGCTGTTTGTGTGTTTCCTCTGCCTTGATTGGCCTTCTCCTCCCCCGGGTCTGCAGCAAGGCCCAGTGCACACACCACCTCCTCCAGAGGCCCTCCCTGACCTGCTTCTCAACTACCCTCTCGACCACAGCTGCCTCCCTCCAGGAGGCTCCGAACCGTGCAGAGGCTGCTAGATCATCTGGACTTTGTACTGGAATGAGGGTCCCCGTGGGACTGGTGGGCTCTGCACAAGCTGCAATAGCAGCTTACTCATTTTTGTCTCTGCTTCATTCATTCATTCATCCATCCAACAAATATTTGTAAACATCTCCCATGGGCTAGGCCCGTGCTCGCTAAGAGAGCTGTCTTGTGGGGAAGACTGACGTCACACACAGAAACACCACCTATGCGTGCCCATCCTCTCTGCTCCCTGCATTCCACTCCACCCCCTCATACACGGTCTCTCATAGAGGAGCTTTCAGAAAAAGCTCGCTGGAAGGGGAGATGGATGAAATAGGATCTGATCTATGTGGGATTTTTCAGGAGTGGAGAGATGTGACAGTTGCAGTCTATCTGCTCGAGACGCCTCCTTTACAACGAGGTGGTCTAGTGCCTGGGGATGGTACCTTCCAGGGGAACAGCCTGCAGTCTGCAGTGGTGCCTCTCAGGGACTTTGGGGGTAACCACAGGCCTCTATGTCCCCCTCTGGCATGCCCTGCCCCTGAGTTCCACCACCTGGGGCTCTGCAGCTGCCCTGACACACTGACCCTGAGTTCACCCTACCATAGACCTACAGGAACTCTTAGGAATCACCAAATCCAACCTCCATTGTACAGATGGGGAAACTGAGGTTTAGAGGGGACACCTGACACTGGAAGGTACAGTCAATTTGTGATAGCCAGCCTCCAAGGTGTCCCCTGATGAGTCTCATCTCCTGGTATTCACAGCCTTGAATGGTCAGTCTCCTCCCATACTGACTAGGGTTGACCCGGCTAACTAATAGGATATTGTGGAAATGACAGCATGTGACATTCAGAGCTAGATTATAAAAGATACTGCAGTTTCCAACTTGCTGTTTTGGATCTCTTGCTCTGGGGGAAGACATCTACTGTGTTACAAAGGCACTCAAGCAGCCCTGTGTGGCCTCCTGCCATCAGCCCTATAAGTGAGCTTAGAAGCAAATCTTCCAGCCCCAGTCAAGCCTTCAGATGGCTTCAGCCCTAGCTGACATCCTGACTGCAACCTAATGAGAGATCCCTGAACCAAGACCACCTAGCTAAGCTGGTTCTAAATTCTCGATCTACAGAAACTGTGTGATAACATGTGTTTAGTGTTGTTTTAGGCTGCTAAAGTTGTTTTGCAGCAATAGATAAGCAATACAATTTTCCTCTGGAAACACATTGAGTTTGCTTGTATACTTCCAGAGATGGGTAAACCACTACCTCACAAAGCAGTCTGATCTACCACTGGGCAGCTCAGACTATCTGTCTCCTTGAGGTTTCTTCCTTGGCCCCACCTTTGCCCTCTGGGATGATAGGTAACACAAGCTCCCTTGGCCCTTGGCTGGCCACACAGGGATTGCATCCTGCTATGGTTTGAATGTTTGTCCTCTCTAAAATTCATGTTGAAATTTAATTGCCATTGTGACAGTCTTGGGAGGTAGGACTTTTAAGATGTGTTTAGGTCATAAAAGCTCTGCCTCATGAATGCTATTGCAGGAGTGGGTTCGCCTCCTCTTTCCATTGTTTCTCTCTCTCTCTTTGACTTTCTGCCATGTGATGCCTTCCACCATGTATGACATAGCAAGAAGGCCCTCACCAGATGCCAGCACCTTGATCTTGGACTTCCCAGCCTACAGAACTGTGAGCCAATTCATTTCTGTTCATTATATATTACCCAACCTGTGGTATTCTGTTACAGCAGCACAAAATGGACTAAGACACATCCCCTCTGGCCATCTCTTCTTCTGCCAGCTACACAGCCCTGGGCAAATCCACCCCTCTTTCTGTCCTCTTTTCTCAGAGGACAAGGCTCCAGGTTTCTACCCACTCTGTGCTCTCTTTAAGCCATGTTCTAGATTATCACAGAGTTGAGTGGCAAAGAGGAAGTAATACCAGCTACAGAATCCAACACACCCAGGCTAAAATCTCAATTCCTCCACCATCTGTGTGAACTTTGAGTATGCTTCTTCCCCTCTCTGAGCCACTGTTAAGATGAAGGTAGTAACAGAGGGTGACTAGGAGGAGTAAATGAATTACTGTATTTAATTTTTTTTTTTTTTTTTTTTTACGAGGCAGGGTCTCACCCTATCACCCAGGCTGGAGTTTGTGATGATAGCCACCACAGCTTGGAATTCCTGGGCTCAAGAAATCCTCCTGCCTCAGCCTCCCAAGTAGCTGGACTACTGGCATGCACCATCATGTCCAGTTAATTTTTTAATGTTTTGTAGAGACAGGGTCTCACTGTGTTGCCCAGGCTGGTCTTGAACTCCTGGGTTCAAGCAGTCCTCCCATCTTGACCTCCCAAAGTGCTGGGATTATGTTATGAGCCACTGCCTAAATTACTGTAATGATGATGATCGCAGTAGTAACAGCAACTGTTTCATTCATTAGGTACACATGATCCACTAGACGCTTGACACACATTAGCCCATTTAACAAACCCGAAATGTAGATGAGATTATGCCTTTTTTTTCATTTATAGAGAAAGAAACTGAGTCCAGAGAAGCAAAGTGACTTGCCCAGTTGGTAAGTGGTGGAGATGAGATTTGAACCCCAAATGACTCTGACCAGGTTAAGGGATATCCTGAGTAACAGGAAGTTCCTTTTTGTCAGCCTATTCCCATCAGTAGAACCCTGGCAGGGAACCTGGGGCCAGGTTTGCATTTGCACTGACTTGGTGGCCCTCCCACTGGCATGACATGTGTCTTCCTGGCCCTGCTCATTTGCAGTTGTGAATGGTTTCACAATTCATCTACTGAATAGAGCTGTAGCATGAACCAACACCTCCAACCCTGGCCTGCCACTGTCTCCAGCTTTCTCTCACACTCACTCCCAGTCACTCCCTTGGCTCCAGCCACACTGGTTTTCCTGATCCTTCAACTCACCAAGCACTTTTCTGCCTCAGGGCCTGCACACTGGCTGTACCTCTTTCTAGAATACTTTTCCCAATTCAGATCTTGGCACAGACATCACCTCCTCAGGGAGGCCTTCCCTGATTCTTCAGTCTACAGTGGGTGCTCCCTCTTTTTCTCTATCACAGCAGCCTGTGTGTTTTGTAAAACTCATCTCTGTCAAAAGTGGTCTTCATTTATGTGCTTATTTCTGCTGCCCTCTTCCCAGATTGTGAGCTCTGCCAGAGGGGAGAGACTGACCTGTCTTATTCAAGGCTGTGTCCCCAGCACTAACCACGATGCTGGCACCCAGCAGCTGCTCAGGGACTCTTTGTCAGATGAATGAACATGAACTTCCTTGCTCAGCACTAGGGCACTGGGGGAGAAGCAGGAAGGGTGATGTTGCAAACCCATTCTGCAAGTGAGGCCACATAGCCCGGGAGGGAAAAGCGACCTGCCTGGGGTGACACCAGGGCTAAGCAGCAGCACGTCGCAAAGACTGGTCGCTCGCCTCTCAGTTCAGAGCCCCTCCTCAGCCAGGACTGTCTGGACCCGCCAGGGAGGCAGCTGGAGGCTAATTGATATTCTGCCCGGGACTGCCTGGAATGGAATAAAATATTTATCTGTGGCTGGAGGTTTGCAGAGGACATTTAAGATGGATCGCGTTTTCATGTGCCTATGAAATCTAATTGGATTCATTGTAGGATATTTGGTTTCTCGGAATAGGCACATCATTTTCTCAGGGAGCGGCAGCCTCTGCCGCCCAGGATTGGATGGGTGCTGTTTTGGCCTCAGGCTGCCCAATTGGCCGGGGCCAGGTTGGGTCTCTGGTTGCTGGGCAGTGTGTGTGTGTGTTGGGTGTGGGGGGGGGGGGGGCGGTGGCAGGAGGAGTCTGACTGGCCTCTCTGTGGGATGGCCTGATGTCCTCTGAGGTTCCCAGCCACAGAAAGCCAGTTCTTCCGGCAAAGGGAGGGATTCCTCAAGAAAGCACATTGACCCTCACCTCCCATTCCCCCCTGGCCCCTCAGCGCCCAGTGACAGCTGCCTGGTGGCCTCCAAAACATCTCGAAACTCCGCACCTGGTTTTCATCGCCATTGCCAAAGGCAGCCCCTCCTCTCACTCCCATTCCCCTGCACCAGGCACGTCATTGGTCTCCCACCCCCAGATTCCCCCCACTCCAGAGTGCGACAGATCTTCCTAAAGTATACGTTTCAAGTTCTGCCTCCTACTTTCCATATGAACAAAGGCAAGCCTCTTCCCTAACCCCCAGCCTCAGTTTCCCCATCAGAAAGGAAGGAGTTGGGCTGCAGCGTTCCCATGCCCACCCAACCCCCTCAGGCCCCAAATGCCATTTTCATAGAAAATATTTTGTAATGTCCCCTTTTATTCTCCTGAAATAAAATTCATAGATCATATTACCTACCTGCACACATAATTTAAAAACATGCAATGCCCTAACTGAAATATAAAGGAGAAGTGAAAGGAAAGTAATTTATAATACGACTCATATTGTAAAGCATAATGCTGGGACACAACTCGTCAAGAAGGCGTAATGAGGGAATCAGATGCCAGCACCTACACGCAGAATCCGTGACAGTTACAAATGCAGACAGAGAAAGATGTGCTGTTGAATCAGCTGCTCAAATATCACTGGTACCACAAGCTAGAGGGATGATCCTTCTAAAATGGTGACCAACTCTTGGTAATATTCTGAACCAACAGAAGAAGCACATGCGTTCTTTGGCACTCATGACATTTACATTCCTGGTATATTAAAACGGGTAAAAATGTACTTCATGCTTGTATACGGAATACAGTGAGGGTCCAGGATCAGGGAGTTACAAACAGGTTTTTTTGTTTGTTTTGGTTTGGTTATTTTTGCCTACAGGAATGGCTGGCAGGACATTTGAAAGTTACATGGAACGCAGCTGGGACAATTCTTCACTGTGAAAGTTTGGCCTGAACGTTACCAGTTTCCTGCCCTCTAAACGCTAGTAGCCCCTGCTCAGTTACTGTGGTAACAAAAATAGCCACTGGGAGGCGCTGCCTTGCCCTTGAGAGCCTCGGGACTACAGCCTGACTAGCAGATTCAGAGCTCACCACCAGCTCTATTTCCTGCACCTGCGGCAGACATAACTAATGGAAACCTCACTTTCTCACTGATGGGATAAGGCCTGGAATCCTCGAATCTGCACTCTATGCAACTGGAATTAGCTCATGAGCTGAAACTTGAAACTCATTCAACTCTTACAAATACTTACAGAATTTGACAGAGCTAACTGTAGGGTCTGTGAGGTTCTTTAGCTTCACTTTCATAAGGCTCCAGGCTTCCCTGCCCCTCCCCAGCTCAAGGCCCACCCATAGCTCCCCAGTGCTGGCAGCAGGCAGCTCTGTCCCTTGGCTGGCCATTCCCAGCTCTCTCTGGGTTGCTCCAACAATGACAGACACAGGCAGAGAACTTCAGAGATTGCAAAGCAGGCATGATCTTATTTTTTCTTACACAGAATGTGAGGCAGGCAGAGCAAGGGTATGGGTCTCATTTTATAGATAAGGAAACCAAGGCTCTTCAGGTGGAAGTGACTTGCCCAAGGTCACAGAGCTAGGAAGTAGTCAGCACTGGAACCCAATTCTCTTGAATGTAAAGCCCTCATCTTGTCCAGCCTGTGCTTTTTATGTTTTTTCTTTCTTTTTTTCTTTCTTTTTTTTTTGTTGTTGGTTGTTGTTTGTTTTTTGAGACAGAGTCTCACTCTGTTGCCCAGGGTGGAGTGCAACCTCCAGCAACCTCCTGGCTCACTGCAACCTCCACCTCCTGGGTTCAAGCAATTCTTGTGCCTCAGGCTCCCAAGTAGCTGGGACTACAGACGTGCACCACCATGCCCAGCTAATTTTTGTATTTTTGGTAGACATGGGGTTTTGCCTTGTTGCCCAGACTGGTCTTGAACTGCTGACCTCAAGTGATCCGCCCGCCTCAGCCTCCCAAAGTGTTGGGATTACAGGCATGAGCCACCGCGCCTGGCCAGCCTGTGCTTTTTAGCCTTGCTGTGTCTCAGGTAATCCAACCTCCAGCCACACGTTATTCCCCAGCAACTCCCATCATACCCAGGAACCACAGCACAGTGGCTGAGAATGTGGGAGCTAGAGTCAGACTGTATCTGGCTGACTTCAAATCCTGACTCTACCATTTGGAGCTGTGTGACCTTGGGCAAGTTACTCAACCTCTCTGGTTTCCATTTCCTCATCTATAAATGGAGGTAATGGTATCTATCTCACAGAGCTGTTAAAGGAGGTTAAATGAGGCAATCACAAAGAACATTCAGCATAGCGTCTAGCAAGCAGTAAGAGTTTAAGGGATCTTGGCTGGTATTATTGCTTCCACAGCTCCTGCCACCTGATGTGCTCTTCTCTATGGCTGTGTTAGTCTAATAAACATGTCTAATAAACATCACTCCTTTGACCCCACCACCTCCACCAGACTGATCTTACCTCACCCTGATTCCTAGCAAATTTTATCAGTGTTTCCATTTTTGCCAAGAGTTACTCCATACCTCCATGCCTTTGCCCATGCTGTTCCCTCTGGGTGGAATGCTTTTCCCATCTTGCCTCCTAGCCTAACACTTACATTTTTAAGTAGGACTTCCTCCAGAAGGCCTTCCCTGAGACACACAGACTGGATCAGGAATCTCCTCTTGGGTCCCACAGCCCTTGGTTCTCTCTAACACACCAGAGTTGTCACTGGACATCAAGAACAGAGAGAATCTTGAACCCCCAAATTAGCAAATACGTGTTTTTTCAAACATACATGTAACATTTACAAAAATTGGCAAAGTTTTTTGTCGCCCAGGCTGGAGTGCAATGGCACAATCTTAGCTCACCGCAACCTCTGCCTCCCGGGTTCAAGCGATTCTCCTGCCTCAGCCTCCTGAGTAGCTGGGATTACAGATGCCTGCCACCATATCTGGCTAATTTTTGTATTTTGGTAGAGACAGGGTTTCACCATGTTGGCCAGGCTAGTCTTGAACTCCTAACCTCAGGTGATCCACCCGCCTCGTCCTCCCAAAGTGCTGGGATTACAGGTGTGAGCCACCACACCTGGCCTACTCTGCCAAGTTTTAAGCTACAAAGCAAATCTCAGCAAATACCAAGGAAACAATGCTGTAACAAAAGATAACTGAAAATGACCCCATATGTTTGAAATTTAAAAAACTTCTATTTTGAAATAACTCATGGGCTGAGGAAGAAACCAAAAGGAAAATAAGAAAAGACTTAAAAATGAATGATAATGAAAATACAATATATCAAAATTTGTGGGATGCAGCTAAAGCTGTATCTAGAGACACATATAGTCTTCAGTGCTTATATTAAAAAAAAGAAAAAGAAAAAAACAGACTGAAAAATAATATGATAACTTCAAAAGTTAGAAAAGAAACACCAAAATAAATCCAAAGAAGGGAGAAGGGCGGGAGTGCCTGCCAATTTCCACATATGCCTCCCTTAGGTCTCTGGGGAGCATCTCTGGGTCCTGCAGGCTGGCCAGGGCATGACACGGGAGGGTTGTTAGTGAATGTCAGTTGAATGCATGCTCTGGATAGACTAGTTTTGGTTTCTCAAGTTGGGTTCCCAGAACCCCTGAATTAGGACTCACCTGAGTCTAAATGGAGTGAGACTCCAGAACTTACATTTTCTAACAAGCTCTCAGGCAAGTCCGTGTGTACTGGTCCTTACCCCCATGGCAAGGGAGTACAGGGCTGCCTCAGGGAAACTTAAAAGGTCAGGCATGTCTGTTAAGGGAACCCACCCTTCCTCTTAGGGACCTTCCTCCCCACTGATGTTTTTGTTACCAGCTCCATACCACTTAGAGATAATCATGTCCCAAATCTAAGCCTCAGCTTACTTGCCTGGAATATGGGAATAAAGATGGTTCTTCCTCTGCAACTTAGGTGCCTCAAGGTTTTTCTTCCCAGAGACTCCTCCCTGCGGCACAGGTCAGCTTCCTGTTCCAGGGTGGGTTGTCACTCTTTAAAAGGGCACAGCTCTCAAAAACCACTCTCCCTCTTCTGAATCATTTGAATGCAACCGCCCTCAGAGGGCAGGCAGGGCTCGTTATGGTCCGTGTTTTTTTTTTTTTTTTTTTTTTTTTTTTTTTTTTTGAGACGGAGTCTCGCTCTGTCGCCCAGGCTGGAGTGCAGTGGCCGGATCTCAGCTCACTGCAAGCTCCGCCTCCCGGGTTCACGCCATTCTCCTGCCTCAGCCTCCCGAGTAGCTGGGACTACAGGCGCCCGCCAGGTCGCCCGGCTAGTTTTTTGTATTTTTAGTAGAGACGGGGTTTCACCGTGTTAGCCAGGATGGTCTTGATCTCCTGACCTCGTGATCCGCCCGTCTCGGCCTCCCAAAGTGCTGGGATTACAGGCTTGAGCCACCGCGCCCGGCCGGTCCGTGTTTTATAGATGGAGAAACTGAGGCAAAGTAAGGCTGTCTTCAGGGTGAGAAGTCAATAGGCCCCTGGAATCACTCCCAGAGGAAGATGAAAAATTCCATCTATCCCTCATGGTATATGTGGTATGTATGTGGTGTGTGTGTATGTGGGGGGTGTGTGTGTGTGTATGTGGTATGTATGTGGTGTGTGTGTGCATGTGGTGTGTGTATGTGGTGTGTGTGTATGTGGTGTGTGTCGGGTGTGTGTGTGTATGTGGTCTGTGTGTGTATGTGCATGTGGTGTATGTAGTGTGTATGTGAGGTGTGTGTGTTGTGTGTGCATGTATGTGGGGTGTATGGGTGTGTGTGTATGTGGGAGTGTGTGTGTATGTGGGTGTGTGTGTGTGTGTGTGTATGTGGGTGTGTGGGTGTATGTGGGTGTATGTGGTGTGTGTGGTGTGCGTGTATGTCTGTGGTATGTGTGTGCACGCCTGTATGTGTATGTGGTGTGCGTGTGTGGTGTGTGTGTCTGTGGTGTGTGTGCGTGTGTGCATGTGTGTGTGCACGCATCTGTGTGGTGTGTGTGTGGTGTGTGTGTGGTGTGTAGTGTATGTGGTGTGCGTGTTTGGTGTGTGTGGTGTGTAGTGTATGTGGTGTGCATGTTTGGTGTGTGTGTGTGGTGTGTGTGGTGTGTAGTGTATGTGGTGTGCGTGTTTGGTGTGTGTGGTGTGTGTGTGTCTGTGGTGTGTGTGCATGTGTGTGCATGTGTGTGTGCACGCATCTGTGTGTGGTGTGTGTGTGGTGTGTGTGGTGTGTGTGTCTGATGTGTGGTGTGTGTGTGGTGTGTAGTGTGTGTGGTGTGTGTGCGTGTGTGTGTGTGGTGTGTGTGTGGTGTGTATGGTGTGTGTGGTATGTGTGCGTGTGTGTGGTGTGTGTGTGTGTGTCTGGTGTGTGTGGTGTGATGTGTGTGTGTGTGGTGTTTGTGTGTGTGTGGTGTGGTGTGTGTGTGGTTTGTGCCTGTGGGGTGTGTGTGTGTGATGTGTGTGTAGTGTGTGTGGGGTGTGTGTGGGGTGTGTATGGTGTGTGTGTGGTGTGTGTGTGGTATGTGAGGTGTGCGTGGTGTGCGTGTGGTGTTTGCATGTGGTGTGGTGTGTGTGGTGTATGTGTGTGGTGTGTGGTTGTGGTGTGTGTGTGATGTGTGTGTGGTATATGTGTGTGGTGTGTGCGGGGTGTGTGTGGGGTGTGTGTGTGAGGTGTATGTGTGGGGTGTGTGTGGGTGTGTGTGGTGTGTATGTGTTGTGTGTGTTGTGTGTTGTGCATTGGTGTGTGTATGTGTGTGGTGTGTGTGTATGTGTGTGATGTGTGTGATGTGTTTGTGTGTGTGGTGTGTGTGGTATGTGTGTGGTGTGTGTGTGGTGAATGTGTGGTGTGTGTGTGGTGTGTGTGGTATGTTTGTGGTGTGTGTGGTGTGTGTGTGGGGTGTGTGTGTGAGGTGTATGTGTGGGGTGTGTGGGGGTGTGCGTGGTGTGTGTGTGTGGTGTGTGTTGTGTGTGGTGTGCGTTGGTGTGTGTGTGGGGTGTGTGTGTATGTGTGTGGTGTATGTGGTTTGTGTGTGTGTGGTGTGTGTGTGGTGAATGTGTTGTGTGGGGTGTGTGTGGTGTATGTGGTGTGTGTGCTGTGTGGTATGTGTGTGGTGTATGTGGTGTGTGTGGTGTGTGGTGTGTGTGTGGTGTATGTGGTGTGTGTGCTGTGTGGTATGTGTGTGGTGTATGTGGTGTGTGTGGTGTGTGGGGGTTGTGTGTGTCTGGGGTGTGGGGGTGTGTGTGTGGGGTGTGTGTGTGGTGTGTGTGTGTGGTGTGTGTGTGCTGGGTTCTGGGTGAGGGCGTTGGGATGATCATCCTCTTAGATGTGGGAACATCAGACCTGGAAGAGGACTCAGGCCGGTTGAGTAACCCCACTCACTGCACTTCTGCGGTGTTGAGGGGCAGATGCTGGCCCTAGGTCACCCAGTAGGAGGATGTCAACCTCGGACTAGACCTTGGGGCTCCAGCGTTTCCGGAGGTGGTGCTTCCCTCCTCAGTGGGCGAGAGTCTCCACTGCCATGATGTTGTTTCAATGGGACTCCCAAGATTGCTGTGTGTGCAGGTGGGCTCCTCAGAGCTGGTGTGGGCTTGGAGGCTGGGACCAGGCAGGTCTGGGCCTCAATCTCATCAGCCCAGCCAGTCTCAGGGACCTCTGGGACTTCTTAAAGCCTCATGCCCTTATCCAGAAAATGGGACCAGTAATAATTGCATCTCTCATGAACTTGATCGTGAGGGCCACAAGTGATCAAATACGTGTGACCATCCAGCACAGACTAATGTTTGCCACACTCCTGCTCTGAGCATGGTCAAGAATGGCAGTGCTGGCCAGGTCTAGGACTTTGGGAGGCCAAGGCGGGTGGATCACCTGAGGTCAGGAGTTTGAGACCAGCCTGGCCAACATGGCGAAACCCTGTCTCTACTAAAAATACAAATATTAGCCAGGTGTGGTGGCACGTGCCTATAATCCCAGCTACTCAGGAGGCTGAGGCAGGAGAATCACTTGAACCTGGGACGCGGAGGTTGCAGTGAGCCAAGATTGCGCCACTGCACTCCAGCCTGGGTGACAGAGCGAGACTCCATCTCAAAACAAACAAAAAAACAAACAAAAAGGCAGTGCTGACTGTGATAGCTACATTGCTGACCATTGAGGGCTGGGCTCTGGGCTAAGTGCTTTAGGTTCACACATTCATTGAACAGATATTTAGATACTGAGCTCCTACTATGTGCCAGGCACTCAAAGCTCTGGGATATAGCAGCAAAGAAGACTAAGTCCTTGCCCCATAGACCCTATATTCTAGCTGGGGAGACAGGTAACAGATAAATGAATATATAATATAACATCAAGTAACAATATCTTCTTGGAAGCCAATTAGAGCAGGTAAAGAAGAATGCAGTAGAAACGCAGAAGAAAGTGCGATAGGGTTAGGAAAGTCTTTCTGCAAAAGCAATATTTGCGCAGAAGTGATGGGTGGAAGTCTTGTGGATGACTGGGGAAAGGACATTCATGGTAGAGGAATGGTGAGTGTGGAATGGGCATGCAGCTGGTGTGTGTGTGTTGGGTGAAGGGACTGGTGCAAGGAGGCTGATGTGGCTGGAGCAGAGAGAACGACAGGGAGGTTGAAAGAGGAGGGGAGGGGCAGCTCTAGGGAGGATCCTGGAGGGCCACAGCACAGACTCTGATCTCCCGGTGAGGCATTTTTACCCCCAGGTTGCACAATCTGGGTAGAGGAGCCAGGTGCCCACCCAGGCAGTGGCATGCCAGGGCCCCCTCTCTTTCCATGTGGCCTCCACAAGCACTGCTGGAACCTGGAGCACATCCTGAATGAGAGGTGTGTCTCAGGGAGAGGCCCCTGAACCCTGAGTTTCCAGAAGCCAGAGCCTGTGAATGTGGGAGGTAAGGCGGGTCAAATCTGGGTCATGGAGAGGCTGGGAGAGGGACCGGAAAGGGTGGCAGAGGCAGCCACCTGGGGCTGGGTAGGCGGGGGCGGCCTCTCCATGGCGACAGCGTGGGGAAGCACCGCTGGAATTACTCACGGAGGCCCGTGCGCACATGTGCATATACCCAGGGCCACGTGCACACACACGCACCACAGCCCACGCAGCCCCGGCTCACTGCAGAAGCCACTTAATGACTGACGTCACACCCTGGGGGAGATGGGGACCATGGAGTCCACCTCAGGAATGGGGAATGGGGCAGCACCCAGTGGGGCCAGGGCTCCTGGGTACTCCCTGCAGCTCACACCCCCACAGGGCACAGTCACAGGGCAGCATCCCCAGCACCCATCCAGCCAATGCTTCCGCAGGTCCTGTTCTGTGATAGGCCCCAGCCAGTGTGTCAGGGAAGGGAGATCACAAACATCTAACCACACAGACAGATAACGGTGACAGCAGCCGCTGGAGCCTGGGAGATGGGGTAGATGGGCTGAGGAGAGCACTTCACAGGGACAAAGTGAGGTCTGACCTAAAGTTTGAAGGATGAGTAGGAATTGACAGGATGATATGTGTGTGTATGTGAAAGAGAGGGAGAGAGAGAATTTTCTAGGCACAGGGGACAGCATCTGCAAAGGCCTTGAGGCTGGAAAAAGATTCACAGGTTCTGAGAAATAGAAGGCAGGCCAGTGTGGCATGGAGGAGGGAGAGGGCGCCCAGTGAAGGTCACCTCCCTGTGTGTACAGCAGGGCTCAGGGCGCAGACTGTGGGCAGGTGAGGGATGAGTCGCTGAGCCCTCTCCTCAGCTGCCCCAGGGCTGGCTGAGACACAGGCTAGGGTTGGAATGCACACACTCCCTGTGTGACTCTGGGCAGGTCACCTCCCTCTCTGAGCCTCAGTTTCTCATCTGAACAGTGGAGACCCCAATCTATGTCTAATTCCAAGACAACACAGTTAAAGTGCCACAAAGGGTGCAGGCACAGAGTACTGACTAAGCGGAGCCTCCCTTTCCTTCCCTCCTAATTGAGAGTGTCAGCCTCTCTCACTTGGGGAGAGTGGGACCAAAGTTACCCACTTTGGTCCTCAGCTCTCTAAAGGGGCTGGGGCTGGGACAAGCTGTGCTGGGACACCCAGGTGGGGCTGGGACACCTGTGCTCCCCAGGGGCTTGGTGTGGACACCTCAGGAGAAATAAGTCCAGAAATCCAGGCCAGCCCATCCTCCCCAGCTCACCGAGTAGGCTGGGTTTCCAGACCCCGGAGCGTCTCCCAGGAGCCCAGCACTTCATAAGTTAGCAGCTGGGGGACAGGGATCAATTTTGTTATTTACCAGATGAGGAAGCTGAGGTCCAGCAAAGAGGAGACCCTAGGTCAAACGGCGAGGGAGTGCAGGGGTTGGTTCTCACCCAGGCCTCTCTCACTCCAGGCTAAGGAGGCACTTCCAGTCTTGCTCAGGCTCTCGGTCAGGTCTGTGTTCCCATTCAGTCGCCTCCCCATGCACCTCATCCCCTGGGATTTGAATCACTCCTTCCACCCCTTCTGCCCTAATGACTCCCAGTTCTCCAGTCCCACCCCAGTCTCACCCCTGAGCTCTTGACCAAAGCCAAACCCCTCATGAAGGCCACATGATTCCTTCCTAACCATTCCTACTCCCCCATTCCCCCACCCCCAGCCTCCCTTTCCCAGTCCTCAGCCCATCTGGCCTCCTCTTTCCTGCCTCAGAGCGTCGTACTGGCTGTTCCCTCTACCAGGAATGCTCTGCCCCAGACCCTCCTGTGGCTTCTCCCTTGATTCATTCAGGGCTCAGCCCAAGTGTCACCTCCTCAGAGATGCCTCCCTGACCCCCTTCCTCACTCCCATGTCACGCAGGAGCACAGCATTTATTCATTTATTTTACTTATTGTCTATCTCTTCCACCAGACCGAGAACCTTAGGAAAGCTGAGGTTGGGTCCTATCTGTTACAATAGCCTGGGGCCTGATACAGTGCCTGAAACATAGTAGGTGCTTATTAATAAATATCTGTCAAATGAATGAATGCATAAACAAATGAGTGAATGGGCCAAGTGCGGTGGCTCACACCTGTAATCCCAGCACTTTGGGAGGCCGAGGCGGGCAGATCACGAAGTCAGGAGTTCAAGAGTAGCCTGACCAACATGGTGAAACCCCATCTCTACTAAAAATACAAAAATCAGCCGGGCGTGGTGGTGCATGCCTATTAATTCCAGCTACTCAAGAGGCTGAGGCAGGAGAATCGCTTGAACCCAGAGGTGGAGGTTGCAGGGAGCCGAGATCACGCCATTGCACTCCAGCTTGGGCAACATAGCGACATTCTGTCTCAAAAAATACCCCAAAAAACAAGAACAAAAAAAATGAGTGACTGAATGACAGGCAATCCTGAGGCTCTAACCCCACCTGGCTGTCTCCCCTGCATGCTGGTCAGACATCTGAGACTCAACGCATCTGAGCTGAATTCAAGATCTCTGACACACTTGCTCCTCTCCTGTCTCCTTCCTAGTGGCAGTCTCTAGCACCTGAGCTGGAAGCCGAGGTCCCCTGGCTCCCTGGCTCTTACTCCAACCGTTCCTGCCTCCCAGCTCACTGGCTTTCCATCCCCGCTGCCTCACTCTGAACCAGACCACCCTCCCCTGTTCAGGACATGACCCTAAGCCACTCCTTGCCTATTACCCAGGCCCTGAGGCCTACCAAGTGAAGTCAGGGTGAGTTTGAGGATGCTCCCAGGAGCCTCTGCAATTCCTCCAAAAGGACAAGCCTTAAGACGCCTCCCCTCAAGGGTGACCTGTCATTTAACTGAGACTTCTGGACAACCCTGATGGTGCACCTTCAGGCACTGGGACAGGCTATGGGAAAGCTATGGCAGGTGCTGCCCACTTGCCCACGTTACTGGTTGCATTGCAGATGGCATTAACACCCGGCAGCTCCTCTGCCAGGCCCAGGGCTGAGCTCTTTGCATCTCATGGAATCCCACTCCCCAGCACTGTAGACTGGGGGGTGAAGGGTGGGCGCTGTTCCATTTGCAAAACAAAGGGACCAGAGCTCAGAGCTGGGTAGTGACTCATCTGAGACACCCAGTCAGGAAGCAGAGCTATCGTCAGCCTCCAGCGCCCCAGCCTCTTCCACCCAGCCAGAGTTCGTGGCTGCTGGGAACAGTGTTGGGCACAAGAGAGAAGGCAGTTCCGAAATGCAGGGGCTGGGACTTCAATTGGCGACAGGTGGGACTGTGATGAGGGCCCTCTGTGGTGGGTGCGTTTGAAGTTTTTGGGGCTTTAGAGGATGAATAGAGCTGCTCTGAACCTGGTCCCTGGGGCTGGTTTTATCATGAAGGACACAGATTTTATAAATATCTCAGCCCTCACCACAGATCGCATGGCCTGGAGAATTAGAGAGGAGGCAAATTAGGAGAAGGGGCGGGAGAGCTTTCAGCTGTGCTGGCAGCCCATTTGGGGTTGCAGAGGAGTTCATGGTCAGAGTGGGCGGCCTGAATGGTTCTGTCTATCACCCATGGCTATAGGTCCCCAGGACACTGCAACCGAGGCCAGGGTGTTGGGGGCAGTCTCTGAGATAGAACCCTCAGGGCACAATCTGAGTCATTGGCCTAAATGGGGGTGGGGCCCCTCAGCTGAGTTTCTAGCAGTTAAAGGGGGAGAAGGACTCCCAACTATTCATGTCCCCAACTGCCAACAATTTGGGTCAAGGCCAGAGCTCAGAGCTTAGTCTGGGGCCAAGGTCAGGGCTCAGTTTGAAGAAGAGGTCAGAGTTGAGTCTTGGATCAAGGTCAGGTCCCAGTATGGGGCCAGGGTCAAGGTTCAACCTAGAGAAGGGATCAGGGCTTAGTCTGTGATCAAAGTCAAGGCTCAGTCTGGGGGCAGGGACCAAGGCTCAGTCTGTGGATAGGGATCAAGGCTCAGTCTGGGGCCAGGGTCAGGGCTTAGTGTGTATCCAGGATTCCTCAAGTGGGTAGTCCACTCCTTATAGTAAGTCTTACTTAGGGACAAGCTAGTTCTCCTCTTGCAGTAACACAGACCCAGGATCCAGGACTCTGCTCTCTACTGCAGAAGGGAGCTGTAACCAGAAGTTCAGTTAGACTAGAGGGGGGGAAAGTAGAGGCATGCCCCCCTACTCAGGACTGCTATTCTGGGCCTCTGTAAGTCACAGCGTGGGAGTTAAATATAAGGGGACACCACGTGGCAGGCAGTAGGTGGTTAATGACCCTGCAGGAGGCGAGTCAGAACCCAGAGAAGAAGCTGTAGTGGGGGTGAAGAGGGGGAACTAGCTTTGGTCAGAGAGGCAGGAGGCTTGGGTTTGAGGCTACTAGGTCCCTGCCTCTCTATGTGACTCCAGGTTTAGCCCTGTCTTCTCTGGGCCTCAGTTCTCCTATCATGGGAGTGCAGCTGAACTTGAATCTCTAAGCTCTCTTTATCTGTAACAGGCTGTGGACGACACTTTCTCAGGCTGGGTCTGGTGGGGAACTCATGACCTCCATTGTCATCTCCAGGAGTCAGAGCCTTACTCAGCTTTCAAGTCCTATGCCAAATATGATGTCCTCTGTGATGTCTTCTCCCAGCTGAAATTCACTGCCCCTTGGTCCAGTTTGCACACTTCTCTGCCCCTATTTCAGCCTGGAGCTCATGCTGCCATGCAGCAGGATAGGTGTGGTCCTGGCTGTTTCCCCCATTAGGAGGCCGGAAGCCCAACCTCCACCACCCATGCTTTAGTCTCACGGCCTCCAGAGTACCACAATCATGGCCCCTCTGAACCCCAGAGCCTTTGGGGACTAGAGTCATAGCAGCAGCCCCTGTTGTTACTGTACTTACTGTATGAATGGCTCTGAGGACATGGATACTCTGCACACACCTGAGCAATTAATTGACTTATTTTCCTTTTAAGGGCACAGTGAATCATGCTACTTCTTATTTTTTTTTCTTTGTCTACTAGGAAGCTCAGAGGCAAATTTATAGCCTACCTTTAATAAAGTATAACCTAGAATTATCTCGTTCTGTCTTTTCTTTTCTTCTGTTCTCTTATTTATTTTTCTTATTTATGTAGGGGAATTTTTTTAAAAAGACAGAGGAAGAAAAGGAACAAAAGAATCATTCAGGAAACCTTCACAGCTTAGAGTCATAGCTAAAAATGATAATTACTAGAGTTCATATAGAGAGTGCTTAGCGTGCAACAGGTCTTAGGTAAGCCCATGACTTGGCATCACTCATTATCTCCTGTAATCCCCACCACATCTCTAAGGGAGAGATGGGCATTACTGTTACCCATTTTGTGGATGGAAAAGCAGAGGCACAGGGAAAGTAAGTAACTTGTCCCAGAGACACACAGTGAGAAAGAATCAGAACTGGGACTTGAACCACCTGACTCCAGAACAAGCCTTCTTAACCACTTTGCTTTCTTACCTCTCAAAATAAAACTACGTCTATGCAATAGCAGAGAGGAAAAGGTCTGGAAAGGTCTGATGACCCCTACATTGACACACCAGGCCTGGAATCCTCCCTCCTCCCAAACCCTAGACTCATATATCCAATTTTCAACTCAGCATCTCCACTTGGATGTCTAACAGGAATCACCAACTTGACATGTCTAAACCTGAACTCCCAACCCTGCAAACCTGCTCTTCCCGGCCCTCTCCTTCCCACTGATGGGAGCGCCACCCTCACAATGGATCAGACCAAAACCCTGGACTTGGCCCTGACTCCTCTTTGTCATTCCCACAACCAGCACCACAGCAAATCCTGTCATCTTAGTTTCTCAGGCAGAGGATGCAATGGTGGTCTTTGTCCTGGCCAGAGACCATCTGGGTGCCGCTTTCAGCTCTGGACACCTGTCCTGATGGGTAGGCATGGAACAGTGACCAGGAGCATCATGAAGGAGTAATAATCGCAGGAAAAATGTGAACAGTTATCACTTCCTGGGCACCTGCACCAGGCTCAGGCCTTATGCTCTGAATCATTTACATCTCTCATCAACCCTCTGAGGTAGAGGGTCTACTACCCCCATTTAACAAATGAGGCACAGAGAGGTTAACTGCCTTTCCCAGAGTCACACAGCTAACAGGTAAGTGAGCAGGAATTCTAACTCAATGTGTCTGACTCAAGCTCAAACACACCATGCTGCCTGCCACTAAGCCAAGTCTTTGACGCACATCAGAGGGAACCAGGGTTATTGAGTTTGGGAGTCTGGAGAAAACAGCCAAGGTGGAGGGGAAATATCTGCTCTCTGAGGTCAATGAAGGGTGGGCCACGGGGGAGGGAAATGTATTCTGGGGGCTCCAGGAGCTGGGGAGGAAGTGGGCCACACGGAGGCCAACTTCAGCTCAGTGTAAGACAGCACTTTCTAACAATCAGGCCCCCGACAGACACACACAAAGGAGTGGGCTGCCTTGACTGATGGGAGTCCCATCTCCAGAGGTGCCTGACAGTGTCATGCTATGGATTCCACCGCTGGCAGCAAAGCAGAGTGGGAAGAGAACATACAAAAGAAGAATCAAGAAGTGGGGACAGGGAGGCTTGTCCTACCGGATATCAAGCCACATAATACAGCTATCTGTGGCAGTTCTCAACAGCCGAGGGACTGCCCTCCTAGGGCGACTTTGCAAATGGTTGGGGTAGTTTTCTTCATAACACTGACTCAGGGGAGGGTTCTACTGAGTGCCAAGGACTGGATGATGGGTGCTCAAGAACCTATAATGAACAAGACAGTCCCACCCAAGGAAGGATTGTTGTACCCCAAATGCCAAGATGTCCCTGTTGAAAAACGATGAGATACAGTGATTAGTGTAGAACTGAAATAGACAAAGAGATAGACAAAGAGATCAATGAGATTGTAGAACAGAGTTCCCAGAAACAGATCCATAAATACATGGGCACTTAAACATAAAATAGAGATGATATTTCAAATCAGTGAGAAAAGGACAAGGCGTTCAATTGATGCTGCTGGGACAATAGGCCAGCTATAGAAAAATGAAATTAGATCCCCATTTCTCACCGCATGCAAAGATAAAAGACCTAAACTTGATTAAAGATCTCAATATGAAACAAAAGGAAATAAAATGAAAATACTTAGAAGAGACCTAGAATATCTTTATGACCTTGGGTGGGGAAGGCCTTCTTAAAAGAAGTTGCAAATAAATAAAAGCAAGTGAAGGCGAAAATAAACTTTCCTACCCCCAAAGTTTAAACTTCTGAATGAAGAAGACATAAAGTTAAAAGACAAGCAATACAACTTGGAGAAAATATTTGCAACAAACATAACAAGGATTAATATTCACATATATAAACCTCTTTTACAAACTAATAAGAAAAAGATGTGACCCATAAAAAACTGGGCAAGTATATGAACAGGCATTTTGCAGAAGAGAAAAATTCAGATGACCACTAAACAC
This sequence comes from Rhinopithecus roxellana, assembly GCF_007565055.1. Taxonomy (NCBI): domain Eukaryota; kingdom Metazoa; phylum Chordata; class Mammalia; order Primates; family Cercopithecidae; genus Rhinopithecus; species Rhinopithecus roxellana. The sequence continues at coordinate 108,761,226 of NC_044561.1, read as the reverse complement.
ATCATGAGACACTCAGCTTCTCTAATAGTCAGGCGACACTAATGAAAATGAGGTATTTTCTCCCAGCAGATTGGCAAAATTAAAGAGTGATGAATCAACTGATGCTGAGGTGCTGAGGAAATGAGGACTCACATATATCACTAACAGGAGTGCAACGTGGCATAATTACCTTGGAGGGCAATTTGGCAGTGTTTATTAACACAGAAAATCCTGCTTCCAGGGTGCACATTCACAGAGATCTTCATGGTGGAGAGCCAGAACCACTGAAACATCCACCAGCAGGAGGGTGTGGTATAAGCATACGATGGAATACTATCCGGCAGAAGAAATGAACGAGCTACAGCTGCACTTGTATACATCACAAAAATAAGTGAAAAAAGAAAAATGCAAAGGTATTAATTGATTATGATATAATTTATGTAAGAAAATCATTCAGGCTGAGCGGGAGGATCACTTGAGCCCAGGAGTTTGAGACCAGCCCTGGCAACACAGTGAGACTTCGTCCCTACAACAAATCAAAAAATTAGCTGGGTGTGGTGGCACACACCTATAGTCCCCCAGCTACTTGGGAGGCTGAGGAGGGAGGATCACTTGAGCCTGGGAGGTCGAGGCTGTAGTGAGCTATGATTGCACCACTGCACTCCAGTCTGGGTGACAGAGTGAGACCCTGTCTCCCCCTCCCCCGACCCAAAAAGAAAACCGTTCAAACATTACCTCTGGGTTTGGGTTTGTGAGTTCCCTCTACATGGAATGACTTTTAGTATTTCCTTCTTTCTTTCCTCCCTCCCTCGCTCCCTCTCTCTTTTCTTCTCTTCCTTCTTCCCTCCATCCTTTCCTTCTTTGTTTCTCCCTCCTTCCCTTCCTCCCTTCCTTCCTCCTTTTCTCCATTTTTCCCCTCCTCCCTCTCTACCTTCCTTCCTTCAGCAAACATGCTTGCTCTGTGCTCACAGGTGCTGAACATGAGATCAAGGCCCCAACTTCTAACCTTGCTATGCAAGGAACTCCCCTATGATTTGAGCCCCAGAACGACCCCTGACCCTGGCCCCACACTAAGCTCTCACCTCAGACAATGTGTCACGCTTGCTTGCTTTCTGGTTCTGTGTCCTGCTGGCTGCATGGGCTGCTGAAAGGTTCGGGGAGAGTGTGGATGAGGCGGGTTTTGTCTCCTAAGTGATCCCAGCCTCCGCTGAGGAGGCTGGCTGGTGGTGCCGAGGCCCCCGCCTTCCTTTCCCTCCTGTTCTCCCTATCACTCCTGCCATCTTTTTCTCCTTTTCTTCTTCACTCTGCTTTAGTGCCAGGCTTTGGAGCCAGGGTAGGGTGTGTGGGGAGGGTGCAGCTAGATCTCTGGGCCCAGAGCTCCAGAGCTAAGCCTCCTGGGCTGAAGTGAAGAGGCAGATCTCTTAGGCCATAGGTGATCATGAGAGCAGGTGGCCACCTCCTCCCAAGAGCCAAACAGCTGTGAAGGGCAGCCACCATAATCATGTCCAGAGCCTCAGATGGCCATAACAGGGCCCTGGAGACAGGGTGGCTGAGGATGGCCTAATTAGGCATGACAGCAGCCCCATGAGGCGTATGCAGCTTGGAGCCATTAGGGAGGCTGGTGGAGGAACAGCCAGAGCTGGCCCAGCCACTGACCCCCCACAGGGATGCTTGGCTCTGGGGCTTGAGACTGCCTGCCCGAAGGAATGTCTGTCAGCTGGGGGTGCCAGGTGCTGCCCCAGCCATGCCTGCTAGTCCTGCTGAGAAATGGCATTGGTGGCTCACGGCAGCAGTTCTAAGCCCTTTTGCGCTTTTGCTTCTTGCTGTGCTTCCTGGGGTTTGTGTGGGGGGCGGTCTTTCCCTCCTCTGGCTCTTATTTCTACTACTAAGAACTCCCTGCCAGCCCTTTTCAACCGACTGTCTCTTCTGATCCTGAAAACCATCCACAGGGCAGTGATTATAGTGCTCTTCTGCTAAGCTAGAGGTGGAAAAACTGAGGCCCAGAGAGGGATGATGACTTGTTTGAGGCCACACAGCTCACAGTTAGTAGATCCAGGATTTGAATCTTGGGTCTCTGACACACAGCCCCTGTTTGTGATACAACAGCATTTCCTCATCTTCCTGGGGCTAGTGGTGAGGGGAGGGTGGTGGTGCCATATTCCTAGGAGAGGAAAGACACCAAAGGAAGCCAAATCCAGCCTGAGTCCTGCAACCAACTCAGCATGCTCCCAGCAGGTCACACCCTTTTTCTGGGCTGGACCAGATGACACTCAGGATTAGATACTCAAGTCTCCAGTTCTCAGGCCTTTCTCAACACAACCTCCTAGCTAAGTAACGCCCTTCCACTTCCATATCTGTAAAATGAAACTAGTTGCTCTTCACCAGTGTGGTTATGCAGGTAGAATGACCAGGTTTGTCAGGTGCCCAGTGCAGGTCCTGGCACACAGTAGATGCACAGTAAATGGGCACTTTCTTCTTTTCCACACAATCTCTGAGCCCTCCACACCACCACCCCGACCTCCTTGTTTCCTTTCTGGGCTCAAACCTCAGACCTTGCAGGAAGTTCTATGAGATTCCAAGAGTATCTGCGTTTGACAATTCACTCGTGCTTTCCTCTGTGTGTAAGACTAATGCCACCACATCTGTGCATCAGTTTACAAAGCTCTGCCCCACCCATTAGTTTGTGTTACACTACCAATGACCTTCCTATTATGACTGAGGAAACTGAGGCTAGAAACTCAACTTCTCTAACCTTCAGTTTGCTCACCTCTAACATGGGAATAAATATTAGTACCTCCCCTAGCAGGTTGCTGCTTAAAAATAAATGGCATAATACATCCAAAGTTATTAAAAGGGTGCCTGGTAGATTGTAACAGAGGCTCAAATCCTACCTCAAATATTGCTCAGATTTGCACAATGCCAGGGTCAAAGCTTCTGACCTCCCAGTTGGGTCCCCAGAAAACCACAGTCCTGGAAATGATACATGAAAGTTCTCTGAAGACAGAACCGAGGACAGCACCCCCAGGCGTCAGGACCAGGCCAAATCCCTACCCTCTCTATCTTCAGTACCACGGACAACACCCCTGACATCAGCACCAAGGACAGAGGCAAACGAGTGTCCCGCACCCCGAACAGCATAGCTCAAAGGTCAAAGTGTCAAAATTCCCTTCCCCCACTCTGAGGTGGCAACGAAAATTTCTTTTTTTCTTTTCTTTTTTTTTTTTCCTAGCTAGGTACCTGTCCCATAATTAGTAAGGCCCTGAGAAGCTATTCAGGTCTATTTCTATTTGCATCTCTTTCATTCCAGAGGCCAGTTTTCCTGTGCGTTTCTCACCCCGTGAAGTTCCTTGGATTGGGGTAGCTCAGGAAGGCTTTCTGGAGGTTCTTGACTAGGAAAACCCATCTTCCTAGGCCAAGAGAGCCTTCCAAACCTTCCCTTTTTTTACCTACTGGCTTCATTTCAGACAGAAGCAGGGACAGTCACTGGATACAGTGTCACAGCCAAGTGCAGCAGCAAGGGACAAGCCCAATGTCACCTCATCTCAAGGGCTGGGCTTGTTGCCCTGCTCTCAAGACAGTGAATAAGGAGAAACACTTCTGATCCTTCAGCCTGTCCCACTCCATCACTCATCTCTGAGGCCATCTTTTATTGGCTCCTTGCCCATTTGATGAGGGCTAGATTTATTTCTGCCCTGACCACCTCTCTGATATCACTGGCTGCCCACATGGTCTCAAAGTAAACAGCTTGAGCTGCCTTGAGCCCTCTTTTAAGGACCCTCAGGACTTCAGTTCAGTTGAGACCCCAGCAGAGCCAGCAACTCAGTCCTTCTAAAGCAGCCAAAGGGGAAGATGGGGCACAATAGAATGCCAGTGTCCTCTGATACATGGGAAGAAGGCCACCTCCTCAGAGTTGTGGGGCATTGAGATGGTGTGACCAGCAACAAGTGTGGCATATAGTAAGGGCTTAGTAAACAGCTTAGTAAACATTCCCCCTTCCCAACAAGGACAATGTAATGATAGCAATGATGATCACTATCATGTTGAGTGTCTACTATCTGCTAGGTCAAGATATTGAGGGGTAGACAATGCAAGGACAATTATACTCATTTTGCTGATAAGAAAACCAAGTCAGCTAGGCGCAGTGGCTCATGCCTGTAATCCCAGCACTTTGGGAGACTGAAGTGGGTGATGGTTTGAGGTCAAGAGTTCGAGACCAGCCTGATCAACACGGTAAAACCCCGTTTCTACTAAAAATACAAAAGTTAGCTGGGCGTGGTGGTGCCCGAATATAGTCCCAGCTACTGAGAAGGCTGAGGCAGAAGAATCGCTTGAACCCAAGAGGCAGAGGTTGCAGTGAGCCGAGATCATGCCATTGCACTACAGCCTGGGTGACAGAGTGAGACTCTGTCTCAAAAGAAAAAAAAAAAAAAAAAGAAGAAAGAAAAAGAAAACTAAGCCAAGGCAGGCAGGACGATCATTCGAGACCAAAAGTTTGAGACTAGCTTAGAAAACAAAGCAGGACTCAGTCTCTACCCTGCCCCTCCAATCCCCCAGGCACAGTGACACTACTCAGGAGGCTAAGGCAGCAGGATTCTTTGAGTCCAGGTATTCAAGGCTGCAGTGAGCTATGATTGCCTCACTGCATTCCAGTCTGGGAGAGAGAACAAGACTCTATCTCAGAAAAAGAAAAAGAAAACCAATGCTTCTATGGGCCAAGAAATCTCTCAAAGGTCACACAGCCAAACAAGTGACAAAACCAGATCTCTGCCCTCAAATTCCAGGCTGCTTCTCCACCTCCAGATCTCCCATAATTACAATCACCCTCACTTCTCACCTCAGGGTACTCAGCACAGCCCATTCACTGCTTGCCAACATCCAGTGCGGGATGCTCCATGCCCAGCTGACCAGCTGTCAACAAGCTGCCAGACTCAGATACTGGGGTGGGCAAGGATGGCAGCAAGGCCCAGATTTTTTGCTCTCCTGGGACCCCATGAGATTCCAAGGGGCTCAGATGCAGCCCACTCCCATCCCTGCCACAGGTGTCTCTTTCCCTAACATGGCAAGGAGAAGTCCCCATCCCAGTTCTGCATCAGCCTCCTACACATACAGGGGGGCAGAGCTTATGAAACACCCACCATCATTACCAACATCAGTGATAGCCCCACCAGGACCCATCATACCTGTCATATAAGTAAGGAAATGGAAGCCCAGGGAGGGAAGGGACTTACCCCAGGACACCTGAACAGAATGTTTTCAGGACTCTAGACTCCTCCAGTGCCTCTGCCCCCAGACTAGGGGCTCAATGAAGGTAGGAGTCACAACATTCTTGTTCACTGCTAGGTTCCCAGCACCCATCTCAATGTCCACCATAAAGTGACTTTCTTTCCCTGCTTCTTCTGAAGCGAGGGATGATGTGTCACCCACTTTCTCTAACCAATCCAGAGTCTTCTACATACTAGGTCCCTAGTGGGTGTCTCTTGAACTATCTCATTCACTCAATAACTATTTATTTTGTGCCTAGTGTGTCCCAGCCATTGCTTTAGGTGGAGAAACCACAGTGGTAAGAAAACACAGACAAAAATAAATCCTCTGTTTTGACACTGATTGAAGTGAGTGAATTTGTTTCCTTGCCCATCTTCCCTATCTGTTGTGAGTGCCAAAGGGGCAGGGATTGTCACTGTCATGCCCAGTACTGTGCTCAGTGCCCAGAACACAATGTATGTTTGCTTGCTTGCTTGCTTGCTGAATGAATGAATGAATGAATACATGTAGGTAGAGTAGTAGAATAAAGGCAGCCACCATTTATTGAAAGGTCGCCGATTATTTTACACACATTAAATATCTCTTACAATCTTTCCCTGTGAGGTGGGTACTTTAAGGTGGATAATGCTAGCTATCTGCTAGCTATTCTTCCCTTTTTCCTAACTGAAGGGCCCAGTTAGAAATATTCACTTCATCAGCTTCCCTTGCAGCTAGGGTGTCCATGTGATCAAATCTGGCAAAAGAGATGGATGCAAAAATCCACTAAGTGGGGCTCCCAGGAAATCTTTGTTTTCCTGGTAAGAAAAGAAAACTCACGAAGCATGCAGGCTTTACTCTCCTTTTCCTGCCTGGAATTCAGATGCAGCACATGGCAGAGGAGCAGCCATTTTGTAGCCATGAGAATGAAAGATGCACGTTAAGGATGTCAGAGGCCGGGGCCCTGGATGTTTCACTTGAATCACTGCACTGGCCCTGGCTTGCCTGCCTGCCTCTGAGATTCTCTCTCTCTCCTTTAATACAGACAGGGTCTTGCTCTCTCATCCAGGCTGGAGTGTAGTGGCACGATCATAACTTACTGTAACCTCGAATTCTTGGGCTCAAGTGATCTTTCTGCCTCAGCCTCCCAAGTAGCTTGGACTACAGGAATGCACCACCATGTCTGGCTAATTATTATTTTAAAAATTATTTTTACTTTTTTGGAGACAGGGTCTCACTCTGTCACCTAGGCTGGAGTACAGTGGTGCAATCTCAGCTCACCGCAGCCTGGACCTCCTGGGCTCAAGTGATCCTTCCATTTCAGCCCCCCAAGTAGCTGGGACTACAGGCACACACCACCACCCCTGGCTATTTTTTTTTTTTTGTATTTTTTGTAGAGGTGGGGTTTTGCCATGTTGCCCAGGCTAGTCTAATTTTTATTTTTTGCAGAGATGGGGTCTTGCTATGTTGCCCAGGTTGGAATGCAGTGGCATGATCACAGCTTGCTGTATCCTTGAACTCCTGGGTTCACATGATTCTCTCACCACAGCCCCTGAGCAGGTGAAACTACAGGTGCCTGCCACCATGCTTGGCTAGTTGTTAAAATTTTTGATGGAGACAGAATCTTACTATGTTGCCTAGGCTGGTCTCAAATTCCTGACCTCAAGTGATTCTCCCACTGTGGCCTCCCAAAGTGCTAGGATTACAAGTGTGAACCATGGCCCTGAGATTCCTGTTACATGAGAAGAATAATCTTCTGGGTATTTACACAAATGTTACTTGTTTTGTTACATGCAGCCAAATGCAATTTCAACTGATTCGGTATTATTATAACAGGCAAGGCTTAGGGAGGTCAAGTGATTTTCCCAGAGTCACAGAGCAAGGAAGCAGATCTGGAATTGGCCGCTGGGTCGAATGCCGAAGCCTGTGCTCACTGTACCTGTATGCTGTCATTCCCAAAAGCAGCCCGGGCTGCCGGGAAGCCCCTCCCCACAACCAGCACTGGGCTCTCCTCTAAAACTCTTCCTGACTACCCTGAACTTAGGTCTGAGTCTAAGTTCCCCTGATATCTTCTCTCTTACCTGACCCCACCCCAGCTACACACAGGTCCAGATCCTCCTTTCAAAACATATGTGCCTCGAGTCCCAGGATTCGGCTCCGAGCCTGACCCTGTGAGATGCTCTCTGGTCATCCACTTCTCCCTGGTCCAGAATACCCCCCAACTGCCCCAAAAGCATGCACGGCAGATGCTCAAGCCATCTCTGCAGACAGGTCTCCTGGTTCCATCTCTTCCCCCCGACAGGGTCCTGCACCCACCACCAGAATAATCTTTCTCAAGAGCATCTCTCATGGGCCTGGCCCTTGACGCCTCCAGGGTCTGGCTCCAGCCACCTTCCCAACCTTTGTTCTCACTGCCCCCTCTGCTTCCTGCCCATTGACCCACCCAGCATTGGCAGGGCCAGCTCCAGTGTGTGCTTGAGAGGACAAAGAGGCCCTCTCTGACCACCCTGTCTCCAGCAAGTACCCACTACCACAGTCCTGTGGTCCCCTCTCTCGGCACCTGGGGCTATTTGAGTGTCACCCAGAGTGTCGCTAGCTTACAGCTGACACGTTTGCCATTGCCTCCCCGTCCCAGAACCAGAGCTTGTTGAGGGCAGGAAGTGTGCCCATCTTTTCCAACCATTTCCCCAGTCCCTGGCGCGAGGCCCGGTACTTGGGCTCACTCAGGAGGTGCTGAATGAAGCTCAAACTTGCTTCCCACGCCTTCCCACCACCCACTTTCTACTCCAGCCAAATAGAACTACTCCAGCTTCCCGGAACCCTCCTACTGTGGCTGACACCCAAGCGTCTCCTGGATTCTGCCTCCAGCCAGGCCTGTAGAGAGCCCAGGCCTTGCTGGGCCTTCCTCGTCCCTTTCGCCCATCAAAACCAAGCAGAGGGGAACTCCAGACTTGGATGGGATGAATGAGATTTAGGGACACTGGTGCGTGCGGGCATGCATGTGTGCATGCGTGTGCATGTGTGTGTGCGTGTGTGTATGGGGGGACTGGTGTATACATTCTACCCTGGATGTGGCAGCCTCTTCCTGTCCTTATTCTTGCATTTCTGCCACTGGTTACACCAATCTGAGCTAAGTCTGAAATGCCCTGGTGTTCCTTGAGTAGCCACAGCTGTAGGAAAGGAGAAGGGGAAAAACATTAACATTTACTGAGCCCATATTAAGTGCTAGGTGCTGTTCTAGCCCAAATAATAATGGTAACAAGGATGATGATAATAGTAGTGGCTAGTATTTGTCGTGCATTTAGCATGTGCCATGCACCATCCATCCTAAGGCTTTTAATCAGACAGATCCTACTAGTATCCCCATTTTACAGATGAAGAAAAAGAGGCTCAGAGAGGTGGAGTCGCCTGAAATCACAGAGGAAGGAAGTGGTCCGGAGCTTGGCTATCTATCGTCCCAAATCTGCTCCTCTGCCAGGTTGAGTAGGGTAACACCCAGGTGTCTTGGCATGGGGGGAGGAGCTTCTCCTTGCAACTCCTGCTGCCTCTGAGTGAAAGGCTGGAAGCAGCAACTTCCCAGCAGAGCGGGGCTCTCCTGGGGGACGGCTGGGCTGGTAAGACTTACCCTAATCAGCAAAGCTGTAGAACAGTGCTCCAGCCCCCCAGAGGACCAGGCCCGAAGAGTAGCAGGGTGGACGGAAGTCGTTGAGCCTGGGCTCCGCTTCCCCAGTAAGGCTGAAGATTTTCCCAAAAGCCTGGGCCAAATTTATCTGCCAATCCCCCGAAGAGCTGATTCCAGCGTCTTTCTGGAAATGTCAGCCCGTGTGGTTGGAGGAACGCGGGGAGAGTTTTCCTCTAAATAGCAGGAAGCATATGGGAGGCGGATGGCATCCGCCGCCCCAACCTGCCAACTCTTGCTCAAGTGGGAGCTAAAAGGGGCCCAGAAGGGTCTGGAAATCCTACCACCTCCCAGGGAGGTTGAAGGGGGAGCTGGAGACAGAGACTGTGGCAATGAGAAGGGCGGAAAGTGGGTCCCAAAGGGCAGGCAGGCAGGAGCACCCTGATGAGCAGAGGTGCCTGAGGCTCTCAGATGGGAGTGACACTCGCAGGAATCTAGCGCAACGACCACAGTAATAATAGCCACCATTCACTGAGCGCTTGCAATGCGCCAAATCTGGGTTAAGCACTTTATTTGGATGATTTCACTTAAACTTTGCAATCAACTCTAAGATGGGGGCTGCTGCTATCCTTGTATTACAGATGAGGAAACCAAGGTTCAGAGAAGGAAGGACCTGAAATCACATTCTCTCTGGGCTGGAAAGGACCTTCCAGATCCTCAGCTGAATCACAAATCCTCTACAGACTCTGCCAAGCTATGGTGCAGCTGCTGCTTGAACACTCTCAGTGATGAGGAGATCGCTACCTACCACCCAAGCTAGCCCATCTGCAGAGAATTCTTTGTATCCAAAAGGTTTTCCTAGCCTAAGCTGGGATCTCCTTCCCTGGAGCTTTTCCTGTGAGTGCCAGACCGAGACCCTGCCTCCTCTAACAGAGATGGAAAGGCAGGAAGCCAGGCCCCTCTCTTCTCCAGGCAACACTCCAGGTCCTCACACAGCTGCCCAGGCGGGGATCTGGAGCTCCAGTGCCAGCTCTCTCACCCATTTCTGCCCCTGGACCATGGTAACCAGAACAGTCTCCAGTCACCAAGCACTTCCTATGTGCCAGGCACCGTGGAGAACCTGCCCTTGACACGCTCTCCTCCGACCTTCCCCATAACACTTGAGGCAGCACTAGCATCACCTCCGCTTTACATAGGAGAAAACTGAGGCTCTACAAGGGGAAGAGACGCAGGACCCTGGAGGCCTCACCAGGCTGCTGCTCTAAGTCTCACGAAGCTGAAGAGGTCCCTGCGGGCTCTACCTGGGGACACTGACCCAGGCTTTGCCAGGATTCACCTCAACAGTGGTCCACAGGGCCCCCAAACCCACATCACCCTCCTAACTCTCTCCCCTTGAGCAACACTCAGTCTCCAAATTTTGTTGAATCTCCCTGTAAACGCCCTTCTGTGCCATTCTCATGGTCCTGTCCTACCTGCTGTCACCCCCAAGACCAGCCCAGGATCTTGTTTTTTTTTTTTTTTTTTTTAATTATATGTATATTTTGAGACGGAGTCTTGCTTTGTCTCCCAGGCTGGAGTGCAATGGCGCGATCTTGGCTCATTGCAACCTCCGCCTCCCAGGTTCAAGTGATTCTCCTGCCTTAGTCTCCTGAGTAGCTGGGATTACAGGCGCCTGCCACTGCACCCAGCTAATTTTTGTATTTTTCAGTAGAGATGGGGTTTTGCCATGTTGGCCACTGAACTACTGACCTCAGGTGATCCACCCGCATTGGCCTCCCAAAGTGCTGGGATTACAGGCATGAGCCACCATGCCTGGCCTTAAAAATATTTTTTTAAAGAGATAGGGTCTCTGCTGGGCACAGTAGCTCAAGTCTGTAATCCCAGCACTTCAGGAGGCCAAGGCAAGAGAATCACTTGAGCCCAGGAGTTAGAGGCTGCAGTGAGCCCTGATCTTGACACTGAACTCCAGCCTGGGCAACAGATCAAGAGACACTGGAGAGAGAGAGAGACAGACAGAGAGAGAGAGAGAGAGAGAGAGAGAGAGAGAGAGAGAGAGAGAGAGAGTTGCTCTGTTGCCCAGGGTGGAGTACAATGTACAATGGTGGGATCATAGCTCACTGCAGCCTTGAGCTCCTGGGCAAAGCTAGGATCTTTCCAACACCTAGACCTAACTTTAACTTTGGCTCCCTTTTACCTTAAGGGTCAAGTTCAAACTCCCCAGCCCAACAGTTGAGGCCTTGTAAGCTCCAGCCTTGGCCGACCTCTCTAGCCCCGTGTCTCCCCACCATCTCTCACACCCTCCTGCCTAACAGCTCAACAGCAGGCAGGTGAGATCTTCAGAGAGCCCCTCCCAGTTGCTTCTCCCTGCAGAATCCCTATTCATCCTTCAACACTGCTTGGAGGAACAGAATCAACTGCCTTGGCCCCAGAGATCCCTGAGTGATCAGCACCTACCTCTCATCTCTCATGCCTCACCTGTCATCACTGACGGAGACGCTTCTCTCCTGGCTGAACTGAGAATTTCCCCTGGGAAGGGGCAGCTCTCATTCATCCTTGTAGCTCCACGTCTAGTGCAGCACCCGGCACGTGGTAGGCACTGATAAATGTGAGTGTGGGGACAAATGACTAAATGAAGACCATGGGGCATGATAAAGTATTAGAGAGGACCCACAAAACGCAGCTGGTGCAAGTCATAACTTTGCTATATCAGAAACAAAAAACGCTGCTGTCAAAACAGTCACAAAGCATTCGAGGATTTAGAAGAGAATCGGGGGATGATCTGGGAATGACTGGAGTTTCCAGAAAAAAGCTGCCCAAACCCAAGTAGATGAAGTGACCAGATCCCACCTGTAGGGTGGCAGGAGACAAGGAGCAGGGCCACAGAGGGGAAGGTTGGGGAGAGGCTGGGTCTATGTCCCAGCCCTGTCTCCAATTTGCTCTGCGTTGTCAAGTAAGCGGCTTGGCCTCTCTGAGCCTCAGTTTCCTTCTGGGTAAAGGGGGTAAAATGCAAGGGGCATTTGGAAAATTGGCTGGAGCAGCAGATGTGTGTCTAAAGGCCTAAACACTTCCTCTACTGTCAAGGCAATGGGACTCTCTCTGCCCTGCATTCAAACTCCCAGCAGGTGTTGCAGACATCCAGGGCTTCCTCATCTTGGACCCACCTGACCTGGAAAAGCAGGCTTCTGCCTGCCCTCCCAGCAGGTCATTTGGGGGACAACCCTCAGTGTCTTGGGCAGTGCCAGGCTTGTGGACTTGGTCCTGGGAAGAAGCTTTCTAACTAGCAGTGCAGAAAATGGAGAGTGAGCTCCCCATCTCTGGAGTTATGCAAGCAGTGGCTGGGCATCTCAGGACAGGAATTCTGACTCAGGGTGGGAAGGAATTTAGACCAGTAGATATCTAAGGCTCCCTTGAGGGGCACTGGGTCCTTTTTCTCGTTCCCCATGTAGGGCCTTGATCTAACTCCTCCAGGCTATGCTCCTAGCACAAGGCAGAGCGAGCTCACTGACACTTCCCTCATCCCACAATATCCCCCAAAGGCTCCCCACTGCCTTCAGGATCAAGTTCAAGTTCTTACCCCGGCATTCAAGGCCCCTGTGGTCTGGGCCTGCCTCCTCTCATCCTATAGTTGCACCTCCACCACATGCTCTGGGACTTTGACACATTGTTTTTTCTGCCTACAACATTCTTCCAGCATTCTGGTTGGCTACTCAGTTTAGGTATCACCTCCTCCAGAAAGCCTCTTCCTTGCTCCCAGGCTGGGCTTTTCATGCCCACAGCCCCTGTATGCACATCCACCTTAGCACCTCTCACATTCCAGACAAATTGTCCATGTGTTCCCCTCTCCCCCAAAGACTGCAATCATTTGGAGGGCCGGGACAGCTCCCTTGCGGGACAGAGAGGGTTGATATCTCCTGAGTGAAATTGGTACTTCAGAGATTCCAGTGTTCTGACTCCAAGAAAGTCTAAGGCTGCCTCAGGGAGCTTCTGACCATAAGATCTGGGTTCGAGACTCCTTCCTTTTTCTTTCTTTCTTTTTTTTTTTTTTTTTTTGAGACGGAGTCTCACTGTCACCCAGGCTGGAGTGCAGTGGCATGATCTCGGTTCACTGCAAACTCTGCCTTCCACGTTCAAGTGATTCTTCCACCTTAGCTACCCAAGTGGCTGAGATTACAGGCGCTGGCCACCACACTGGGCTAATTTTTTATTTTTAGTAGAGACAGGGTTTCTCCTTGTTGGCTAGGCTGGTCTTGAACTCCTGCCTGACCTCAGGTGATCCCCCCTGCCTTGGCCTTCCAAAGTGCTGGGATTACAGGCGTGAGCCACTGCACCTGGCCAGGACTCCTTTCAATAGTTGCATTGTTTTTTTTTCTGATTATGAAAATCATGCATCTTGGGGAATTCAGATAATTACGGGAAGTGGGAGCTGCTGGATTTGGCCACCATTTGGTCTACTTTAGGTCATAGCCTACATCTACTTCTGGGGGAGCCACTTTTCCCCATTTTCCACTCTTGAGGTTCCAGTGGTGTTGACTCCACCCCCAGCTAGTGGGGGGTGGTACATAGGCCCAGGCTGCCAATCAAAGCACCAAATTCCCCTTAGCAACAGCAATTGATTGAGGGGTGGGCACATCCCACAAATTTGACCGATCAAAGCCAAGACTTAGTTCTGGGACTTGTGTTTGAGCAATCAGGGAAGAATTTTTGCTTATTTCTTTGGACAGGCATCTTATTACCTGTACATGAGAGCTTAATGAGAACATGGGAACAACCCAGAGAGAGCCGAGTTGAGAAACAGAGAAATCAAGTCCTGGTAGCCCTGAGCCCCTGGATCCAGCTGAGCCTGAAGCCATCAGACCTCTGGACTTTACAGTTACAAGTCAATCAAATCCATTTTTGTTTAAACTAGTTTGAGGTGGGTTTTCTGTTACCTTACTTGAAAAAACTCTGAATGATACAAACAAAAATAAAAATAGAGCTCACCTATATCTCACCATCCAGAGAAAGCCACTATCAGCAGTTTAATGACTAGTCTTCTGAGCATCTCCCGAGGCAGGAGCACACATGTTTATATATTTTTTTATAATAAAAGTGAAAAAAAAATCAGTAGATACTTAAGTAGATATCCTGTTCCTCCCTGCAAATCCTAACATTCAGGAAATATTCCAAATCCAGATGTCGCACAACATACACCAATTTTTAACCTTCTGTTTTTCCCCAAAAATGCACCATGGACAAGTTTCCATGTCAACAAATAGAGATTTACAGCACTGTTTCTATAGCCGTGGAGAATGGCATTGTCTGGCCGGATGTAAGTTATTTAACCAACTCTCACAAATAGAGAATTGGGTCATTTCTAATTTATCACTGCAATCAAGAAAGGTGCAGTGAACTTACTTGCAAAATGCATATGTTTGCAGTTGCCAGGTTATTTATGGCTAAGATGCCATGATTCCGAAAGTTTGACTTCACGAGCGTACATTGTTCTGCCTGAGATTTAAGATTCTCTTAGTGGCTGTAAAGTAGTATCTGTTTTCCTGGGCAGGTATACTAGTTGTGGGGAAAAAAAAGCAAATCCTGGGCCAGGGTGTCCCCATCACAGCGTATTTGGCAAGGATGCTCACTGGCAGATGCAAGGGACGTGATGGGGAGGGAGGTGAATAGGGGAGGGAGGTGGTGGGGGGCAGGCGGGGTGTGGGGTGGTGCGGACCTGAGGTCCAGCTGGCCTTGTGCCCAGCCAAGCTGACAGTGTGACAAGGCCCAGAGTGGGCCTTGTCTCCCAACTGGGTCTGACTGCCAGTGACGGAGGGAGAGGTAAGCCTGGGGAGCCCTGGCAGGACATGGCGACACACGGTAGGTGCCACCTTTAGCAGTCACAGTCATAGCAGCAGCACCGTCAGGGATGTGACCCTGGTACTGCCCTAGCCCTCCACATGTTTCTACTCACTTAAGCCCACATCCACCCTCTGATGCTATTCTTATCTCTGTTTTGCAGAAGAGGAAACTCAGCCTCAGAGAGGGCGAGTTACTTGTCCAAGGTCACACAGTCAAAGGGATGACCCAGATCTGCTGATTCCCCAGCCCCTGCCTTATTCCATTGAGGTGGGTAGCAGGAGAGAAGAAGTGCCCTAGACAAGATGGTGGGAACCCTAAAATCCTCTGTTCCTCCCTATAAGTCCTCAAACTCAGGAAAGACTCCAAATCCAGAAAAGTAGAAAGAAGAAGCAAAGATCATCCATGCCCCCACTTCCCAGGAAGAGCACTGTGCAGTTTTCAGAAACACATATAATTCTTACAGAAATGATATAATGCTACCCATGCTGTTTTATAACCTCTTAAAAAAAAAAACTCCACGACACACTATGAAGTTCTTTATGCAACAATAAATTTAGCTCCGTGGCCCCGTTTCTAACAGCTGCAGCAGGCGCCACTGCGTGGCTGCAGTCAAATGGCTTTAACTGGCCCCGTGGGGATGGACAAACGGGTTGTCCCCAATTGTCCTACTAACAGCAACGATGTTACATGAGCACTGTCCAGCATGGCTGGATCCACGTCATCCTTCCGGGTCTCAGCTCAAGTGCCATCTCCTTAGAGAGGGCCATCTTGGACAGTGCCATGTCACACAGGCCTCCTACCGGTTCATCTTCATGATGTCACCATGTTAATTTCCCTCACTGCACCAATGGAGTCCCTCCTCATTCCATTTATGTCTTTGGGTGACTGTATAATATCCGCTCCTCCCCAAGCCTGTGTGCTCCAGGAAGGGTGTGAACTAGCAGGGACTAGACTCAAGAGATGTCCTTGGAATGCATGAATGAAGAGATGTCCTGTCAGGACAGCAGACTGCCCCGCTCCATGACATGACCCCAGAGTCGGTTCAGGGCCCCACAGAGCAGCCTTGGAACTCACTTCCAGCCATGTGTTGCTTGGAGCATCTATGCCCAGATGCCTGCCCCACCAGAGACCCCAGCACCAAGCAAGGCTTTCTGCACGCACAGGATACAAGGCAATGGAGCCTGGCAGAGCAACTCCACTACCCACTGTCTGTGTGGACTTAGGCCTCAGTCCCCTCATCTGTAAAATGGGGCCAATACTGCTAATCTCACAAGGTTGTTCTGAAGATTAAAGAAGGTAACAAATGTGTTTAGCACATAATAGGTCCTCAGAAAATTGCAGTTTGGCGCTCCCCATCCAGTGAGTTCACAGGTGGGTCTGACCCTGTCTCACCTGGATGGCATTTTTTACCTTTAAAAATTTTTAATGTTATTTGTTTATTTATTTTTTTAGAGACAAGGTCTTGCTCTGTTGCCCAGGCTAAGGTACAGTGGCATGATTATACCTCACTGCAGCTTCAAACTTTTGGGCTCAAGTGATCCTCCCACCTCAGCCTCCTGAGTAGCTGGGACTACCGGCACATATCACTATGCCTGGCTAATTTTTTAAAATTTTTTTGGAGAAGGGGGTCTTGCTATGTTGCCCAGGCTCGTCTTGAACTCTTGGCCTCAAGCCATTCTCCCACCTCACTCTTTTATTACTTTGCATGAGACTTGAGTATGCCTTGGCCTTCTCCCTGGGCCTGTCCCTAGGAATGTGCCACTCCTATCCTTTAATACATTTTTTTTTTTTTTTTTTGAGACAGGGTCTCACTCTGTCACCCAGGCTAGAGTGCAGTGGTGCAATCTCGGCTCACCATAACCTCTGCCTCCTGGGCTTCAGTGATCTTCCCAATTCAGCCTCCCAAGTAGCTGGGACTGCAGGTACGTGCCACCACACTCAGTTATTTAATTTTTTTTTTTTTTTTTTTAGAGATGAGGTTTCACTATACTGCCCAGGTTGATCTTGAACTCCTGGGCTCAAGCAGTCTTCCTGCCTCAGCCTCCCAAAGTGCTGGGATTACAGGTATGAGCCATTGCGCCCAGCTCTTTGACACTTGTTAAACAGCTAAATGCTCTGCTCTGTCCCCTTGGAGACTCCCAGGCCCCTCATCTGCTGCCTATGACTGCACACACCTGCCTGGCCTCCCAAGCCTTAAAAATACAAGAAGCACAGACATGTCTGAGGAACAAATGGAGGAACCCCCAACCCTTTGCAGGGAACTTCCTGGACCCTGATCCTTGCACATAAGGCTTAAATCAGTGTGTCTGGTTTCTCATCAAACCTCCTCCACTCTTTGGCAGCATGACAAGTAGCTTTACCTCTCCAAGTCTCACTTTCCTCCTCTGTAAAATGGGCAGAATAAAAGAATCCAGGAGGATTCAAGAAGATAAAAAATGCTTAGCAAACAGCCTGTTAGCAAGTGCT
Organism: Rhinopithecus roxellana; assembly: GCF_007565055.1. Taxonomy (NCBI): domain Eukaryota; kingdom Metazoa; phylum Chordata; class Mammalia; order Primates; family Cercopithecidae; genus Rhinopithecus; species Rhinopithecus roxellana. The sequence continues at coordinate 108,744,092 of NC_044561.1, read as the reverse complement.
CAATAAACGTTAGCTATTATTGTTACAATTGTTTTTTTAGCCTGTTTACGGTGATATGTAATATAGACAGTAAAGTGCACAAAACAAAAATGTTTACTGCAATAAAATATCAGAAGGAAATAGTCATGTAACCACCACCCAGGTCACTGCTGGCCCCTCAGAAACCTCCTGAGGTTCCCTTCCCAATCTTTTGCCTTCTTTTCTCCACCAAGGCAATCCTTGTCCAGCCTTTATGGTGCCATTATTATTATTATTATTACTATTATTATTATTTGAGACAGAGTCTGGCTCTGTTGGCCAGGCTGGAGTGCAGTGGCACGATCTCGGCTATTGCAACCTCCGTCTCCTGGGCTCAAGCAATTCTCCTGCCCCAGCCTCCCAAGTAGCTGGGATTACAGGAGCCTGCCACCACACCTGTCTAATTTTTGTATTTTTAGTGGAGATGGGGTTTCACCATGTTGGTGGTCTCGAATTCCTGACCTCAGGTAATCCACCCACTTCAGCCTCCCAAAGTGCTGGGATTACAGGCCTGAGCCACTGTGCCCAGCAGCCATTACTATATTAATAAGTGGATGAAAGGCCGGGTGCGGTGGCTCAAGCCTGTAATCCCAGCACTTTGGGAGGCCGAGACGGGCGGATCACGAGGTCAGGAGATCGAGACCATCTTGGCTGACACGGTGAAACCTCGTCTCTACTAAAAAAATACAAAAAAAAAAAAAAAAAAAAAAAAACTAGCCGGGCGAGGTGGCGGGCGCCTGTAGTCCCAGCTACTCGGGAGGCTGAGGCAGGAGAATGGCGTAAATCCGGGAGGCAGAGCTTGCAGTGAGCTGAGATCCGGCCACTGCACTCCAGCCTGGGCGACAGAGCGAGACTCCGCCTCAAAAAAAAAAAAAAAAAAAAAAAGTGGATGAAAAAATAAATAAATGACTGTGTGGCCACTCTGCTGTGATCCAACCAGGTCCCTCGGTCTCAGGACCCAGCACTCCTGGCTGCCTCTGCCCTGGGGACACCTCATCCCATTTTCCAGCTCCGGCTTCAGCTGTTCTTTAAATAACCAGCTTGTTAGCAAAATAGCAGCAGTAACACCTCCCTCGCTGCCGCCCGGGCCTCCATCTTTCCACACGATGCTGACGGCTGCTCACCCAGCTCGTGCCAAGGAATCCCGTTCTCCGTCACTGGGCCACACACGCCAGGGGCTGTCTGCTCAGCTGCGTTCTCAGAGCCTGGCACGGGGGGTGGAGGTGGGCACTGGATGGCAGTAATTTTCAGGAAATACTGGGCTGATAACAGATGAGCCCTCACCCCCAAGTCCCTGCCTCAGTCTCCCCATCCACAGGGTTGGGGGGAGTTCAACTGAAATAATGAAAAACGCAAAGCATTTAGTGCGATGCCAAACACATAGTAATTGCTCAATAAATGCTTGCTGTTATTCAGCCGGCCCTCATTACACATTTAGTCCCTGGAGAGGCCCTTGCATTCCTTGAGCACAATAAGGAGTGTTTGCAAATGATTAAATCCCACAGACACAGCTCTCAGACCAAGCTGTCCTTATCACCTTTCCTGCACCAGCTTATCAGCCAAAAGCAATGGCTATTTGTAGCCGCAACAACAGACTAGGAGCTGGGTCGGGGGAGACGGGTTGGGGGGCGGCTAATTAATGGGGCCCTTTTCATGGTTAGTCATAATAAGGCTGGCACCACCCCAGTGGGCAGCTCCTTGTTCTCACAGAAGCACTTCTACATACATTATCTACAAGGAACTTCATGGGTTAACAAAAATAAAACAAAAAGATCCCATTATATTTGCATATTATACATATTTACTAATCTTTTCCCTTCTCATAACCATCCCATCGGGGAAGTTGGGCAGGCTCTAGCAGATGAGACAATCGGGACCAGAGGGGCTGGCCACCCTGCTGAGGGCGTGGGCTCACTGCAAGTCATCTGGGGCAACAGGGACCGGCACTGGCCAAAAGGCAGGAGGCTCTTGGGCCCTGCTGGTGTCTGGGTGGAGGGAGGTGAGAGAGGCTTCCCTCCTTCTCTCCCTCTTCCCTTCCTTCCACAACTATTTACTGGGTACCCACTGTATGCCTGGCATGGGGCCAGCTGCTAGCTGGCCAGAGGGGAATGAAGTGGTTGTTCTTTGTCCTTGTAGAGCTAAGGCCAGAGAAAGAGGCAGATTTTTACCCCAGTGGCCTCATGTAGTGCTTCGTGGTGGCTGGGTGAGCCTGCGCATAAGCCCCTTGACCTGGTTGAGTCTCTGTTTCTACATCTGTGAACTAGACTGTTATGCCAGCAGAGCCTTGGGAGGTGGAAGGTGAAGAAAAGATGCAAGCAGCATGGTGAAGTGGTGGCACTGTGGTTGCACCCCCAAACAGATGGTCAGAGACCAGGCAGGCCCAGCACCTCATCCCGATGGCAAGGTGGGAGCTGGAAGAACATGGGGAGAACAGGCCAGAGGGGCAAGAATGCAGGGCCCCCCAAGATTCAAGAATTCTGATGGCCTCCCCTCAAACCACCCTGAGGGCCCCAGAGGTTCCATGGCCTTCAGCACAGCTCACAGCTCCCTTTCTGTCCTGAGCCTATGTGCACCACCTGCTCCCACCTGCTTGGGTGTGGCAAGAGCTGGCCTTTGAGGTAGACAGAGCTGGGCTTGCTGTGCACCCCAGGCAGGTGGCTTCCCCTCTCTGAGGCTGATTCCTCTGGAAAATGGGCGTGATCACCACACCCACCTCCTGGTTGTCGGGATGACTGGCTAAGACAGGCCAGTTGAACTATAAATGGTGCCCAGACATATACAAACTCTCACTGAGGTCCCTCTGCCAGCATGTGGGTGCCAGCGGAAGTGAGGCTGGGCATTTCCCAACTGTGCCAAGCATGGGGGGCTGGTGAGGAGACCAGGCCTGCGGACGCAGTTACTTACCAACCAGGGAGCTATGAGCACAGGAAACACGGCAAGCTGTTGGGGCCCAGCAGGCATCAGCTCAGGCGCGGGCACTGGACCGAGGGCTGGCACACACATCCCTCTAGGCACTCGATCAGAGGTGCCGGCAGGAAGCAGCTTGGGACAGGGGCTCTGCCACCGCCCGGGTGTCACCAGGTCCAGGTCACACACAGGGCACCAAGGTTCCTGGCAGAGGGGAGGCACAGGTGCCTGCAGGAATGGGGAGGAATGGTGATTAGGAAGTGCTGGAGGCAAGCCCTCCACCTGAGACCCTTGGACTGGCTCTGGGGACACGAGGGAAGGAGACAACATGGAACAGTGGTCATAGAAACCCAAGTGTTTGCACAACACTACATTTTCCAAAGCACCCTGGCATCCCAGCTCATGTGGGCACCCACATTGTTTTTTTAGAGGCAAATTTGCATGTCATGCATATTTACAATGCCTTTCCCACCACCCACAGAATCCCCACAGCAGCCAGGAAGATGGGTTCCAAAGGCTCAAATCCTTCCCTGTCTTGCTTCTTCCTCCTTTTCCCCGGATGGGGGAAGCTGGGAAAGGGGCAGGAGTCATGCGGTCCTGGGTTCAAATCCCAGCTCAGCCTCTCACATGTGGGGTGACACCGGGGAGGCAGCTTCCCCTTTCTGAGCCTTAGTTTCCCCACCACCCAAATGGGAACAAGAGCGCCTCCTCTGAAGGCTACTGTGAGGACTGAGAAGACAGTGCAGGTGAAATATTTGGTGCATAATATGTGCCCAATAAGCCCAACAAAGGCACTTCTAAGAGGCCCTTCACTGCATCGCATCACCACCTCCATGTGGCACATCTCGTGTGAGAGCACAGGGAAGCCAGGTGTCCCTCTCCACCCACTTCCCCTGAACAGGTGTCAATGCTCCTGCCTGGATCTGTAAATCAGCAGGAACCAGTCTGGGCACAGTGGCTCACGCCTGTAATCCCAGCACTTTGGAAGGCTGAGGTGGGTGGATCACTTGAGGTCGGGAGTTTGAGACCAGTCTGGCCAACATGGTAAAACCCCATCTCTACTAAAAATACAAAAATTAGCCGGGTGTGGTGGCGCACGCCTGTAATCTCAGCTACTCAGGAGGCTGAGGCAGGAGAATCACTTGAACCTGGGAGGCGGAGGTTGCAGTGAGCCGTGATGGTGTCACTGCACTCCAGCCTGGACGACAGAGTAAGACTCCATCTCAAAAAAACCAAAACCAAAAACCCACGATATCAGCAGGAACCAGTCCTCCACGCAGAAGAAAAAGGTCCCTCTATTCTACACCCTCTCCCAGAAGCCTTTTGGCTGCCCTGGGGGCCTCAGTGGAACACCCTCCCCCTAGCCTCCACCCTCTCCCCTCCCATTTTACAGGTCAAGAAACTGAGACACAGAGGAAGCCGAGCTGGCGTGGGGACACAGAATCTGAGTAGTAGGACGGCATTTGAACTCAGGCTTTCCACATCTGAGCCCTGGGAGGAGAGGTCCAGGTCTAGGAGGCCCTGGGATGGGAGGAATGAGGAAAAAGGGGAAGTCGCTGGTGGGGGAGGCTCACCTTTCTCCCCTCGCTATCTCAGGGCCCTGAAAGGCCTCGCCATCTTTCCTGAGCATCTGATCAAGAACCAAACCTCCAGCATCTACTCAGTGCCAAACCTGTAACAGGCTTTACCTCATTTCCTTTCTGCCACAGCCCTACAATGTCATCTCTGTTTTCCAAAAGAGAGCTTCAACAACCCCACACCCAGGAAGAGGCAGGGCAGGGCCTCCAACCCAGGCACCTGACTCCAGGACGATGCAGCCTCCCCCAGGGAGAACGTCACCAAACCAAGAAAAACAGGCATAGCCACCTGAATAAAAGTGTTAAGGAGCAGGAAAAGAAAATACAAACTCCACTACATTCTGAGTCAGTAGACACAAATTCTCGAAGATGCATAAAATATTTCAAGATTCACCATAAGGTGTGAAAATTTCCAGGGCGGGAAAGACCGGTGTTTGAGAAGATGCGTTCCTGACCGAGTTGTCACTTTTAGCCAAATTCACCCAGAGCCCAAAGCTAAAGGAAAAGAGGTGGCAACCAAAGGGGGTGGCCTGTGCACAGCATAGTAGGGTGTGCCAAGGCCCTGGCCTGGGAGCCTGAGGCCTCCTCAAATTCCCCACCTCTTCCTTGCTGACAGAACGGCAAGTCTCCTCCTTGATCCCCGCTTGTTCTTTTTTATTTTTTGAGACAGAGTGTTACTCTGTTGCCCAGAGTAGAGTGCAGTGGTGCAATCATAGCTCACTGTAGCCTTGACCTTCTGGGCTCAAGCGACCCTCCTGCCTCAGCCTCCTGAGTAGCTGGCCTATAGGCATGCACCACCACACCTGTCTAATTTTTGTATTTTTTGCAGAGATGAAATGTCGCTATATTGCCCAGGCTGGTCTCAAACTCCTGGCCTCAAGTGATCCATCCGCCTCAGCCTTTCAAAGTTCTGGGATTACAGGCATGAGCCACTGTGCTTGGCCCCGCTTCTTTATAATGGTCGGGAAGCACCATTATACAGTCTCCCGGGTCCGGGCCGTCTGTGATGCTGTTAAAGATTCTGCAGCTTCCAATGTGGATGAGCTTTGAAACGTGATGCTAAGTAGAAGAGGCCAGACACAGAACACAGGACATGGCATGATTCCATTTCAGTGAAATATCCAGAACAGGTGCCACTGCACAGATGGAAAGTAGATCTGGGCTGCCTCAGGCTTCCTGGTGTGGGGACAGGGACTGAGAGTAGGTGACAGCTAAGGAGTGTGGGGTTTCTTTTTGGAGGTAACGAAAATGCTCAAAAACGGATTGTGGTAACAGATACACAACCCTGTAAATATACTAAAAGCCACTAACAATACACTTTAATGGGTGAGTTGTATGGTACATGAATTATATCTCAATTCTTTTTTTTTCTTTAGAGATGGAGCCTTGCTATGTTGCCCAGGCCTGGCCTCAAATTCTTGGGTTCAAGGGATCCTCCTGCCTCAGCCTCAGAAGTAGTTGGGACTACAGGCATGAGCCACCACATCAAGTTAGGTTTTTTTTTTTTTTGAGACGGAGTCTCGCTCTGTCCCCCAGGCTGGAGTGCAGTGGCGCGATCTTGGCTCTCTGCAAGCTCCACCTCCTGGGTTCATGCCACTTTCCTGCCTCAGCCTCCCAAGTAGCTGGGACTACAGGCGCCCACCACCACGTCCAGCTAATTTTTTACATTTTTTAGTAGAGACGGGGTTTCACTGTGTTAGCCAGGATGGTCTTGATCTCCTGACCTCATGATCCGCCCGCTTCGGCCTCCCAAAGTGCTGGGATTACAGGTGTGAGCCACCGCGCCCGGCCAGTTTTTTAACTGTTGTAGAGATGGGGGTGTCATTATGTTGCCCAGGCTGCTCTTGAACTCCTGGCCTCAAATGATCCTCTCACTTTGGCCTTCTGAATAGCTGGGACTACAGGCATGTACCACCACGCTCAGCTTCTATATCTCAATTAACACTTAAACAAAACAAAACAAAAGATTCTGCAACTTCCCAATGGGTAGTCATCCTCTGGGAACCTGCAGTCCCTTGTGGTCCTTGTATGTCATGTTCTCCTCCTCCAGGAAGCCCTCTCTGGCCCCGCAGCACCCTTCCCTCCTGCCTGTTACTGGCTCCTAGAGCTCCCTCGGCTTCTCCTCACCACTGCTCATGCCGATGTAAGGTAACCATTGCCATGATCATTGGCTGACACGGCCTTCTCCATCAGCCTGGCACACAGGAGGTGCTCCAGAAATGTTTGTTGATTGAATAAATGAGATAAAATTCCAAACCCTAGGATGCACATATGGCTTCTGGCCCTGGCTCTATTACCTTCCAGCTGAGAAACCCGGGCAAATCATGGAACTGCTCAAGTCTTAATCCCTACCTCCGGGTAGCCAGGGATTCCGAGGGAAATGGACATGGAAAGTTCTTTTTGAAGTGGCTCCTTCCACAGCTGCCCCCATCTCAGTCAATGGAATCCTGCCCTTCCAGCCACTCAGGCTCAAGCCAAACTTGAGGCCTCTCCCACCCTCCCGTCTCACACGCAAGTGGTCAACAATGCCACTGGTCCCCCTTCACCCACCCTGCTGCCACTGCTGTGGACTGGGCCACCGTCACCTCGTGCCTGGATTATTCATGCCCTCTCTGGTGTCCTGCTTCTGACCTTGCCCCCAGCACAGAAGCCAGAGGAAATGGGTTAGGCCTTAAGTCAGAACTTGCCCCTCCTCAGCTCCACACTCCCCATGGCCTCACTGCACCTTGAGTAAAAGCTAACAGCCCTGCAGACACCACAGGCAGCCCTGTGCCACCTCTGATTCCCTCCTCTACCTGCTCCTTTTGCCCTAGCTATGCTGGCCTTTGGGCTGGTTCTCCAATATACCAGGCACGTGCCTAACTCAGGGCCTTTGCACGTGCTCTTGCTCTGCCTGCAATGTTGATTGATTGTGTTCAGATGTCTGTGAACCTTACCCCCTCCCTTCCTTCAGAATCTTTGCTGAGACCTGACCTTGCCAATGAGAGGGGGTTTGAGCCCAGCAGGAGGACTCAAAAGTATGAACTCCAGGTAAAAATCCAGGCTCTGCCAGTTACGTGGCTGCATGACCTTGGGCAAATATTTTCTCTGCAACTCAGCTGCTCATCTCTAATGTGGGGGTAGTTATAGCGCTTTCTTCATATGGTGGTTGTAGGGCTCAAATGAATTCAGCGAGTGTAACCTGTGTGTCTGCTACACTCCCCAGCCCTCCACAGCATATTCCCTAGGCCTGTCCCTGCCTGCTTTCCTGTTTTTCTCAGCCCATATCATTATACAACAGGCTATGTAATTGCATCATTTATCCTGATCATTGCGTGCTCCTCTCACTAAAGTTGTCAGTCCCAAAGGTTAGAGGGTTCTGTCTGTTTCATTGCCACACGCTGTACCCGGCATGTGGAGGTGCTCTGTGAATACTTCATTCAACAAATATTTTCAATACTGGGGATATTTCTTGACCAACTGTCATGAGCTCTGGGTTTTCCCTCCTTCTCCGTCGCAGACATGACATTTCTCTCTCCAGTCCAGCTCACACCTCTGAGCTCCAAATTCCTACAGCAGCTCTGCCGGCCATCTTGTGGACAGACACTGTGTACTCAATGTGTCCAGGGCCCAGTCTGTGACCTTCCCTGGAGACCATGCCCTCATCCCAGTATCATCTAACCTGGTCACCCTCAGGTGACCAAGAAGCCAGGAGGCTTCTATCCCTCTTCCTCCTCCTCTTTCACACACCCAGAAGTAAAGCCCAAGACTATGTCCTATCTTTTTTTCTTTTTTCTTTTTTTGAGACAGAGTCTCACTCTGTTGCCCAGGCTGGAGTGCAGGGGTGCAATCTCGGCTCACTACAACCTCTACCCCCCAGGTTCAAGCAATTATTGTGCCTCAGGCTCCCAAGTAGCTAATTTCTGTATTTTTCGTAGAGATGGGGTTTCATCATGTTGGCCAGGCTGGTCTTGAACTCCTGACCTCAGGTGATCTGCCCGCCTTAGTCTCCCAAAGTGCTGGAATTACAGGTGTGAGCCACCATGGCTGGAAATGTCCTATCTTTTTTTTTTTTTTTTTTTTTTTGAGACAGAGTCTCACTGTGTCATCTAGGCTACAGTGCAGTGGTGCAATCTTGGCTCACTGCAACCTCTGCCTCCTGGGTTCAAGCGTTTCTCCTGTCTTAGCCTCCCGAGTAGCTGGCACTACAAACATGCACCACCATGCCTCGCTAATCATTTTTCTGTGTTTTTGGTAAAGACGGGGTTTCATCATGTTGTCCAGGCTGGTCTCGAACTCCTGACCTCAAGTGCTCCACCTGCCTCAGCCTCCCAAAGTGTTGGCATTACAGGCATGAGCCACCATGCCAGGCCATGTCCTATCTTTTTAAAAAACCTCCTACACATCCCTCAAACTCCCTCCCCTTGATCCCCCAGAGTCGCCCCCATCCAGACCAGTACCATCTCTCGTTCGGATACTGCATGAGCTTCCTCCCTAGGTGCCCGGCTGCCTCCCTGGCCCGTCTTCTCTGCAGCAGCAAGAAGGATCTTTTCAAAACGCATGTGGAACCAATGAACACCTCACTCCGCAAGCCTGAAAAGCCAAAATCCTTGCTGACTCAAAAAACAAACCAAACAAAGCTTTTCTTTTCTTTTTTTTTTTTTTTTTTTGAGGCGGAGTCTCGCTTTGTCGCCCGGGCTGGAGTGCAGTGGCCGGATCTCAGCTCACTGCAAGCTCCGCCTCCCGGGTTTACGCCATTCTCCTGCCTCAGCCTCCCGAGTAGCTGGGACTACAGGCGCCCGCCACCTCGCCCGGCTAGTTTTTGTATTTTTAGTAGAGACGAGGTTTCACCGTGTTAGCCAGGATGGTCTCGATCTCCTGACCTCGTGATCCGCCCGTCTCGGCCTCCCAAAGTGCTGGGATTACAGGTGTGAGCCACCGCGCCCGGCCTAAACAAAGCTTTTCAAAAGAATTCGACTCAGGGCTCCTCAAATCATGAATGGTCTCCCAAACCTTGCCACCCCAGGCCCAGTTAAAACGGTATTTGTTGTACAAAAATTTAATTTACAAAACGGATTTACACAGAACCTTTTAGCTCAATAAATATTTGTAAAGTTAAACTGAAATGGAAAAATAATTGTTTAAAAATAGCACTGATGGAGTTCCCTCATGCCCTGGGGGCTTCTTACACCCCCAGCGCCTTGTTTCTCCTCTCCGTAAGCCTCTTCTGTTGCTCTGACACTCCTGGCTTTTCTATCTGGGGGACTATAATTCTTCCCCCTCCCCTGCTGGCTCTGAGATGTGGCTGTTCCTCTGTCCTGAGTCCTTCTCACCCCATGCCCAGCCCCCAGGTGGTGACGCCATTGGCCCCCACAACTCGAATCACCACCCATACTGACCTCCTGAGTCTCTCTGTGTAGCCCGACGTCGCCTCTGAACCTGAGGCTCATCTCCCCAGCGGCCTCCTAAACCCCTGGCCCATCACACCCCCATGTCCAAAATGGACCTCATCCCCTTCTCCCCTAAACCCATCCCACCCTGATGACACCATGATCCACTCAAGTCCCCAAGCTAGAAAATTGGCATCACCCTAGACCCCTCCCTGCCCCCATCCCTCCCCATGCCCAGCCCCCCATGCTCTGCTCAGGCCCCGTCCTGCTGAGGGCACTGCAACACATGCCACCCACCCACTCCTCCGCCAGTTTGTCCACCCACCCCTTGGTTCACCCTTCATCCACTCCCCCCACCCTTCCAGCTACTCATCACCCACTCACCAAACCGCCACCCACAATTAGCCATGGCCCCGATTCCCCAAGCCACGTGCAGGACTTTATGACATGAAAACGACTTAGACCCATTCCCAGCCTCAAGATGCTCACATACCCGAACGGGGTCATGGCAGATGAACAGGAGTCTGCACAGGCTGGAGGGGACCAGGAGTGTGAACAAGGGCACAGACATCGGAGGGAGATACCTGGGATGTCTGAGGAACTTGACCAGAAGAAGGTGGGGAGTGACAGAGATGAAGGTGGAAAGGGCAACTGAGGCGGGCTCTGCAGGGCCTGGAGGACCAGGTCAGGAGCTGGACTTCATCCCAGCATTGACTCCGTGGAGCTAAACAGCCTGGGGTCAGATCCCAGCTCCACAGCCTCGTAGCTGTGTGACCTTGGACGAATGGCCTCAGTGTTTCCTGTCTGCAAAATGGGAATAATAACATACCTATTACAAAGGGCTGCTGTGAGGGCAGAGCTAATGCATACACATAGTATATCTCTTAGCACAGTGTCTGGTAGACAGGAAATGCTCAAGGAGTACAAAGCTGCTATGACTCCTGGTATTCGTATTACGATCCCCTAATCAGCTAGTAGACAATGGAGTTTTATGCAGAGAGGGCACATGCCCCTGCCCAGGATTCAGTGGGCTGGCCCTTCCTCCCAGCCTCACCAGTTCTAGCCTTGCCCTCACCTACCAACTGCCTCAAGCCAGCCACACCCACTGGCCACTGCTCCAGATCAGCTCCCAGCGCTCGATGAACTCCCAGCATGCCTTGCCCTCATTTTGAGAAGCTTGGGCAGTGGCTCCAAGCTGCAAGGGCCTGGGAGGTGTCCCCTCCGGGAATGTTCTGATAGGAACAGCCCATGCAGTCTCTCACAGCTCTAGGAACACCGCTATGTGCCTCACAGCAGGTCCTTGCATGCAATACCAACTGGGAAGCCCTTTACCTAGCTTTTTTCTAGAACCCACAGCTCTGTGTAGGCCACAGATGAGGACACTGAGCCTCAGAGAGGAGAAGGAAGATTTCTTTGCCTCAGGCTACACAGCAAGTAAATGGCTAAGCAGGGGTTCGAATTCTGGGTCAGACTCCAGAGCCCCAGCTCTCTCCCCTAAGTCTCAGAAGCCCCTGCAGAAGGATCAGGGCTTAAAATAACACATGGGCATGGATTTTCAAGGCATGGAGGAATGCTGTCCAATAGAATTTGTGCCATGACGGAAATGCTCTAATCTGTGCTCTCCCATAGGGTGGCCATGAGCCACATGTGGCTACTGCACACTGGAAATGTGACTAGTGCAATTAAAAGACTGATTTTTATACAAAAATTAGCCAGGCATGGTGGTGGCATGTGACTGAAATTCCAGCTACTTGGGAGGCTGAGGCATGAGAATTGCTTGAATCTGGGAGATGGAGGTTACAGTGAGCTGAGATTGCGCCACTGCACTCCAGCCTGGGTGACAGAGACTCTGTCTCAAAAAATAATAATAATAATTTTAAAAAATACAAAACTGATTTTTAAATTTAATTTGAAGTTCAACAGCCACATGTGGCTCGTGGTTACCCTACCAGATAGCTCAGGGCCAGGTAGCTTTTAGCATTCTCAATCCCAGACTGGAAGGACTAGAACTGCTTGAGTTCTATTTCTCCTTGAGCATTTCTGGGATGCTCATATTTTTTACAAACTCACAAAACATTTTGTCAATTTGTCAGAAAGATTTCTACCGTGATCTACCTGGTCCCCGCTTTTATAAACTGAAGCTGACCGGCACTGTCGAGTTAACTGTTTCTTTACAATTCCAAGCCCTTCAAGAAATAGTTGCCGAACTCCTGCTCTGGGCCAGGCACTGCAACACATACGGGGGACAGGAGCCCGACATGCTTGTCCCTGTCCTCAGGTACTCAGGGTCTGGCAGGAGAGGAGACGTGCCATACATTAGGTTCCACAACAGAGCAGCGTAAGAGTGAGGTTCATGCATCAGCTGGGAAGCCACGAGGACGCGGACGGACTCAGCCGGAGGAGTGAGAGGAGGGACAGTGACGTGGGGCCACCGCACTGCAGTTTGCATTTTCATATTCACTGTCTCATGTGTGCCTCACTGTGGCCCCATGGGGGAGGTCGGGCCTTGACTGGTTTCTGGTTTTCTGTGCCCTGGATTCACTTCCAGAATTAGCAGTGAGTGTAGGCCACAGCCCTAAACCCTGGGACATGGCAGCCAAGAACCATACAGCCAGTGACAGCAGAGCTGGCTCGGACTCCCTGTCCAGTGCTCCCCTGAATCCACCACAGTCACTTCTTGGGAAGTTTCACTCAGGACCCAGCCAGCTGGTGTCCAAATTTGTTTTCAGTTGAGAACCTAGAAATCAGATGTTCCCTAAGCCCTCCAAAGGGCAAGTCTTGTAAATCCTTCAGCTTTCTGGCAGCTCTGACGGGATCCGAGGCTCCCTCACCAGCCATCTGGCCTCCTCCCGTCCCACTTGCTGACTTCCAAAGGCTGTGGAAAATCTTCACCTTAATGACATTTCCCTGTAATCCCGTTGTTCGTATTCCATACTCTCAGGGCCTGCCACAGTGGCCCACTCCCGCCTGCCCTACTTTTCTTTTCTCAGAACCATTCTCCCATCTCATCGTTGGTTAATTTCGTTCATCTTGGGACGCGTTTCTATGCACTTCCTAAAGATGCTCCTGCTTGGGGTCTTTGGGCCTTGGAAACTCAAGCAATTCCAGTCCTTCCATGTCCTCTTGCTCACACTGAGCTCAGACAGTCCACAGCCATGCTCTTCCTCCCTCCCTTGTTCGAACCTTCTTTGGATTCCTCACAGTGGCTTTGGAGCAAAAGGCAGAAATACTGTATTGCAAACCAACACTTCTTGAGCCCCAAGGGCTGATGGGAGCCCTGACCCATGCTGAGGTGATTATAGAAACAGCAAAAAGAAGGCGAGGCTTTGGTTGGGCCTTAGAGGATACACAGGTTTCCACTAGGTGGGCAAAGTGGGAAGGGTATTGGAGGCAGAAGAAACAGCTGGTACAAAAGGCAGGGATAGGGACAGAGCACGCCATTTTTGGGAACTTCTGCACGAGTCAGGTGCTGGTCTGTGTGCTCTGGAGGAGAAGAGGAGAGAGGGGAGAAGAAGGGCTAGAAATGCAGGTAGGGGCTCACTCATGAGGGTCCTGCAGTGCCAGTCCAGGGAGTCTGGCCTTTACCCTGGGAGCAATGGGAGCTTCATCAAATGTGTGTGGGAGAAAGATACCCCAAGAGCTTTGTAGGGTAGTCTAGAGGTGGGTGGCGAGGTCCAGGCAAGAACTGACAATGGTTCACCTAGTGCACTGGGGCCCAAAGATAGCAGACAGATTCAGGAGACACGCAGACTAAAAAATCAATCCAAGTTGGGGCTGGTTTGATGTGGGGAATGAGGTAGAGGGAGGATTCAGGGATGAATCCCAGATTTCTGTCCTGATAACTGGGGGATATATTGAATACTAAGGTTTTGGTTATAATAGGGGCCTGAAACTTTTTCTTAAAAGGCTGATGGTATATATTTCAGGCTTACAGGCCATATGGCACTGCAAAGCAGCCATTGACAACACATTAGTAAGTGGCAAGTTCTAACTTTTTTTTTTTTAACAAAAACAGGCTGCCTGTAGGCCACAGTTTGCTGACCCCCGAGATACAAACAAGAACAACAATGGGCCAGGTGCGGTGGCTCACCCCTGTAATCCCAGCACTTTGGGAGGCTGAGGCAGTGGATCAGCTGAGATCAGGAGTTCGACACCAGCCTGGCTAACATGGTGAAACCTCGTCTCTACTAAAAATACAATAATTAGCTGGGCATAGTGGCAGGAGCCTGTAATCCCAGCTACTCAGGAGGCTGAGGCAGGAGAATCACTTGAACCCAGGAGGCAGAGGTTGCAGTGAGTCAAGATCGTACCATTGCACTCCAGCCTGGGCGACAGAGCAAGACTCCATCTCAAAAAAAGAAAAAAAAAAAAAAAAAAAAAAGAACAATGAAACCATCTCAAGCTGGCTTTAACAATAAAGTGAATTGATTGATCCAAGTAACTGTCTGGATTTGTGGTGTACTTCAGGAATAGCTGAATCAGGGTTCCAGCTTCTTGGCCCTGTCCTCCTCCGTGTGTTAATTACATCCTAAAGCTGGCTTTGCTAATGCACACAGGGTGTCTGTTCCAGATATAACAAACATACTATCAGGGGCATGAAAAAGGGCTGCTGTTCCAGCCCCAGTCCTAAGAGTCACTCTGATTGGACTGGCTTATCTCACTTGCTCATCCAGGAACCAATCATCAGGCCTGGAGGATGGAACACACTGATTGACCTAGCCTGGGTCATGAGCTCTATGCCCTGACTGGCTTACCCTGGGGCCTGAGCTCTATCCTCGTGGGAGGGGTGGAGTCAGTTTCCCTACAACTGTGTAGCTCCTCAACAGGAATCAAGGTCTGATGGGCTGGAAAAGGGAGGTTATACAAGAGAAATGAAAACCTATGTCCCCATGAAGACTTGTACATGAATGTTCATAGCAGCATTATTCATAATAGCCCCAAACTGGAAATAATTCAAATGCCCATTGACCAGCAAACAGATAAGCAAAATGTGGAATGTCCAGAAAAGGGAATATTACTCAGCACTAAAAAGGAATAAAGCACTGATACATGCAACAACACACATGAATGTCAAAAACATTATGCTGCTGGGCGCAGTGGCTCATGCCTGTAATCCCAATACTTTGGGAGGCTGAGGCACGAGGACTGCATGAGCCCAGGAGTTTAAGACCAGCCTGGGCAAAATGGTGAAACCATGCCTCTGCAAAACCCACAAAAATTAGCCGGGCATGGTAGCATGCATCTGTAGTCCCAGTTACTCAGGAGGCTGAGGTGAGAGGATCATTGAGCCTGGGAGGTCGAGGCTGCAGTGAACCATGATCGTGCCACTGCACTCCAGCCTGGGAGACAGAGCGAGACCCTGTGTCTTAAAAAAAAAAAGAAAAAAGAAAAAAGAAAAAAAGAACAGAAAAAAAAAATCATTATGCTGAGTGAATGAAGCTAGAAGTGAAGACTACATGTTATATGTCTCCACTTATGACCTTTCTAGAAAAGGTAAAACTACAGAGACAAAGCAGATCAGGGGCTGCCTGGGGCCTGGGGTGGGAGTGGGGACCAACTACAAATGGACAGAGGGGACTTTTGAATTGTGTTGGCTGCACATTGTATACATTTATTAAAACTCATCAAAGAGAATGCTTAAAATAGTTGAATTTTATGACATGTAAACAGCACTTCGATAAAGCTGCTTATTTGATTTTATCTGTTTTATTTTGTTTTCTGTAGACAGGGTCTCACTCTGTCACCCAGGCTGGAGTGTAGTGAAGTGATCATAGCTCACTGTAGCTCTGAACTTCTGGGTTCTATCAGTCCTCTCACCTCAGCCTCCTGGGTAACTGGGACTACAGGCACACCACGCCTGGCCAAAGTTTTTCTTTTCTTTTTCATTTGTAAGAGATGAGGGGTCTCACTATGTTGTCCAGGTTGGTCTCAAACTCTTAGGCTCAAGTGACTCCCCTGCCTCAGCCTCCTGAATAGTAGGGATTACAGGTACAAGCCACTGTGCCCAGCACAGTGGCCTTTTAAATACAGCTGTTTTTTAAAAAGGCTGGTGGAGATGCAGTGAGGGAAACCTGGGTGCAGCCACGAGGGTCAACTCCAGATAGTGCCACTCACTAGTCAGGGGACAGAGTGGCAGGAGAAGACCTATGGATAAATGTAGGAGTCAGTCTGGATGCGCTGATCAACTACAAATGGACAGAGGGGACTTTTGAATTGTGGTGTTGGTTGCGCACTGCAAAAATTTATTAAAACTCATGACAGAGAATGCCTAAAATAGGTGAGTTTTATGGAGTGTAAGCAGCACTTAAAGCTGTTTGTTTGATTTTGTCTGTTTTGTTTTCTACAGATGGGGTCTGGCTCTGTCACTCAGGCTGGAGTGCAGTGGGGTGATAACAGCTCACTGCAGCTTTGAACTCCTGGGCTCAATCAGGACATTGGGAACGCGGTCCAGGAGAGCTCCAGGGAAAGGCCAGCGGTAGAGCTGCAGTTATGGGGACGGTGGGTGTTCAGAGGGACACCGGTGGAGTTGACAAATCCCGCAGAGAGAGTGTGGCCTGAGGCGGGAGGCCGGCCAGCACAGAACTCTGTCCTTCCCATGGCCATCCCCACCGACCCCTGCTGGCCTCCCGTTTTGTTCTCCACAGTTGTCAAGAGGCAGTGGGGGAAAGAGAGCAGGCACTCTAGAGAGCTGACCTGGATGCAAACCCACTTCTGTCCCTCATTTGCTGGGTGACCTTAGGTAAGACGTTCAACCTCTCTGACTCAGACGGACATGATGACGGCACAGCTGTGGACAGGAGCACACAGGACATTCTGTACAGAACTGGATCTATAGGAAGCCCATGGCAGGTGTGGCCTCCTGTCCCTTGGGCTGAGCCAGCCATCAGAGCTGCTGCAACTTTTCACTGCCTTTACCAGCTCCTCTTCCTCTGCTGGTCCCCTAAGTTCCTCAGAGTTCTGAATGGCAAAGTGGCGAACCCAGGTTGGAGCCCCAGCTCTCCTCCAGCTCCTGTGACCAGGGCAAGTCTCTCTCCAACACCAGGCCTCAGCTTCCCCAGCTATATGGCTCCTGGCCCCCTTGTGGCCTGCATGTGCTGAGTTTGTAACCAGGCAATTAGAAGAAATGCTTCTGCCCTTTACGGTGAAAACAAAAGAGTCCTCAAAAAGGTCAGCAGCAGAAAAAAGACCCCAGGGCTGGGGAAACAGCAGAAGGGGCCTTCCCTCTCCTGCCTGGCCATGGAGAAGCCGCACCTGGGCACTGAAGCCCAGCCCAGTGCAGATGCTGACTCAGTCACTTTGCAGGGACAGCTGAGGTCACTGTGTGACTCCTGCCAGAGCCGCCCCCTCTCAGTCATCCCAGCAGGACCTGCCACAGGGCAGTGTGGGTGGGAGGGGGTCTTCCTCTCTCTGAGCCATGGCTGCCCTGTCTAAAACCCCTCCAGCAAAGCTGCTCTGCAGGTCCAGTTTTCTCCCCACCCTCCGCTCTGAGCTCATCGGGTACCCCGGCCACCCCTTCTCCCCATTTTCCATGGTTCCAGGCCCCCTGGAGACTCTGAGGCTGCCCCAGCACCTCCATGGGAGATGCCAAAAGGACGATTCACCAGAGTCAAGGAATTGAGGCCCAGAGAGGGTGGTGCATGAGCAAGGCCACACAGTGGATGCAGGAGGAGGTGGGGGCAGCGCAGAACCTGGGCCCCCCGAGCAGCCACTCGTTTTCGTGGCTCCCCTCTTGTGGATGTTATGACAGCAAGAGTCCCATTCTTTGTCTGTATAACTCAGACTAACACCTAGACTTTCAGTTCACCAGACATGCTTCCCGTCACCCACACCTCCCTGCCTGAAGTGACGATGGCGGCCCCAGCCCTTCCCCCTCCCGCAACACTCACTCTCTGGTGACCCTTCCAGCCTCCTATCCTACTCACTGGCACATCCAGCCTGGCCTCCTCTGAACTCTAGACGTCTCCATGCAGCACTGCCCGCTGGGCCTCTCCACCTGGATGTCTACACAAGGTATCAGACAATTTTCACCACCTTCCCTTCCTCTCCCGAACCTGCTTCTCCTGTAGTTTTCCCCATCCCACCTGGGGGTGGCTCCATTTTTTTTTCCCGGGACAAAAACCTTCCTGTCTTCCTGGACTCCTCTCTCTCGCCCCACACTCAATCCTCCAGGAAATCCTGCTTCTCCTCCCTTTAAAGCATCTCTAGGATCCAGCCAGCCCTCCCCACTTCCACCTCTGCCACCGGGTCCCAGCTACGGTCACCCCTCCCCCAAATTAGAGGCCCCATGGCCTCCCTGCCTCTACTCATGATCCCTTCAGCCTGGTCTCCACACCGCAGCCAGGCGGTCCTGTTGAGACACAGACTCTGCTCAAAGCCCTCAGTGGCTCCCATCTCACTGAGTGAAGGCTGAGACCTCGCCCTGGCTTACAGGGCCCCATAAGTTCTGGCTCCCATGTGCATCTCTGCCATTCCCCACTCTCACCATCACACCCTCCTTCCCCCACTCTGGCCTCCCAGCTCCTCTTCAGTTGCAGCTGCTCCACCCCAGGCCCTTTGCACTTGCTGTTTCTGCTGCCAGGACCACTCTTCCCTGGATCACCTGGGGTTCCCTCCCTCCCTCATTTCCCTGAGCTTCTGTAGCTGTCACCTCCTCAGAGAGGCCTTCCTGGACCCAGACCAGGCACCCTGTCTCACCTGCCTGCACTTCCTAGCACTTTGTCCTGGTCATTTTGCTTTTTAGCATTCACACCACCGACCTGGCAGCGCATCACACCTGCAGGTGGGTTTGGAGGAGCTCCCATTTCTAAAGTGAGTTCCAGGAGGGGAGACATTGTCTCTCTTCCCCACCAACACATCTGCAGCCCCCACCACAGTGTCTGGGGCATAGTAAATGCTTAGGAAATATCCGTCGAACAAATGAAAGACTGTGACCTTGCGCCTGCCCTGCTGTCTCGTAGGGCAGTGGTCCCCAACCTTTTCGCCACCAGGAACCGGTTTCACGGAAGAGTTTTTCCACAGATGAGGGGGGATGGTTTCGGGATGATTCAAGCGCATTACATTTATTGTGCACTTTATTCCTATTATTATTACATTGTAATACATAATAAAACAATTATACAACTCACCATAATGCAGAATCAGTAGGAGCCCTGAGCTTTTCCTGCACCTAGACGGTCCCATCTGGGGGTGATGGGCGACAGTGACAGATCATCAGACATTAGATTCTCATAAGGAGAGTTCAGCCTAGATCCCCCACATGCGCAGTTCACAATAGGGTTCGAACTCCTATGACTCTAATGCTGTCACTGATCTAACAGGAGGTGGATCTAACAGGCCGGCCACTCACCTCCTGCTGTGCAGCCCAGTTCCTAACAGGCCACGGACCGGCACTGGTCGTAGCCCAAGCGTTGGGGACCCCTCTTGTAGGGGGTCTGCCATTTATAAGTACTGATGACACCCCAGGTCTTGCCCACCTGGAAAAGATGGCACAAAGATGGCAGTAATCCCAACAGAGTGGGAGCAGTGGGTGCCACTCCCTCCTCTGTGCCAGGCAGGGGGGCTCCAACCTCTCCGGGAGCAGCCTCTCTTACGATCCCCATTTCACAGAGGAGGAACCAGAAGTTGTGAGAGGTGAAGTTACTCGCCAGAGGGCAGGTGGTACACGCTGGAGTAAAAATTAAAGCTTAGATGTGTCTGGGCCCACAGATACCTCTGAACCAACAATCCAGCTGCCCTGGCATGGCATCTGACTCCTCAGGCCTTTGGGATTCCGGAGTGAGGGGTTTGTGGTGCTGGCAGGGATGGACTTTCTTCCCCCAATCATAAGCAGCCTCTGGGGCAGCAGAGGCCCACAGCCTACTGCAGAAAGAGTCAGGCAGTGAGGGACGTTCCCCTCCAGCATCTGCAAAAGGCAGACTGAGCCAAACTGGTCAGCAGTCCTCAGCACACATTGCATCTCTGCCATCTGCTGTGAGCACTTCGTGATCACCTACTGTGTGCAGAGGCCTGGGCTGATACTTTTTGGAACAAAGGAGGTCATGACCTGCCCCTTCCCTACCTGGTGCCCTGGTACAGAGGGCATGCCCTTGTCAGCCATTGTATCATCTGATTCAACCCAGGGAAATGACAGAGGGACACTATCAGGCCCATTTCACAGACCAGAGAAGCGAGGCATGCATTTTTATTCAGCACCTGCAAATCGAGATATTAAAGGAAGTTGAATTCTGAGTCTCAGCGGGGTCAGGACAAGGCAGGTACTGGGGATGGAGAAGGGGTCTCCCCAGGGCCAGGTGGATGGATAAGGTCACAGGACCCCACTGACCCACCCAGGAGGGACTGCTCTCACCCAGGCACTTACTCCTGCCTCCCACAGCTGCCGGGCTACCCATCTGCTTTATCCACAAGGAAACTGTCTCCAGCACACAAGGAGAAACTGATGTTGAAGGGCTGGTGGGCCTAAGGGCAAGCAGAACTCAGGGGATGATGCAGGCTTGGTACCCTCCAGCCTCCTGGCTCCCTGTGCAGATCCCCATCCTGTCCCCATGGCACCTCCTCCATGGCACCTTCGCATTTGAGGACACAAAGAAGTCGCTTGGTACCCACGGGCTAAAAATGTGGCAACTGAGAGATGCTGGTGCACTCACCTGTTTGGGAGCCCATGGGGATGAGGGGCCGGCATCAGCACAGCTGTGCCTGGTGGGGCTGCTCCTTCAGGGCGGGAACATGGGGCGGGGCTTGGGAGGATGGCAGTCGGGGGAAGAGAGTCCATCCCCCGGGACGCGGGGATGCTGCTTTCCCAGAAATACCTTGGGGAATTTAGTTTCCCAAAAAAGAGCTATTATTTATTGATGTGATGACCACATACTTTATCATCCCAACAGGGATACTTATGAGCTTGAAAAGGAAGCTGTTAGTAATTACTCCAGAACTGTCCTGGGCAAATCATGACATGTGAGTACCTTATCTGTTGAACAACCAGGATGAATGCTGGGCACGTCATATCCATTGCCCTTTTTATCCTCACGATGACCCATGAAGTTACTGCAGCAGCTCTGGCCTCCTTCCTTTTCCTCTGTCAAACCAGGCGCGCTCCTGCCTCATGGCCTTTGCACTTGCTGTTCCCTTTGCTCAGAGCCCCCTTTCCATTAATGGCTTGTCCCTTACTTCATTCAGGTCTGTGCTCAAATATCCCCTCTTCAGGCTACATTCCCTACACCTAAAATAGTACATCCATCTCACTATATTGTTTTGTTTGTTTTGAGAAGGAGTCTCACTCTGTCGTGCCCAGGCTGGAGTGCAGTGGCGCCATCTCGGCTCACTGCAACCTCCATGTCCCAGGTTCAAGTGATTCTCCTACCTCAGTCTCCCAAGTAACTGAGATTACAGGTGCAAGCCATCACGCCTGGCTAATTTTTTTGTACTTTTAGTAGAGACAGGGCTTCGTCGTATTGGCCAGGCTGGTCTTGAACTCCCAACCTCAGGTGATCCACCCGCATCAGCCTCCCAAAATTGTGGGATTACAGGCATGAGCCACCATGCCTGGCCCCATATCACTCTTTATTCCTGATTTTTAAAATCATAATACTTTGCACTGCTTGATGTTATTTGTTTGTTTAGTGTCTGCTTCCCCCACTAGAAAGTAAGCTCAGCCAGGTGCAGTGGGTCACGCCTGTAATCCCAGCATTTTGGGAGGTCGAGGTGGGCAGATCACGAGGTCAGGGGTTCGAGACCAGTCTGGCCAACACAGTGAAACCTCATCTCTACTAAAAATACAAAAATTAGCAGGGCGTGGTGGCACACACCTGTAATCCTAGCTACTCAGGAGGCTGAGGCAGCAGAATCGCTTGAACATGGGAGGCAGAGGTTGCAATGAGCCGAGATCGCGCCACTGCTCTCCATCCACCCTGGGCGACAAGAGAGAAACTATCTCAAAAAAAAAAAAAAAAAAAAAAGTAAGTAAGCTCTGCTAGAGCAAGGACTTTGCCTTTTTTCTTCACAGCTGGCACAGCACTCAAAAGGTGGCCATAATTCAGAGTAAAGCTTACTAAATATTTGTTGGATAAATGAAGAGTAATGACCTCCAGTCAGGTGAAGAAACAGCGTGGCAGGCATTGCTAATGTCCCCCCGTATCTCCTCCTTTCTTCTTCATTAACTGAACTCCTTATTTTAGCTGGGCCTTTGGCCATCTAGAATAAAGTGTACATTTCCCTCCCTCCTGTGCAGACAGGTGTGGCCATGTGACTATGTTTTTGGTAGAAGGATACAAACAGAAGTCATATGTGCACTTTCTAAGAAAATCAGCTTAGACGTCATACATGCAATATGGCTGGAATGTGGCTAAGATGGCTGGAGCTGGATCAGCCACCAGGAATCATGAGGTGAAGCTCCATTCTATGGAAGGCACAGTAATAACTCCTTATTGAAGAAGTCTAGGTTCTTAATGATCATGGAGATACCAATTAGGCCCTGAACTGCCTACCTAGTCTCATATTTGGGAGATAAATAAATTTTCATCCTATCTAAGCTACTGTTGTTGTTATTATTATTATTATTACTATCATTATTTAAGAGTCTTGCTCTGTCATCTAGGGTACAGTGGCACATTCATAGCTCACTGTAACCTCAAACTTTTGGGCCCAAGTGATCCTCCTGCCTCAGCCTCCTGAGCAGTTGGGACTACAGGCACATGTCACCACATTCAGTTAATTTTTTAAATTTTTTGTGGAGACGGGGCCTTGCTATGTTGCCCAACCTGTAAGCCACATTATTTTGAGGTCTCCTGTCACTTGTAGCCAGAGTCCCACAGCTTTTCCATGAAAGTGCCAAAATTCATGCCCTGACCATCAAGCCTGTGTGGGCATATTTCGTTTTCCACAGCACCCCAGCACGGGGCTTGGCACATGGTAGGTGCTCAACAAATACTAGTTGAATGAATGGACAAACAAGCTTCTCTTGGCCTGGGCTGATGCTGGTGCTCAGTGGCCCATGATCTGGCCCCATCTGCCCCCTGACTCCTCTCTCACTGCTCCTTAAAGAATCCATCTCTCCTCCCTCTAAGTCCTAATAACCTTCTTCTAATCTGATCCTATTACCTGACTCTTGTCAAGTCCATAGACACAGGGGGTCAGCACTCTTCTGAATGACTCTCTGGCCCAGACCCCAGCTGGGAGCTGGGGTTGCTGATGATGGACCATCTTCAGCCTTCCTTGAGGTTCTGCCCCCAGGAGATCTGGGAGCCCTGTACTACCACATCTCCCCAACCACACAGAGCACTCTGAGGGCAGGGACAGCACCCAGCACAGGGAGTGGCACAGGCAAAGCTTCAGGAAGGAGGGAAAGACTGGAAAAGTCCGCATCCCATACTGTGGGGTGACGGACCTGTCAATGTTCTCTCAAATATCCCCAGTATGCTGCCCAAGTTTCCACCGCCAGAGTCTCTGTCTTGGGCCGAGGTACTGAAGGCCCCTGTTACAAGAAACCCCTCCCAACCCTGCGACAATCAACTCATTTTTGGCCACTGTGACTTCAGCATGGATTCACTTCATAAGAAACA
Organism: Rhinopithecus roxellana; assembly: GCF_007565055.1. NCBI lineage: Eukaryota > Metazoa > Chordata > Mammalia > Primates > Cercopithecidae > Rhinopithecus > Rhinopithecus roxellana. The sequence continues at coordinate 108,720,668 of NC_044561.1, read as the reverse complement.
GATTGGAAGGTCTGGGTATGCTTGAGTTTTAAGAGGAGAGAGATGATGGGCAAGAGCTGGAGCTGGAGGGGAAGAGTAGAAATTGGGGTCATAGAATGAAAAAAAAAAAATGTGTCCTAAAACTCTCAAGTGACAGAAGGAAAACAGAAAGGAAATCAAGGGGCTTGTATAAGATGTAACATTCCAAGTCTTTGACAATCCAGATAAATCCCACCTACTTCTCCCAATATATCATCTACCAGCTCCCACACCACACACCAGGCACAACCTGTTTTTCCTGCCTGCACCACTTTGTGGGCTCTGTTCCCCCATCCACAATGCCATCTGCCAATCTCAGCTGGGCAACATCCGTCCCACTCTTTCGGGCCTGGCTGAAACCCACCACTTTCAGGAGGGCGTCCCGGATGGTTCCTCTCTGGGCCCAGCACCTTGCCTAGGCTTCCAGTGCCTGTCCCAGAGGGCAGAGCTCCTGCTGACAGTGAGTAGGGCTATCTCACTCACATGGTCAGCATATGGCTATACCACAGTTCTTCACTGAACCCCCTGAGGTAGCCACAACAGTGCCAGAGCCACTGACAAGCATGGGGTACCCACAGCCATCAGACCTTGGACTCTGCCCATAGAGCCCTGGATCCCAGTGGTCTTGGTGAGGCCAGGGATTTGCATCAAGTCCCTCCAAGGGATTATAATTTATGCTAAATTTCAAGGCCCTCTGACAAGGCAGGTAAGAGGTCAATGTCTGCTGGAATGAAAAAAACGTGAGGCTGGGCATGGTGGCTCACACCTGTAATTCCAGCACTTTGGGAGGCCGAGGCAAGAGAATTGCTTGAGGCCAGGAGTTTGAGAACAGCCAGAGCAACATAGCGAGACCCTGTCTCCACAAAAAATAAAAAAGCAAGCCTGGTGTAGTGGTAAGTACCTGTAGTCCCAGCTACTTGGGAGGCTAAGGTGGGAGGATCACTTGAGCCTGGGAGGCCAAGGCTGCAGGGAGCCATGGTGATGCCACTGCACTCCAGTCTAGGTGACAGAGCAATACTCTGTCTCAAAAAAAAAAAAAAGTAATAGGATCAGGAGGAGGCAGCCCCCAATGTCCTGAAGAAAAGCCCTTACAGTGGGGCAGGTGGGTGGATTCTGCTCATTCGTTCAACAAATACGTCCTGGGCACTCACTAACAGGTGACTATAGTAACAGCTGACACTGGCTGTACACTCGCCATAGGCAAGGCTTGAGTCAATACTCATACCATCTGAGTCAATCTTCAAAACGAGCCTGCGACGCAGATGCCATCATTCTCCCATTTCACAGATGAAGAGCCTGAGAGAGAAGAGAAGTGACCTGCCCAAAGTCTCACAGCCTTGGCAGAGCTGGAATTTGAACTTAGGCCAGTTGGCCCCAGAGCCAACGCTCTATCTGCCACAGTGTGCACCAGACCCTGGAATGTGATCACGAACAAATGGCCCTGGCCTTGGTTTGTCCACCAGCAGGAGAAGAGATACCAAACACAAAAACAACACATGCTTCAAATTATGGCACCTGTGAGGAAGGAAAAAAAGCGATTCCTCCAGAAGCCAATTGCAGGTGGCCTATTGCAAGTCTCTCTGAAGACGGTACCTTTGCCTCAGTTCTCTCATCTATATAATGGAATAGTTGGGCCAGCTGATACCTGGGAACCTTCCAGCTGGGACATCTCAAGAATCCAGTCTTCTTTTCTCTAGGCCTCAGTTTCCCCATCTTGTATAATGGGCTGGAGGGAAAACAGAGCCAGTAGTGACTTTAGGTCCCTTCAAACTTAGTCCTGAGCCTCCCAAGGCCAAGTTCCTGAAGTGGGGTCTTTGGGAGTGCACCTCCACCCATTTCCATGGTGATGGCAAGGCCCAGGAGGAGTGTGGAGGTGCTGGGACATAGAAGTAGGGCTCTGGCTCCTCCCCTCCCAAAGGGCCTCTGGGTCCAGTGGACTCGATGTGCCTAGGGAAGGAGGGGGGACCCTTAGCTTTGCTGGCTCATCCAGAGCCCTGCTGCCTCCACATGGCCAATATGAGGTGGAGGGTCTCATCCTACCGAATAGGACCTCACACCCAGGGCCCTAGCCCGAACCGAGGCCCAGGTCCACCGGGAGCTGTCCATGGTGCTGAAATTCCAACCAGGCTCCCAAGACCAGGTTCCCCATGGAAAACACTTCTAAGAGCAGCTGGAGGTTGGGGACTCAGAAAGGAAGATTAGTACCTGGGGACAGGTAGGGTGCCATGGTCAGCCGGGCTCTACACACCCCAGCAGTGTGATCTCAGGCCAGCTCCTCTTTCGTGCCTCAGTTCCCTCAAATGTAAATTGGGGACAATAAGCACTGATCTCAAGGGTCTGCAGTGAAGACCAAGTGCAGACCAGGCATGTGGTAGATGGAGGGCCCAGTGAGCATCAGCCATCACTGTTACATTGTGGACTTGTTACTATTTCAGGAGGCTGACTTTGCTTGGGTGCCTGCTGTGTGCCTGGTCTTCCAAGAATTTTACCTGCTTCTACTCCCAGCAGTCCAGTAAAGTACGTACTAAAATGGGGATAAGAATACAGATGAATATTCTGAGACTCGGAGAGGTGAAGTTAACTGCCCAAGATCACACAGCCAGTGAAGTGTCAGGAGCAGAGGTTCAGACCAGGTTAGGTTTGAAATCACCGAATCTATCCCACCGCACTCCCACTGTTCAGATGGGGGAAGTGAGGACCAGAGAGGGACCTGATTTACCACGAGTCACCCAGAAAACCCACAGTTCCACCTCCCAGCACAGACTTTTTCCCGATGCTCCATGCTAGGCTCCCCTGGCAAGGTGTACAGGAATCCCCCGCACCCCCATGGCCGGAACAGCAGGCAGGCAGCTCCCTCAGTAGTGATCCCACTGCCCTGCTGGAGGGTTCTCTGTCAAAGGCAGAGACATGAAGTAGCTCAGAGACAATGTGTGTCAGCTGTAGCCATGGGCCAGCAGCCACTCGGGGCCCACCAGTGCCCTTGCCAGCAGGCATCTGAGTACCAGGGAGAGGGTGGCACCAGAGCAGTGCTGTTGGGGCCCCTCCAGCTCTGGCCTGGTTTCCCAGCAAGGAAAAGGCCCAGACATGCACCCAAGCTGCTCCTGTCCCAAATTTCCTGCTGAGTGAAGTGTGTGCATGCATGCGTGCAGACACAGATATAGTTCAAATTCACCCAACGGGGGGTGGGAGGGACCTAGCAGCCTCAAAAATCCATTTTTTTTCCTTGAGGAGGTGCAGCTTTCACCTCCGGTGGGAATGGGGGCAAATGAGGCATTAAAAAACGGTGGAACTAAGAAACCTGGCTTCCCATCCCGCTCTGCTCCTTCCAAGCTGGGTGACCTTGAGCACGTCATAAAGTTGGTCTGATGTGGCACTGACTCTGTGAAACATGGTTCCTGGGCCCTGGTGTGTGGCATCAAGGGATCACAGTTTTGAGACATTTAAATTGGTCACTCATCCCAGTGGGGATGAGTGGCTTCAACTAGAATCCCAGGGAAAAATTCCAGCTCCCAGGCTTGGGTCCTTCTTGGCCACCCTGGGTCTAAGCCACAGCTGTTTGTTGCCACGATGTCTGCAGCCGTCTCCCCAGACTCCCTGCCTTCCACATGCTGCTCCAATTCACTTTCATAGAGGCCAGAGGGGTCTTTGTAAAATGTGAGCCGGTGAGCTGCCGGCACTTCAGAGGCTTTCCAGTGCACTTAAGAAAAGGCCCAAACTGGGGCTGAGGCCCATAAGGCCCCTCAGGGCTGAGCAGTCCCCGCCCTTCTCTAGCATCCTCTCCCTGTCCCCTACCCCTCACTCAACCCCTCAGGTGCCCTGCCCTCCTTGTTCTTCCCTGAACGTGCCAGCCTCTATCCCACCTCCAAGCTCATGCCCTTGCTGCTCCCACCACCAGCTCACAATCTACTAGCATGGCTCCTTCTCACGCCTCAGGGCTTAGCACAAATGTCGCCTCCGCTGAGAGGCCTTCCCTGGCTACCCTGCAGTCTATAAGGTACCTCCCAGTACTGGACACTAGTTCTGGCTTTTGATTTCTGCTGCCCACTAGAGGGCCTCTCTGCCAGCAAAGGCCTCTCCGTGGGCCTCAGTTTCCCCACCAGGACTACGCAGCAGAGGAGCCAGGCTCTGAGCCTTTCCAGTTGGCAGAGTTTACCTCCATCCTGGCCCTGCCCTGCATTGACCCATTTTTCTGAGGCTTCTCTGAGCTCAGACAGTTGCTCCCTGCAGGCCTTAATCCCATAAATCACAGCTGATTCCACTGAGCGGGGCGGCTGCTGGCGCCAAGGCATTCATCAGCATTGGTAGTATTGAGGCTGCCACAGGGCCTTGGCGGAAGCTGGGCCTGGCCTTCAAGGCTGGGAACCTGCTGGGCTGAGGCCTCCAGCCCCAAACAGACTCGCTTTTCCCTGATATGCCCTTACCCAGACACACTTACTGGCCTACCCTGTCTATCCAGCCCCCAACTCCATTCAGCCAACAAGCACTCCCATTATCCCCTCTGGAGGCAGCGCCTTGGCTTCCAGGTTCTTGCAGTGGGATGAAGACATAGGCGTCATCTTGTGCCCCACTTTGCCAAAGAGGAATCTGAGGCACAGGGAGAAGGAGTGACTTGCCCAAGGCCATACAGCAAATGTATGGAGGCCCCTGGCTCTAAAGTTCTGACCTTTGCCCCTCGCTGGGGAGACCCCAGCCCAGAAAGAGGGTGGTGGGGGGCTATGTGCACAGCCTCCTACCTGGACCTCAGGGGTCCACTCCGGTCACCAGGGGCTCCTGGGAAATGAACCCTCTTGTCCCTGACACCCCGATCCAACAGCCTGCTGCTGGCTGTTCCCACTCTTCAATCTGCTCAAAGAAATGAGGAGAAAGTCGAATGAGGTGCGCCTGGGGAGCTGAGCCTGCTCTGCCAGCTTGCAGGAAGGCGGGAGGCTGTCGTAGTGCCCACTGGGTGTTGAGGACGGCGCCCCAGCAGCATTAGGAAAACGCTGGAGAGCGGAAGCTGGGACGACAGGCCCGCCCTTCCCCTGATGTCTGGGTGACTGGGAGAAGCTTGTTCTCCCATCTGTTCACCCACCCAATATTTGCCAAGCGCCTACTGTGTGCACTAGAGCAGAGGAACTGAGGGGGTGGCAGCCCAGTGGCCCTCCCAAGTGCAGCTCTGGGAGATCAGATCCTACCTCCTCCCCGCAGGAGCCGCGTGCCCTTCAGCAAGGCCTGTGGCCCCCTGCACGTCATTCCTCATCTCCAAACCAGGATGGATGGAAACCGCGCCTCTCTCAAAGGGTTACTGCAGGAGCAAAGGCTTTCTGAGGTGGTTGCATGGTGCCTGGCATGCAGTGCATATCAATGAGTGCCAGGCATCACCGTCCTTGGTACATGCCAGGCACTTTGCTAGGGGCTAGGGTTGGGGCAGTCAACAAGACAGATGAGGACGCTGAGCTCCTGGCAAGACGGTGAGATAAAATTGGCAAAACAATTGTAAGTCGTGATAAGTGTCCCAAGGGCCCGGGACAGAGAAAACCAGGGGCCAAGATGAAGGTCACAGAAGGCTCCTCTGAAAGGGGCACTCAGTGGAGAGTCTTGATGGATAAGAACTGGGGAAGTGTTCTGGGCAGAAGTGATGGCCGGGCCGAGGTCCTGAGGTGGGGAGCAGTCTGTTAAAGGTTTAAGGACCTGAACAGAGAGCTGTGCAGACAGGGAGGATTGTGCAGAGGGAGCATGTGCCCTCTTGGGCCTCAGTTTCCCTCTCTGTGCAATGGGGTGATGGAAGTGCCTCCCAGCTCTCCTCAGAGATACCACCAGGAGCAGGCCCAGTTTGTTCCAGGAGGAGCATGGGGAGGGGTGGGAGGCGCTCAGGGAGACCTGGCCCAACTTGCTGGCATGTGACCTTGGCTGTGTCCCCTTCCCCTTTGGGGCTGACTCAAAGCTACGAGTGGTGCCTGACTCACTCCTTTGGTGACAGCTAATTATGCCTCCCCCTCCACCCGCTGGATCGCAGCACCTGCATCAAGCTCTTTGGCTCCCGACAGCCACACTGAGGGACCAGGCTGAACTGGGAGGACCCCTGGGGTCTCCGGAGGGATGCCAGAGGGAGGCCTAGTCTGGGCAGCAGTGTCTCCGGCTCTTCTCACGCACTCAGCCCTGCCACCCAGGAACTCCTGCCTCACCCCAGAGGGTGGGCAGGGGTGGGGACACAACCAATGCCACCGATCAGATGTGGCCATTTCCCCGGCCACAAAGACCAGGGTACAAGGAGGCCAGCAGAGACCCCCGACCTGGGCTGGTGGCACGTAGGTGTCAGGGGCACTGGGGACGAGCTGGCGATTGTGGGGAGCCCCTGGTGTTTCCTGCCTGAGCCCCCCCACTCTCTGGCACATGTGCCATGGAGAGGGTGAGTCACTGGAGACCCATGCACGGGTCTCTCCCGAGAAGCAGCCACGTGCGGGGAGCCACAGCATGGGGCTGGGCAGCCTTGGCCCACCCTGCAGCGTGGGTGCGGCATGGGCATCCCAAGGACATCCCCTTCCCTCACCATCTCCCCTTCTGGAACAGCCAGAAATTCCCCACGAAATGGAGGGTGTGCAGAGGCTGCTGGGCAACCAGAAGGGAGGAGCTGACATTGGGGACATGGGGCCCCTCCACCCCACTCCTACTTGGGGCTCTGTTCCCAGAGGTGAGGGTGTTGGGAACTTAGGCCTCCTTCTACCACAGAGGGGAAAACAAAAAAACCCAAAACCCCACAGGGTTGATTAGCATATTCATGTGGGCAGCAAGATCATGAATATGCTAATCAACACCCCTGGCTACTCCAGGCTCCTCTCCTTCCCTACTCTGCAGCTGCCTTAGCCTTGCTCTCCCACCCAGCCTCCACTGCCTGCCTGTCCAGCATGCACCTCTTGCCAGATGTCCAGAGCTCAGGCCCTCCAGGATCTTCCCTCTTCTGCCATTCCCACCTTAACACCTCTGCCGGAGCTGTGTGTCCCCTCCATGAGCAAATGCCAGCCCTGGCTCTGTCTCTCCACAGGAAACACAGCCTTCTCAGTCTACCTCAAACGCCATGCTGCCGGTCCTGCAGATGGCCCGCTGGGAGTTTGTGCTCCCCGTTCCCCTGCTCCACTCTGGCCTCCTCTAGCCTCCCTTACTCAGGGGACAGAGTAAGCACATCAAAACACACACTGGGTTGGGCGCCATGGCTCAGGCCTGCAGTCCCAGCGTTTTGGGAGGCCAAGGTGGGAGTTTGAGCAAAACTCAGTTCCTACAAAAAGTTTTTTAAAAAATTAGCCAGGGGTGGTGACATGCACCTGTAGTCCTGGCTACTAAGGAAGCAGAGGTGGGAGAATCACTAGAGCCCAGGAGGTTGATGTTGCAGTAAGCAAAGATCGCACCACTGCACTCCAGCCTGGGCTACAGATAGAGACTTTGCGTCAAACAAACAAACAAACAAAACAGTCCAGGTGCAGTAGTTCATGCCTGTAATCTCAACACTTTGGGAGAACGAGGCGGGTGGATCACCTGAGGTGAGGAGTTCAAGACCAGCCTGACCAACATGGTGAAACCCCATCTCTACTAAAAGTACAAAAATTAGCTGGGCATGTTGGCGCACACCTTCAGTCCCAGCTACTTGGGAGGCTAAAGCACGAGAATGGCTTGAACCCAGGAGGCAGAGGTTGCAGTGAGCTGAAATCACACCACTGCACTCCAGCCTGGGCAACAGAGCAAGACTCCATCTCAAAAAAATAAACACACACCGGATCATATTACCTTCTGCCTAAAACCCTCCATGGCTCCCTACTGCTCTAGAGATACACTCCGCAATGTCTCCCGAGAGGGCCACTGAGTCCCCAGCCCCTTTCAGCCTCCTCCCTCTGGCTCTTGCTTCCTGGATCACCAGTGTTCCCAGGCTTTCATGCTTGCTCTGCCCCATCCATCGCAGTGCCTTTGCCATGCTGTTTCCCTGCCCAGAATGCCCTTCTCTCCCTCTTCACCTGTCACTCCTTCCTCAGGGCTTAGCTCAAATGACATTTGCCCAGGGAGGACCTCCCAGCCCCTGACTGCATTGGGGCCTTTCACTGAGTGGCACGGTTGCATTTATTTATTTATTTTTTTGTTATTGTCATTTGTTGACTCTCCTACTGGACTGAGGGCTCCCTGAGGTCAGAGGCCAGTCTGCCCTGGGCTTTGCACACAGGCGGTGCTAAATACATGGCTAAATGAATAATGTTTTTCTTTTTTTGAGATGGAGTTTCATTCTTGTTGCCCAGGCTGGAGCGCAATGGCACGATCTCAGCTCACTACAACCTCTGCCTCCCCGGTTCAAGCGATTCTCCTGCATCAGCCTCCTGAGTGGGCAGGGATTATGGGCATGCACCACCACACCTGGCTAATTTTGTTTTTTTGTTTTTTGTTTTTTGTTTTTTTTTTAGGAGAGACGGGGTTTCTCTGTGTTGGTCAGGCTGGTCTTGAACTCCCAATCTCAGGTGATCCACCCACCTTGGCCTCTCAAAATGCTGGGATTAGAGGAGTGAGCCAACACGCCCAGCATGGTGTTTCTTACTACCATTCCAGTAGCCTCCAGATGGGCCCTCCTGCCTCCCTCCTTGCCCTCATGGCTGAGTCTCTGCCAGTGCCCAGCTCTCAGCAGACAGAGCTCCCCACACCATGCATCCAGGGCGTCACACACAGCTTAAGAAGCTCCCCTCCCAACCCCGCAACTTTCCCAACTTCCTGGGCAGCTGAGGACCATGAGGTTCAGGGGCACAAGCTACGTGCCCACACGTGTGGACCACAGGACTGGGGCAGACCCAGGCCTTCCAGACTCCCCAATCTCACTCCTCCCTCCCCTCCCCTCTTGGGGCCTCAGCTTCCTCATCCTGGCACAGGCCAAGCCCCATTCCCTCTTGGCATAGTGGTGAGGATAAAGGAAGGCAGGGGTGGGGAGGCAAGGGCCTGTGGGTGTGCAGCAGGCTGACATCCACCAAGAGGGGTCACAGGCATACCACCAATCCTAGCGCAGGTAGCAGGCAACAACCACCCTGGCCCTTCTTCCACCAGAAGAGGCAGAAAGAACAGGGCTGTGGGCTGCAGAGGGACCCAGTGGGGTAGGGAAGTCTGGGCTTCAAACACCCTGGGGGGAAGCACCCTATTCCCAGAGGAGAGGTTATTGTGACAACTGCATCCACTGCAAATTTAACCCTCAGGATCCCAGAGTCAGGAGACCACAGGAGGAGCAGCCAGTGCCCCTGCCTCCCGTCTATGACTGAACCCACCCTCCAGAGCCCACAGCACAGGGCAGACCCGGCCCTCTCAGGCCCATCTCAGTTCAGCACTGAGTGGCTTAGGCCTCCTACTTTAACTGGACTCCCTTCCCACCTTCCTCAGCTGCTTGGAAATGCCCACTCATCCTTCACATCCCCAACCTGGAGCCTTCCCTGCACCTACCCAGCAGGCCTCGCCCCCTCCACCACCCCCACCACTTCCCTCCCACCCCCCACCATGGCCTGCCACTGGGCACAGCATGTCATTTCCATGAATTCTTGGGCCAATGAGCAGTAACCCCTAAAACACCCTGTTGGTTCTGGCTTTGCCCTCGGGGCTGAAGCGAGCTTGACCTCCAGTATGTATGTAGATCATGCTGGGGCTGTATCTGGGCTTTGTCCCTTGGGCAAGTCACTTAACCTCTCTGAGACCCAGTTTCTGATGCGCAGAATGGGTTTGGTCATCCCTGCCCAGCTTGGGGAAACACTGCTGCAGCTGCTGCTGGGCCCCACCTACTCTCTCCCGACTCCCCCAGCTCCCTCCACAGTATCTGCTTTTTATTTTAAGTCCAAAATGTATTTGCTGTAGGAGGAGGGAGGGGTGTGGGCATAGCAGAGAGGGGGCTGAGATGGGAGACTGGGTGCTGGCTGGAGGCCCCTCGGGGGTCTGCTAGGCTCCAGTGGCCCCAGGAAGGAGAAGAGGGCTGGCTGTCTCCGCAGCAGGTGGGAGCAAAGCTGAACTGATGCCCACTCTGGTTGGACACAAGGCCCTAGTCAAGGGTGGGCACATCAAGGCAGCCAAGGAAACCAGAGGAGTGGGGAGCAGCTGATGGTGGGCTGCCCTCCGGGCCCTCCAGTTTCCCAGTTCCCCTGCCCCTGGGACTGTGGACCCCCATTCCCCCTTGGTCCCACCCATACCCACAGTTAGGAGAGTCACTCATCCACAAACACCCGCTGGTACTCACGCCAGCCATCATCCTAGGGACTGGAGATAAGATGTGAGCAAAACACACAGGGCTGCTGACTTGAAGTCCAGTGGGAAAGATGGAGATTAAACAAACAAATGTGCAACATGTCAGGGTGTGATCACAGCCATAGGCATAACAGAGCAGAGAGAAGTGTGAGGAGGGCTCTTTGAGGAGGTGACATTTAACGCAGGCCCAAAGGAGATGAGGCGGGAAGCCCTGCAGGTGTCTGGGGGCAGAGTCTCAGGCAGAGGAAACAGCAAGCGCAAGGGTCCTAGGGAAGAACATGATTCTGATGGAGCTGCCAATATTGGTGATGGGAGGAAATCAGGATGGGGCATCAGCAGTTGTCTCCTGGGTAATGTTGGAGGCCAGAAACTTCAGCTCTGTGGCCTCTGTCTCGTCATCAGCCAAGTGGGCATGGAAAGATGTCGTAGGTGGTTACAAGGATGGCAATGGAGGAAGTTGGTGGTAGAGGTGCCCTGCAGCTCAGGGCAACATACTATAGGTGTTCCATGAGCATGGACTGGATTGGCAAGCTCTCTAAAAAGAACTGTCCTCTGGAGGCAGGGGAGGAGGGCCCTGGCCACAGGGTGGGAGCAGCGCTTAGAAACAGGAATCTGTCATCCTTCACTCAACGATATTCCTCTGACCTGATCTGCCAGGTCTTGCAGGTCCCTGAGTTTGCAACCCCTGGGAGTAAACCAGTCATTAAAGGCAGGGAGACCAAGCCCCTAAGAGGGGATGCTTGGGCAGCTCTGGGAAACCAGGTCCTAAAGGAGGAGCTGGAGAAGGCTTCCCAGAGGGGGGCAACTCCACACCTGGGTCTAAAAGGATGTCCAGGTGGGCAAACGATGACGGGAGGCATGACAGATGGGGAAACAGCATGTGCAAAGGCAAAGACGGGTCAAACCTCCTGCATGCGTGGAAACAAGAGGGAGGAAGAAGGGGAGGAGAAGGCAGCAACATCTGCTATAAGAGCAGCTGACGTGTCCGGAGCAGCTGTGTCCGGAGCATCTACCACGTGCTAGGCTCAGACACACAGCCTCGCTTGATCCCCACAGCCTCGACAGTCACAATAACATGACCCCCATTTATTGAGTGTTCAGCATGGGCCAGGGGTTGGATCATCTCTTTATTCCTCTTAACAGCCCTGTGGAGGCAGGAACTCAGCACTCCCATTTCATAGATGAGCTAATGGAGTCTGCGGCCATTTAAGCATCTTGCCCAAGGTCCTGCAGCCAGTAAGTGGCAAAGATGAGACTCAAACCCAGGTGTGTCCCACCAGCTCCCTACCACCAGGTCCGTTTACAAATCAATGTCATGCCATCTGTGCTGGGAAAATCTTCTGGTTGTATCACAGGCAGAGAACTGAGGCCTGGCGGTGGCTGTACCATGGTCTCAATGGCAGTGTCCCCTAGTCTCCCCCATGGAAGGGGCCACAGCTCCCATCTTGAAAGCCTCCAGCTCTGTAAGAAGTGGGGTGAGCGCTTGGCAAGGCTTCTTCCCACCCACCCCAGGGGCTCAGGCGCCAGCTCCAACCTGCAGCTTTAATTAAAAGGCCTTTTCAAACCATTAGCAGCAATAATAATAAAATCCCAAATAGGAACAATAAAGCAGTATGACTGTCAGAGAATTAAAACGGGCACCTGGCGTTCTGCCACCCCCGGGGGGCAATTGGGCTCAGGCGGGAGGCATGATTTTCACCTCCAATAGACACGTCACTTCCAGACACAGGCTGAGAGGCAGGGCTGGGGGACAGGGACCACCCTGTGCCGGGGACTCGGCTGCCCCTAGGCCACTGTGGAGATCCTCACAAAGAAAGCCTTAGCTGCTGTGTCTCCAGCAGCCCCCACTCCCCAATCTCAGTAACCAGCGTTCCCCACCTCCAGGACTCAGCCAGACTGCCTTCCTTGCCCTTCACCTAGCCCAGCACAAAATCCAGCAGGCTCTGCCACTAAAATTGAATTGGCCCCTTGCCTTGACCTCCCCAGGCCCTGTCCTGCCTCAGGCCACTTTCATCTCCCCTGAAAACAGCACCAGCCTCCTACGTGGGGTCACCATGGCCACCTGGGCCCCTGCAAACCGCGCTCCACGCTGCACACACAGGGGGCTTTTCGAACCACAAACCAAGCCCTGTCTCCGCTGCTACGCCCCTCAGACCGTCAATGGCTCCCCCTCCCCTGGCCCTCGGGTCACACTCCCTCTCATCTGTTCCCTGAGTGAGCTTAGATTCTCTCACCTCATGGCCTTTGCAGGATGTGGGTCAGACACCTCCCTGACCAGCTCCCCATCAGCCAGTGGAGCTCAGCCTCAGTAACACCCCCTGAAAAGTCTCTGATAACTCCCCACGCCCCCAGAGGCCCTGCAGACCAACCCCTCAATTGTTCTTTTCCACACTGTAGCATTTTTGTCAATTTCTGGTCTGTCCACCCTCCACCTCTCATGTGAGAGCCCTGGGAGGCCAGGCGCTGGGTCTGGCTTGTTCACAGCTGTGCTCCTGGTGCCTAGCCCTGTGCCTGGCACACAGAGCTCAATCTGTGTTTGCTGAATGACCCAGCAACAGGGCATCCCTGCTGACCACAGAGTCGCCACTCCCCAGATACCTGGGCACCCCTGTGGGTTGCTGGGTGGGGACAGTCGCTTTCCAGCCTGCCTGGGTTTCTTGCTCCTAGTGCCTCTGAAGGCAGGTCCCATGAGCTTCCAAGTTCTGCCTTAGCTCCATAACGGCAGGGACTGGGGAAAATTATCTAGGTTTTCACCCATTTGAGAAACACCTTTCAGTGCCTCCTCAGTGCCAGCCCCAAGCTGGGTACCCGAGATCCAGATCCACATGGACCCACGCTTGAAGGGCTTCGAGGCCAGCAGAGGCAGACCCAGCCAGGAAGACCTGGGCTACAGAATGTCGTGTGATGCACAGGGCAGAAGGGTGGAGTGGTTTGCGGGGAGTCACACAGCCACCCACACATTCAAATCCTAACCTATGCTATGCAGCCTTGGGTGAGCCTCAGTTTCCTCACAGGACTGCTACAAGGAATCAAAGCCATCCACTGGATAAAGGAGGAAGTGCAGCACAGCTGCGACCACCCAGGGAGTCAGGGGAGGCGTCTGAAAGGAGGCGACACTGGAACCAAGCCTTGAAACATGCACGGGAATCCACCAGGCACACAGAGGTGCATCAGGCAAAGGGCAAGCGTGGGCAAAGGTGGAGTGGCTGGAACAGAGTGAGGTGCTCAGGGGTTTAAAAAAAAAACCCTCTATTAACTTCTTAGTATGAAAAATGTCAAGCACACCCCAATACAAGAAGAGCTGCATTTTCACGATGAATTTGCAGCAGGATGAGTATGCTGCCCTGATGCCCTCTCAACCCTGTGCCACCCTCTGTGACCCTCAAAGTGGGACCAGATGGCCTCAGAATCCACTTCAAGGCCAAGGTCTCTGAAGCCCCCACAACTGAATAAATGTTCAGTCGTTAAGAGCCGGAGGTAGCATCTCCCTTTTACTAGCTAGTAAAAAAAGAGAGGGAGAGAAAAAGAAGAAAAAATAAGTCTTTTTCCAGCCAGACTACATCCTGCATCTGAGAGGGTGAGAATTTGCTCTTGGAAGGAAAGAAAGAGCCTCCTGTCTGGAGCTTCCTCTTTGAAGCTCCATGAATATACATGGTGGCAGGCGAGAGTGTTCTTTGAGATGCTAACAAGCTGCCTTACCTTGGAAAATTGAGGTCATGGCTCAGAGGGGGCCTTGACTGGTGGGGGGCTGGGATGGGATAGGAGGTGCCAGAGAGAATGGAGACCCAGGCAGGCCCAGCTCTGATCCAGGGCAACTTCTTTCCCCCCTGAGTCTCCACTTCCTCACCTATGAAATGGGGACACCTCCTCCTGGGGCTGCCAGGACAGATGATGCACAGTGAGGCACCCAAGATGGCACAGGCAGGCGGATCACTTGAAGTCAGGAGTTCGAGACCAGCCTGGCCAACATGGCAAAACCCCATCTCTACTAAAAACACAAAAATTAGCTGGATGCAGTAGTGGGCGCCTGTAGTCCCAGCTACTAGGGAAGCTGAGGAAGAAGGCTTGCTTGAATCCCAGAGGCAGAGGTTGCAATGAACTGAGATCATGCCACTGCACTCCAATCTGAGCAGCAGAGTGAGACCCTGTCTCAAAAACAAAAACCAACAAATAGGGAACGGACAGGACAGAGAAAGGCTGCAGGTGTTGAAAGGAGAGGGAAGGAGGTGAGCTGTGGAGATCGGCCCATTTCTTGGTGAAGAGGACGAGGCTCAAAGGCTGGGAAGGACTCATTGGAAGGCTCTGAATCCCTTGCCCAGCCCAGCCTCCTGTCCCTACCCAGATCTCATCCTCTCCATCCTGTCCAGATGACTGGCCCAGCCTCCTCCTGGGCATCCCTTCTCCAGAGGAAGTCTCATGCCCATGAATCTGATCACATCACTTCCCGGCTCCAAGCTTTCCAAAGTCTCTGGCTTGATTCAGGGAAAACCCATGTCCTTCCTATGGCTAGATGCACCCCCTGTCCTTATTTCTCTGACTTCATCTCCCCCTACCCGCCCCGACTCTTTTCCAGGCACATCTGAACATGGCCACCAGCACAGCCTCCCCTGTTTGTTCCCTGCCTGGAACCCCCACCCCATCCCAGATCCTCAAAAGACTGGCTCCTTTATAAGTGCTCAGGTCTCAGCTCAAATGTCAACTCCCCAGAGAGGCCCTCCCTGACCACCCCAGCAGATGCCTGTCACCCTGCTGCTCTCCATCACAGCATTTATACTAGCAGCAATTATTTTACTTTTGTTGAGAGCTCTGTGAGGGCAGGGACCACATCTGTCTCCAGGGCACACAGTAGGTGCTCCATCAACATCTGTTAAACACCTGTCAGTGGGTAAGTGAAAAGAGGCTGAGCCTTCCATCTCTGCATCCGTCTTTAGTGATATGGGAGATTCTGCTGCCAGGGAATCCCCTTCTCTGGGCCCTTTCCCCAGGGACAGAGTGAGTTGAGGCTGAGGCTGGGTGGGCAGGGGGCCAGCAGCCTGAGTGACCCCGCCTGGCTCCTAATGCTGCCCAGACTGCAGGTCTAATTGCTACAATTCCAGAGCAAAGGGAGGTAATGAGGTGGATTAATGTTCCCATGTTGGTCCTGCTCCCTCCAAGGCCATCAGTGAGCTGGAGGAGGGGCAGCTGGGGCTGCAGGAGATGGGCCTCCCAATGGCTGGGGCGCCTGACCCCAAGTTGGCCCTCCCACCTGGCCTCTCCCACTCTTCCCCTCATTTTCTGACAGCATGAGTCCTCCCCGAAGGGCCGGGAGCACATGCTCAATAGGTGCCTTTGGAGTGTGGGCACTGGATAGGGGGACCAATTTATTTCTCAACAGCTGAGAGAGGAAGCCAAGGTCCAGGGAAATGGGGTGGCCTCCCCACAGGCTCCCCGCTGGGATGACCTGTCTCTCTCACATGGCCCACCTTGTGAGGGACAGCCCAGCCCTCTCTCCTCACCACTTGAATTGGAAGCAAGGGAATGATGGATGATGATAATCATAATAGTAATAATAATAATAACGACAATAGTTAACATTTACGGTCCATAAGGCACTGTGATAAAAACTCAAAAGTCGGCAGGGTCTGGTGACTCACACCTGTAATCCCAGCACTTTGGGAGGCTGAGGTGGGTGGATCACGAGATCAGAAGATCGACACCAGCCTGGCTAAATGGTGAAATCCCGTCTCTACTAAAAATACAGGCGGGGCCTGTAGTCCCAGCTACTTGGGAGGCTGAGGGAGGAGAATTGCTTGAACCTAGGAGGCGGAGGTTGCAGTGAGCTGAGATCACACCACTGCACTCCAGCCTGGGTGACAGAGCGAGACTTCATCTCAAAAACAAAAAACAAACAAAAAACTCAAAAGTCACTGAAGCCTCAGCAACCCTATGAGGTAGGTCCCATAAAGGCACATGTTACAGATGAGGAAACTAAGGCACAGATAAGTGAAGGTGCTGAGCTGAGGTCCCACGGAGAGTAAATAGGTCCGCCTCTAGAAGTCATACAGTCCACCACCTCCCTCCATAATCTCCACTCAGAGTCCAACCTTGGCTCTAGCCTGGGGCATAAAGGGGCAGTCACCTAGCTCTATTCCAGTCCTGCTACCCCCAACAGGACGGCTGGAGCCACCACCAATATGGTCAGAACCTTCTCCACAAAACCCTCCTCTGGCCTGGCCCATCAGGCTCCTTACTCCTTCAAAGGCAGGCTCTGGAAGAACGAGACATGCTGTGTTTTAATTGCCATCATTTTTTTCTCGTTACAAAAGCAATATATGTTCACTGTAGAAAACTGGAAGAAAACAGAAAGTCATTAGGAAAATAAAATTATTCTTCTCCCAGAGATGACTGCTTCTGATATTATGGTCTGTGTCCTTCAGTCTTTGTTTTTTTTTTTTTTTTTGAGACGGAGTCTCTCTCTGTCGCCCAGGCTGGAGTGCAGTGGCACGATCTGGGCTCACTGCAAGCTCCGCCTCCTGGGTTCACCCCATTCTCCTGCCTCAGCCTCCCGACTAGCTGGGACTACAGGCGCCCACCACTGCGCCTGGCTAATTTTTTGTATTTTTAGTAGAGATGGGGTTTCACCATGGTCTCGATCTCCTGACCTTGTGATCCACCCACCTTGGCCTCCCAAAGTGCTGGGATTACAGGTGTGAGCCACCGCGCCCGGCTTTTTTTTTTTTTTTTTTTGAGACAAGAGTCGCTCTGTCACCCAGGCTAGAGTGTGAGATCTTCGCTCACTGCAACCTCCACCTCCCCAGTTAAGTGATTCCTCTGCTTCAGCCTCCCAGGTAGCTGAGATTACAGGTACCTGCCACCATGCCTCGCTAATTTTTGTATTTTCAGTAGAGACGGGGTTTTACCATGTTGGCCAGGCTGGTTTCGAACTCTTGACCTCAAGTGATCACCACATCTCGGCCTCCCAAAGTGCTGGGATTACGGGCGTGAGCCACCGTGCCCGGCTCAGCCTTTTTATTTTCTATACATAATC
The DNA here is from genome assembly GCF_007565055.1 of Rhinopithecus roxellana. Classification (NCBI taxonomy): domain Eukaryota; kingdom Metazoa; phylum Chordata; class Mammalia; order Primates; family Cercopithecidae; genus Rhinopithecus; species Rhinopithecus roxellana. Next base: position 108,703,399 of record NC_044561.1, on the reverse strand, counting down.
AGGGATAGAGAGGAAGTGTCAGGACCAAAAGCTTGGTGGAGGCCACTTCTGATTCAGTTTTTCCATCCACGTCATCAAGACATCCCTCAGGGGCACAAGGTTTGCGCTGTGTCTGGCCCTAAGCTGAATATCTTGCACACATTACTTCAGTTAACCTCACTACAATCAGATAATATAAATATTAAAATTCCAGTTTTACAGATAAGTAAATGAAACTTCAGAAAGGTAAAGTAACTAGCCCCAGGTCACATAACTGGTGACCTGAGGTACATCCAGGTTCAAACTCATGACTGTTTGGCTCCAATAATCTAAACTGTTTTCTTAAAATTTCCTGGAACTGAAATTACCAGGTCAAACATATATAAAATTCCAAGCTTGGCCAGGTATGGTGGCTCACACGTGTAATCCCAACACTTTGGGAGGCTGAGGTGGGTAGATTACCTGAGGTCAGGAATTCAAGACTGGCCTGGCCAACATGGTGAAACCCCGTCTCTACTAAAAATACAAAAATTAGGCCGAGCGCGGTGGCTCATGCCTGCAATCCCAGCACTTTGAGAGGCCAAGTTAGGCAGATCACAAGGTCAGGAGTTCAAGACCAGCCTGGCCAATATGGTGACACCCTGTCTCTACTAAAAAGAAAAAAAATTAGCTGGGCGTGGTGGCACATGCCTGTAGTCCAAGCTACTCAGGAGGCTGAGGCAGAAGAATCGCCTGAACCCAGGAGGCGGAGGTTACAGTGAGCTGAGATGGCGCCACCGCATTCCACCTGGGTGACAGAGCGAGACTCCATCTCAAAAAAAAAAAAAAAATTAGCTGGGTGTGGTGGCTCATGCCTGAGGCTGAGGCAGAAGAATCACTTGAACCTGGTTGCAGTGAGATGAAATTGTACCACTAAACTTCAGCCTGGGCAATAGGAGCAAAACTCTGTCTCAAAAAAAAAAAAAACTCAAACTGTGTGACAATTCTGTACCAACCTGCCCTGGAGAAGCTGAGTGATCATATCAAGGGGCACACCCAACCACCTGACACACTGGCCACTCTACCAATGTGCACTTTAAACTTAGAATTTTTTTGTTTTTTTTGAGATGTTGTCTTGCTCTGTTGCCCAGGCTGGAGCACAGTGGTACATTCTCAGTTCACTGCAACCTCCATCTCCTGGGTTCAAGCAATTCTCCTGCCTCAGCCTCCTGAGTAGCTGGGATTACAGGCGTGTGCCACCACACCCAGCTAATTTTTGTATTTTTAGTAGAGACGGAGTTTCACCACGTTGGCCAGGCTGGTCTCGAACCCCTGACCTCAAATGATCCACCTGCCTTGCCCTCCCAAAGTGCTGGGATTACAGGCGTGAGCCACTGCTCCTGGCAACCTTGGAATTTAACCAGATAATTCTTATCTGGAACAAAGGAATGTCCTGGAATGCAGGTATCCCTCAGCCTAGCAGATGGATAGAGAAACTGAGGCAAAAGTGGCCTCCACCAAGCTGTGGGCTCTGACACTTCCTCTCGTTCCCTGTGCTGCACTCTGCCAGGTATAAAATTATAAATTATAAATCTTCACATTTCAGGAACTAAATGAACCCAAGGACAAAAAATATGAAGAAAACCATATGGAGGTAAATCATAACCAAAGTATTCAAACAGTGGTAAAGAGTAAATCTTGGCCTGGTGCGGTGGCTCAAGCCTATAATCCCCGCACTTTGGGAGGCTGAGATGGGTGGATCACAAGGTCAGGAGATCGAGACCATCCTGGCTAACACGGTGAAACCCCATCTCTACTAAAAAATACAAAAAACATGGCCGGGCGCGGTGGCTCAAGCCTGTAATCCCAGCACTTTGGGAGGCCGAGACGGGTGGATCGCGAGGTCAGGAGATCGAGACCATCCTGGCTAACACGGCGAAACCCCGTCTCTACTAAAAAATACAAAAAACTAGCCGGGCGAGTTGGCGGGTGCCTGTAGTCCCAGCTACTTGGGAGGCTGAGGCAGGAGAATGGCGTAAACCCGGGAGGCGGAGCTTGCAGTGAGCTGAGATCCGGCCACTGCACTCCAGCCTGGGCGACAGAGCGAGACTCCGTCTCAAAAAAAAAAAAAAAAAAAAAAAAAAAAAAATACAAAAAACTAGCCAGGTGAGGTGGCAGGCGCCTGTAGTCCCAGCTACTCGGGAGGCTGAGGCAGGAGAATGGCATAAACCCGGGAGGTGGAGCTGGCAGTGAGCCGAGATTGCGCCACTGCACTCCAGCCTGAGCAACAGAGTGAGACTCTGTCTCAAAAAAAAAAAAAAAAAAAAAAAAAGAGTAAATCTTAGGCCAGGCATGGTGGCTCATGCCTGTAATCCCAGCACTTTGGGAGACTGAGGTGGGTGAATCACTTGAGGTCAGGAGTTCCAGACCAGCCTGACCAACATGGCAAAACCCCATCTCTACTAAAAATACAAAACTTAGCCAGGCGTAAATGGTGCACACTTGTAGTCCCAGCTACTCGGGAGGCTGAGGTAGGAGAATCACTTGAACTCGGGTGGCAGAGGCTGCAGTGAGCTGAGATCACACTATTGTGCTCCAGCCTGGGTGACACAGTGAGACTGTCTCAAAAAAAAAAAAAAAAAGAGAAAATCTTAAAAGTAGCCAGAAAAAAAAAAGATATGTGTTACATACTGGTAACAAAGATACGCATAACAGCATATTTCTTGTCAAAAACAATGCAAGTGAGAAGACAGTGGAACAACTTTAAAATACTGACAGAAAAAAAAAATCTGTTAACTTATAATTCCATGCCCAGCAAAAATAACTTTAAAAAAATGAAGGCAAAATAAAGACTTTTTCAGACACAGGAAAGCTGAAAGAATTCCTCACCAGCATACTCACACTATAAGGAATGTTAAAATCCTTCAGGCTGAAGGAAAATGATACCGGAGAGAAATATGAATCTATAAAAAGGAATGAAGAGCATTGAAAATGATAACTACATGGGTAAATACATAGGATTATTTTTCTTATTAAATATCTTTAAAAGATAATGACCATTGAGACAAAAACAATAACAACGTAGTGTTGTGTTTATTACATACATAAAAGTCAAATGCATAACAATAATAATACAAGACTGAAGAGACGGAAGCTATTGTGATGTACTATACATGGACTGATATAATATCACTTGAAAGTAAACTGCGGTAAGTTTAAAGTGTAGATTGTAAGCCATACTACAAGCACTAAAATAAAACAGTTATAGCTATAATTAACAAGAGATAAAGTGGAATAACAAAAATGTGATTAATTCTAAAGGTAGCAGAAAAATAAGAAAAAAGAAACAAAGAATAGTTAGGGCAAATAGAAAACAAAGAGCAAGATAAAAGATTTAAACCTGGGGTGAATCTGGGGCCCAACTTGTTGGGTTTCCCCTTAGTACTGCTTTAACAGCATCCAGGAAATTTTGATATGTTGATATATGCTGCCTACAAGAAATGCTCTTCAGATATAAAAACACAAACAGGTACAAAGGAAAAGGATGAAAATATACAGACCATGTTAATACCAATTTTAAAATCTTGAGAGCTACATTAACATTAGAAGAAGTCTATTTCAGGCCAGGCACAGTGGCTCATGCCTGTAATCCCAGCACTTTGGGAGGCCAACACAGGAGGAATCACCTGAGGTCAGGAGTTCAAGACCAGTCTGGTCAATATAGTGAAACCCTGTCTCTAGTAAAAATACAAAAATCAGCCAGGCATGGTGGTGTGCACCTGTAATCCCAGCTACTCAGGAGGCTGAGTCAGGAGAGTTGCCTGAACCCAGGAGGAAGAGGTTTGCAGTGAGCTGAAATCATGCCATTGCACTCCAGCCCAGGCGACAGAATGAGACTCAGTCTCAAAAAAAAAAAAAAAAAAAAAAAGTATATTTCATAATATTATAAAATCATTTCATAAGGATAAACAGGTCGATGCATCAATAGGAATGATGATCCTAAATATGTATGCACTGAATAAAAAAGCTTCAAAATACATAAAGCAAAAAGGGATAGGAATGTAAGGAGAAATAGGCAAATCTCCAACTATAGTCAGAGATGTCTATAGCTCTCTCTCAATAATTGGTAGAGCAAGTAAACAGAAAATAAATAAGGATACAGAAGATTTGAAAATGATCAACCAACTTGACCTGACATTTATAGAACACTCCATAGCCTAACAACAGAATACATACTCTTTTCATGGAACATTTACCAAGACAGACCAGATTCCAGGCCATTAAACAAGTCTCAATACATTTTAGAAGATTAAAGTTATGCAAAATATGTTATATCATCTTAATGGAATTAAAAAATTAAACTAAAAACAATTAACAGAAAGATCCCTGAAAAATCCTCAAATATTTGGAAATCAGATAACACATTTCTAAAAAACCCATGGGCCAAACAGGGAAGCAAAAGGGAAATTAGAAACCACTCTGAACTGAATAAAAATGAAAATGTAATATATCAAAATGTGTGGGGTGCTGCTAAAGCAGTACTTAGAGGAAACTTTATAGCACTAAATGCCTATATTCATGAAGACAAAAGCTTTAACATTAATGACCTCTGCTTTACCTTAAAAAAACAAAACTAGAAAAAGAAAAACAAATTAACCCTGAACTAAGTGGGAGAAAGAAAACAGCATCAGAACAGAAAATCAATAAAAGAGAAAACAAACAATAAGAAAAATCAGGCCGGGCGCGGTGGCTCATGCCTGTAATCCCAGCACTTTGGGAGGCCGAGGCGGGCGGATCACAAGGTCAGGAGATCGAGACCACGGTGAAACCCCGTCTCTACTAAAAATACAAAAAAAAAAAGCCGGGCGCCGTGGCGGGCACCTGTAGTCCCAGCTACTTGGGAGGCTGAGGCAGGAGAATGGCGGGAACCAGGGAGGCGAAGCTTGCAGTGAGCCGAGATAGCGCCACTGCACTCCAGCCTGGTGGACAGAGCGAGACTCCGTCTCAAAAAAAAAAAAAAAAAGAAAAAGAAAAATCAGTGACACCAAAACTGTCCTTCAAAAAGATCAATACAATTGATAAATATGTAGCCAGACTGATCAAAAATTAAAAATGAGAAAGACAGATCAGACACATATTACAAATATCAGGAATGAAACAGGTCACATAGCTACAGAGTCTACAGATATTAAAAGGATAATAAGGTTCAAAACTTATTACAAAGCTACAATAATCAAGTCAATGTGGAACTGACATAAGGATAGATCAATGGAACAGAACTGAGGATCTAAAAACAACTACAACAACAAATCTCACATTTATGGTTAATTGATTTTTTTCAAAAGGGGTGCCAAGACCATTCAATGGAGAAAGAACAGTCTTTTCAATAAATGGTGCCAGCACAACTTATTATTCATATGCAAAACAATTAAATTTGACCCCTACCTCACACCAGGCACAAAAAATTAACTCAAAATGGATCAAATACCTAAATGTAAGAGCTAGAACCATAAAGCTCTTTTTATTTTATTTTATTTATTTATTTATTTATTTATTTATTTATTTATTTATTTATTTATTTTATTTTTTGACAGAGTCTCACTCTGTTGTCCAGGCTGGAGTGCAGTGGTACAATCTCAGCTCACTGAAACCTCTGCCTCCCGGGTTCAAGTGATTCTTCTGCCTCTGCCTCCCTAGTAGCTGGGACTACAGATGACCACCACCACACCCGGCTAATTTTTGTATTTTTAGTAGAGGTGAGGTTTAGTAGAGGTGACCTCAAATGATCCTCCCAACTCAGCCTCCCAAAGTGCTGGGATCACAGGCATGAGCCACCGTGCCCAGCCGAACTATAAAGCTCTTAGAAGAAAACACAGGCATAAATATTCATGCCATTGAATTAGGCAACTGTTTCTTAGATATGACACCGCAAGAAGATACACCAAAAGAAAAAAAAATAGATGAATTGGACTTCACTAAAGTTTAAAACTTTTGTGCTCTAAAGCACGGGTCCCCAGTCCCTGGGCCATGAACCTGTACCAGTCTGTGGCCTGTTAGGAACTGGGCCACAGAGCAGGAGGTGAGCAGCCGGCAAGCCAGCATTACCACCTGAGCTCCTCCTCCTGTCAAATCAGCAGTGGCATTAGATTCTCACAGGAGTACAAATCCTACTGCGAACTATGCATGCGAGGGATCTAGGTTACATGCTCCTTATGGGAATCTAACTAATGCCTGATGATCTGAGATGAAACAGTTTCATCCCAAAACTTGCCTTCTGTGAAGCCAGTCCCTGGTACCAAAAAGGTTGGGGACCCCTGCTGTAAAGGCACTATGAAGAAAGTGAAGAGACAACCCACAGAATAAACAAACTCCACTCTTGGTATATAACCAACAGAAAAAAACTCATAAGTTTCCCAAAAGACATCTATAAGAAAGCTCAAAGCAGCACTATCCATATAGTCAAAAACTAGAAATATTCCAAAATCTATCAAGAATAGAATGGATGAAGTATGACATATTCGCTAAGTGGAATACTAGGCAGCAATATAAAAGAATGAACTTACCAATACACCCAACATCCATGATGAATCTCACTGACAAAGTGAGGAGCAAAAGAAGTTAGCACAAAAGAGACAATCTGCACGATGTTGTTTATATGAAGGTGTGAACAAGACAAAACGAAGCTATGGCTTTAGGAGTCAGAATACTGGTTGCCTCTGGGGGAGGGAGGTAGGGAATTAACTGGAAAAGGCAAGACAGAGCCTTTTGGTAGAGCTGGAAATATCCTGTATCTTTTTTTTTTTTTTTTTTTTTTTTTTTTTTTTTTTTTTTGAGACAGGGTCTCTCTCTCACTCCAGGCTGAGTGCAGTGTTGAGAACATGGCTCACTGCAGCCTCAACCTCCCAGGCTCAAGCGATCCTCCCACCTCAGCCTCCTCCCGAGTAACTGGGACCACAAGCACGCACCACCATGCCCAGCTAAATTTTGTATCTTTTGTAGAGACGGGGTTTCACCATGTTGCGCAGGCTGGTCTCAAACTCCTGGGCTCAAGCAATCCACCCTCCTCAACCTCCCAAAGTGTTGGGATTACAGATGTGAGCCACTGCACCCGGCCTGGAAATATCCTGTATCTTGACCTCAGTGGTGGTTACAAGGGTGAGATATATGCATATATCAAGCTATACTATCTGCTTAAGATTAGTGCACTCTACAATACGCGTTATACCACAACTCAGAAATTTCAAATATAATAATACCCAGTAGGATGGCCAGCATCAAGGGGAGAAGTAGCTGCAGATGAGCCGGACTAATGTGACCCTATTGCAAAATCATCTGCACAGATGCCCTCCGTCTACAGACGACTTTGACATTCTATGAGCTACCATTTATAAGCACTTGCTGTGTGCCACATGCTGTCCTAAGCAGTTCATTAAGTCATTTCATCCTCACAATAGTCTTATGAGGCAGACACCATCACTGCCCCTACTTTACAGATGAGGGGAACTGAGGCACAGAGAAGTTAGGTAACTTTCTGAAGTCAAGTCCCCAATAAGCAGCAGAGCTGGATTTGCATCTAGACCTTCTGGCGCCACAACCCATTCTCTTACGTAAATCCCCAAATCCTGACCACAGTGCAGAAGGCGCCATACAGTCTGGCCCCCGCCACCCTCTAGTGCTTCACCTGTCTTCCCTCCACATCCCAACACTCCAGCCTCACCATCTTCCCTCCTCTTCCCTGAAAACCCCACCTTCCTTACACCCCGGGGTTTGCACATGTGCAGTTTCCTCTGCCAGAATGTTTTCTTCTGCTCCTCTTTGCTGGGGCAACTTCTCCTCATCCCTTAGGTCTCAGTTCAAGTGTCACCTCCTCCAGGAAGCCTTTGCGACTCCAGTCAGGGCCCATGGTCCCCGTGACCCTCCTCCGTGAGCCTCATCACTGTTTTACCTGCTTTTGGAGTTCCCTAAGGGCCACTCTATGCCAGACCCTGTGGTGGGCAGAGGGGACATGGCTCTGAGTGAAAGGCACTCTCCTGGCCCTTAGGGCTGGAAGGTTGGCATCAAAATGTGGTCACCACTGCAGGTAGATCGAGGGGGATCTATACATTTGTCTTTATACTTTGGGTTTTATCTGCTGGATATTGTTCTGGTGGGCAGGTACCATTACCAAGCCCTCAGCATTTCCCCACCCTGGGACCCCCACCTTTCCCCTTCCTTGCTCCCTCCCCATGCTCGTTCTCCCAACTCTGCCTACAGCCCCAGTGGGAGGGATATTAATAAGCAGGAGTGAGAAGGTCACCCAGTTCACAAGCACTGAGCCCTCCTAGACTCGGGCACAGATGAAATGCACTGAGGCCGGGAAGCGCACCAGGCGCTGAGCACGTGTGAGCTATTTCTGATTCCCACCAGGCCAGGCAGAGCACATCTGAGGTGGAAGCCAGGGCCAGCCTGGTGAGTGGCTGTGGAATCAATGACCAGCTGCCCCAGCCATGCTCACATCAGACCTGGCCACTGCCCTGCTGGAAACTCCCCCGCAGCCCCCCAGGGCCCATGCGGCAGCTGAGGCCCTCAGCCTGGCACTCGAGGCTCTGAAAGACCCCATCCCTGCCTGTCTTCTTGCTCCCCATTCTCCCAGGTGCAGCCAGGTCTTCCCTCTACCCTGGCCCTTTGCACGTGCTGTTCCCTCTGCCAGGAAGGCCTGTTCCATCTCCAGGTGTGGGCTCACTCTCACTTAACTAACGGGTGTCCGCTTGGACCACTCCCTCCTCTGAGAAGCCTTCCCTGACCATCACCCCAGCGTGGGTGCCCTTGCCCTAGGGCTTCCTGCTGTCATGCAGGTACCCGCTGTTGTCTTTGTGGTCTATGATCCCGCTCCTAGACTGTGATGTGGCTCCTTTGAGGGCCTTCATCTCCATGTCCTACATCCAGCAAGGACCTGGCCCGCAGCAAGCGCAAATCCTCTTTTGCTAACTGACTACACAGGGGACAAAGTGCTGAGTCCTGGAAGGGGTACAGGAGGGTTCGGGGACTCAGAGGAAGTTGGGGGCAGATGGAAAGCCAAGGATTGATTTGGCTGTGACTTGGAGGTAAAGAGTCAGAGAGATGTGGCCTTAGGCAGCAGAGAGGGTGCAGAGGGAGAGTCAGAGAGATGTGGCCTTAGGCAGCAGAGAGGGTGCAGGGTGAAGAGTCAGAGAGATGTGGCCTTAGGCAGCAGAGAGGGTGCAGGGTGAAGAGTCAGAGAGATGTGGCCTTAGGCAGCAGAGAGGGTGCAGAGGGAGACCAGTCCACAGTCAGTAGAGGGCCAGGCCTCTGTCTGATCAGCGTCCCTCTCTCACCCAGCCAGTAGCCCCCAGAGGTCCCAGGCAGGTGGGCAAAGGGCTCAGGGGGGCCCAGACTTCAGGTGCCAGGTGTGGGTGCTCACAGGCCCTGCCTCCCCAGCCCTGACAAGTACAGCGGATGCAGAATCTGTCTGGAACAAAGCATTTTGTCTAAATATATCTGCTTTCCAATGCAGGGCAAGCAGCAAGAGACTGGGGGGCACGACGCAGGCCTGCAGTGTGGGGAGAACCGGAGCCCCCACCCACAGCCCCACAGCCCCACTGCTGCCTGCCCTGACAGAGGGAGTCCACCAGGGCGAGGGTCAGGGTGGGCCTGGCTGGGCCCCTCCAAGCAGGGTTCCCATTGCCTGAGCTCCCACCCCAAAGCTGCCACTTTGAATGTGGGCCAGGCACAAACCAGGACAATAGAGGAGGGAGGGGACACAGGGTGGGGCTGGGGAAGGGGGACACAGAGGAGGGCTTGGAGGAGGGGACAAAGAGAGGCCTGGGAGAGGAAGACACAGAGGGGAGCCTGGAGGAGGGGGACACAGAGGGAGGCCCAGGGGAGGGGGACACACAAGGGGGCCTGGGGAATGGGGACACAGAAGGGGGCCTGGGAGAGGGGGACACAGGGGGGACCCAGGGGAGGGGGACACAGAGGGAGGCCTGGAGGAGGGGGACAGAGAGGGAGGTCTGGGGGAGGGGGACACAGAGGGCGGCCCGGGGGAGGGGGACACAGAGGGGGGCCTGGGGAATGGGGACACAGAGGCGGACCCAGGGGAGGGGGACACAGAGGGAGGCCCAGGGGAGGGGGACACAGAGGGAGGCCCAGGGGAGGGGGACACACAGGGGGGCCTGGGGAATGGGGACACAGAGGGGGGCCTGGGAGAGGGAGACACAGAGGGAGGCCGGGGGGAGGGGGACACAGAGGGAGGCCTGGAGGAAGGGGACACAGAGGGAGGTTTGGGGGAGGGGGACACAGAGGGAGGCCTGGAGGAGGGGGACACAGAGGGAGGTCTGGGGGAGGGGGACACAGAGGGAGGCCGGGGGGAGGGGGACACAGAGGGAGGCCTGGAGGAGGGGGACACAGAGGGAGGCCTGGGGGAGGGGGACACAGAGGGAGGTCTGGGGGAGGGGGACACAGAGGGAGGTCTGGGGGAGGGGGACACAGAGGGAGGCCTGGGGGAGGGGGACACAGAGGGAGGCCTGGGGGAGGGGGACACAGAGGGAGGCCTGGGGGAGGGGGACACAGAGGGAGGCCTGGGGGAGGGGGACACAGAGGGAGGTCTGGGGGAGGGGGACACAGAGGGAGGCCGGGGGGAGGGGGACACAGAGGGAGGCCTGGGGGAGGGGGACACAGAGGGAGGCCTGGAGGAGGGGGACACAGAGGGAGGCCTGGGGGAGGGGGACACAGAAGGAGGCCTGGGATAGGGGGACACAGAAGGAGGCCTGGGGGAGGGGGACACAGAGGGAGGCCTGGGGGAGGGGGCCTTGAATCCAGGTTCCTCAGATTCCAGACTCTCCCCACTACCTTGCTGTGACAGAGGCACAGAGAAGGAGGCAACTCCAACAGGGTCACACAGAGGCCTGGGGTGGTGAGGGGAGGAGAACCCAAGCACCTGCCTCCCAGGCTTCCTAGTCGCCCTGGGGGCTCCTAGAATTCTCTTTAGCTCCTTGAAGTTCTCCCAAGAATCCCTAAGGAGTTGGGCAGCAGGAAAGGCACTGGACTGAGAGTCACGAGGCTGTGATGCCATCCCCGCTCCACCCCTGAGGCCTTTGGACTAGTCATCTGTGGGCCCTGGTTTCCCCCTCTGTGAGATGGGGACAAGCACTGTGCCCTCTGCGCAGCGCTCTGCCCACAGTGCTCACCCTTGGCCCACTTTCCCAGGCTGGCCCTTCTGTGAGCTGCCCTGGGCTAGGCTAGGGAGGGAGTGCCAGAAGGTTCCGGGGGGTGTGCGGGTGTCAGGAGAGAGCACAGCAACACCAGCTGCCTTATTTTAGGGACTTGCTGTATGCCAGGCTCTGTCCTCAGTACTTGAACACATAGGACCTCAATTCACCCTCAAACCAAGCCTCTGAGACAGGCAATGACACTGTTATCCCTCTGAGGACAGAGGGGGAAACTGAGGCTGAGAGAGGTTTCTGTGACCTGCTCAAAGTCACACAGCCGGTGATCAGAGTGGGGAGTCAAACTTGGGCCACACTTCAAAATCAGCAGCTCCCTCCCTCCAGGCCTGAGACTGATGCCCACCTTTCCAATCAGTTTTGTTCTTTTTTTTTTTTTTTTTTGAGACAGAGTCTCACTCTGTTGCCAGGCTGGAGTGCAGTGGCGCAATCTCGACTTGCTGCAACCTCCACCTCCCGGGTTTAAGCAATTCTCCTACTTCAGCCTCCTGAGTAGCTGGGACTACAGGCATGCACCACCACGCCCAGTTAGTTTTTGTATTTTTAGTAGAGATGGAGTTTCACCTTGTTGGCCGGGATGGTCTCCATCTCTTGACCTCATGATCCGCCCACCTCGGCCTCCCAAAGTGCTAGGACTACAGGCGTGAGCTACTGCTCCTGGCCTCAGTTTTGCTCTTGTAATGGAAAACAAAATCAGAAAAAACCCTGCTCATTAGAACAGCTCGTCATCAACAATCACTGCTATGAACACCTCATTTCCAGACAGGCCTGAAGACCCCACCCAGCCAGAGCCTCTCTGCCCTCGTCCATCTCACCCAAGGCAGGAGGGTGCAGTGGCTAAGATCCTGGGCAAGGGCTGGGTGCACACCTGTAATCCCAGCACTTTGGGAGGTTGAGGCAGGAGGACTGCTTGAAGCCAGGAGTTTAAGACCAGCCTGGGCAGCAAAGCGAGATGCCTCTTTACAAAAAATTTTAAAAATTAGCCAGGTCCAGTGGCACACCTCTGTAGTCCCAGCTACTCGAGAGGCTGAGTGGGGAGGATTGCTTGTGCCCAGGAGTGGGAGGCTGTAGTGAGCCATGACTGCACTACTATCTTTCAGCCTGGGAGACAGGGAGACAATTCTGGGTCCACCAGCTGCTGGATGAGTGACCTCAGGAGTGTCACTCTTCCTCTCTGTGCCTTGCCTCCTCTCCTGTGAGGACAGTGGCGCCTTCTGCTTAGAGTCCCAGGGCATATTGGAGAGACAGTTGGTGTCAAGCTGTGACCCAGAAGCCACCCAGAAACAGCCCTTATCACTGCCTAACCTGACCATCATGAGGGTAAACTGGATGCCCTCAAAGTCACTCCTAGAGTGGACTGTGTGTGTGTGTGTGAGTGAGAGCACACATTTATTAGTGCTTTAAGCTGTTAAGTGTTGGGGTAATTTGTTCCACAGTAATACGTAGCGAGTATAGAAGATGAGCCTTGATTCAGGGTAGAATTGAGGCTGGAGAGAATCAGGGCTGGTTTCAGAGCCTGTGCTGGGCCATGCTCCCAGGCTGGGCATGCCCAGGGCTCTTTCCTTTAGTGGCCCTGATCTGTCCAGAGGATCATCCCTGCCAACCTCAGCCAGCCCTGTGTGGCTGCTCTTTATGACTGTGTTGGACTCAAGAACGGGTCTGACTCAGCTATGTGCAGCACCCAGTTAGACGTGCTCACCTCTCAGTTTTCAGAAAATTCTCACAAGAGTGCTGGGCTCGGTGACTCATGCCCACAATACCAGCAACTCAGGAGGCTGGACAGAAGGATTGCTTGAGCCAGGAGTTCAAGACCAGCCTGGGCAACATAGCAAGACCCCACCTCTAAATTTTTTTTTAAAAATGTAGCTGGGCATGGCAGCATGCAACTGTAATCCTGGCTACTTGAGAGGCTGAAGCAGGAAGATTGTTTGAGCCCAGGAGTTAAAGGCCGCAGTGAGCTATGATCATGTCACTGCACTCTGACCTGGGCAACAGAGCTCTGTCAAAAAAAAAAAAAAAAAAAAGAGGAAAGGAAGGAAAAGAAAAGAGAAAAGAGGAGAGGAAAGGAGAGGAGAGGAGAGGAGAAGAGAGGAGAAAAGAGAAGAAGAAAAGAAAAGAAAGAAGGAAGGAGAAAGAGAGAGGAAAGAAAGAAAGAGAGAGAGAGAGGAAAAGAGAGGAGAGGAGAGAAAGGAAATTTTCATAGTAGCCTCCTTGGAGGTTAACATTATTATCCCCAGTGCCTAGAATAGTCTCTAGCACATAACAGATACCCGTATTAATGTAGACTAGGTTACAGTAATAAATAGACCCTAAAATTTCAGAGGCTTCAAGAACAAGAAATTTATTCCTATCCTGGAGAAAGATTTTCAAACAGTTGAGCTTCTCCCCGGTTGAAAAGCCAGCCCCGGTAGGTGTGCAAGCCAAACAGGCAGCCAGTCAGCCAGCTCCCTGTTTGCCCAGCCTCAGTTACTCCCTCAGTGCCAGGTCCAGGTGAGGGGGTGGCCCCCAGAGAAGAGGCTGGGGAGGAGAGGAGTGATGGGCTGAAATGGGACAGGTTGGCCTGGGCTGCTGTCTAAGGCACGCCCGGGAGACCCAGCTCCTCTGTGAGGGGGCGCTGGGGAGCACTGCTGAAGGGGATGGGCTGGTGAGCTGAGCTGCCTTTCCACCCCCACCTGTTCTCAGGCCCACCTGGACTACCAGGCTCAACAATGCTCAGGTAGCCGGGTGCAGTGGCTCATGCCTGTAATCCCAGCACTTTGGGAGGCTGAGGCGGGCGGATCACGAGGTCAGGAGATCGAGACCACCCTGGCTAACACGGTGAAACCCCGTCTCTACTAAAAATACAAAAAATTAGCCGGGCGTGGTGGTGCGTGCCTGTAGTCCCAGCTACTCGGAGGCTGAGGCAGGAGAATGGCATGAACCCAGGAGGCGGAGCTTGCAGTGAGCCGAGATGGTGCCACTGCACTCCAGCCTGGGCGACAAAGCAAGACTCCGTCTCAAAAAAAAAAAAACAATGCTCAGGTAACACTCACACGCTGTGCCCCTGCTGTGTGCCAGGCCCCAGCCTCTGCCCGGTGGGAGACCCTCACAGTCTAGTCCTCTGAGGGGGTAGGGTGACCTATGTGGTTGGGAAAGGCAGGTTTCCTGGAAAGGGGAGGTCTGAGCTGAGCCATCAGTAACAAATCAGAGTTACCAAGCCAAGACTGTGGGGAAGGATTTCCAGGGAGAGGGAACAGTAAGCACAAAGGCAGGAAAGCCAGAGGACATGGAAGGTTCTGGGCATGCCCAGTCATTCAGCATTCAGGTGAGCTGTGAGTGGGGTGTGATGGGGGCACAGCAGGAGGGGGCTGCTGAGGTGCACAGAGGCAGGTGACAGGGGCAGCAATGGCCTCATTCAGGGCTCTGGGCCATGAGCAGATGGATGTGGTTACCTAACCTGCGTGGAGGACGCACCAGCAGGAAATCAGGTAGGAGGCAGGGATGGTCATCTTTGCCAGAGGCCATGAAGGCTGTTGCCAAAAGATGCTTGAGAAGGAGAGGTCAGTGGGGAAGGAGCCCGACTTCCACTTTGTGGCTGATCCCCCAGACGCATCTCAAGGGCTCAGGATGAGACGCTGCCTTCCCGCTGGCCTCCAGGACCAGGTTTGTCATTATCAAACCCAGCCTTGCAAATGGTTCCTGAAAGCCACAGGGCTGGTGGGCCACACCACCCCCTCCCAGGCTGCCCACTGCCTTTGTCTCTGCCCAGCCAGTGTCAGCAGAGAGAGGCCACAGACTGAGATGACAGAGGTCAGTCACCTCCGGCCTTGGCCTCAGCAGCGGGCAGGCAGCCAACACTGGGAAGTACTGGGAAGGCCTGGGGAGTGGTCGGCCAGGAGAGCACTGTAGGTCTGCCCTGCTCTGGAACCTTCTGTGGCTCCCTAGTTCCTTTCAGTGGGATGCACCCACACAAGAGGAGGCTGAGAGGCTGGGAAGGGGAGGCCCAGCCCCTCTGACTTGCTGCAGGGCCTCAGGAACGTTGCTCAAATGTCCTGAGTTGGACTCAGTGATGGCCACTGGCTCTGCTAGCTGTGGCCAGGACAGACCATCCAGCAACCCCAGGGACCCAACCATGTTCACCAAGTTTCTAGTCTTACCTAGGCAGGCTGCTTCGTGGCTCCGAGCCTCAGTTTCCTCCTGTCACCAGTCCATGCGGTCCAAGAAGGCCACGCAGCCAGCCCTGACTGTTCCTCATTCCAAGCTCCTGGCTGTTCTCTCCAGGCTTGTGACCCATGGCTCTCCGTGCTGCCCCCACACCCCACCACACCCCTCCTCACTCTCAGGTCTCAGCTCCTGGACCCCAAGACGGCTACAGTCTCCTCTTAGCTCTCCTGGGTCACAGTGTCTGTCACTATTGTGAGTTTATATTCATCTGGGAGGTGATGTAACACAACACACACAAACACACACCACACAGCACACACACACACCACATCACACACACCACACAAACATCACACCACACATCACACACACCACACTACATACCACACATCACACACCACACACACCACACACACATCACACCACACACATCCCACATACTGCACATACCACACATGCACCACATACAACATACATAACACACACACCACACACACACCACACACCATACATAACACACCACAAACACACATCACACACCACACACACACCACACACATCATACATAGCACACACACCACATAACATACATAACATACACCACACACCACACACCCACACCACACACACATCACACCACACACCCACCCCACACACATATCACACCACAAACCCACTCCACACACATCATACCACACACCCACACCCCACACCACACATCACACACACTACACACCACACACACACACCACACTATACATAACACACACACACACCACACATAACACAGACACAACACACAGCACACAGCACAACCACCACACACACACCAGTACACACCACACACATTACGCACCACATACCCACACCACACATACCATACATAACACATCAGACACAGCACACGGCAGACACACCACACACACATCACACATACCACACATACATCACACACGCCACACCACATACCACACATCACACACCACACATCACACACACCATACATAACACATACACACACCACACAAACACCACACACCATACATAACACACCACAAACACACATCACACACCACACACACCACACACACACACACACATCACACACATAGCACCCACACACTACACAAACACCACACACCATACATAACACACCACAAACACACATCACACACCACACACACCACACACACACATCACACACATCATACATAGCACACACACCACACAACATACATAACATACACCACACCACACACCCACACCACACACACATCACACCACACACACCCCACACACACACATCACACCATCACACCACAAACCCACTCCACACATCATACCACACACCCACACCCCACACCACACATCACACACACTACACACCACACACACACACACCACACCATACATAACATAAACACACACACCACACACACCATACATAGCACAGACACAACACACAGCACACAACACAACCACTAAACACACACACACCACTACACACCACATACATCACACACCACACACCCACACCACACATATCATACATAACACATCATACACATCACACTTCATACACACAACACACCACACACACACCACACAAATACCACACCACACACACACACCATACATACCACACACAGCCCACACACTGCACAGATGCCACACACAGCACACATGCTACACTGACATCACACACACACACACCACACACGCCAGATACCTCACACACCGTAACACACAAACACACCACACACACAACCACCAAACACACAACATACACACACCACACACGCCACCACACACATGCCACACACACCACAAACCACACAGATGCCACACACACCACACACAGAACTACCACACAACACATACACACCACACACACCATACATACCACACACACACCACACAGATGCCACACACATCACAGAAATGCCACAGATACCCCTCACACACACCACACACATCACACACACACCTCACATACATACCACACACACCCCATATGTATACCACAACACCATACAGATACACACACCACACGTCACACACACACACCACATACACCACACAAATCACATACACACCACACAGATACAGATACCACACACACCATACACGCCATGTGTACATACCACACAGTATACATACCACACACACAACAGATACCAAACTCATATCACACACACATCACACACAGCATACATACTACACACACACCACACACACAACAGATACCAAACATACACCACATACAGCACACACACACCAAACACAACACACACATCACACACCCTACACACACACCACATACCACAACACACCACACATATCACATACATGCCACACACACCATACACATGTCACACAGACACTACACATACACATCACACACCACACACCATACACACCACACATACATACCACACACACCATACATACATATCATACGTCCACACTCACAGCACACACCACATACACACCATACATGCTTCACATGACCATACCACACACCACACACACACCATACACACCATAGTCCCACACACATCACACACACCACACACACCACACACACACCATACATACATCATGCACACCACACACGCCACACACACACCACACACACCACACACACGTACAACACACATGCCACATACACACACACCATACACACATACCATGCACCCCTACACACCACGCACACACCACACACACAGCATATGCCACGCAGCACACAGACACCACATACACATGACACACACACACTACAAACACCATACACACCCCACACACACACCACAGATACATCACACACACCACATACACATCACACATACCACACACCATACACACCACATATCCTACACAGAACACACACCATACACAGCACACACATCACATACCACACACACCATACACACATCACACCACACTACACACACCACACATACATACCACACACACATACACACACCATACACACACTACACACTACACACTACATCTACACACATACAAACAGCATGCACACACACACATCCTTCACATTCCCTACACACACACACACCACACACACACATACAGCACACACACACACACACACGCACACACACAGGGAGTGGGAAGGACTCTGAGGGCGGCCCTCCCTCCCTGTCCCCATCTGCATTCTCCCAGAGTCCCCTGTGAACCAGATCTATGAGGGTCGGATGCATAGATGGCCAGAGGTGGGCCTGGCCCCTGGTCTAGTCAAGACCCCCAGAGCCGCCCGCCTTTGCACGCGCCTCTGCTCCCAGCATGCTGTCCCTGGAAGGCCTCGTGCACTCCCAGTCCTCCAGGAATCCCTCACACCCTGAGGTGGCAGGTCCCTGAGGAAGTGTCAGATGCCAACACCCCTTCGCCTGCCGCCACACTCACTTTGAGGATAGGAGCTATAGGTCAGGTGGGGAGGCTCAGAAAAATTCCAGCAGTACCAGGTGGGGCTCAGAGAAGGGCAAGGCAACCCCAACATCACCTCCTGACTCTTGCTGTGGAAACTGAGTCCCAGAGAGGGCACAAGGAGATGCGCAGTTACCCAGTGGGCCTCTTGCCTGGGGTCTACCTTCTCAACTGGGTGCATGAATCACACACACCTGGGTTCAAATCCTAGCTCTACTACCCAACAGCTGTGCAGCCTCGGTTTCCCCAGAAGTAAAACAGGGATGACCACAGCACCTTGCTCCCTCAGCTGCAGGGTATGCCCACGGAAAACACAGGCGGCAGAGGGTCCTGACTCTATCTCCAACCCAGCAGTCTCTGGACCACGGCCCTGTCCCCCCAGCAGCAGGCCAAGTCCAGTCAGGAGCTCCTCCCCAATTGCAGGTGACCCCCCCAGAACTGTCACTGCAAAGCTGCCTGGTCAGCCCCAGAATCTCACAGCCCAGCCCTCACAGTACACACTGTTCAGAAAAGGCAGGCAAGCATGCCAGGGTCACACAGCAAGGCCTTGGCATGCTGAGACTCTAACTTGGGCCCTGTTCAGCTGAGCCTCCAGCCTTGAGCCTCCCACTCCCTGAGTGGATCTGGCAGAGCTGAGGAGGTGCCAGGGCTTGGTGGCAGCCACAGAGGGAGAGAGGCAGGCAGGCGGCTGGGGGTGGTGGGAAGAACCTTTCCCCCTGTCTCTAGCAAACCCAGATTCCCGTTTCCAAGCTGCACTCCAGAGTCCTCGGGTGCTGCGTCACTGCACACAGTCAGCCCACAGTAGGCGGAAGGACAGGCTCCCTCCCCATGACAGGAGCTGGAAGACAGAGGGCGGTGGGGAAGCCAGGGGGCAAGCCAGGGGTGAGGACAGTGAGGACTCCCTGACACCCCTCAGAGGGAAACCCAACTCCTTTCATCCCTGGAGTCACAGAGGGCTAAGCCGGGAAAGACGCAGAAACCAAACTCCCACCTCTACTCCCACTGAGTAGCTGGAGGCCCAGAGAGGTGCAGGCAATCAGTTAGGGACACACAGCAGCAGCAAACCTGCTCGTTCCTCTTACTACAAACCCCCAAATACCCAGCACCCATGTCCTGGCAGCTGCAACAAAAAGCCTCCTGGACCCACTTCTGTCTGCCCCCGCAGGCTTATGTCACTGAACCCAGAGGCCGAGGGCTCACTCCCAGCCCAGCACCTGGGGTGCAGAGTCCCACTGTCCCCACCAGCACGACACCTCTTCAGGACGTGGTTCTGATCCCCCATCTGGAGTCCCAATGCAGTGCTAGGTACACAGCAGGCACTCCATAAGTGCCTCAATAAGTCTTTTGCTCCATTTAGACACCAGGATGCCTGCCCCATTTCTACATCATCAAAGACAGAACCTGCCCACATCCTCTGCTTTCTAAAGATGACCCCCTCGCGCACCAAATGTTCCGGTAGCCACTTTTGAAGCAGACTCCTAGAGGTGGGTGACCTGTGCAGTCCTTCTCTCACCTAAGAAGAGGAGTGCAAATGTGACTGTGGCTGGGGGGTGGCTGCACTGTGTGTGTGCGTGTGCGCACGTGCACACATATTGAGGGCTCTGCCCTTTCCATGAACAGTCCCAGAAACCAAATATCTTGTTCTTCCTCACCAATGGACTGCCGGTCATGGTCACTCCTTATCACCCATATCACTCCCCGTGCCCTGTGAGAAGCCTGAGAGATGAGCTGGCTTAACCAGAATTGTGTGCTGGGGAAGCGCAGAGGAGTTGGGAGAGAGGCCACAGTTCTCTGATGCCCATCCCTCAGTACCCGTGAACCTCACAGTTCAGATGGGGCCCCTGGAGGGGCTGGGGGAGTGGTGGCTGCCGACAGCAGAGCGGCCACGGAGTCCAAGGGTGGTCCCGAGGCTGCTCTCCAGACCAGGCCCAGCTCTGCCCCCAGCGTGTCTGTTCAGGTTTCCCAAAGCCAGTAACTGGGACTGCTGTACTTGATTCCCTCCTCACTCAACGCTTGCTGTGGAACAAACAGGAACTTCAGAATCCCCAGAACACGGGGCTAAGACCAGCCTCTAAACTCTAACTGACTTACGTCCAAACCCTGGCCTCTGTCTTCCAGTCCCTGTCATGGGGAGGGAGCCTTTCGTCCAAACCCTGGCACCTCCACTTCACCGGCTGTGCAGCCTTGGCTCTCTGTGCCCCAGTTTCCTGTTCCATAAAATGGGGGTGATAATCATAACAGGGTGTGATGGAGGCTGAAAGAGAGTCCAGGCATCAAGTACTGCATCGGTGCTCACTAACAGAGGGCTGAGCAGGGCACGTGGCCTGGGAGATGGTCTAAAATGCTTTGTTGAAGGAATGAATGAATGAAAAGAAATGCTAGCCAATGATACAGTTATTATTATTATTATCACCGTCAACATCAGCAGGGATCCCCAAGCCTGGTTTTGCAACCAGCCCTGGTGAGGGGTGTAGCAAAATTCTCCAAACAAAATGTGCTTCCATTCATTTTGGGTTTTTGAAAAGGCCACGTCAGACAGCTCGGTGGCGAGGAGGCGGCATTGCGAAACCTAGCACAGAAGGATCCTGGGCCCCGCTCCTCGGTTCAGGAAATAATGTGCGATCTGCAAGCGAGAGGCCCCTACACGCTGCCCTCCCTGCAAGGACCCAGTGAGAGGGGCGCCTCAGCTGAGGGTCCACCCCCCACCCTCCAAGTGACTTTGGGCAGCCACCCAACCACTCTGAGCCTCAGTTTCCTCATCTGTCAAATGGAGACAATATCCCTTTTCATTCCTAACCCTGGCTGCGGCTAGAAGATGGGTGATTAAATGGGTTCTGCGAACTGTAGAGTACTGCACACCCCTAAAGGCTTCAGTCCTGGCCCTGGAGGAGTTGCCAGGAGACGCTGTGGAGGGGATATAGGAACAGAACAGGGAACCCTCTCCCCAGTACGTCACAACGAAAGAATGTCTAGTCATGTGAGTCTCAAAGCATCCCCCCATATTCTGATGAAGTAGGAAGTAGGCTTGTCTTTGGTACAACACACAGGACTCCTCAGTGACAGCTTTTCCCAAAAATGTCCAGGGAGTTTGCTCTCCAACCCCCTCACTCCCTTAACCAACAGAGTCATCTGTTAGAAGAAACTGCCAAGCCTCGTCAGCCCCATGCTGACGCCAGCCCTGGGAGCTTACACACGAAAGCTGCCCTTCAAATTCACTACAGCAAACCCAGTGGCTTGCTCTGGATTCAAACCCTGGCACCTCCACCTCACTAGCTGTGCAGCCTTGGAGACCTTACTAATAAACTAAACTAATGCTCAGTTTCCTTGTCCAGAAAACAGGAGGAGAGCCCACCAGATGTCCCAAGATGCAGGGCTCTAAGGATCACAGACTTCGGACAGTGGAAGGCAGAAGGCCCCTCAGAGATCACCAGGTCCAAGTCTTCACTCTATCAAGGGCGCCCAGAGAGGGGACACGCCTCATCCAAAGAAACACAGCAAATTCGCAACAGGGCTCCTAGAAGAGTGGCTGCCCTGCCCACCATGACTGCACCCTATTCCCTCCACCACCAGCCTCCCTGTGGCCCACTCAGGAGTGGCCACCTCCACTTAAAAGGACACACAACCCGCAGCATCCCCAGGCTCACCCAGCACGTGGCTGTCTTCCTGCCTTTATTGATGCAGTTCTTTTATTTTTCTTTTTCCTTTTCTTTTTTTTTTTTTCTTTTAGAGACAGGGCCTCACTATGTTGCCTAGACTGGTCTCAAACTCCTGGGCTCAAGGAATCCTCCCACCTTGGCCTCCCAAAGTACTGGGATTACAAGCATGGGCAACTGTGCCTTATCCATGCAGTTCTCACAGCCAGCAGTGTCCTTCCCCACTATTCTCCATCTACCCAAATCCCCAAAGCCTCCAAAACCCAGCTCAAGTGCATGTCCTTTAAGAAGCACTTCTGGCCCTTGGACAGCACCAGTCTCCATCACTAGGAAGCACCTGGCAGGATGGCTGCAGTTTACAGAGTGGGGTCCTCGCAGGTCTGACTCTGTGTCCCCAAGCCTGGCACAGGGCTGGGCACTGAGTGGGCCTCAGGAAGCACTAGTAGCCCAAAGAACGAACAGAGGACTAGGAAATGAAAGAGTGAACAGGCCAGTGACCTGGCAAGTGAGGGAAGGCTGAACAGGTAGACAGGTGATGATGTCAGCAAATGAATGGCCACAGGGGGAAATGCCTGGCCAGAGGCACACCCAAAAAGATGCTGGGTCTGCGCCAGCATGGCCCCTCGCCCTCTTGTAGAGCCCTTGGGGGTCCCACAGACCTGCTGGGATTTTAGAGGCTACAGGCCTGTAACTCCCACAGATTCTGGCTAAATGCCTCTGTGTATGCAGACCCAGCTGGAGGCTGGGAACGCACATGGACAGTCATGTTGGCAACGGCCTGGCCAAGTCTCCCCCCATTCCCCAGAGCCCAGCCCTCCACTCAGAATGGACCAGGTCGTCAAAAGTCAAGAGAAATGGACAAGTGCCCACGTTAAGCCAAGACGTCTTCTCAGCACCAGGGGAATGGAGTGAAGAGGCAGGCGGGACCCTGCCCATCTCCGCACCAACCACACCCAGAGACATCCAAGAAGGATGGGGATGGGGTAATGAAGCACAGGCCCACGGGGCTGGGCACGTGGTGACAGTGACACAGCCTGGCCTGGGCATCGAGGAAGGCTTTCTTCTGGAAGTGATGCTTAAGCTTGGGTGATGAGCAGTAGTTGAACAGGCACATGGGGGAAGGGGGCTGGAGATGTTCAGGCGGAGGAGCCAGCATATGTGAAGACCCTGAAGCTGGAGGGAACGTGGCCTGTTCCAGGAACTGAAGGCAGGCCAGGGGGACCCGAGCCAAAGAGGGAGGGGGTGGGGAGCAAGACGTGGCTAGAAAGTAGCTAGTTGGGGGGAGGGGGAGGTTGGGTTTCATCCTGCGAGCCATGGCATTTATTGAGTACCTACTGTGTGCTTTCTATTAAAAAAAAACAAACCCTGGATTCAAGATTTTATTAATTCACATTTCAGAACGTTTAAATGAAAGTGTTCAAATGCACTGATGCCAGAGAATGCGATTTTCTAATGCTTTTCTGAATGAATGAATACCCATCACGGAAGTATAGGAGGGTAGGGACCACCTGCTTCTGTCACATACAGTGCCCAGGATACGGTTCCTCAGAGCCTCCCCATCATGTGAAACTGCTGGCATTTACGAAGCCTGTGGCTCACAAACCACACAAGAACCTAATGAGATGTCAGTGGGTGCCCCGATACATCCGATACGTCAGCGTCTCCTGAAAGCTCCAAAGCACACATTCTCTCCTAGTTCCCAAGTGCTGCACAGCCTTCCTTCAAAAACACCAACTCAGCTGCCAGGCAGCTTCATGCCCGGGGCACAGCCCTCAGACCTGCGGCTCCATCTCAAGGCTGGCACCAGCCGGATGCTTCCTGGGGTTCCACATAACCCAGCCATCAGGTCCTGTCCAGCTCACAGTTTCTCTTCAGCATGGACACTGTCTCCAATACCTGACACAGGCTGCCTCCCCCCACAAAACAGAGGCTCCTGGAGGTGGGGACCCTGTCGGCCATTGCACTCCCCAGCACCCCAGCACAGGCCTCACCAGGCCTCTGGCAGGTAAGTACGGGGTCGCCATGGACACCACACACAGGCACACTCGCAGAAGTTGAGTTGTGCTGTCCCAGCTCCTGGAGGACCCAGGATCCCTGGCCCACCCCTGCCACAGCGGGAGACAGGCACTCTCACCAGCCCCACGTGCATAGCCAGCATCTCCCGAGCTGCTGGTAACACACTTGGAGTCTGCCGCTGACTGGCCCCAACAGCCGGCTCTGGGGCCTGGTGGTGGCTCTAACACTCCAGCCACCCATCAGCCAGGCCAGAGCACCAGCTCTGTGGCCCCACCCTGGGACCAGGCAGCCCAGTGCCCTCTGGCAGAGAAGGCAAGGGAGAGGTGGCCACCAAGTAGGGACAGAAACAAGGCTCCTCCAACAGGCGTTCTCGGAGATGGTCCTGTACAACTGATTCCCACCACCTCCAGCTGGCATAAAACAGCCCCCTCCCACAAGTGAGAGCTCAGAGGCAGAGAGAGCCAGGACTCCCTCCTTCCCACTGGGGACTAGTCTTGGAGAAGAGGTGCAATGGAGGTAGAGGCAGGGCAGGCCAGTCTCCCCAGGGGCTGGAACTGCAGCCCCCTCCCGCTATGTCATTTCCACTTCCAGGCAGGTGGAGGTGCCGGGAACCTTCTCCCCATCAGCGCTGCCCTCCAAGCTTAGGGCCTCCCATTCTCAGGGCACCTCCACTACCCACCGCACCCCCTCCCCCCCACAGAACTGGCCTTTGCCAATCACAACCCCTCCCCCATTTCATTTTTTCCCACATCAACAGTCTCTGACAGCCCGTCTCTTTAACACAGGCAGCGGAGGAAAAAGGGGAGAAGGGACAGAGGGATAGAGGGATGGAGGGATGGAGGGATAGAGGGATGGAGGGATAGAGGGATGGAGGGATAGAGGGATAGAGGGATAGAGGGATGGAGGGATGGAGGGATGGAGGGGGATTGGAGCGGCAGGTTCGGCCAAAAGAGACCAAGGGCCATCACACGTCCAGGTAGCACATGTCCCCTCCCAGCAGGCCCGGCACATCTGGACCCAGCTGGTCCCCGCGGCCACCTGGTCCATCCGCCACTGGCTCTGAACGTGAACCCCTGTCTCCGCGGGGGGCCGCACGTGGGGGCCTCCGGTAGCCATGTGAGTGCCCCCCCAGCCCAGGTGCCCGGGTCAGCCCAGCCCCTCGCAGGGACGCAAACAGGGAGGGGGCGCTATGTAGCGCGAGAGGGGGGTGTTGCCCCCGCCCCCTCCCCAGATGCCAGGTCCGGGAAAGAGCTCGGGAAGGGGGGAGCCGGCGGCTCCCGGGGCTACCGAGGCGGGATCCGAGGCTCTGGGTTGAATGGAGGAATGCCCTGGCTAGCATAGCCCTGCTCTCTCAGGCGCCAAGGTTGGCCAGGCACGGGAGGGGTCCGTCTGACCCCCAGGCCGCCCTGAGGATTAGGGGGCGGGCCTGAGGAGGGGGCTTCCAGGCTTTGGCAGCCGCTTGATACAGACTACGGGGGAGTCCGCGGGAAAAAGAGCCAGAACGGGGGTCCGGCCCCGGACAGGGGTTCTGGGCCCCTGTGCCGCCACCCCCGATTTGAGGGTCCGGGGAGATGTAGATGGGGCGATTCCAACCGGAGAAGGCGCTTCCCAGCCGCACAGCCGGCCCCTCGGACCCGGGCTCGGAAGACAGAACTGGCAGAGGAAGGGGCTTTTCTGCGCCAGCGCCGCCCCCCCGGTTCAGGGAGGTCTGTCGGGGAGGAGACCGGATTGGGGGTCTAGACGAGGGACTGAGCGCGCCGGCCCGGGAAGGGGGTAGGAACCGCCGCGCGCCACCCCCGCGCCCTCACCTGCGCCGGGCACTTCGGCCGCCTCCGGCCCGCCTGGCCGCTCCGCCGCGCCGCCGCCGCCTCTCGGGTCCGCTCGCAGGTCCGTGCGCCTAGGCCCCGGCCCCCGCCCCGGCCCCGGCCCGCGGGCGCCCCATGCCTCTCCTCCGGCCGGCGCGGCGCCCCAGATGCGGCTGCGGGAGGAGGAGCCGCGCGGCCCCGGCTCCCCGAGAGCGGCGGGGAGGGGGCGGGGAGCGGGGAGAGGCGCGCGGGGGAGGGGGCCGTGCGGCTGCGCCCAAAACCAGGCGCGGATCTGGCCGCGGGCGCCGGGCTGGGGGGGCCTTGGGGGGGCCCGCGCAGTTCCTGGCGCCCCACCCCCACCCGCGCCCCCGCAACCCGGGGGAAGGTGGAGGGTCTCCGCAGCCGGAGACCGCTCTGTCGCTAGCCGGAAGAGCGCTTGGAAATCCGGGGCCGCCAGTCCAGAGAGGGCAGGCTACTGGAACAAGGTCACACAGCGCAGGCCGCGGTGGCACGGGACCCCGGAACCCCAGGCTATGGGGCGGACCGGTAGGAACCTGTGTTGACCATCGCCGCCCCGTGGAAGAGGGAAACTGAGGCCCAGAGAGAACAAGATTGGTCCCGGTCACACCGCGCGAGTCAGGAACCACCCCACCCTCGAGAACTCGGGACTTCTGCCTCTGGGAATGGGTGCCCCCTCCCGGTGACCTGCTTCCGCAGAACCCTCTCCCAGGTGTCTTCTCGCCTCTGGCTGAACGGGGGTTAAATGCAGTCTCTGAAGTGGGATGGACCTGAACTGCGTACCGGCCCTACCTCTCCGGGCTCTGTGGTTACAGACAAGACTGTCCCTCTTTGAGCCCCATTCCTCCACCTGTAAAATGGGGACACCATGAGTCTCTATCGCCAACTTGGGTGAGAAACCAAAGAGATAATGGGTATAAGCTCTTTACCGGTGCCTGGCATTCAGTAGGTGTCAAATGAATGTGCCTGCCTTCCCTGGCTCCCACACACAGCCATCTCCAGAGAATGCCAGCTGAATGCAGAAGGGTCAGAATGGGTGAAAGGGTGGCCTGCAAGGCTCCTCACAGCCCTATTCCAGTCTCCTCCACCACCCACCCATCCTGCTCACATCCCCAACCCAGTGATGACTGTTTCAGTGCCCAGTCTCTGCCTTTCCCTGTGACTGCCATGCCCTCCCACCTCTCTACCTGACAAACTCCTACTCATCCATCAAGGCCCAAAGCAATCTGTTTCGTACCCCAGCTTCTCACACTCCCTACTAGTCTACCCATGTTTCCTTTCTCCAGAACATATTCCCCTTCCCCCAGTGTCTGGTCTGGGTTTGTCTCTATCTTCTCCGGCTCTAACAACTGGGGTGAGAGGAAGTCACTCAGAGGAGATGACACCCTGAGGCCCAGTGCTGCCCAAGAGGGCTTCCTGGAAGAGGCAGGGCTTTAGTAAAGCCTGGATGGAGAGGTGAGTTTAACATTTGTATGCAGCAGGCAAAGAGGTGGCATGTTTGGGCAGGGTGTCAACAAGAAGGATAGTGGGCTCCCTGGAGCAGTGGGAAGATCTTGACGAATGAGCTGGAAGCCAGCGAGAGCCAGGGGCTGGACAGCGACCTGGCAGTATATATATGATCAGGTTGAAGATGAGCAGGCTTTGCCCTCGAGAACACCTCACACAGGGGCCCGGGAGATTTGCACAAGGATGCTCATAGCAGCATCGTTTATAATAGTGAAAAGCTGGACACAGCCTAAATGTCCATCATCTGGAAACTGGATAAATAGCAACACATTCAGACAATGGAAAACTGTCTCTGCTCCACGATCCTCAAAATAGGTGAATGCAAGCTTACGCATCCTGAGGCTAAATCTCAAAAACACACTGTTGATTCAGTTTGTGAAAATCCAGGGTTGTACACTTATAATTTGTGTGCTCTTTGTATGAATGTTATACTTCAATACAATTTTTAAAATAAAAATATATATTGTTGGATGGAAAAAGCAAGTTGCAGATGGAAAATATAATTTCATGCCAGATATATAAAGTTTGAAAACACACAACACAATACCATGTATTGTTTAGCGACACATACATATGTAATACAAGTGTAAAAGCATGCATGGGAGTGATAGACAGCAAATTCAAGAGAGTAGTGACCATGAGGGAGAGAGGGAAGGGAATGTTGTAATAAAGGCTTTAAATATACTTGAAGTGGTTTATGTCTTAAGCTGGGGTGGTGGGCACATGGGTGTTTGTCATGCTGTTCTCTAGACTTTTCTTTGGACATAAAATATTCCTATTGTAATACTTTTTTGTTTTGTAGAAAGTCAGGTGGTGCCTGGGAAGGCAATGGGGAGCCATTGCTGGTTCTTGAGCAGGAGTGTGACATGGCAGTGGACTGGAAGAGGCAAGACTAGAGAAAGGAAGGTCAAGGAGGCTAGTGTGATGGCACAGGGGAGAGATGCAAAGCTCTGAGTGGGAACAAGGATGGGGTTATGGGGAGGAGGGGCAGGAAGGGCAAGTTTTAGAGGAATAAGCATTGGGCATGCTTAGGCAAGGGTCACAAACCTAAATGCCCACAGGGCTTGGACAGGTTGTTTAAGCAAGTTGTGAGCCTGGAGTTGTGGGGACTGTGATACGTGGTCCAGCAGGAGCAGCCCCTACTCATCACCAGCTGATTTTGCCATCTAGGGAAGGAGACAGTGGAGCTATATCTTATTTTTTCAAGAGTAACTAGCAGTTAAGATTTTCTGAAATGTAAAACTTCAGAAAATCCCAGAAAATAATGGCAACTAAAGTGAAAAAATTGTTAACTCTATGCAAACCAAGCCATATAGGTTCACAGTCTCTCCAGTGAGGAAGAGACTTCAGGAGAAGAAATGAAGGGATAATGACACAGAGTTTTCCTGCCTGTGAGGCTGAGGAGGCTCACAACCTGAGCAGCAATCAGGGAGGGCTTCCTGGAAGAACTGGCACAGGACAGCGAAGGGGGAAGGCGTTTCTGATTGAAAGAACCGCATATGCAAAGGCAGGACTGAGTTGAGTGAGCCTAAAAGAAAAAAGAGCAAAAAACAGGAACAGGCGTTTCACAGAAGGGGAAACATATGGCCAGTAAACATACGAAGAGGTGCCTGACCTCGTTAGTCATGGGGGAAATGTAAGTCAAGACCATGATGAGATGCCACTGCACACCCAGTCGACTGGCAACAATGAGAACGTGGGACAATACCAAGAGCTGGGGAAGCTGTAGCTCAGTGGCAGCTCCGAAGTTGCTGCCAGGAGGGTGATCTGGGCCACCCACTGCAACCCAGCACTTCCACTCCTGATGCGTATGCCCACTAGAATCCCATGCAGAGGTACACTCGGCCAGTGCTTCTCAAATGTGAATACGCCAGTGAATCCCCCAGGGGTCTTGTTAAAATGCAGATTCAGTTTTGGCGGGGCTAGGGCATGGCTCCAGACTCTGCATTTCTAACAAGTTTCCAGGGGATGCCCAGGCTGAGAATGCCCAGACCGCATTTTGCAGAGCTTTCGGATTTATGCACAGGAACAGCCACACAGCACTGTTTGCAATAGCAGAAGACTGGAAGACAACCTGATTGTCAATTGAAGGGAGAATAAAGAAAGAAATAAATAATGGTATAGTCACATACAGCCTTCAAAACAAATGAATCATGATTATATACAACAACCTGGAGACATTCTCATCAACAGCATTGAGTTAAAAAGAAAAGACAAGAGTATATACAGTATGGCACTTTTAACATAAAATTAATAAGTAAAAACAAACTACATATTAATTAGGTATGTATACATGTAATAATACTAAAAACAAGGAAACTAGCAGAGGATAAACTCAAAATTCAGAATCTTAGTGACCTCCAGCAGAGAGCAGGGGGATGGGATGGGGTGCAGCACAGAGGCAGATGTCAGATACTATTCTGTTCTAGTTCTTGGGGTGAGCAGTGGATCAAGGTGCATATATTAGATTATGTTTTCTACTATCTTGTATTATATACATTGTAGGACTTGATGCACCAATGCTGAAGGCATGTCATGAACCAAGGACTCAGTTTAACTCACTTGTGTGTATCTGAAGTATGTATTTTTAAAAAGAGAGAGAGAAACTCAGAGACAAAGACAGAAAAAGAGATGGAGAGGCCCACAGAGATGGAGTGAGAGTGGAATATAAGCCAGGTCTGTAATTTGATAATGATTAAATCCAGATAATGACCATATCTAGCTAATGATGACATTGAGCTTGTACCAAACCAGATAAGGTCCAGATCGGCCAACATGGATCTGGGGAATGCCCACTCCAGTGCTGTTCTCTGGGTTCATCAAGCATATGTCAGGCAGGGCCCACCCCTCAGGGAAATGGGGAGGGAGGAGCCTCACAGGCTAGCCTGGGCCCAGGACCCCTGCAGGGATCCTCCTCCCAGGGCTCTGGCTCCAGTCTGCAGTCTGCCCCTTCCCAATCCATCTTCCACAACAGCCCCAGAGAGATCTTTCTATAATATGGATCTGACTGTGCCCCTCTCCTGTTCAGAAGCCTGCCTTGGCTCCCTAGTACCTGGGGATAAAGTTTGACCTCCTGAGTCTGGTATTCAAAGCCCTTCACCAATTGGCTTTCACATCTGCTCCTACCTCAATCTTGGCCAAACCCCATGACTCAGGTACAAGCTCTGCAGTTTCTCCTGAAGACAACAAGCTGTTTCACACCTCTGCCTTTATCTGAAATGCCTCTTCTCCCATTGTAGTCACCTTGCAAAATTCAACTCAAATGTCATCCATTCTGGGGAAATCACCCCTGACTTCTATGTCTCATTCCTGGTTTTATACCCCCAAAATACTTTATGATGACAAAGACACACCACGTCTCAAAGCAAATGCTATTGGTGCCTGCCTTGAGTTCTGCTGCAGCCTTGGTGGACAGCTCCTGAACTCTGGTCTGCTGCAAGCACCCACCAGGTCTCTCCACTTTTCTGCCTGATGGCATTTTCTGAAGTTGCAAGAGCTTGTCCCATCCAAGCACAGGATGGCTTGGAAATGCAGGAGAGTAAGGCCCCCAGCAGAATCTTCAGTCCCTTGGGGAAAAGAGTCACGAAGGAAATGCTGCAGCCTCTGAACCTTCAGAGAGATAGTCTCAGGCATGCTTTCTACCGTTCTTCAGAAGGTCCCCAGCAAGATGGAGCTCCAGTGGCCCACAGTGGTGCCCTGCTGGCAAATGCCCATTTGACTGACTTTCCCTCCTCCTCTGCCTCCCTCCTGCAGACCAGGATCACCTCCCAAATAAACTACCTGCACTCAAGTGCCTGTTTCAGGGTCTACTTAGGGGAAACCCACACTTACGCACACTTGTTACTTCCACCTCTCCCACAAGTCTGGAAGTAGCTCCTTGGGGTTCAGGCCACATTAAATTAACCTCATATTGTGGTATTTGAGACCTGTCATGGTTATGGCTGTAATCCCAGTGTTTTGGGAGGCTGGGGCAGGAGGATTGCTTGAGGCCAGGAGCTCAGGACCAGCCTGGGCAACATGGCGAGACCCCATCCCTACAAAATTAAAAAGTTAGCTGGGTGTGGTGGTGCATGCCTGTAGTCCCAGCTACTTGGGAGGCTGAGGTGGGAGAATCACTTGAGCCTAGGAGGTCAAGGCTGTAGTGAGCCGTGTTTGCACCACTGCACTCTAGCCTGGGTGACTGAGGGAGACCCTGCCTCAAAAAATAAAATTAAAAAAAGGCAGCATTTGACAATCTGGGTTCATACTACATGCTGCTTGCATCTGTATGAACTTGGCCAGGCTCAGCCAAAACAAGCAGAAGATTCTCAAACTTTTAATGACACTTAATGACATGTATCCCAGGGAAGGGGAGCTATGCAGAATTACCTCCTTTCTTCTCCTTCCCCATATTTTCCAAATTTTCTATATTGTTCAAATTTGTTCCAAAATAAATTTCTAAGTGTCATGTATTCCTTTGCTCTGTTTTGCTGTGTTTTCCCGGTGTGGAGGGAGTGTGGGCTCTGGAGTGAGCAGCCCTAGATTCATATCTTGGCTCTGGCACACACTGGCTGTGACCTGGCAAGTTACCCAACCTCACTGGGTCTCAGTTTCCACATTCAAAAAATGGACACAGCCCAAAACAACACAAACACCTACTTTGCAGGGTGGCTGGGACTTTTATAACAGAAGCACGCTGTGAACCACAAAGTGAATTGCAAGGCTGAGTTATCGTCTTTCCCGGGGCTGGCATCAGGCCTGACATGGAGGAGGTGCCTGAGAAATGTTTGGAGAACAAAATGATTGAGGCTAGAAGTAGCAGTTCCACACTGTTCCTTATTCATTCACTCACTTGATGCCCACTGATACCCACCCAGGTCCAGCCCCTGCTGGGTACCAGGGATGCAGAGTTGCATGAGGAATATCACTGGCCTCAAGGAGCTTGCTGTCCACAGAGGAGACACAAGAAAACCCACCACTCCTGGAGGGCACCAACTGAGCCTTGGGAGAGGGTGGGAAGGGTTCCAGGAGGAGGTGCCCCTAAACTGTGCAGGACTTAGCCTGAAGAACACGGGGGAAGACAGAGGGGACGTTGCAGCATAAGGACTTGCTCAGAAACCTGGAGGCCAGGCCGGGGCACATCTGAGCCACTACTGGCAGCTCACTGAGAGGGAAGCCTCGAGAGCTCAAAGGCAAAGCCAGAAAGGTTGGCAGGGGTTGGATCATCATGACCATGAGGTCCTCTCAAGGCATCAGGACTTTCTACTGAAGGTGATAGTGATCTATAGAAAATGAGGAAAAGGCTGGGAAAGAACTGTTGACTTTTTTTTTTTTCCCCCCCCCTGGAGATGGGGTCTGGCTCTGTTGCCCAGGCTGGAGTGCAGTGGCATGATCATGGCTCAATGCAGCCTCAAACTCCTGGGCTCAAGTGATCCTCCCACCTCAGCCTCCCCAGTAGCTGGGATTATAGGTGCACGCTACCATGCCCGGCTTGAGTCTTTGATTTTGTGGACTTGGGTGATTCATTTTGCCTCTCAGAGCCTTGGTTTCCTCATCTGCACAATGGGGACAAAAATCTCACAGCAAGGATATTCTGAGGAAAACGTGAAATGAGGTGTGCTCATTGCCTGGCAGAGAGGAGGAAGGTGTTCAGTAGATATGAGTTGAACGAGTGAATGACTGAATGAGTGAATGAATGAATGAATGAATGAATTTCTGCCCAGCTCAGGAGCACCCTGAGACCTTCACTTATACTCTCCTAAGCCTGGAACTCATCAGCCCCAATCCACCTTCTCCCTGCCCACCTCCCTTGCAGTAATACCTCCCACTCACCCCCAGGCCACAAGGCTGGAGGGCTGGGACTTTTTCAGGGCCACCAAGTGAGGCAAATGCAGAGCAGAGTCCATTGCTCTGTCCCTGCTCTGTGGTGCCAGGAGCATTTTTCCTCTGCCCTCAACATAGATTTGCCATAGGCCCTGCCTAGTGCTCTCTGAGATGAGGAGGCACCTGGGTCTCACTGTCTACTTGAAGGGCCAGTACAGCCTGCCTCTGCCTGCCAGATGCCAGAGCCACCATCCGCTCCCACCCAAGTCCTCGGCTCTTCTTAAAATAATTCCTCCTGTTTCCTTGGAGACATCTCTCACATGGAAGAAAGGAAAGGCGGAAAGGAGGAAGGGAAGGAGGAATATGGGCTGGGTGCCATTTCCTGAGCACCTACTGTGTGTCAGCACCCCTGTGATCTGGAGATCACTCCAGGGCCTTTGCAGATAAGGAGCTGAGGCTTGCAGACCTGAGATCATTTGCGCCAGGCCTCGGAGCCGGGCCAGGATTTGAACCCAGGTCTGTAGGACTTGAAAGTCAAAATTTGTTGACAGGATGGAAAGGTGTGTTTGGGACTGTGAGGGAGAGTCCTGTCCCTACCCCAGGTCCAAATGTCCTGGCGAGGGCACTGCTTGTTTCCCAACACCCTCTCCCTTCCTTGATTCAATTCAGAAAACATTTCTGGGCACCTTTTGTATGTCAGGCCCTGGGCCAGGCACGGGGTAGGAAGAATGTCTCAGGAACAAGACAATGTCTTCTCCCTTCGAATACTCAGAGCGTGGGACAAGTGGGAGGGGTGGAAGGATAGAGAGAAAGTGGCCCCTGGCCATGTATTTCCTGAGCATCACGCCAAAGTCTTCAGAGGGGCTTTCAACTGATTCTCCCGATACGTCAGCTGGGAGGATTTAAAAGCCCCTTTTTCAGAGAGGAAACTGAAGCCCAAGTAAGGAAATGCATTTTTCCAAGGGAGAAAGTGGTGGAGCCGGGATAAAGTCCCAGGTTATGCTGAAGTGGGCAGAAGACGACTTTCTGGAATTGCCCCACAGACCCATACAAAGCGGGGTGAGGAGGGGCTGTGGCTGGGAACCTGAGGACCCTTGGGTGGAGAGGGAGAAATGGAGGGATGTGGACAGATGGGCCTCAGCCCTTTTCTGGTCTCAGCTCCCTCACGTCAGCTCTGGGCCTGACCTCACCTGGGTATCTGACACCTTCACCCAAGTAGAGGGACAACCAAACCCTGCCTGCGTCAGCATCTAGTAAATCCCACTCAAAGCATCTCATAAACAGGCCTCACCAGTGAACATCTGGTCAACCATCAACCCATGCATCCTCTGGTGACCCCACCCAAGCAGCCCATCTTGTTGACCCTACTAATCCAAATCTTGGATTTAGAGGCAACTCTCACATCTGAAGTCTAGGAGAAGAGAGGCTTTTTCCGAACAGAAGGAAGCCAGGGACACCAGAAAGGAGGCCACTGAAACTGTCCAGGGGAGAGCTGATGGGACCTGGACTAGGCTGGAGTGTAGGAGGGGGAGGAGGGGACAGTGGAAAGACATAGCAAGTAGGCAGAACCGACATTGTTGCTGATGGATCCCAAAGTGGGGATGGGGGAGAGGAGGAGGCAAAACCAGGCTCCAGTATCTGGTATGAGGGACTGGTAGGGTTGCCCTGGAGACAGGAGGTCTGGGCAAAGGGCAGGGGGAGGCAGGAAGAGGAAGGCCCACTTGGGGACTTGTGTGCACTGTCTATGGGACACAGAGTGCTGTTCCTCCTTTGGTGCCATGTTTTAAGTTTGCAAACAGCTGTTAATCCACAGTCTCCCTGGAACCTCCCAACAAACCTGTGGGGGTTGAATGAAAAGACGTGCTTTTGGCCGGGCGCAGTGGCTCAAGCCTGTAATCCCAGCACTTTGGGAGGCTGAGACGGGCGGATCACGAGGTCAGCAGATCAAGACTATCCTGGCTAACACGGTGAAACCCCATCTCTACTAAAAAATACAAAAAAACTAGCCGGGCGAGGTGGCGGGCGCCTGTAGTCCCGGCTACTCGGGAGGCTGAGGCAGGAGAATGGCGTGAACCCGGGAGGCGGAGCTTGCAGTGAGCTGAGATCCGGCCACTGCACTCCAGCCCGGGCGACAGAGCGAGACTCCACCTCAAAAAAAAAAAAAAAAAAAGAAAAGAAAAGACGTGCTTTTTCTCAGAGGGAAACCTGGAGGCTCAGAGGGTGGTGAGGACTGACCCACGGATTCACAGAGTGACTGTGGGGCCGGGTGTTTTGCTTCAAGACCAAGGCTTTTCTCTTGCACACAAGGAGCCTGCCAGGCATCCAGAGGCTTGAAAAGAGATGTCCAGAAAAATGGGCACTCAGGGGAGAGGCTGAGCCTGGAGAGGGAATGACTGAAGGCGTGGAGTGAGCAAGGTCATTCAATAAGAGGGCCTTGAGAGAGACAGGAAAATCCTCCGGGCAGAGCCTCAGGACAAAGCCACTTCATGGGTCAAGCAAAAGAGGCTAAAAGAATGTGAGCAGGTAAGAAGGAAAACAGGGAGCGGCATGTGACAGAAGTCAGGGCAGACTGTGCTTCCCGAAGGAGAAAGTGGCCCACAGTGCTATGAGATGCAGGCTGCTTCTGCACCACTCACACCTGAGTCCTGTGGGGAGGCTCAGAGGAGACACAGGGTACATCATAACTGGCCAGGAGAAATTGTTCTGGTCCTAGCTCTGCCACCATCTCTCCAGGTGACCTTAGACAAATCCCTTTCCCTCTTTACACTCCTGTTTTCCCTCTGTCCAATAAAAGGACTCAGTTTCTGGACATTTTTAAAAGAATATTTACTGGGCCAAGTGCAGTGGCTCACACCTGTAATCTTAGCACTTTGGGAGGCTGAAGTAGGTAGATCACCTGAGATCAGGAGTTCGAGACCAGCCTGGCCAACATGGTGAACCCCTGTCTCTACTAAAAATGTAAAAAATTAGCTGGGCATGGTGGTGGGTGCCTGTAGTCTCAGCTAGTCGGGAGGCTGAGGCAGGAGAATCACTTGAACCCAGGAGGTGGAGGTTGCAGTGAGCCAAGATCACACCACTGTACTTCAACCTGGGCAACAGAGCGAGACTCTGTCTCAAAAAAAAAAAAAAAAAAAAAAAAAAAAGAATATTTACTGAGAGTCTGCTATGTGTCAGACACTGTTCTAGGGATTTGAAGCAAACAAAACATAAAGAACCTGCCTTCATGGAGCTTACATCTAACAAAAGGAACTGGTCAATAAACAAAAAACATAATAAATCAGTAAATGACACAGATGGCTATAAGTTCTATGACAAAAAGGAAAGAGACAGGCACGGTGGCTCGTGTCTATAATCCTAGCATTTTGGGAGGCCGAGGTGAGAGCATCACTTGAGTCTAGGAGTTTGAGACCAGCCTGGGCAACATAGCCAGATCTCATCTCTACTAAAAAAATTGAAAATTAGCCAAGTATGCTGCGGTGTGCCTGCAGCCCCAGCTATTCAGGAGGCTGAAGCAGAAGGATCATCTGAGCGCAGGAGATGGAGGCTGTAGTGAGCTATGATTGCACTCCAGCCTGGGCAACAGAGTAAGACCCTGT
The DNA here is from genome assembly GCF_007565055.1 of Rhinopithecus roxellana. Taxonomy (NCBI): domain Eukaryota; kingdom Metazoa; phylum Chordata; class Mammalia; order Primates; family Cercopithecidae; genus Rhinopithecus; species Rhinopithecus roxellana. The sequence goes on along the minus strand of NC_044561.1, from coordinate 108,666,236 downwards.
CTCAAAAATCAAACAAAAACAAAAATACAAAAAAGGAAAAGCAGAGAAGGTAAGGGGAATAGGGGGTGCTAGAGTTGACGAAGATGATAAAATAGGGAAGTCAGGTAGGACTCACTGAGAAGGTAAGACGTGAGGAACAGAGCAAAGGAGGTAGCCCTGCAGATATCTCGGTGAAAAGCATTCCAGCTGGAGGGAACAGCAATACAAACAGCCTATGGTGAGAGATACTACACTCTCACCACTGTCAAATGCTATAGATTTTAAACATTATATATAAATGAATAAGTCTTCAAGAAAGTAGAGAAATTCTCTTGTGCCAGAAACAAAGCAGGAATATGAGTCCTGAGAGATCAACCTACACTGGTGTTGTGGGATGCCATGCAGACATCTCTAACTCAGGTAATACAAAGCCTGCAACCTATACAGGACAGACAGTCAAATGAGTCAGCAATCACCCTACATAAATTATGGACTCAGGAAAGGCATGATTTTTTTTTTTTTTAATCCTGCCCCATGAAGACAGACAGCAAAGAAAATGATCTGTCTCAGCTTTGGATCTGGGTGGGATTAAAGAGGAGTAACTTCTGAGAAGTTGTGGATATTGACCAGCCCTCACATGGATTCAAGGCCTGAATTCTAAATATTTATGTGATACCAAAAAATTCAAGCTCAGAATTAATTAATTTATTTATTTATTAATTTATTTATTTCTTTTCTTTTCTTTTTTTGAGGTAGAGTCCCCCTTTGTCACTCAGGTGCAGTGACACAATCTTGGTTCACTGCAACCTCTGCCTGCCCGATTCAAGCAATTCTCCTGCCTCAGCCTCCGAAGAGCTGGGATTACAGATGCATACCACCACGCCTGGCTAATTTTTGTATTTTTAGTAGAGACAGGGTTTCACTAATGTTGGCCAGGCTGGTCTCGAACTCCTGACCTCAGGTGATCTACCCACCTTGGCCTCCCAAAGTGCCAGGAATACAGGCGTGAGTCACTGCGCCTAGCCTCAGAATTTCCATTTTAAATGGATAGGAAAATTAACAAAGCCAAAAGCTGGTTCTTTGAAAAAAGATCATGAAAAGAGAGAGAGGGAGATAACGTAAGTTATAAACATCAAGAATGAAGAAAGGGCATCACTACAGATACAATAGACTTTATTTATTTATTTATTTATTTATTTATTTATTTATTTATTTATTATTTATTTTTGATACAGAGTCTCAATCTGTCCACCAGACTGGAGTACAGTGGTGCAATCTCGACTCACTGCAACCTCTGTCTCCTGGGTTCAACCAATTCTCCTGCTTCAGCCTCCCGAGTAACTGGGACTACAAGAGCACACCACCATGCCTGGCTAATCTTTGTATTTTTAGTAGAGATGGGGTTTCACCATATTGGCCAGGCTGGTCTTGAACTCCTGACCTCAAGTGATCTGCATGCCTCAGCCTCCCAAAGCACTGCACCCATAGATACTATAGACATTTAAAAGGCAATAAGAAAATATTGTAAACACCTTTATGCCAAAACTTGGATAATTTAATTGAAATGGACAAATTCCTTGAAAAACATTACTTACCAAAAGGATACAAGAAGAAATAAAAATTTTGAACAGCCCTATACTTATTTTTAAAAACTGAATCTCTAATTTAAAGCCTTCTCACACAAAAAAAATTATCTAAGCCTAGATGGTCTCACTGGTGAATTTTCCCATTTAGAGAATAAAGAACATTAATCCTATAAATTCTTCTAGAGAATAGTAAAGGAGGGAATATTTCCTGACTCAATTTAGGAATACTTCCTGACTCACTTTACATTACAAAAAAGAAAAATTATAAGCCAATATCTACATAAATGTAGATGCAAAAATACTAAACAAATATTAACGTAATAAATCTAGTGTTATATAAAAAGAACAATACAACATGACCCAATGTGATTTATTTCATGAATTTAATGTTGCTTTTAAATTAAAAAATCAGCTGTGTGCGGTGGCTCACATCTGTAATCCTAGCACTTTGAGAGGTTGAGGAGGGTGGACTGCCTGAGTTCAGGAGTTCAAGACCAGCCTGGGCAACACAGTGAAATCCCGTCTCTAGTAAAATACAAAACGTTAGCTGGGTGTGGTGGCATGCACCTGTGGTCCCAGCTACTCAGGAGACTGAGGTGGAAGAATTGCTTGAACCCAGGAGGTAGAGATTTCAGTGAGTCGAGATCGCGCCACTGCACTCCAGCCTAGGTAACAGAGTGAGACTCCACCTCCAATTAAAAAAAAAAAAAAAAAAATCAATATGGCCGGGCATGGTGGCTCACACCTGTAATTCCAGCACTGTGGGAGGCCAAGGGGGGCAGATCACTTGAGGTCAGGAGTTCAAGACCAGCCTGACCAACATGGCGAAACCCCATCTCTACTAAAAATACAAAAAATTAGTCGGGCGTGGTGACACACGCCTGTAATCCCAGCAACTGGGGAGACTGAGGTGGGAGAATCACCTGAACCTGGGAGGTGGAGGTTGCAGTGGGCCAGGATCTCACCACTGCACTCCAGCCTGGGCCATAGAGCTATAATCCGATTTAAAAAAAATAAATCAATATGGCCAGGTGCAATGGCTCACTCCTGTAATCCCAGCACTTTGGGAGGCTGAGGTGGGTGGATCACTTGAGGTCAGGAGTTCGAGACCAGCCTGGCCAACATGGCAAAACCCCATCTCTACTAAAAATACAAAAATTAGCTGGGCATGGTGGTGCATGTCTGTAGTCCCAGGTACTTGGGAGGCTGAGATGGAGAATCGCTTAAACCTGGGAGGTGGAGGTTGTAGTTAGCTGAGATCTTGCCACTGCACAAAAAAAATCAATATAATTCACCACTTAAAAAATGTTCTGTTTGTTTGTTTGTTTACTTACTTATTTATTTTTGAGATGGAGTCTCGCTCTGTAGCCCAGGCTGGAGCACAGTGGCGCGATCTCAGCTCACTGCAAGCTCCGCCTCCTGGGTTCACGCCATTCTCCTGCCTCAGCCTCCCAAGTAGCTGGGACTACGGGCGCCCAACCACCGCGCCCGGCTAACTTTTTGTATTTTTTTTAGTAGAGACAGGGTTTCACTGTGTTAGCCAGTATGGTCTCGATCTTCTGACCTCATGATCCGCCCGCCTCAGCCTCCCAAAGTGCTGGGATTACAGACGTGAGCCACCGGGCCTGGTCACCACTTAAAAAATGTTCTAAAACACTATCATTTCAAAAAATGTGGGAAAAAAATAAAAAAATGTGGAAAACATTTGGTAAATTCAATACCCATTCAAAATAAAAATTATCCATGCTAGAAAATGAAAAGGTCTTCACTTACCTTATAATGGGCACTTATAAAACCCTATAGCTAACATCACACTTATTGGTGAAAAACATTTAGAATGCTTTTCCCTTTAGATTAACTGTCTACTGTCATTATTTTTATTTAACATTGTATTAGAGATCCTAGTCAGTGCAAAAAGATGAGAAAAAATGTACAAACTAGAACTGAAGAAGTAAAAATATCATTATTCACAGATGACATTTTGTGAATGTGGAAAATCCAAAAGAATCTACAAACTATTAGAGTTAAGAAGTGAGTGAGTTGGCTGGGCGCAGTGGCTCAAGCCTGTAATCCCAGCACTTTGGGAGGCTGAGACGGGCGGATCACGAGGTCAGGAGATCGAGACCATCCTGGCTAACACGGTGAAACCCCGTCTCTACTAAAAAATACAAAAAACTAGCCGGGCGAGGTGGTGGGCGCCTGTAGTCCCAGCTACTCGGGAGGCTGAGGCAAGAAAATGGTGTAAACCTGGGAGGCGGAGCTTGCAGTGAGCTGAGATCCGGCCACCACTGCACTCCAGCCTGGGCCACAGAGCAAGACTCCGTCTCAAAAAAAAAAAAAAAAAAAAAAAAAGGAGTGAGTGAGTTGAATCGGATTATAGCTCTATGGCACAGGCTGGAGTGCAGTGGCGAGATCCTGGCCCACTGCAAACTCCACCTCCTGGATTTAAGCAATTCTCTTGCCTCGGCCTCCCGAGAAGCTGGGATTACAGGTGCACGCCACCACACCTGGCTAATTTTTCTGTATTTTTAGTAGAGATGGGGTTTCACCATGTTGGCCAGGCTGGTCTCAAACTCCTGACCTAAGGTGATCCACCTGCCTTGGCCTCCCAAAATGCTGGGATTACAGGCATGAGCCACCGTGCCTGCACCAACCAAAAAAATTTAAATAGACAACACAATATCACCAAAACCCATAAAATACCCAGAAATCTCTCTAATGAAAGATGTGTAAGACTTTTACACTGAAAATCATAAAACACTGCAAAAACAAATGAAAAGAAAAACCTAATAAATGGGGAGATATATCACGGTCGTAGCGAAAATCTGTTTCAAAAAAAAAAAATCAACCAATATGACCAGGGGCGATGGCTCACTCCTGTAATCCCAGCACTTTTTCACTATTTGAAAGATAACAGTTCTTCCCACATGGATCTATAGATCCCAATCCCAATTAACATTCTCTTGGGAACTTGATAAGCTTATTCTAAAATTTATATGAAAATCCAACGGACTTTCAATTGCAGAGACTGTATCGAAGAAGTAGCATGAAGCTATAGGACTAATATTACTAGATTTCAGGGTATATTATAAATAAATTGGAGAGAAAATATTTACAACAAAGGGCTGGTATCTAGGATATAAAAAGAACTCTCAAAACTCAGTAATTTTTTTAAAAAAGACAACAAACAATCCAATAAGAAAATGGGCAAAACACATTAGTGGACATTTCACCAAAGAAGACATACTGATGGCATATAAGCCCATGAAAAGATGTGCATCATCATTAACCATCAGGAAAATGCCAATTAAAAGCACAATGAGATAGCGTTATATATTTATCAGAATTGTTAAAGTGAAAAACAGTGACAACACCAGATTTTGCAAGAATGCAGAAAAAGTGAATCACTCATATGTTGCTAGTGGGAATGTAAAGTGGTACAGCCCCTCTAGAAAACAGTTTGACAGGTTTTTAAAAAATAAAATTAAACATAAACTCTGGGAATTAATGAGCAATTATAGCAAGGTTGCAGGATACAAAGTTAATATACAAAAATCAATTACTTTCACCAGCAACAAACAAGTGGAATTTGGAATTAAAAACCTGATACCATTTACATTAGTATCCCCAAAATGAAATAGGTATAAATCTAACAAAAATATGTATAAGATCTACATGAGAAAAACTATAAGATTCCGATTAAAGAAATCAAAGAACAGAATAAATGGAATGTTATTCCATGTTCATGGATAGAAGATTCAATCTTTTCAAGATGTCAGTTCTTTTCAACTTGATTTATAGTCAATGCAATCCCAATCAAAATCCCAACAAGTTATTTGAGGGTATTGACAAACTGATTCTAAAAGTTATACAGACAGGCAAAAGACCAAGAATAGATAATTAAACATTGAAGATTAATAAAGTTGGAGGGCTGATACTACCCAGCTTCAAGACTTACTATAAAGCTATTACTGTCAAGACAATGTGGTCATTGGTGAACGAAAAGACAAACAGATCAATGGAACAGAATAGAGAGCCCAGAAATAGACCCACGTAAGTATAGTCAGCTGATATTTGACAAAGAAGCAAAGGCAACACAAAGGAGCAAAGAGAGTCTTTTCAACAAATGGTGCTGGAAAAACTGGATATCCCCGTGCCAAAAAAAAAGAGTCTAAACACAGACTTTATATGTTTCACAAAAATTAACTCAAAATGGATCATAGACATAAATGTAAAACACAAAACTATTAAAGTCCTAGATGGTAACATAGGATAAAGCCTACATGACCTTAGGAATGGTAATGACTTTTTAGATACAAACAAACACCACCAAAGACAGGAGACATAAAAGAAATAATTTATAAGCTGGGTTTCATTAAAATTAAAAACTTCTGCTCTGCAAAAGACAATGTCAAGAGAATGAGAAGATGAGCCACAGACTAGGAGGAAATACAGTCAAGCATTGCTTAATGATGGGGATATGTTATGAGAAATGCTTCATTAGGTGAATTTGTCCCTGTGCAAAGAACATCATAGAGTGTACTGGCACCAACCCAGGTGCTATAGCCTACTACACACCTGAGCTGGATGGTATAGCCTATTGCTCCTAGACTGTAAGCCTGTACAATATGGTACAGTATCATATACTGTAGGTAACTGTAACACAATGGTACATATTTGTGTATCTAAACATATCTAAACAGAAAAGGTACAGTAAAAATATGGTGTAAAAGATTTTAAAATGGTACACCTGTATAGGGCATTTATCATCAGTGGAGCTTGCAGGACTGGGAGTTGCTCTGGCTAAGTCAATGAGTGAGGGGTGAATGAGTGTGAGGGCTGAGGACATTACTATACACTAATATAGAATTTATGAATTACTGTATACTTAGGATACACTAAATTTATAAAAATATTTTTCTTTCTTCAATAAGAAATTAACCTTAGAACTCTCAAGGAACTCTCAAAATGCAACAAGAACTCAACTCAGATTACTGTACCTTTTTTACTTTATAAACTTTAAACTTAAAAAATACTTTTTGGCTGGGCACGGTAGCTCACACTTGTAATCCCAGCACTTTGGGAGACCGAGGTGGATGGATCACCTGAGGTCAGGAGTTCAAGACCAGCCTGGCTTACATGACAAAAACCTGTCTCTACTAAAAAAACATTAGCCGGGCATGGTGGCCGGCACCTGTAATCTCAGCTACTTGGGAGGCTGAGGCAGGGAGAATTGCTTGAACCTCGGAGGCAGAGGTTGCAGTAAGCCGAGATAGCGCCATTGCACTCCAGCCTGGGCAACAGAGCAAGAATCTATCTCAAAAACAAAACAAAACAACAATGACAAAAACTTTTGACTCTTGTGTAATAACAATTAGCTTAAAACACAAACACATTGTACAGCTGTACAAGAATAAACACGAGACGCATGAGCTGCTGCCAGCATACCATGGCATACTGTTTTAAGTAAACTTTTTTTATTAGTAGAAGTACACTCTAAAATAACAATAAAAACGTGATATAGTAAATACACAACCAGTGACAGTTGTTTATTATCATTATCAAATGTACATAATTGTACATGTTAGACTTTTATACTACTGGTGGCACGGTAGGTTTGTTTACATCAGCGCTACTACAAACACATGAAGAATGTGTCAGCCTAGAACATTAAGACATCTACTATGTCACTAGGCAATAAGACTTTTTTTAAAGCTCCATTATAATTCCGTGGGACCACCTTCATATATGTGGCTTGTCATTGACAGAAACATTATTATGCGGTGCATGACTGTATTTGTAAAAGAAATACTTGGTCAAGGACTGTTATCTAAAATACACGAAGAACTCCTAAAACTCAACAATAAGAAAACAAACAACCTGACTTAAAACTGGGGAAAGGACCTTAACAGACACCTCTCCAAAGAAGATATACGGATAGCAAGTAAACATATGAAAAATGTTCAACATCATATGTCATCGGAGAATTGCAAATTTAAACAACAATGAGATACCACTCCATACACACCTATTAGAATGACAAAAATCCAAAACACTGACAACACCAAACGCTGGTGAGCATGTGGAGCAACAGGAACTCTCATTCACTGCTGGTGGGAATGCAAATGGTACAGCCACTTTGGAAGATGGTTTGGTGGTTTCTTACAGAATTAAACATACTCTAACCATCCGATCCAGCAATCATGCTCCTTAGTATTTGCCTAAACGAGTTGAAAACTTACATCACATAAAAACTTGCACTTCAAATTCTATTTCAGTTTTATTGATAATTGCCAAAATGCAGAAGCAACCAAGATGTCCTTCAGTAGGTTAGTGGACAAGTAAACTGTGCTATATCCAGACAGTGAAATATTATTCAGCACTGAAAAGAAAGGAGCTATCTAGCCATGAAAAGACATAGAGAGATATTAAATGCCTATTACTAAGAGAAAAGAGCCAATCTGAAAACGCTACCTACTGTATGATTTCGACCGCAGTTGACCCTTGAACAACAAAGGTTCTAATCACACAGGTCCACTTATATGTGGATTATATATATATATATATATATATATATATATATATAACAACTTTGAAATTTGCAATAATTTGAAAAAATTCACAGATGAACCACCACCCCTGAGACAGCAAGACCAACACCTCCTATTGCTCCTCTTCCTCAGCCTACACAATGTGAAGATAAGGGTAAAGACCTTTATGATTATCCACTTCCACTGAATGAATAGTAAATGTATTTTCTCTTTCTTATGATTTTTCGTAATAACATTTTCTTTTCCCTGGCTTACTTGATTGTAAGAATACAGTATATAATACGTATAACATGCAACATAGGTGTTAATCAACTGCTCGTTATCAGTAAGGCTTCTGGTCAACAGTAAGTTATTAGTAGTTAGGTTTTGGGGGTCAAAAGTTATACTCAGACTTTCAACTGCACAAGGGGTCAGTACCCCTGCCTCCTGCATTGTTTAAGTGTCAGCTATATATGACATTCTGGAGAAGGCAAAATTATGGAGACAGTAAAAGCATCAGGTGGTTGCCAGGGGTTGGGGGTAGAGAGAGATGAATGGGTGGAACATAGAGGATTTTCAGGGCAGCGAAAATGATCTGAATGACACTGTAATGAGGGACATACGTCATTTTACATTGGCCAAAAGCCATAGAATGTACATCAGAGTGAACCCTAATGTAAACCACAGTCTCTGTGTGATAATGATATGTCACTTTAGGTTTATTGATGATAACAAATGCACCACTCTGGTGGTGGGATTTCGAGGTGGGGGAGGCTCTGTGTATGTAGGGTTGGGGACATATAAGAACTCTCTCTACCTTCCATTCATTTTTTTTTTCTGTAAATGTAAGATGGCTCTACAAAATAAAGTCAATTGAAAAAAACACCCTAAACATACAGTTACCATACACCCCAGAAATTGCACTCTTGGGCATTTATCCAAGAGAAATAGAAACTTATGTTCGCACAAAAATCATGTTCACATAATTGTTTATAGCAACTCTATTCATAGTAACCCCAAACTGGAAACAACTCAGATATCCTTCAACAGATGAATGGCCAAACAAATTGGTGCATCCACACCATGGAATACCACTCATCAATAACACCATGGAATACCACTCATCAATAACACCATGGAATACCACTCATCAATAACACCATGGAATACCACTCATCAATAACACCATGGAATACCACTCATCAATAACACCATGGAATACCACTCATCAATAACACCATGGAATACCACTCATCAATAACACCATGGAATACCACTCATCAATAACACCATGGAATACCACTCATCAATAACACCATGGAATACCACTCATCAATAAAAAGGAATAAATTACTGACACACGGAACCACCATGTGCATCCCAAGGGAATTTACGCTGCGTGAAAGAAGCCAATCCCGAAAGGTTACACATTGTGTGATTCCATTTATATAACATTTCTGGATAAAAACACAGAAGTGGAGAACAAATTAGTCAAGGATTAGGGTTAGGAGTGGGGTGAAGAGAGAATGTGGAAGCGTGGCGGGTGTGGCTAAAAAAAAGGGAAACACAAGATTCTGGTGGTGATGAAAATGTTCTGAAGCTCCACTGTGTATGGATACGCAGACCTACTACACAGGTGATAAAATTATACAGAACTAAACATACACACACTCATGCACAAATGAATACAGGTAAAACTGGGGAAATCTGAATTAGACCAGAGGGTCGCATCAATATCAGTGTTCTAGATGTGATATTATACTACAGTTTCACAAGATGTTACCATTGGGAGAAACCAGGTAAAGGGAATGTGGGATCTCTCTGTATTCTTTCTTACAATGGTATGCAAATCTACAATTCTCTCCAGACAAAAAGATTAAATAAAAATAAGCTATAGTAATCGAGACAGTGTGGCATTAGTGCAAAGACAAACAGATAGAAAGTACTGAAGACAGTCCAAAACTGGACCCATGCCCCGTCACCTGGCTCATGACGTATCCTGAAATTCAGTGGGGAAAGGGTGGTCTTTTCAATAAATAATGCCACCAAAACTAGATATCCATATGACAAAAAGGAATTTTGACTCTTATCATGCACCATACCCAAAAATTAACTGAAGATATAATTAATTTCAAGATAGATCAATTTCATAGATCTGTATTTGGAAACAAAAACAATACAAATTCTAGAAGAAAATATGAATAAATATCTTCATTTCCTAAAAGATATAAGAAACACTGGTTGAGCACGGTGGCTCACACTTGTAATCTCAGCACTTTGGAAGACTGAGGCAGGAGGATCACTTGAGCTCAAGAGTTCAAGACCAGCGAGGGCAACATGGTGAAATGCCATCTCTACAAAATTACAAAAATTAACTGGGCATGGTGGTGTGCACCTGTAGTCCCAGCGACTCGGGAGGCTGTGGGAGGATCACTTGAGCCTGGGAGGTTGAGGCTGCAGTGAACCGTTATCATACCACAGCACTCAGCCTGAACAACAGAGCAAGACCCTGTCTCACAAAACAAACAAACAAAGAAATACTAATGATAAAAGAAAATAATGATAAATTAGACTTCATTAATATTGAACTCTTCATTTAGGAGACGTAAAAGGCAAGCCTCAGACTAGGAGACATTATGTTTTCAACACAGATAGCCAACTGATGGCTGAGAGCCAGACGAAAGAGCTCCCAGGAACCTATAGGAACAAGACAGACAACCCAATTTTACAAACAGACATCAGAACAACAGTTTAATGATGAGAACCTGACAAGAGTGGCCACTGGCCCTGCCTCTGGCAGGTGGCCTTCCCTTGGCCCAGACGGTGCAGGACACAAAGCCTGGTCACAGCTTCCACTGCCCCTAGAGGGAGGGGAGAGGCAAGATCTAAATCAGGGAGGGGAAGGGAGAGGTGAGATCTAAATCAGGGTCTCCCGACAGGCCCTACAGGAAGAAAAAGACTCAAGAAACCAAGTATGAGATATCTCACAGTGGTGGATTCTGACCTGTTGCCAGGGTTGGGGGAGGCCTTCAATGGGAAATTTCCTCAAGTAGGAGCAGGATGTCCTGAGGAAGGGATAGGCCTTGGGCCTGAGCGCCGCTCACTAAGAAGCTGCCTCAGGGAAGATGGGGAAACCCCAAGGCATTAAGTCGTGTGGAGTAAGATTCTCTTGTGGCCACTGCAAACTGCCCCCTCCACTGGTGAACGCTGGCTGACTCAAGATGCTCAATGCCATCTGGGGTCCTGTGTCTGAGGAAGCCCCCCGTGGGCAGCCCAGAGATGGACCTCAGGAATTCCACCTTTTGTCACACGTCAGTTTTTATCAGTGAGGAAACAAAGGCACAGAGGGATTTCACGGGACTTGCCCCAAATCCAAAAGCAAGCCAGTGGTGGAGCCAACATTTAAGTCTAGGCAGCCTGACTCCAGAACCTTCTGTGAGAAGGACCACGAGGGCACTGGGTTTACCAGAAACCAGCGCTCCATGGCTCCAGAAACCATGTTTTGAAAGACTCCAGCCCACAGTAGTACTAAAACAGAAATAAAGCCAAATGGGCAGTTAGTGAAATATTTCTTAAATGTTTAGCCATAGACTTCTAGAACTAGAAGGGACCCTGGAGACCACTGAGCTCAAAATCATTGCTTACTGCTGCTCACAAAGGTCGCCAGGATTTCCCGAAGGATCCCAACAGTATCAGCAAACCTGCAGACGGAGGAATCCACGCGGAAACAGACCCACTTTTACGTGCAATGTGAAAATCCAAAGATCTTTCTCAACTGAAAGTCCTTCTTTTACAGTTAATTCATGGTTGACCCATTTGCACGCAAAAATCTGACCTCAATGGATATGAAGATGTTTTATACCAATTAGTGTGAATATTTACACAGTTTGCTGCAGAAATATCAATTAGTTTTATTAGAGGTGCTACCCTAGACACAGTGGTGTCCCGGAGCTAATCCATCCTGGCTCATGGGAGCCATTTGTTAAATATTCAGGAGTTTTGCGACCCATTCAGTAGCTTGAAATTGGCTATGGTTGAAGTATGTATATCATGGAAATCAGAAAATACTGCAAATCGGCCGGACATGGTGGCTCACGCCTGTAATCCCAGCACTTTGGGAGGCCAAGGCAGGTGGATCACGAGGTCAGGAGATCGAGACTGTCTTGGCTAACAGGGTGAAACCCTGTCTCTACTAAAAACACAAAAAATTAGCCAGGCATGGTGGCGGGTACCTGTAGTCCCAGCTACTCAGGAGGCTGAGGCAGGAAAATGGCGTGAACCCGGGAGGCAGAGCTTGCAGTGAGCCGAGATCCCACCACTGCACTCCAGCCTGGGTGACAAAACAAGTCTCTGTCTCAAAAAAAACAGAAAAACAAAAAACAGAAAAAAAACAAAAAACCCTGCAAATCAGCTACTAAAAAAAAATCTGGCCAATCTGGTTGGGCGTGGTGGCTCACGTCTATAATCCTAGCATTTCAGGTGGCTGAGGTGGGAGGATCACTGGAGCCCAAGAGTTTGAGACCAGCCTGGGCAACATGGCGAATCCCCCATCTATAAAAATACAAATATTAGCCGGGTGTGGCAGTGCACGCCTGTAGTCTCAACTCCTCAGGAGGCTGAGGCGGGAGGATTGCTTGAGCTTAGGAGCTTGAGGCTGCAGAGAGCCGAGATTGTGTCACTGTACTCCAGCCTGGAAGACAGAGCAAGATCTCGTCTTAAAAAAAAAAAAAAAACCTGAGAACCGGTTTGCCAGCACATCACTGCCCTACACTGTGCTGGAGGTGTTATATAACCTGGAATATAAGCCACTTTACCTTTCCAGTGAATTCCACTTAATTGAGTTCAGAAAAAAACAAAAACAAAAACAAAAAAAAACAAAAAAAACAGACAACAGACTACACTACCTCAAATAGATCAAAATAGCCAATAAACATGGAAAGGTGTTTTACATCATTAATCATCGGGAAAATAAAAATTAACACCACGGTGAAATACCACTACACTCCCACCACAATGGCAAACTGTCAATGCGAAGTGCTGGGAGGGGTGTAGAGTAATCAGAATCCTCATATGCAGATGGTGGGAGAGTAAATTGGCACAACCATCTCGGAAAACTTCGGCAGGGTCTACTAAAGCCAAACATCCATATATTCCATCACCCAGTAATCTCACTCTGGGGTATTTACCCTATAAAAATAAATGCAATGCTCACCAAAAGAAATAAACAGGAATGCTCACGGAAACTTTATTCATCATAGTTCCTAACTGGAAATTAGCCAAATGTAACTTGGATAACTCATCAGGAGAATGCAAAACCCAACTGTGATATATTCATACAATGGAATACCATACAGAAATGAAAATAAAGACAGTATCACCACATGGGATAACATGAATGAATCTCACAGATATACATCAAGGTAAAGAATACTACAGTCAGGTAAGGTGGCTCATGCGTGTAATCCCAGCACTCTTGGAAGCTGAGGCCAGAGGATCACTTGAGGCCAGCAGTTTGAGACCAGGCTGGGCAACACAGGGAAACCCCATCTCTACAAAAAATTTTTTTAAAAAAATTAGCCAGTGTGGTGGTGCATACCTATAGTTCCAGCTACTTGGGAGGCTGAGGTGGGAGGATTGCTTGAGACCAGGAGTTTGTGGCTCCAATGAACTGTGATTGTGCCACTGCACTCCAGCCTAGGTGACAGAGTGAGTCCTTGTCTCAAAAACAAGAAAAAAAAGTACTATATGGTTTCATTTGTATATCATTTCACAACTCATCAGTGATTTGGCAGAAGTTAGAATGGGGCTCCCTCTCAGGGTGCAGGTATACTGGAAAGGGAGATGAGGAAACTTTCTGCAGTGCTGAGAATGTTCTATATCTGGATCTGGATGGTGGTTATGGGGATGTATATCTATTTAAAATGTGCATTTAAAATTAATGCGCTCTATTGTATGTTCCCTCAATAACAATTCAATTTAAATGTTTTGCACTCTCCCTGGAAGTAAACTCCTTCAGCCTGGTCCTCAGTGAAATTCCCAGAGGTCCAACTGAAAATAAAAATAAAATTCAAAGCATCCAAGAGACATGCCACCCTGAGCAAGACAGAAGAAACAGCAAACAACAAAGTCAGATCCCCAAAGACTTCAGATACTGGTATTGTAGGATTCAAAATGTAAAATACAGTAACTACATTCCATGTGTTTACAGACAGAATAGAGGAGCTTGAAACAATGAATACTCAGTGAGGGATGCTACAGAAAGAACAGGCAGGTTTGAAAAAGAACCAAGCCAAACTTCGAGAAATAAAAAATATACAATAATTAGAATTTTTAACTCTTAGAAGGGTTAAACCACAGGTTGTTAACCTCAGCTGAAGAGAAAAAAAAATGTGACCTGGAATCTGAAGAAATTGTGCAGAATACAGCAGAAAGAAATGGAGGGAAAACTAAGACAGACACAGAGGATAGATGAAAAAGCTCTGACAACCACTACTTTGAGTTCCAAGAAGAGATAATTGAGAAAATGGGGGAAAGGTAGCTTTCCAGAACTGTCCAGAACTGATGAAAGACACGAACCCTCAGATTCAGGAGTCAAAATTAACCCCAAGGGAGATAAATTTAAAAAAACAAACAACAACAGGTTGGACACAGTGGCTCACATCTATAATCCCAGCACTTCGGGAGGCAGAGGCAGGCATTTCACTTGGGTCAGAAGTTCGAGACCAGCCTGGCCAACATGGTGAAACCCTGTCTCTACAAAAAATACAAAAATTAGCCGGGCGTGGTGGCGCATGCCTATAGCCCCAGCTACTCAGGAGGCTGAGGCAGGAGAATTGCTTGAACCTCAGAAGCAGAGGTTGCAGTGAGTCGAGGCCACCACTGCACTCCAGCCTAGGCAACAGAGCAAGACTCCATCTCAAAAAGGAAAACAAAACAAAACAAAACAAAAACCAAAGAAAACCCAAAAAACAATAAAATGACACTATATATCCAGTGAAGAGCCCTTTCCAGCCCCAGGCAGACTTTATGGGGTGCAGAACCTGAGCCCTCTAGCTGACCCTGAGGGGAGGTCTGCTGCTTTGACTTAAAACACTTTGAGGCCATATATGGGGAATCTCAAGACCAAAGTGGGAAATCTGCCCAATAACGGGGCACTTGGTTCACTGTCTTCAAGCCTTCTCTGTGGCAGCCCCACCTTCCCAGAACTCACTGGAAACTAGGTGGGGCTCAGCCTCCCACTCTGGTCTCTGTGCTTCCAGACTTTTCTTTTCCTGTTCATCCATCACACAGCAGCAGGAGCAATTTATTGAAATCACAACTCTGACCCTACCTCTCCTCTGACCAACCCTCCCCACAGCTGCCCGTCACCTGCAGCATAAAGCCCAGACTCCCCTGGCTGGTACCGTAGGCCCGTTCAGATCAGCCCTGATGACACCTCCAGACTTGTGTCCCTCGACACCCTGTGATCTTTCATCTCTCTGTATAACATGCCGTTCCCTCCGCCTGGTGCGCCCTTCTCCTTCTTGAGTGTCTTGAGAATTTATGCTCATGTGCTTTAAGATTTTGTTTAAATGTCACACGCTCACAAAGGCCTCCCTGCTGAACTTTCTGCCCTCCCCACAGCAGTCATTTGCCCACAGTGCTTCTCCAGCTTGAACTTTTTATACTACACCATCATGGTCTGTTTATGTGTCTGTGCCACTGAACGTGCCATGCACTGTGAGCATATTGAGGGCAGGGACCAGGTCCTGCTGTATCTGTGCTGCTGGGAGCCAGCCAGGGCACATCACAGAGAGGTGGGTCCTACTCCATTTAAAAGGTGGGAAAGTCAGCATGAACCAAGGACAGTTAAAATTACCCTGTAAAATCCAGTAAACTGCCCCAGAAATGCAGCTATGTAGTTTTGCTCTCACCTCCAACTCCACAATTAGTAACATGGCTCACCTCATACTTCCTCTGGGCCACACACCCATTGTGCAAAATGGCATGAAAAGTCAACTGTGCTTTTAAAATTCGTTTTCCATCTTTCTTTATTGCTAAGAATTGAACTCATATAAATTAAATGTGCATATGGTTAACTGTACTACTAAATAAATGAAAAAAAAAACCAGATGAATGGGAGAGTGAATGGGAAGATAGATTTATATGTGGGTACATGCCTGAATAAAATAAGAATCATGCTCATGTTAATAAAAATAGATAACATTTATCGAGTTATTAATATGTGCTGGGGACTTTACATTTATCAATTCATTGAATTCTCAAACAATCCCATGAGGCTTATATTATGATCCCCATTTTACAGATGAGGAAACTGAGTCATAGTGAAAGTGAATAAGGTATATAGGTGGGCAGACTAAATGGATGGATGAAAGGATAGACCAATGGATAAATTGGATAGATGGGTGATGGATGAATAGGTGGATGAATGGATGGATACGTGGGTGGGTGGATGGAGGATGAATGGATAGGTGGGTGGATAGGTGGGTGAGTGGATGGATGGATGGATGGATGGATGGATGGATAGATGGATGTGTGGGTGGATGAATAGACAGATGGAAGACCAGGTGGCCAGACTGATGGAGGGGTAATAGGTAAATAAATAAAACAATGTTTGCTCCTCTGCATCCAGCTGAACTTCTGCCTTGTTGCCTGGATCTCAGAAGTCAACCTCAATCCAAGCTGCTCTCCCTGTCATCCATTCAGACTGGCCCCCATTCAATGCTGGCTGCCCCTCCACCCTTGAGGCAATCACTCACACCTGGATAACCAATTCCTCCCTACTGTCTTTGGTAGTAAATTATGTGACCAAAGATGTCCTTAACAGTATCTCCAATTCCATATGTTATCCCATTGAGAGGTGAGGTCTGTGTCCCCCTGTCTTTAATTTGGGTGGACTTGTGACTCTTGCAGGAATGATACAAGGCTATGTGATTTCCAAAGTTAGGTTTTAAAAGAGATTCAGCTTCTACTTGGCTCTTTTGGGAAGAGAGCCTTTAGAACCCAATGTGTCCTTAGAACTCAGCCGCCATGCTGGGAGGAAGCCCAAACTAGCCCACAGGAAGAGATAGCACACAGGTAGCTGTTGCAGCTGACAGCCCAGCTGAAGTCCTACCTGACAGCCAGTATCAACCGTCAGACACGTGGGTGATGATCCTCAGATGATTCCAGCTGCCAGCTGTCATGGTGCCCCCAGCTACTGAATCTTCCTAGGTGAGACAGCGGGCATCATTGAGCTCACGCCCCCACTGTGCCTTGCCCAAATTCTTGACCCACAGAGTCTGTAAACGTAACAAAATTGTTAGTTTAGGCCACTAAGATTTAGGCTGATTTTTTTTTTCCTGTAGTAATAACAGGAACATCCTCCCATCAGCAGCCAGGTCCTGTCTTGACTACCTTTGGGGAGGTGGCAGGGAGGGTCTGGGCTTTGCTGAACCATGTATCAGTCCACAGGGGAGACCCACTGGGCACAGGGAGCAGGGCCTCTCCGGAGCCTCCCTTCCCTGACTCTTTAGGGTGAAATGAGGTCAGCTTCCAGGTGTCCTGGATTCCCTACAGACAGGGGTCACAGACCAGGCTTGGGTCCCCTGTAGATGAGGCAGGGGCTCGGAGCGGGAGATTGACCCCAGCAAAAGCTTGTTCTAGCTCCATCTGAGCCTGGCCTGGTTTGCTTCCAGGTTTTGTTCTTTTAAAAACTGGTTCACTCAGTGGGTATTTAAGACAAAAGCCACAGACTGTGGTCTGATGCGAGGGAAAAAATAGTATGGGGGGTTGGGAATCCGACAGATCTAGGTTGAAGCCCAGCTCTGCCACTTCCCAGCCATTTGGTCTTGTGAGCTGCATCACCTTTCAGGGCCTCTTCTCTGTGTGGAGATAAGAATAGCTACCCCCATAATGGATTTGTTGTGATAAGAAATGAGATTCCAGCCTGAGCAACATGGTGAAACCCCGTCTCTACAAAAAATACAAAAATTAGCTGGACGTGGTGGTGCGTGCCTGTAGTTTCAGCTACTTGAGAGGCTGAGGTGAGAGGATAGCTTGAGCCCAGGAGATCAAGGCTACAGTGAGCTATGATTGCACCACTGCACTCCAGCCTCGGCAACAGAGCAAGACCCTGTCTCCAAAAAAACAAAACAAGGCTGGACGCAGTGGCTCACACCTAATCCCAGCACTTTGGGAGGCTGAGGTGGGCAGACCACCTGAGGTCAGGAGTTCAAGCCCAGCTTGGCCAACATGGTGAAACCCCACCTCTACTAAAAATACAAAAATTAGCCAGGTATGGTGGTACACATCTGTAATCCCAGCTACTTGGGAGACTGAGGCATGAGAATCACTTGAACCTGGGAGGTGGAGGTTGCAGTGAGCCGAGATCACACCACTGCACTCCAGCCTGGGTGACAGAGCGAGATCAAAATAAATAAACAAACAAACAAAACAGAACAAAAACAACCAAACAAAAAGGAATGAGATAAACTATGGAAAGCACCCTACTCAGTGCCTGGCACACAGTAGTAGGAGCTTAGTAAATGTCAGATGTTACCTTGTCTCCTTTCTGAGTAGAGAGTGATGATAGCCTATCTCTTTCATCCACAAGGCCTAACATGGTGCCTCATAAGCCATAAGTACTCAATAAATGCCTTAAAAGAATGGACGAATTTTACCAGAGGCCTCTGAAGTTCTTCTTCACTCGTCTCTAACCTTGATCCATGCATTGATACGATTCTCTTCCCCCATGGACTCAGAGCTCCCCAGGGACAAAGATGGTTGCTATCTCATTCACCTGTTTCATCCTCAGCATACAGTAGGTGCTTAATTGGTGACTACCAAACAAATCAGGTGCCTCCCTGCTTCAGCAGAGTCCTCAGTTCAGGGTCTGCACCTGCTCCTGCCAGGCATTGAGGTGAGGCTTTCGATTTATCATCAGGCTCTATTGACCAGAACCATCCACTGACCACCGCTCCCCCAACCCCGCCCAACCAAGCCCCAGGTGCCCTCACAGCTCACATGATGGATGCGCTCCCAGAAATATCCATAGACTTGAACACCTCTCAGAAATTTCTGCAGGACAATAAAGCAACTGTAATTTTGGAGTGTGTCTGCGGTTGCGTTCCCTCAAGCGCAGATCCTGGGATGAGGAGTTGGGTGCAAGTAGTTTACTTGGCACAAGGGGAACGAGCCAGGAAAGGGAGGGAAGTGGAGACATGAGCCGCCGCTGTGGGTGACTGTCCCACTGAGGGTCAAGGAAGTCCTTCCTGACCAGCCCCCAGGCCCTTTGCTCGAGAGCAGCTCCGGGGGAATCGAGTCTTGGCACTTCTAGAGGAGTGGGCTCTGCGCAGAGTCTCAGGCTGAGAGTCACAGGGAGCCCTTGGCTGGCACCTCTGGGAATGCGGGCAGGACACAGCAGCCTGTGCTACAATGTGATGTCCACAGGTGAGGGACAGCCAACAGTCATCATTCTTCAGGGGCTCGAGGCACAGGCAAGAGAGGCTTTGTGAACAACAGATAGCTCTGGTCCTTCACTGTCCACTCAAAAATGTAGGTGCGTGGGGCCACCCTGTCTCAGGGATAACTTTGAATCCGCTCTAATTGATCGTATTTAAAGTAACTCATTTGGAGAATCTGGGACTTTAACAGTTATTTGTGTAAGAAACCTCAGATCCCAGCGGAGAGGGTGGAAACCACTGTGCCACGAAGATAATGATGATCCCCAAATGCCCTCTCACTCTTCAAAGGCAGATTCCTTAGATCCAGTCTTCTTAGGTGGGCTGCAGGCTCCAGCCCCTCTGGTCTTGCTGAAAATCCAGAGCCTCCCAAATTACAAGAGCAAGGAGTTCTTCCAGGGCTTCCCAGGCTGTAACTCCTTGGTTGGCCCAGAGGTTTCTGCAGCTGCCTCTAGATGTTCCCTCCAGAAGCCGGGTCTCTGCCTCACCTTCTTGCGGCCACCTATTAATTGAGGCTCCTTGACTATTTCTAGACTTTTTATTTTTCCTTTGCTTTCCTTTCCTTTTTTCTTTCTTTCCCTCCCTCCCTCCCTTCCTCCCTTCTTTCTTTCTCTTTCTTGTTTGTTTGTTTGAGACAGAGTCTTGCTCTGTCATCCAGGCTGGAGTACAGTGGTGTGATCTCAGCTCACTGCAACCTTCATCTCCCAGGTTCAAGTGACTCTCCTGCCTCAGCCTCCACCAGCACTGGGATTACAGGTATGCACCACCACACCTGGCTATTTTTTGTATTTTTAGTAGAGATGGGGCTTCACCATGTTGCCCAGGCTGGTCTCAAACTCCTGGCCTTAAATGATCTGCCCGCTTCTGCCTCCCAAAGTGCTGGGATTACAAGTATGAGCCACCACACCCAGCCTAGATTTTTTCCTATATTAATTTAAGAAAGAACCACCTCTGAGTAACAGAGTTGGTACATAACAGTGACAATAACAAAGATAATAATATTAATACTTGTCTCCTTGAATCCTTTTTAGAGCAAGGTAGAACATAGATAGAGAAAATAGTGTCTAATGGTTTTAGCACTTTGCAGCTTACCAAAGGTTGTCTCACATACTAGTAATTTATTGAACACTACGAAATTAACAAGACAGACAGTCCCTATCCTCATGGAGCCCATATTCTGGCAAGAAAGATGGACAAGAGAGAAGCAGTTACAGCGAAGTGTAAGTAGCAGCATTTGATGAGTATTTGCCAAGCACCAAGCGCTGTGCTAAGTTCTTTGTGTGAGTTGTCCTATTCAATCCTTAAGCAATGCTTTGAAGTGATAGGGTCTTGTCCCCAATACACAGATGGAGAAACTAAGGCACAGAGAAGGTAAGCAATCTGCCCGAGAGCACACAGCTGGCAACGGAATTTCATACCCACGATTTTCTGATTCCAAAACCCATGGATCCAGGCTGGCTCATCCCTTGGCTCTCTACACCTCAGTTTCTCCATCTGTAAAATACGAGTAAATAATAATACCCCGCTTGGTCCAGCCCATGGCATGTCATGAGGATTAACCAAGACAGTGTTGGGAACACTGTAAATGGCCAAGAGTGAGCTGCTGTTTTTCTCACTCATGGCTGAGGCTCTGGCCTCTCGTGCCTGCCCCTTGCCCCTGAAGGCCACCCGTGCATGGCGTGGACTGTGGCCAACTGGCAGGCCTCTCAGTTCCCAAGGAAATCCCGGTCTGCCCTCACCAGCTCTCTAATGACAACATGGTTCCATGTCGTCTGTGCTGATTTAATTATAAATTAATCAGGAGACCCAGGCAGAAGCTCCTCTCTTTTCCCCAGCAAGCTGCAATGTGGCCCCTGTGTGCACACGCATGTGAGGGACAGAGGTAAGGCCCCCCTGGCTCCCATCTCGGGGGACGGCTGATGTAAGTTGGGATCCCTCACCTGGGGCTCAGGGGTCTCCCAGCCTCCACCTGGCTGGCCTCTCCCAAGCTGTGTTCCCATCCCCAGCCTTTGCCTTTGCTGTCTCTTAGGCCTCAAGTATCCATCTTACTCCGTCCAATCTTGTTATAGGCACATTTTCAAGGTTCAGCCTAAATGCTGCCTCCTACAGGAAACCTTCCGGATGCCCAGCTGGGATGATTTCCTCCCCTTCTGAACCCCCCAGGCAATTGATCTGGCCTCATCTGAAGGCCCTAACCACTCTGTAGCCTGATTCACCTCTCTGATGGGATGTAGTCCACCCGAGGACAGGGCAATATCCCCAGCGCCCAGCACGGGCTTGGCAACAGTAAAATAACACAATGAATACCTGAAGGGAATAATCGACCTAGAAATTCCCGAGGGCCAGAAGAACCTGGAGTCTAGAGCCCTGCCTCCTTCCAGAGCCCCAGCCTCCCTGCTGGCCCGTGGTGGGGGCTACATACCCTGGACGATCCCAGGGGCCCTTCCTGAGAGACCGGACTGCATCCTCTGGCCCCACCTGCCTTTTGGGAACTGCCCTCCTGACCCTCACTTGAGGGGAGGAGCTCGTATCAGCAGTCAGCAAAGGCTGGACAGAAATAGCCCACAGCCTCATCGCCAGAGCAGACCCGTGCACCAGCCCACCACCCCGTTTATCCAGGAACCAGAGCCACAATGAATCACTGCTCAGCAGGAACTACACTGAATAACCACTGTGATCATTTCTGTGTATTCTCTTATTCGATCTTCCAGTGACCCAGAGCAGGGGACATTATTGTCCCCTTTTGCAGATGAGTAAACTGAGAGGTGAAGTGATTTTATCGGCAATGGCAGAGAAAGATGTTAGCACAGTCTGGCTCCAGAGCCTCCACCCAGGGACACCCTCCACCCCCTACCCACAGGTGCTATACCCTACACCACACTCTGGCTGCAGCCTGGGCCCTTGACCTCTGACCCCCGGTTGCCCTTGTGGCAGGCGGGACCCGGGGACCAGGCAGCGCGCTGCCCACTACTGCCCAGCATTCTGGGGGCAGCATGAATGAACCGGCTCATGAATATGCAGGCAGGCCGGGCTGCGGAGCGCTCTCAGCTAAATCTGATCACAATGCGGGATAAATTAAGCGGCAAGATAAATGCATTAAAAATAACGGTCGGAGGAACAGGCTGTTCAAGGAGGGGTCTGGGGAGGAGGGGAGAGGCGCAGTGGGGGAAGTTCCACCAGGCACTGCCAGCCGTTCCCAAAGAGCCCCAAATGAAGTTCCCTTCCGTGGGGGAGGACCCTCTCCCCATCTCCACCCTCCCCTGGTTCCTATGGAAACGCAGAGCAAGTTTAGGAGGGAAAATGCCTGGAGATGAGGAAAATGGGGAGGGACTAAGAATAGCAGCTGGGCTGGGCTGGGGACAGGTGCAGATAGGGTCTCTTTCCTGACACGGGTGAGGAGAGGACCTGGGCCAGGCCAGGCTCCCCATACCCCTGCAGGCTTCTATCAGCATCAGGAGAGGGGCAGTGGGGGAGAGAACCACGTTCTGCCAGCCCCAGGGTCGAATACAGATGGTGTCCCTGGATAATGGCAGCAATAGTAACAGCAGCTATGTCTCCACGGAGCATTTGTTCAGGGCCCCACAAAGGGAGGCAGGCACTGGGGCATCTCTCTCTCTACAGGCAGAGAAGTGCAACCCAGAGGTATGTGGTGACTCGCCCAGCATCACACAGCTGGGACTGGACAGGGCAGCCTGGCTCCAGGCCTCTCTCCTGACTGCTGCAGGCCCATCGTGAGTCCCAGCACCAGCTACACAGGGCAGAGCTCATTCAGCAAACTTTTTTTTTTTTTTTCCCTTTGAGATGGGGTCTCAATGTATGGTCTCAAACTTCTGGGCTCAAGTGATCCTCCTGTCTCAGCCTCCTGTGTAGTTGGGATTACAGGCACATGCCACTGACCCTGGCCCTTGTTCAGCAAATCTTTATTGAGCAGCTACTATATTGCAGGCACTTGTGTAGGCACTGGGGCTACAGTGGGCAGGAGCATGTTTTTACTGGATGGAGACCGGGTGGCTTCCAGACTTCCTCTCTCGAGCCCAGACGGGGTGGGTTGGGAGCTTGGACCAGGGAAAGAAAGGTTCTGGGAAGCCAAGGATGGCTTCGCAGAGCTTGGAGGACAGAAAGTCTGATTAGACTTTGGCTGGGTGGGACAATCACAGGCTCCAAATCCAGCTCTGCCACCTGCTGGTTGTGAGATCTTGGGCCAGTTACTCACCCTCTGCACCTTGTTTCCTCCATCTAAAAAGTGGGGATGATGGCCGTACCCACCTCCTATGATCTAAGCAACGTACTAACTCGACAGTTCCAGGCACGTACTGAGCACGCTTAAATGTCAGCTCATCACAGTATTTTGTGTTTTTTTTTGTTTTTTTGTTTGTTTGTTTGAGATGGAATCTTGCTCTGTCTCCCAGACTAGAAGGCAGTGGCACAATCTCAGCTCACTGCAACCTCTGCCCCCCGGGTTCAAGTGATTCTCCCACCCCAGTCTCCTGAGGAGCTGGGATTACAGGAGTGTGCCACCACGCCTGGCTAATTTTTGTATTTTTTGTAGAGACGGAGTTTCGCCATGTTGGCCAGGCTGGTCTCGAACTCCTGACCTCAGGTGATCCGCCCATCTCGGCCTCCCACAGTGCTGGGATTACAGGTGTGAGCCACCATGCCTGGCCAGCTCTTCACAGTTTTATGATTTGACCGTTCAGGCAAAAGCCCCGCTCTCCACTCCACCCACCCCCAACCTGGAGGAGCTAAGGGTGTGCTTCTGTTCTTTCTCCAAAACTCCGACCTCAGGCTCCCAGAAGCTGTCCCCTGGGTGAAACGGGGTGGCCTACAGGCTCACAGGTCATTGCCCACCCAGCCTCCCCCAATCACACCTGGGCGCTGGGTGGATGTTTGTGAGCGAAGCACACCACGGCCCACCCATCTCTCCTCCGTTCCCAGCAGGCCCAGAGTGCAGAGGTGGGGAAGAAAAGAGAGGAGAGGCCACGGAGAGGTGAACCCCACCTGAATCAAGTGACAAAAAGGGAAGTTGGGGGGTGACGAGCAGAGAAACTTTGCTCCAAGAGATGTCTCCTCGGCAGCTGCCCATAGCATCGAAGCACACAACCTGGGCACTGCGCCACACTGGGTTTGCAACGGGCAGCCCTGACGCTTTCCTTCATCTCACAAGATGGGTTCACTTGTGCTCTGGAGGGGATTAATAAACACAGGAATTCAATGCAGGGCAAGAGTGGAAAGAAGCCGAAATGGCTGAGCCTAATGCGGGACCCTCCTCTCTGAGCTGGCGCCCAGACCTGCATGGCTGCTTCGTTGTTGGACGTGCCTGCACGCACTTTTTAGAACTGGGATTGTGGTCCTGAGCTGCCTGAAAACCTGCTCTCCCAGCTTGAAGGTCTGTTGCAGTCTCTTACTATTATTGTTATTTTAATTTTTGAGACTTGGTCTCTGTCACGCAGGCTGGAGTGCAGTGGCGCGATCATGGCTCATTGCAATATTTAACTCCAGGGTCAAGCGATCCTCCCACTTCAGTCTCCCGAGTACCTGGAACTACAGGTACGCACCACTACACCCGGCTAATTTTTAAAAATATTTTTGTAGAGACAGGGTCTCACTGTGTTGCCTAAGCTGGTCTCAAACTCCTGGCCTCAGGCAATCTGCTTGCCTTGGCCTCCCAAAGTGTTGGGATTACAGACCTGAGCCACCGCGCCTGGCTTGCAGCCACTGCTGAGCTGACCACAGGGGAAGGCCTTCACTTAGACCTGTGCTGGAGTCAGGAGGCCTGGATGGTGTGGCTTCCTCTTTAGGGTGGTGGCCTCTCCTCTCTTCTGTTTCTTCCTATCTCCCTCTCTCCCTTCCTCGCCCTCTCCCTCCCTGTCTTTCTGGTTAGTTCTCAGCTCACCTTTTCCTCAGATGGATCTTTCCTTTCCCAACTCTGAATGAACTGAGATCCCAGAGAGCAGAGCAGCACAGTGAAGGATGGAGAGAGACGAGACGGTGTCCGGGCCGGCCTGGCCGTCAGCACCCTCAGAAGCTCTGGGCAGGCCCTCCATGTCCTTTCCCGGGCCTGTTCCCCTTGTTGCCCTCTGCAGGCTCCAGGCCCTTCCTGCTCTGGGCCTCGTCCTGTGGGTTGGCCCTGCATTCTGTCCTCTCCAGGCGGACCCTCCATGTGCCTCTGAGACTCACCGCCCGGGCTCACACCTGCCCAGTCTCGAGGCCGCCTACCCTGGCTGCATCTCTCCCCTCCTCAGAACAATGAGGACTTTGTAACATGTCACATTCATTCTCCCGCTGTGCATGGTCTCAGGTGAGTGGGATCTGGAAACAGGAAGAGGGCACGTGAGGTATTGGGTTTGCAGGAAGTGGGCGGAGGACAGCCAGCAGGAACCGGCTTGTGTGCTCATGGCTTCCGGTGGCGGGGGGTTAGTTTTGATGCCGGCTTCCTGGGCACAGAGAAGCCTTCCTGGGGAAAGGCCCCATTCAAGGCCAAGGCCTTTCTCTAAGCAATCAGCCTGGAGAGCAGCAAACGCAGCACAAGCTCCTGCCTGGTTCTACAGATTCCGGGCCCTTCCCGTAGACGTCCGTGCAACTCAGTGGAGCCTCTGTGCTGGTTTGCTGTTTAGACTTCCAGTCAGAAACGATGTGATATCAACAGCAAAAACAAACACAAAAAACAAACAAACGAACAACAACAAAAACCCTTGACCCAGCAATTCCACTACTACAGAGCCTACGAACGCATATGGACAAGAAGCAAAGCTGCTTTCCAAGCATGTTCATTACAGAGCTATTTATACTGGAGCAAAATCAGAAACCTACTTCCCCAAAACAGGACAGTGGTTATACCAAGGTATAAACACAGAATGAAATACGCTGTGGCAGATAAAAGTGATGCCGTGGGCCGGGTGTGGCGACTCACGCCTATAATGCCAACATTCTGGGAGGCCAAAGTGAGAGATTGCTTGAGGCTAGGAGTTCAAGACCAACCTGGGCAACATAGAAAGACTCCATCTCTACAATTTTGTTGTTGTTGTTAGCCAGGTGTGATGGTGTGTTCCTGTAGTCCCAGCTACTCTGGAGGCTGAGGTGGGAGGATTGTGTGAGCCCAGGGGTTCAAGGCTGCAGCGAGCTATGATTAAATCACTGCATTTCAGTCTGGGTGACACAGCGAGACCCTGTCTCTAAAAAAAAAAAAAAAAAGTGATACTGTGAATGTAAATTTATGTATTGACATGAACAAATGATCAGTTTTACAAAACAGCATGTATAGTATCATCCCATTATATGTGTACACACACATACAAAAAAGTCTAGATGCTTTCCAGCAGCATTCTTGACCATATCTTGGTAGTAAGATTTGGGGAAAGTTATGATTTTTTTCTCTTATTTTTCCTTATCTATATTTTCTGATTTTTATTTATTACCTCATTATTACACATTCATTATAGGAAGACAGAACAGTATTATAATTTTGCATTTTATCTTGTTTAAAAAGTATAAACCCTTTGGCCAGTAATTCCAATTCTAGGAAGTTGTCCTAAGGAAATAACTAGGTTGATTACAAAGATGTAACTACAAGAATAAACCATGTACTGTTTCTCATAGGGGAGAAATGGACACAAGCTAAAATGCTGGGCATTGGGGATTGGTTGAGTAAAGCGTGGTGTAGTCATGTGCAAGGTGCCATGCAGCCACTAAAAATCATGCTGTGGAAGTGCAACTGTTGATTAGAAAGATGCTTGTGAATATATGATTGGAAGAAAAGAACAGGATTTAGAACATTATGTACTGAACCAGCCCCTCTGTAATATGTGCCGAGTCCTAAGACTGGAAGGATATATGCTTAATTGCTAATGGTTGTTTCATTTAGCGGAGCTGATTACAGGTGATCTTAATTTTCTTCTTTATACTTTCATGATTATTTGATGATAAATACGTATTATTACAAAATTTTAAAAATTAATTATTTAAGAAGGAAAAATAACCTATTCCAAGAGGTCAGGCAGTGAGAGGTGAAAGCTGGGCCCCCTGGTCCCGGCAGCTGGGCGCCATGGAAGCACCTGGGGAGGGGGTTGGAGCTGGGGACAGCCGGTCCAACACTGATGTGGAGTCTGTCTGCACCTGCAACGGCTAAGGAAGTGCACTCCTCCGCCCCGCCCCCTCCCTGCAGGCCTGCTCTCTGCCATTCACCCTCTGGAATTAGCTTGCAGAGACCATTTTAGGAAGCCCGTGGGCGGCTGGAAGCAGCTTGTGAGCAGAGCTGGAACCGGCTGAGAGCTGCAGAGAGCGAGTGCCCAGAGGAAAACAGGCAGAAAATAAGGGGAAGCCAGCACCTTTTTCCCATTTTTCTTTTTGGTTTGATTTTTCAAAAACAGTTCTCCAGAATATCCTCACTTTGGCCCAAATGTTTCTTCTTCTGCCTTCCTTCCTCCAGGTCTCCATAGAGGGGCTGAATCTAAACTTGCTATAAAGCCAGGACCAGGGGTCTGGTCTCAACACTTCCACTAACTCATTGTGCAGCTTTGCTCAGTCGCTCACCCTCTCTGGGCCTCAGTTTCCAATTTCTGTCACACTGGTCTGGAATGGACTCAAAGTTCTTTGAGGCTCCATGCTTCTGGGATTCCATCTTAGGAACAAGACAGCTGAACTAGATGTCTCCCAGGCCTCTGTACAGCTCTGACATTCTGAGATTTGTGCTTCAAGATCTTCGAGAGTCTAAAATACACTGGCAAGAGCCACTGGATTTTGCAGCTGTGGTATTACACTGTGAATATTCCAGTCGAAGTTCTAGCTGAGTGGCTGCTTATTGTTTAAGACTACCTAGCTCAGCCCTGTCTTTGCCAGGGGAATGGGGTTCTCTTTGCCAGTCTGGACATGGAGGCCTACATCCTGGGTCCCCACAAGTGAAGTTCAGACCCCAGGTAGCCCCCCGAAGTAGACATGAAAATAATAGCCCACCAATATGGTGCATTCACCAAATGCCAGTTTGCAATGGGTGAGTGGCCATTTGCCCATGGAGCCCCCGCCCTGGGGCGACAGCAACAGTCTCTGTTTACTGAACATCTAGGATATTCCAGGCCTGGGGGCTACAGAGATCACGGGAGTCAAGGGTTGGCACTATGTTATACCCATTTTCCAGATGAGAAAGCTGAAGCTCAGCGAGGCCCAGTGACTTGCCCAGGTCACAGAGCCAGAAGGTGGGAAAGCTGAGACCCGACCCAGATCAGCTGACCCCAGGGTGCTCCTGAACTACTGTGTTGCCTCTGGGCAGCCCCTGGCCGGGCAGACCTCCAATGGGCAGGGCAGGCCATGGCTTCCAGATGATGAGGACTCCCAGGGCAAGGAGGCTGATCCAGGGCACCCACCTGGCAGGCCTACCTTCCCCAGCCAGGGTGGCCATGCTGGAGGTGGAGTTGGTTCGCAAGTAGGCAGGGCCTGTGTTTGTGCCCGCGTGCACGTGGGTGTCGTCTGTGTGGCTCCGGGAGGGTGTGTATCTGTGTCTCCATGTGGGCGTCTCTGCACGACGCGCACGCGTCTGATGTGTGTGAGCGCTCGGATGTGGGTGCTGGTTGTGTCTGTCTGTGTGTGTGCTGCCGTGTCTCTCCTGGAGCGTGTGAGAGAGACAGAGTGTGATCCATGGAGCCTGTGGGAGGGGAGCTGGGTGGGGACAGTTCTCTGCATGCTCCCTGCTGCCCTCCTTTGGAGCTCCATGGCCTTGGGTCCCTGAAAAGCTGCCTGACCCCGTGGGTGTACTGACATTTCGCCAAGTTGAACCTGCAACCCCCAGCTCCCACACCTACCCAGTGGCCAGACCCACCACCCAGGACCATTGTGGGAACCTCTTGGGTCAGATGGGGGGCTCATAGCAGCCTTGGCCTTGGTCCTTGGAGGACAGGTGAAGGCCCTGCAGAAAAGCAGCTGGGTTGCAGCGTCCCTGCTCCTGAGCCCAGCTGTGGGTTGCAAACAACTCGCCTTCAAGCTGGGACTCCCCTTCCTCCACCCTGAATCAGGCCTGCGAAGGCCTGTGTCTGTCTTAGGGGGTGGACTGGGGAGAAAAACCCTAGAAAGGAGATTCGTGGTCTAAGAACTGGAAGGGAACCTCAGTCATTTAGTGAGGCTACTGTCCTAGCAGATGTGTGTTAGCCCCGTCGGCTGCAGGTTTTACTTTTTTTTTTTTTTTTTTTTTTTTGAGACGGAGTCTCGCTCTGTCACCCCCAGTGGCGCCATCTCAGCTCACTGCAAGCTCCGCTTCCCAGATTCACGCCATTCTCCCGCCTCAGCCTCCGGAGTAGCTGGGACTACAGGCGACCGCCACCACGCCCAGCTAATTTCTTTTTTTTTTGTATTTTTAGTAGAGACGGGGTTTCACCGTGTTAGCCAGGATGGTCTCGATCTCCTGACTTCGTGATCTGCCCGCCTCGGCCTCCCAAAGTGCTGGGATTACAGGCTTGAGCCACCGCGCCCGGCCAGGTTTTACTTTCAAATCTCCGGGAACAGAAAACTTACCTCTTAAAAAGAGCCCATTCCATTGTAGGCAGCTTTGATGGTAAGTTATACCTCACACTAAGGTTTTCCATCTGCCTCCTGTGGCTTCACCCTATGGGTCTCAGCTCTGCCCTCTGGGGGCCATGAGGCTCAACCTCCATCAGTCAAGCCGAGGCAGGGGCATCAGTCCAAACACTTGTGGGGACCCTCAGGCTGAGAGGTAGTTTCTGAGGCCAGGTGAAGTGCTGAGGACCCGCAAAGACACAGAGAGGCTGAGGTAGGGCCGTTCTGCTGGGGGCTAATCTCCTGGCTGGGTAGCTGAGAGCCCCCAGGTCCCACCAGGCCAAGGATGGGGGGAGGCAGCTGACACCCAGTGTCCCAAGGAAATCTGGGGATGGCTGCCCTGGCTGGGCCTGGGTCAGGGTCTCGGGGGCAACTCTGAGCCCTGGGGAGAGTTGGGAGCTACCTCCTGAAAAGAAAGGGTACATGCATGGTGAATGGATGAGGGCAGGGCTGCAGCTCCCCCCACAGCACAAGACTCCGCTGGGATGAAGCATGGCGTAAACTAAGAGCTTGGCATACGGGTGAAGGGTGTGGACAAGAACTGTTAGGATGCTGTTCATCCACCTTCCCGCTCATTCTCCTCTGTGTCAGGCCCAGGCCTGAGGATGGTGACCTGGAAATGAAGCCCCCCTCACCTTCCTGACCCCCACTCCTTTCCCAGAGGACTGGGCAGGTGGGAGACACAGACTCAGCTCTGGATGTGTCACCATAACTCAGCACGTGCCCAGAACAGTCCCAGCCCCAGAGGCACCAGAGAGGGGGCTGCAGGTATCTTTGGCTCAGTGCCCTGCTCCTGGAGGTGAGGAATCTGCCACGCTCTACCCTTCTGGGCCTTGGGGCCATAGTTTTACATGGACATGGAGGCAGAGCCAATGCCTCTGTTTTACAGAGGAGATGCCCATTTTACAGATGGAGAAACTGGGGCTCACAGAGTTTCAGTGACTTCCTTATTATCCTTATCATGGGCAAGGCTGGGATCTGCCACATCCCAGAATCCAGGTGTCTCCTCTACCAGCCAAAAGGCCAACAGCAGGGTAGTGTGTGCTCAGAGGACCATACTTATGGTTCAGGAAGACCTTGGACCCGGTCCCAGCAGCTCTTTCCATGTGTCGCCGGGGACCCAGCTGTTTATATGGCCTCACTTGGTCTCAATTTCCTCACCTGTAACATTGGATAAGGAGGCTTCTTCTATGCTCCTGGCCCTCCCCGGCAAGCACATGAGCCCCACCACCCGCCCTGCCCAATCCCTGCTTCTGGCATTGGCTGGCCTCTGACACACACTCAGAAATGAGTGAGTATGAGCAGGGCAGGGTGGCATCCTAACTACATCCAGGTAGGTCCCCTCTCCTACTAGGTGATGGACAGAGTCCTGTGGGTTAGAACAGCTTCCTTCAGCCACAGAAAGAATATAGTAAAGTTGAAAAGTTGCAATCCGCTGGCTTGCAAATGTGGTTTGGGTTGCCTTGCACAGTGTGTGTGTGTGCTTTTTTTTAAATCTGAATTTCTTTGCCAACATTTAAAAATAGAGACATTTCACATAAAAGTCCAGATTTCCAGCTTCTCTTGAAAAACTGGAAGCTCTGACAAGTCTGCCTTAAATTGGCTGCCCTGGGCCAGAGCTGGGGAGCCGAGGCACGCTCTCCCACACTCCTCACGTGGGCCTCTACTCATCCATGTGGCCTGCCTGATTTTGCCCCTCCTTGGTGCAAGAGTCAGGCTCTGGAGTCAGGCTGACCCCGGTTAGTCCAAGCGTGTGACTCAATCGCAGTGTGACCACTAGGAAGTTCCTGTTTTCCCACTGATAGAACAGGGATTCCCATAGCACCTGCTTCACAGGGACGCTGCAAGGCTGAGAAGAATGAATGTAAAGCTACTACGCCCATTTAACACGGCACATGGCCCACAGTGAGTGTCAGCAAGGTCTTGTTCACCACCATTTTCTCATTCTCTCCCGACAGGGGCTGAAGCAGCAGCAACGATGCCCTCCCCACCCCCGCTCTGGCCCCACCCTAGAGCTCTCCCTCGGCTGCACATGCGCTCGTGTGGCAGTGGCAATCCTGTCTGGATAACTCATCCAAAACAACAGATCAATAGCCACTAAGCACTGCAATGCCATCACAGAGGCCACAGCGCCGTCCGGGCTGCTGGGCAGTGAGTTCAAGCTCTTTTCCTTGCTGCTGAGCAGGAAACGATGCACCATGTGACCTTGGACAAGTTCTTTCCCTCGTTTCACCAACTGTAGCATGAGACTGTGGTCTCTAAAGCCCCTTTCAGCTTTGACATCTTAGGAGTTTTATAGGTGGGCAGGCAATGAAGTCCAAAGCATCACAATGCAGGGGTGAATCAGGATTCTTTAGCAAAAACCTGTCATAAAGGGGCTCAAATTAAAAGGTAATGTATGGGCTCATGTAGGAGGAAGCCCAAGGATTGTGGGATGCAGGAGAGGCTGGATCCAGGTGCTCCAGATATTTTTCTTGGCTTCTCTTGCTCTTGTCTCTCAGCTCAGCTTCCTTCTGTGTTGGGCTCACCCTCATTTCAGGTACAAGGGCTTTCTGTGATAGGGATGATGACCCCAGTAGGTCTAACTGAGAGTCCTCTAGAGCCACAGCTCTAAAAGCAAGTGGGGTCCTTTTGCGCCTTCTTGAAGAAGCATCCCAGGGAAGATGCCAGTTGGCCTAGCTAGAGTTGTGTGTCTGTCCCGGTGAGTGGAAGGACAGGGTGAGGTACTGTGATTGGCACTACCACCAAAGATGACAGGGAGCAGAAAATGTAGTCCTGAAAGCAGAGGAGACCTGACATTAGAAGAGAGGTGAACAGAAATGGGCTATGACATCTAAAACAACAGCAACCGCCGGCTATTCGAGGGGCCTTTAGTTCAAGGACAGAGAGGAGGGGGGAGTCTTCCAATCAATGACCTATTTATGTAAATGACCTTCCAAGTATGGACATGCAGAATCTTAAGCAGATGATTCTAGTCCCTGAGAAGCAACAAGAAAAGCATTCTGCTCCACTAGACTCAGACACCCGGAGTCAGCCATGTGTGTGGTTCTTCTGACTGCAAATGCCAGGAGGGGTCAGGAAGGTTTGTGAGAGGCCCTTGGTGTTTGAGGAGGGGACGAGGATGGAGGCGTGAGGCAGCGTGCTAGGACTCAAGAGGAGAGGAAATATCGAAAACAGATGTGAGGCATGAAAGGTGGCAGTGGGGCTGGAGGAGGTGGGGCTGGAGGAGGTGGGGCTGGAGGAGGTGGGGCTGGAGGAGGTGGGGCTGAGGAAACATGATTTTGACTACAGTAAAATACAAAATAAACAAAGAGGCCGGGCGCGGTGGCTCAAGCCTGTAATCCCAGCACTTTGGGAGGCCGAGACGGGCGGATCACGAGGTCAGGAGATCGAGACCATCCTGGCTAACATGGTGAAACCCCGTCTCTACTAAAAATACAAAAAAAAACTAGCTGGGCGAGGTGGCGGGCGCCTGTAGTCCCAGCTACTCGGGAGGCTGAGGCAGGAGAATGGCGTGAACCCGGGAGGTGGAGCTTGCAGTGAGCTGAGATCATGCCACTGCACTCCAGTCTGGGCGACAGAGCGAGACTCCGCCTCAAAAAAAAAAAAAAAAAAAAAAAAAAACACAAAGAATAACACTAGGAAAAACTGGAACACAATGCAGATTAATTACATTTCATCTCAAGATAAGAATGGACTTTTAAGCATTAAAGCAATGGGAAAAAAATCAAAAAGAAAAAGCTCGACACATGTAACATAAAAAATAAAGCATACATTTCAAAATCAAAACATTAAAAAAGCAAATGGCAAACTGGGGGAAATATTTATCATACTAATGTATTTGCAATACGATAAATACAGTGTCAAAAACATGTGAGGACACTAAGAGAAGAAGGGACAAAGGACATAGATAGACCCTTTCCAAAAGGGAAATGAACAATGGTGTCGTCTTCCTCACTCAAGCGGACCACAGAGAGCTCCTCTAACTAGCCCTGTCCCACTGCTGCTGTCAGGCTGCTGTACTCCGAGTGAGGTGTCTCGCTTATTGACCCACAGGGTGGACAGCTGAGGCGAGGCCTATCCAGAGGGCGGCCGGCCGCTGAGTCAGCCCCTCAGGGGCTTCGCTTTCGCAGCATCTTTTTTTTGTTTTGTTTTTTAATTTAAAAAAAAATTTTTTTTTCTAGAGAAGGGATCTCACCGTGTTGCCCAGGCTGGTCTCAAACTCCTGGGCTCAAGTGATCCTTCCACCTTGGCCTCCCGAAGTGCTGGGATTACACGTATAAGCCACCATACCCGTATGTAGCATCTCTTTCTAAAGGAAATGCCTTTTGCAAAAATCAACAGCAGCTGTGGTAGGACAGGGATGGGTGAGAGGAGGGCGGCCTTTGCTCGGGCATTCCACCCTGAGTGGCCCCTCACTGGCCCTCGTTGTTCCCAAGGAGGGCAGAGGCAGGCTCCTTCCAGATCAGAAGCAACCCCACCCGCAGTTACCACCTTGCTCTGGGCCAGGTCAGTCCGGTGTCCCCAGAGGCCAGACACAGACACAAAGGGTCTGGGTGGAAAACTCAGCAAGCTCTCATGACCCCAGAGGCCAGTGGGGCCTGCCTGCCACCCTTGTGACTGATACTGCCAGTCACCAGGCTGCAGCCTCGGATCCACTGATGATGACCTTGGATTAAGTAGCCGTCTTTGTTGAGGAGCGCTGCATGGTGGTAGGGGCAGGGTGGGACTCACAGGCTTGGGCTCCAACACCAGCCGGGCTCAGCAGCCTCTGCTTTCCAGAAAGTCCCTTCACCTTGCGGGGCCTTGCCTTCCTTCTTCCTTGTCTGGACAAGGCGGAAGGATGAGGCCTTCCCTGGAGAGCTGGTGCTCCAGACTGAGGAAGGCAAGGGCTTGACACAGTGCCCGGCAGCCAGGAGGGAAGCCCCCAACACACTCCGGCTCTTAGTAATCACCTCTACATCCAGGAACTTCCGTGGCAGAAGTGGGTGTATGAATGATTCCAACCAAGAACCATTAGTACCAAGAGAGAATTCACATGCCCTCAACTCCTGTTTTTTTGGGGTTTTCTTTTGAGACAGGGTCTTGCTTTTTCACCCAGGCTGGAGAGCAGTGGCGTGATCATAGTTCACACAGCCTCAACCTCCTGGGCTCAAACAATTCTCCTGCCTCAGCCTCCTGAGTAGCTGGGACTACAGGTGTGAGCCACCATGCCTGGCTAATTTTACGATTTTTTGTAGAGATGGTGTTTCGCCATGTTGCCCAGGCTGGTCTCGAACTCCTGAGCTCAAGCAAGCTGCCCGCCTTAACCTCCCAACATGCTGGGATTACAGGTGTGAGCCATGGCGGCTGGCCCTCAATTCCCTTTTAGTCGTATGGACACCGGAACAGTAAGTGGGACTCTCCTCACTGCCCACCAGCAGCAGGAACATCCACACAGGCACTGGTGGAGCGACCACAGTCTAGCAGGGGCCCTGACCCACCCACTGCCTCTCAGCAGAGCCACTTCAAGTCCTCCACTGCCACCCAGCACCCAGAACACCCGTGACAGCCCTCCCAATTCTTCATCATTGCCCCACCTCCCCAAAATTACCATGGGCATCTGAGAATAGGAAGGCTCAACGTACCCCATGATAGGACAGTCAAGAAGCAACTCCTGTTGGGGGAGCGGGCCCAACAAGTTGGCATTCTGCCCAGATCTGTGGCCTTGAAGAAGTGGAGGCTATCAGGCTAGAAGAGACCTTCAAAGACATCCTGTCCGTCCCTTTTTTGAATCATGGTACAGCACAGCCTGCACCCCTGACACCACTGTGACCTGAGACACTATTACCTCTCCCTGGGATTGTCACACTAGCTCCTTAGTGGTCCTTCTATTTCCACCCTTACCCCCTGCAGTCTATATCCAACACAGCAGCTTGGCATCCTGTTACAAACAGAAGTCAGCTGCCGGGTGTAGCTCATGCCTGTAGTCCCAGCTACTGAGGAGGCTGAGGTGGGTCACTTGACTCTGAGAGTTTGAGGCTGTAGGGTGCTGTGACAGCACCTGTGAATAACCACTGCACCCAGCCTGGGCAACATAGTGAGACCCCGTCTCAAAAAAAAAAAAAAGCAAAAAGATGGGTCAGCTCATGACACTTTTCTGCCTGAAACCCTCAAATATGTCCCCATTTCGCTGTCTTACAACAGCCCATAGGCCCTGGACAACCCGGTCCCTCTGTAAGTTACTCTCTGGTTTCCTCTCCTACTATTCTCATCTTTGATCACCCCACTCCTGCCTACTGACCCTGACCCCCTGATGCTCCTGCAATACACCAGACAGGCTCCTGCCCCAGGGTCTTTACCTTTGCTGCTTGTTCTACTGGAACACTCTCCAGACCCCTACATGGCTCACTTGCTCACCTTTAAATCTTTGCTCAAATGCCACTCCCTTTAAATTGCAGCATCTCGGCCAGGCGCAATGGCTCACACCTGTAATCCCAGCACTTTGGGAGGCCGAAGTGACTGGATCACGAGGTCAGGAGATCAAGACCATCCTGGCTAACATGGTGAAACCCCGTCTCTACTAAAAAATACAACAAACTAGCTGGGCGTGATGGCGGGCGCCTGTAGTCCCAGCTACTTGGGAGGCTGAGGCAGGAGAATGGTGTAAACCTGGGAGGCAGAGCTTGCAGTGAGCTGAGATCCGGCCACTGCACTCCAGCCCGGGCAACAGAGCAAGACTCCGTCTCAAAAAAAAAAAAAAAAAAAAAAAAAAAAAATTAGCCAGGTATGGTGGCGGGTGCCTGTAGTCCCAGCTACTCGGGAGGCTGAGGCAGGAGAATGGCATGAAGTCAGGAGGTGGAGCTTTTAGTGAGCCGAGATCACGTCACTGCACTCCAGCCTGGGTGACAGAGCAAGACTTTGTTTCCAAAAAAAAAAAAAAAAAAGCCGGGTGCGGTGGCTCAAGCCTGTAATCCCAGCACTTTGGGAGGCCAAGACGGGTGGATCACAAGGTCAGGAGATCGAGACCATCCTGGCTAACAGGGTGAAACCTCGTCTCTACTAAAAAAAAAAAATACAAAAAACTAGCCAGGCGAGGTGGCGGGCGCCTGTAGTCCCAGCTACTCGGGAGGCTGAGGCAGGAGAATGGCGTAAACTCGGGAGGTGGAGCTTGCAGTGAGCTGAGATCTGGCCACTGCACTCCAGCCTGGGTGACAGAGCGAGACTCCGTCTCAAAAAAAAAAAAAAAAATACAGCATCTCCCCTCACCCCGCCAGGACTCTCCATTCCCCTTCCCCTGCTCTATTTTGTTTCCCAAGGGCATTTCTCAGGATGGGCCCACTCTGCCATCTACTTAGCATGCTTACTCTGTGGCTCCCCCACGAGGATGTTAGCTCACTGGGCAGGGACGTGGTCTCTGAGTGCCACAGGCATGGAGCTGACCTCAGCTGCCCTGTGGCTTCTCCCGGGCTCCCTACTCTACACCCTCAAGTATGTGAAGGCCTCCTCCTTAGGCCAGCCCTCCCACCTCTCTGTTCCTGGGTGAAGGTCCTACATTTTGCTCCAGCGCTCCTCACTGCAGGCAAGCTCTCCTGAAGATGTAACTCCATCTGTCATCCCTTAGAAGTGAGAGGCCAGACCTGAGCCAGGTGCACATTTTTGGAATTGGACAGAGGGAAGAGGGGGAAATCAGCAGAGAGAAGCAGCAAGACAAAGATCCAAGGAAGAGGGACCTGTTGAGTTTCTTTCGGGCGGGCCACCTGACATTGGACAATGAACTGAGATGCCCATATTTTTTGCCTCCTCCCACCAAGCAGCTGTCAGCCTGACAATGCTCAGGATTCCTGTTCTCCAGAGAAATCGAGGGAGCTGACACAGATCCAGGACACGTGATAGTAGGCCTGGTAGGCTGGGGGTGGGTGAGGCGGCGGTGGGGCAGGGGACAGGGGTAGCTGAGTGCCAGATGAATGCCTGTGCAACCTGCCCCCTAGCAGTGAGCAACTGACATAATTTCCCGCTCAGCCCACCTCTCAGCAGGGAGGCCTGTCCGGGAGCCCAGGGTTGGGGGAGAACAAGCCAGTACCAGAGACCATGGATGCTCTGGAGATAGAAGGGTCTAGAAGGCTCTAACAGAAACAGACAAAGCCTGTCCAGGACAGATCCAGTGAATATGAGATGAAGAAGTGCCATCTACAGTCAGCGGGGGACTGAAAAAAAAAAGCAGTGTCTGCAGAGCTGCAGGACCACATGGGCTCCCGGGATTACAGGGGAGCTCAGGTAAGCCTCCCCATGAAAGCAGTATGGTTCCGCTTTCGATCTCGCGGACGTGACTCAGTGCTGGCCTTGACGGTGGCATTCACTCTGCATTTTCAGCCCCCAGGTCAGCAGGGGACAGCATCTCAGTCAAGCCAAAGTCTGATTAGTTGGAGACACCAGCATGTCCCAGTGCGCTGGGAATATTAAGTAATATTTACAAGGGTATGATGGTGGGGAGATAATTACCAATGGTAGGAGGAAGTCAACAGTGGGGAACTCCTCCACTGCTCAAATGGTAAGAAATTCGATGGGAAAGAGGCTCACAACAGGGAGGGTTTGTCATGTGGACAGGGGAAGGGGGTTAGAAAGTCGCCACCTCTGCTCATTCTGCTAATAGGATGAACCAGCCTTGCAAATAAGAGCTAGACCCCATGAGGCCTGCATTTGGGAGGGTTTTTAAATCAGGCCAGGTCCTGCCAATAGCTTCACATGTAGAGGTGTTAGAGCTGGAAGGGAGCTTGGAGATCGGCAGTGCCACTGGTTCTGTTCCCAAAGCGTCCGCCTTCCAAAAATACTGCAAGTATTAAGTAATAATTAATCTGTTTTCACATTTTTTATTCATCAAAGACACACAGAGGACTGCCCGTTGGGACGAGCAGGAGACCTACAGTGGACGTCACTGCAGCCCCAAACAAAAGAGACCTATTGTTTTTTTTTTTTGTCAGTCCGGTCATATTATCCTGTATAAATGTAGTTTCTGTTTTTAAAACATTTAAAATAACACAAGGGTCAACTTTTAAATACCTATGGGAGCCCACAGATTCTCTATCAGAAACCTAAATCCAAGCCTTTTTTTTTTTTTTTTTTGAGATGGAGTCTCACTCTGTGGCCAGGCTGGAGTGCAGTGGCAAGATCTCAGCTCACTGCAACCTCCACCTCCCGGGTTCATGCGATTCTCCTGCCTCAGCCTCCTGAGTAGCTGGGACTACAGGCGCACGCCACCACACCCAGCTAATTTTTGTATTTTTAGTAGAGACGGGGTTTCACCATGTTGGCCAGGATTGTCTCAATCTCTTGACCTTGTGATCCGCCCGCCTCAGCCTTCCAAATTGCTGGGATTACAGGCGTGAGCCACCGTGCCCGGCCCCAAGCCAACTCTTATTTCGTGCAAGGAGCTGAGGCTCAGAGAACATAAGCAGCCTGCTCACGATCACACAGCTGGATGGCAGCAGGGCCAAGGCTGGGAGCAGGGCGGAGGGGAAGGCTGCCCTGGACACGTGGGGCCAGCAAGGAAGGAAATCGGAGCTGTGAATGCAGCTGCAGAATGGACTGTGGACACCAGAGGCAGAGGCCTGACTCTTGTTCTCAGTACTCACTGGCTGTGACCCTGGCAGTGATTTCAGCTGAGCCCATTTTCCTATCAGCAAAATGGGGATTATAAATCATGCTGCTATAAAGACACATGCACACGTATGTTTATTGCGGCACTATTCACAATAGCAAAGACTTGGAATCAACCAAAATGTCCATCTGTGACAGACTGGATTAAGAAAATGTGGCACATATACACCATGGAATACTATGCAGCCATAAAAAACGATGAGTTTGTGTCCTTTGTAGGGACATGGATGCAGCTGGAAACCATCATTCTTAGCAAACTATCACAAGAACAGAAAACCAAACACCGCATGTTCTCACTCATAGGTGGGAACTGAACAATGAGATCACTTGGACTCGGGAAGGGGAACATCACACACCAGGGCCTATCATGGGGAGGGGGGAGGAGGGAGGGATTGCACTGGGGAGTTATACATGATATAAATGATGAATTGACGGGTGCTGACGAGTTGATGGGTGCAGCACACCAACATGGCACAAGTATACATATGTAACAAACCTGCACATTATGCACATGTACCCTAACTTAAAGTATAATAAAAAATAATAATAATAAATAAATAAATAAAATAAAATAAATTTAAAAAATAAAAAATGGGGATAATTGGAGTACTTACCACATATTGCTGAGGATTTCAGTGAAGTAACAGAACAGAGCCCTTGGTAAATAGTAGCTAGTTTTGTTTAACCTGTTGTGTGTGTGTGTAGGGGGTGTGCATCTGTGTAAACACAGGAATACTGACTGAATGCTTGGGGAACAAGGTTACATGATCCAACTTTCAGGTATTGCCCTGATGGGAGACAGATTCTGTCCCAGGGGAGCTCCAGGTACTAATAGCAATGCTGTCACTTACAGGTAATGTTACTTAAAACTGAGTGTGCCTCCGAGGTCAGGAGATTGAGACCATCCTGGCTAACACGGTGAAACCCCGTCTCTACTAAAAATACAAAAAATTAGTCGGGCGTGGTGGTGGGCGCCTGTAATCCCAGCTACTCGGGAGGCTGAGGCAGGAGAACGGCGTGAACCCAGGAGGCAGAGTTTGCAATGAGCCAACATCGCACCACTGCACTCCAGCCTGGGTGACAGAGCAAGACTCCGTCTCAAAAAAACAAAACAAAACAAAACAAGAGTGTGCCTCAGAACTCAGGCCCCATCCGGATTCGCTGCCTCAGAAACTCTGCAGGATGGGACTTGGGAATCTCCCTTTTCAGAAATTATTGAGATGTAATTTACATACCATAAGATTAATCATTTTCAAGTGCTTACTTCCAGTGGTTTTTAGTAAATTCATAAGGTTGTACAACCATCACCACCATCTGATTCTAGAATATCTTCATCACATCAAAAAGAAATCCCAGACTCATCAGCAGTCACTCCCATTCCAGTCTCTTATTCTCTGGTAACCACTAATTGACTCTCTCTCTGTGGATTTGCCTATAGTGGACATGCCACGTGAATGAAATCATGTAATAGGTGGTCCTTGTCTTTGACTTAGCACGTTCTCAAGGTTCATCCATGTTGTAGCATGTATCAGGACTTCACTCCTTTAAAGATAGTTTTCACAAGCTCCCCAGGTAGTTCTGATGAGTGGGCTTTGGGAGAAAAAGAGGAGCCAATTCATATGAGGTGAATCTTGGGTTATTATTGAGACATGGGGCCTCATCCCTTCTTCCTTGTGTGCCTGTCTCAGGGGCCTCAGAGGAACAGGAGGAACACTGGCTGCCTGCCTCTTCCAGACTCCACAGAGGTTGGGCAGGTCTCCCAGACACTGGAGGGAGGTGTGTGTCTATGGACAGTAGCCTGGCTGCTCTGGAGATCAGGCAGATTAACTGCAAGAGACACACACACAAGGGGATTCTGTCTCAACTCGAAGACTTTAATGTACATTATGCTCTTGGAAAAACATCTCCAAGGAAACAAGTGGAAGCAAAAGTCTTAACCAGCAGGGATTCTCATTCAAAAACCTGGTGTGAGCCCCAGCCTTGGAAAAGGATGGCACAGGGACTGTGATCATAGTACAACAGTTTGATGTCAGGGTGGCAGAGCCTGTGTACTTGTCTAGAGAGGAACCCTGCCACATAGCACGAAAGGCGTGCCCCCAGGACTGCCAAGGAACCAGGAGCTTATTATTCCAGTGACTGACAGCTTCACAGCAGGACTGGGAAGATTTAGGCTGACCAGGTCTTCTTCAGCACTTGGAAGGCACAAAACTTCATAAGGGCCTTAAGAAGCCTGCCCTGGGCAGAAACCTTTCTGGTTGTTATTGACGCTCCAGGTCATGAGAAACAGTCACGGTGGCTCTGGTGAGGAAGGGGAGGGTCCCACTTCTGGGTGAGGCCTCGGAATGGAGCAGGTGGGAGGTAACAGCACCAGCAAGGCCCCTGAGGCCAGGGGCTACCCCCACCTTGGGAGATGACCCACTGGGCCTCTGGACATGAGAATGGGATTTTAATGGAGAAAGCTGAAGCTGACCACCTGCCAGATTGAATCCAGCTGCCTCCCTTGACACTCTCTTCCCAATCAAGG